>NC_136070.1:1117107567-1117715067 GCF_964261635.1 Lissotriton helveticus | reverse complement strand
AAGAAAAAGGTACTATGAAACTATATATGGATACTACTTGTTAACCCGATATTCATATATATATTTGCTAGTACTACAATATTCATCAGGAAATTAAAAGCAAAAAGAATTCTGTGTATCATGTCACATTCACAGCACAGGGAAGATAAGACTTTGCAGGCAATATTGCTGTGCAATATAGATCCTTAGATGTGTTTATAGTTTGCCCCAATCAAACATTGTGCATGTTAGAAATGCATGCAACAATGCTTTAATGTAACAAGATGCACATATGGAAATAAAAAGTTAGCTTACAAGGGTCTTGTGTTGAAAACAAAACTGCAAGTACATTTAACCATGAAAATGTAAGTATGTTACTAGAATCCAGCTGCAACATAGTAGATCTTTGTGCACTCCAATGCTATCCAAAAGTGAAAAAAAACTTTAGATAAGTTAATGTTATGACCATTAAAATTTTATATATTGCACACTTGTGCCACAAAATGTATAATCATGGCCATTGTTTCTATTGAAAATGTATTTTTAAGTCTGACTTGTCAGCCCAGTGGTCTGTAAATCTTGCTACCAATTCTTTAACATCTGCATAGCATGGACTGTGGCTCCATCCAGAGAAGCAGTACTCTTTAAACTCATGCTGTTGGGTGCTTAATTCCTCATTCCACCTCCTATACAGTACTTAATTTGCAATGCATGGGAGACTATTTTACATCTGCAATGTACACTGAATCATCACACTTAAAGTTATTGATTTCACAGATGCACTGTATACATAATGCAATTGTGTAGGTTTAATTTCGCCCCACTGCAGACTTTAAAAAAAAAAATTATATATATATATATATATATATATATATATATATATAATCTTATTCAGGACTCAGCATACATGCAAAAATATTGGCTTTGCTAATGTTTATTTATTTCCTTCATTTCCTCTGGAGTGAAAACGGTACCTCGCACACTAAATGCCATGATTATGGTCTCAGAATATTTATACTAATAGGCACCATGAAAAGCTCAATGACCTTAAATCACAACATACTCAAACCAAGAAATATTACATTGACAATCATCTCACTAATGGTAATGCAATAATCAGACCTGTAAGATAAATTGTGAGATTTTTCTAATTAAATGTGTAACATCAAGAGCGATGTCATCAGCACTGCATTTGGTATGCAAGGTAAGGTTTGCAAGGCTGTTGTGAGCCTGTGGCTAACCATAACTGCCGAATTTCATTTATATGTTTTAGAACCATAACTTCATCTTCATTGTGTTTTTAGTATATTTCACAAGTATTTTTAAAAGGTTAAAGGGGTATTAACAATCATGATGATAAATTCGATGTAACTTTTTTTCAGTGAATATATATATAATATTCATATTTGTATAAACATGAGCACTGTAATATGCCAACGTTACATCTGTTGTGTAAACCACATGAAAATGTGGCTCCTCATAAATGTTATACAGACTCTGAAAGGTGATAAATCACTAGAGAAAGGATGCCATATGGTTTAAATGTTACAGTGATCTGCTCGCACAGTGGGGACTCTGAAACGTTGAGTAAACAAGGCAAAGAGCAGAGACAGTGCAAAATGGTCATAACCACATTCCAAACAAAATAACTACTGGAATTCACATTTTGAATTACAACATTTGTACTGTTTATTAGACATTTGTCTTAAAAATGCGGTCAACTCAACACCTTCTTAAATGAAAAATGTTAAATACAGGCACATTTTCTTCAAACAACTTTCAAATGAGCAGAAAGAGGCAAAATGTGGGAAACATAAGGTTGAAAATACCCTGACCTTAAAACTGTAGGAGCTACTGCCTTGGACAGCTATTAAAAATCAACTTGTATCTATAACTGTTTTTGAAAAATTAGACTGTAGACGTTTTAAAAACAGACTTGTGTGTAAGACTCAAATATTAGTGCATTTATTTTGTCACAAAGGAGTGGTAAGACAACGCTCCAGATGACAGACTTTTATACTGGTCAAATCTTGAACTTACCACAACCTAATTAAAATATGCTCCTTCATTAAATATGTTTGACATTGTATTGTAATCGCAACTGGAGGGAAGTGGGTGATCTCGAGCTCCAGTTCTGCCTTCTATCTTAGACACTGATAAGCAAATAAATGTGTCAAGTCAAAAAGTAAATTTTACTACAGTCAATATGGGATTGTTACTCCAATGAATTAAGGGAATGTTACTTTATCTATATTTGCTGAATAGGTATGTGTACCTAGCCCTGCCTATGGTAGGTTGGTTACAAGGAGAGAAATCTACAGCTTCTTGAGGAATTCAAGAAGGGAGGAGGCGCCGATTTGGAATGGAAGGCCATTCCATGTTGTCAATTCGAAGTAAGAAAGCATCTGTTCTCCTGATCTTGCTCTGAGTATGCGAGAAATGTGTGCAAGTTTGAGTCCTGTGAATGGAGGTGCCTAGGTGGAAGATGACTGAATAGATAGATGGGGATGAGTTTTGTAGTGCCTTGAATGTGTGTGTAAGAGGTTTGAATTGAGCGCATTTGTGTATCGGGAGACAGTAGTTTCCCAAGGTATGTTGCGATCCGAGATCTGTGTGGGAGGTTGAAGGAGTCCAACTGAAGAGTTCTGGGTGGTTTGCAGTCTTCTATTGAGTTGGTTGGTGATCATGCCATAAAGGGTGTTCCTATAGTCCAACTTGCTGGTGACTAGGATGCGAGTGAAAGTTTTTCTATAGTTGCATCGGAGCCATTTCAAAGTCTCTCAGCATCTTCAGGGTGTGGAAGCAGGGTGCAGTGAAAGCATTGAATTGTGCAGTCACGTCCAGTTTACGGTTGATTATTCTGAGGATATTGGCTTGGGTTCTGTGTGTAGGTCTAAGTTGGACTGTCCATCAGTTGGAGTCCCTTGGCGAGGTTTTCTTGCTGAAGATCACTACTTTGGTCTCGTCAATGGTGAGCTTGAGACAGTTGTTTCTCATCCAGTTAGCGACATCGGTCATGCAGGAGGTGAACTGGTTTCTTGTAAAGGGCATCTTATTCAAGAGGAAGAGTAGGAGTTGTTTGTCATCAGCACAAGAGAGGATGTTTATGTGTGCATGAATGATGCTTGTCAGAGGGATCATGTAAGCGATGAAGAGGGTTAAACTGAGTGATGAACTTTACTCTCAAGAGCCAACAATCAAGTTTGCAGAGTAGCTCAAAGTGCCAGGCTGACCACTAGCACTCTACCCATAAGTAAGAGCAGAGATCAGTTCCTCATTTGCTAATCTCATGCAAGAGTCAGAAGTGGTGTGACACCATGTCAAATTCTGTAGAGAGGTACAGGAAAATAAGGGCTGCCATGTGCAGTTCCCATACTGTAGATGGGCCAGACTCTAGACTGTGACGCCGAGGAGCTGTTGATTGCAGAGGTGGTCGGTGAGGTGTTGGTTGGTTTTTCTAAGAACTCTGTCAGGTATGGTTGGAAAGAGATGGGTTTGTAGTTGGAAAGCACAGCTGAGTAAGTGGATGTTTTATTGAATGAGGATAGGATGGCATGTTACCAGGTGTCCAGAAATGTGGCTGAGACGATGTAGGTGTTGATGATGGGTGCTTTGCTAATCAGGGTGACATTTTTAGTTAAAGTGTGGTGGGGCAAGGGTCAGATAGAGCCCCCGAGAGGATAGTCTTTATGGTAGCAGGCCATGAGGTCAGAATGTGTTCATCTGCCATGATGGGATGTTGAGCGATGACCCTAACAAGATCCAGTTTAGGGTTGAACTGCTGTATATGGAGGGGATTTAATTACAGAATAATTTCAAGATCTTGTTGCAAAGGTCTTGTGAGAGGGTGAGGATGCTGGAGATGCCAGGAGGCATGCTGAAATCTTAGTTGATGGTGTAGCGTTCCTCGATGCCGATAGTGCTGGCATTGATGTGATATACAAGAGCTGTGAGACTGGTGTTCCGTGTCTGCTGGTGGTAGCATCTTAGGAAAATAGGACACAGTACTGGTAATAAATAATGTGGACATTTGCACCAATTTAGAACAATGGGTCAAAGATATAGTTTTTATTTCTTTAACAGGAAGTAGCCAGTTGGATGGCTGGCTGCAAACAAACTCAGAGGACAAAACGGAGGTTAGGTTGCTGGGAAATACTTTTTTGCTGTAGCATCCAGAGCCCTCCACTAGACTGCCAGGGCAAGCTGCCCACCTCGAAAAGCTCGATAAAGAGACTCTGGATGAGGTTTAATTCCACTCTAACGATGGACCATCAAGCCAAAAAGCTTGCTGTCAGTTTTTATGCCATTTTGAGACTGCTGAGGAAGGTTTTTAATCTTCTTCATTTCACAGCCAGAAGAGGGATTATCCAAGCCCTACACAAGGTATTCCCTTAGTCCACGTAGACTACAGGAATACCTTGCATCTTAGTTCACCCAGTTATTTTTTCAGAAGGCTGCTAGCCATGCTGAATGCCGCTGCACGGCTTCTGAGGAACATCCCTAAACATCAGTCTGTCACCAGGGCTCTCTAAGACCTCCACTGGCTTCCAGTGGAACCACAATTTCAGTTCAAGACTCTAATGGCCTTTTTTATTGATTGCCAAGTGCATAGTGCTCACTGTACAGCCCTCTGGCCTGCACATACTTGCCCAGGAGATCTTAGATCTTCTTCAGCACATCTATTAAAAGACCCTAAGGTCCATAAATACCGAAGGAGTGGCCGCTCCACTTCTTACCTAGCAGCTCAACTTTGAAATACTCTATCTGTGGAACTGCGCTTACTAGAGAATAAACTCACCTCTTATAAACCCTTGAAGACCTGGCTGTTCAGTTACTAAATGTTACAGCTTCGAATGGCCTGCAATGTCTGTTGCAGCGCTGGAAGGCACCCAGGTAGCCACCCGCTATATAAAAACTCCATACGAGACATGTACATGCATTGCAACTCAGAGGGCAAGATGGAGCAAAGTAGTGGGTGTAGATTATACATACATTTGAAACAAAATCAAGTAAATAGTGATTTTACTTGCATTTTCTCTAGGCAAAGACGGCTAATAGTTAACTTGACATTGTTTGAAAGGGAAAATTACCAAGGAATTAAGAAAAGGCACGAATACGCAAAACAACAAAATCCATAAGGGGAAATGTGATGGACTTCAGAGTACAGAGGAACTAGTGACAGACAAAAGAATAATCATATTCCAGTTGAGAATTGCTCCCAATTACACAAAATGGGACTGACAAATTGCCCAACATTTCTGATGACTTAAAATAAAAAATAAAAACATTTATAGACACTACGAGATAGACCTTTGCAAATATTTGGAGAAATAGCAAGGCTGTGGGAGCATACTGGTGCAGAAAGAAACCTGGATAAGAGTTATAGAATAATGTATGGGTAAGGAAATAGTCATAAATGATGGTGAAGGGTGCCTTACAAAATGGGATAAAATATGAGAAGCATTGGGAGACAGTGATGTGTGCATTTTATGCTTCACATGTTTTACCTGCCAAGTCAGAAAGCGGGTCTAAAGAAAAGCAGAACATTCTAATAAAGAAGCTTTATAAAACGATATGCTCCACAATTTTACCGTCTGATGTTTAAATCTTGTTATGCATCTAGCCAACAGAATTGAAAAAACGCAAAAAAAATGCAAGTCTTCTTTTAGTGAGTTGGTTGAAATCTTAAAAACACAAAAACAGATGAAGAGTTCCTGATACATACTGATTAATATTTAATGTGCAAATGGTTTGCCCATGTAGTGTCTAAAATTTGATAGCAGTATGCGGTCAGAATGTGGAAGGAATTAGGCACTGCATGGTTGCAAAACACATGCGACCTCCAACAAGGCCAGAAAAGCAATAAGAACGAATTGGTTGCTTTTGTCAAGCACCTCACATCAATGTTAAGACTACAGGAGCGCTTTGAAGGGGGTGGGGTGGCAACGACAATGATAATTTGTAAATGCACAATGGTTTGTACAGGATTTGTTGTGGTGAAGCCATTTTGGTATAAACAACTTGATGTCCTAACGTTGAGAGGGAATCACTTGTAGTCACTTGACATCCTGTTAATTGTGCTACTGCCAGAGATTGATCTCAACTTGCACGGGGTCATTTTCAACAGGAGGTGAGCTTTCTAAATTTTGATGTATGTGCATTAACATGACTTGTGCCTCACTTTCAGAGGCTGTATGAATGAAGTAAGGGTCAGATACAGATAAATCGACTGCCCATTGGTGACGAAAGGATTTACTTAAACTTACCTACTTGCACATTCCCATCACTCCCAGAGGTTCCCACAAAGCACCTCCATAACCATTCCGTCATCTTTTGTGAGGCACATTCACTGTTGGCTTCCAGAACCATGGGACAAGTTTAAGAATTATTCCAGAATCGTCAAAAATTTATATTAGGAAATAATTGCTTCTGGTGTACCTAGTTTAACTGCACAATTAAGATTGCAGTCTGCAGTGAATTTGCATAGTGGAAACTTCAAATCATTGGAAAAAAAGCATACTTCCAAACGTTTGATATAAAACTATATTAATAGATTTAGTACTCAATGTAGGCACATATTACCATTTGGTGAATTTTGAAAAAGGTGCAAAGGAATAAAACATGAATAAATGCTGACAAACTGCTGATGGCAATGGCCTTTCTTTGCATTATCCATTTACATTTCCTGACCTATAGCACTGTCCTCTTTACTCGAAAGCTGTACTAGACTGGGTCTGGTCACATGGTATGAACTACAATGTCCATTGAATTGGAAAACCTGCAGTCCAAAATCATTAACCACTCAATAAAAGCTTAGCCTAATGTAGAATAGTCAAAATCAGTGGATTGAAACATTTAAACATCCTTTGTATCTAATATTTGGTGATGTTTCCAAGAAACACTAGACACTCAACCACTTTATTGAAGTAAGTACATATGTGAAAAGATACGCTCCAATGGGTACCCCCCGAAAAAAAAAAAGGGGGGGGGGGGGGGCATTCCCACGAGACAATTTCGGGAATTAATTTCCAAGAGCAGTTTACAGAACACTGATCATATAACTGCACACTTTAAATAAGATTAATAGTTCAGTAAAAACCCAAGTACAGGGAAAGATTGCAATTTTAAATACAATATTTAATTATTGATATTCAAAGCTCAATATCTTGTAAAAAGACCATGTTGTAAACACAAATTAACTTCCTTTAGTATAAACAAATTATGCAGTACCCAAAAACCCAATGCAGATATTAAGCAATATCAGCAAAATATGGACGATTAAACTCAAACAACGAATGTTCCATCAGTTATCCGAGGCCTACAATTATAACAAGCAGATAAGCAAAAGCGAATTGCAGTTTAAAATTGATTTGGGATGGAAGACCTTAAATCCAGTCCTACATACGCTGAAAGCTGTTGAAAGGGGTCTATCTAATTCAAGCAAGGAAAGGTCTCAAAGACAAAGGATATGCCAACATTTCATTAAGTAGTTTGAAAACAAGGCTGAAGCAAACATTGGGGAGCACCAAATAGCTGAAAGAAAACGTAGTTACTGCAGGAGATCCTGAAGATTGTGGAAACCACCTACAAAAATAGATTCTTGGTACACTTCACAAATGTTCTTAAATCAGCAGAAAAGACAACTAAATTTGGGGTTTTGCTTAAAAAGGATTAAACAAGCATTTGCAATGCAAATCGGTCTTGTATTTCTGAAAGTTAGAGCTCTTAGCATTGAAAAAGACAATGATTTTACTTTTGTTTTTTTATTTGTAGTTGAGTGATAATATTTGTATAGTGCTATTTCCATTCATATGACCTTGCGGCGCTGGCAAACGAGAAAATTGGAAATCGGTTATGAGGGAGGGGAGACAAGAGTAATATGCTGCCTGAAAAGAAAAGGCAAACTCCTAGGGAATGAAAGCTAAAATGATGCATGAAAAATGTAAGCAGGGGCAGCATGGTTACCTTAACACACTCAAACCTGTCCCCATTACAGTGAATGACGACATTATAGGACTTCTACAGAGCACAGCCACAAACTGTATTACGGATAACATTTGCAGCTTACCCAATTGAATGGTGCCAACTGTTCCGGCTGAGGAGGAAAGCCTAGAAGACCCTCCACAGCTCAGGCATCAAAGGCACGCGGCAGCAATAGATACAGCGCAATGGCAGTCGCGCCAATTTTATTTCAAAAACGCAAGCGCAGCGTCCATTAAGTGGGTGCTTTTCCAGGGCAGTGGGCGTGGCATAATGCACCAGTGATGTGGCGCAGCAAACAGAACAATAGTCAAGTTGTCCCAAGTATGTAAAAAAAAACATGTTCTATTTCTTAGAAATAGAGCTTAACAGGAGTAAAAAAAATTACACTCCCATCATCAATAACAACTAGAATACTACATCAGTGTTTAAGTCAGCCACACACACACATACACACACCACAGAAAATACATACACAAGTTGTGTATACTAAGAGCGCTTGAGAAAGTCTAACTTGCTTATCAGGCAAAATATAAAAATGTTGTTTTTATATTTTCTGAGAGGCAAAGACAATCAAAAAACACAGATTCTGTAACATTGTATAGCCCACCCCCTTGTCATTGAGGCTGTAGCTACTGAACACACCACTTTCGTTGTCTTCGCAGAGTAGAGACCTGGCCAGGGCACTGGGTGTAGCATAATGCACCTGTGATTTGGCGTATGTAACAGAGACCGTGTTTTCAGTAAAATGTTAACAGGCAGCAAAAGCACGCAGCTGCCAAAGAAACTGTGGTGACAGTCAAGCGGATTTTAATGTAAAAATGCAAATGCCGCGCCCATGGAGAGGGTGCATTTCCAGAGCACTAGCCATGGCATAATGCACCTGTGATGTAGCGTAACAGAGCTGACGACTTTGGGCCTAGGGCATCGGATTAGAGTCTTGGCGTAGACTGTACAAAAAAAAAAAAAGGTAGATGGAAAAAAATGTATTGAAACTCATAATAAATATCATTTAAAAATGGACGACATGTTACAATTACGTAATAGGTGAATAAACCATGCAAGGCTAAAGAAAACAAGTGAGATGGGTAAGTGCACAGAACAGGCTTCCTAGGGCGCCTGTCCTAGGGACATCCACGTGAGAAACATATATAGGTATATGAATACACTAATCAAGCTTTAAATCTTACAAAAACATTGACTTAATTTGATAAACGAGGCAGATTCAACGTAATCTTGCACTGAGCCTATGAGCGCTCTGATACCCGAATCGGGTCAGGTGCGCTATATAAAACTCTTTAAAAAAAAATTATTATATATATCTCCAGGATTGAGTACATTCACAACATTAGGGTCGCTAAGCCTCTGACTACAATTAGGAGATGCAGGGTTGAGGGTATAAATCATGGCAGACTCAAAGGAGTATGGTTTATCACATAACACACAGCTCAAATCATACTAAACGTTTTGTGCTGGATTCACTTTTGGACCGTCGCAGATAATGGTTGAGCAGATTGTTCATTTAAGGTGTTTTCCCCTCCTCAAAACAGAGGACCTTTAGTAAGAAATGGCAACTGCACATTGGGAGGGTGACCAGTGTAGCAACCCTCACTCTACAAGTAAGAAATATCAGGCACATGTCTAATACAGTCATATGCATGGTCTCCTAAAAGCCACATGATTGGAAGGATAGCGCCCTATTGACAGAGCACAGACATAAAATCAAATTGGTGTTGAAGTTTAAGGGCTAGCAATGAATGATTTTGAAACAATTTAATTTAAAATACATATCCAGTCTTTAAAAAAAAAAAAATATATATATATATATATATATATATCCAACCACAAAGTTTGCCTGGAGTGAGGAGCCCACGCAGGTGAGTAAAAGTGTTCTCTGATTTTAATGGAGAAACCAGCAGCAAATAACAATACGCAGGCACCCAACTTTAAATCAAGTTCTGTGAAAACGCCCGACGCGTTTCATGTTCAGCAACATTTCTTCAGGGGCTCACAGTATGCAAAGGAGTTCCTGGGCACAGCTGTTTTTACCGGCACATTTAATTTTCGTCCCGCCCTACTGGGCGTTGCCACGAGCGTGGCCTTCTGGATCATGTAGTGCCAAAATAGTAACCTCTTGTGAGTCGTGCTGTTATTTGGAAACTGTGCACGGCGACTCACAAGAGGTTACTATTTTGGCACTACATGATCCAGAAGGCCACGCTCGTGGCAACGCCCAGTAGGGCGGGACGAAAATTAAATGTGCCGGTAAAAACAGCTGTGCCCAGGAACTCCTTTGCATACTGTGAGCCCCTGAAGAAATGTTGCTGAACATGAAACGCGTCGGGCGTTTTCACAGAACTTGATTTAAAGTTGGGTGCCTGCGTATTGTTATTTGCTGCTGGTTTCTCCATTAAAATCAGAGAACACTTTTACTCACCTGCGTGGGCTCCTCACTCCAGGCAAACTTTGTGGTTGGATATATATATATATATATATATATATATATATATATATATATATATATATATATATATATATATATATATATATATATATATATATATATATATACACATATACACATATACACACACACACATATCCCTATTGCCCTACCAAGGATTACTCTATTTAGCAGGCTAGGTTTGCCTTTCTCCAAAATGAACACCAAGAAGAAAGGTATGCCCTTGCTTTGGAGGCCGGTTTCCCATCCTTCCGGTCAGACCAATGTTAATCTGGGATGTAGCTAAACGCATTTTATGGACCCTCTTTATTTTGCAGTAGACTATCAGTATGTTAAAACCGCATTAACAAAAGGAGTTAAGAAGGTAATTAGAACCCCCCTTTGTTTAAAGAGCACCATATGGATTGCCTAGAAACAAATTGTTTAAGAACCCTTATTAACTAAATAATTACTGTTAGGAATCCTGTAAGTTTATAAGTGTGTGTACACCAAGAACGATATCTATAGTGCTGCAGATTCATACCTCTCTCCGTGAGATTATTAAAGGATTATTGGCACACATAAGCCAAGGTGCACCTATAAGGTAATATTGGTTTAATGCGCACTGGCTAGGTGCTTTTGGCAGGGATTTAACAATGTAACTTTTGGCAAACTTAAGGCAAATGCATGGACTATTAGGACCTCTCAATCTGGGGAAAAACACAGATTTATTTTATGTGCAGTTAGCTTTGACAATATCTCGACGATATTTGAAACCTATTACCCTGGTTTTGTTTTACTGATTGTGATTTGAAATCCAATTTTAAAACTCTTGCTCGTATATCTGCTGAAAAACCTGACAAGTTCTGCCTTGAATTGTTCAATTTTAATAGATAACCGTATGACATCTTAGAACAAGCGCATTATGGGTATCATACACTGATGGAACAAACAGCTGGGTCTGCTCAGCCAAGATTGAAAAACAAGTTATAGAAACAATAAATACGTCTTCGGAATTAAGCCATGTTGAATTTACAACGTACCAAAGACATTTGCCAATTATACATGTTCAAAAGTAAAGCTTTATTTGCTTCTTTATTGCAGCTTCAGATAACCCGTTTTCTTTGTGGAATTAATCCTATAAATAAATGGTTTAAAGCAGTGCAGCTTTTCTTGGAACAGATGGCACATCCTGAGCAGATACGGTGGCTCGGTGGGCTCTGCACCCACAAGCAGATCTGCAGCTCACAGGAGCGAATTGGATCAGTACCACAAATACATTTGAGAGAAGATGGGTTATGTCCCATATCCAAATCTATACTATATAATGTGCCCTGTTATATTGTACATATAAATACATACTTTATCAGACGAATAAAAACAGTGGAAACATAGCACTGCATTGGTGTATCAAGGATTGGTTCTCGATTGATAAATCTAGCACAACATAAAATATCAGTATCCAGGTCTCCAGCTGTATCACAAATATATACAAGGCTAACCAATTGAGCTTTCCTGTTTAAAGAGGGGTGGGGGGCAGAGAGCAAGAGAGCAAGAGAAACGAGAGAGCGAGGGAGGGAGCGAGATATTACTTTTTTTACAGGTTTTAATCTGTCTTAAAATCATCATAACCCTTTTATGTGGTGCAGCCATCTGATGGATTAAGTACTGATAAAGAATGAATTAAAAGATGTTTTTCATGGAAATATTAAATTAAAAAAAAGGATGTATGGGATTCATTGAGCCTTAGTGATGATTGCACCCAAAGATGGCTGACTGTTAGGCAAATAAGTGAACACTTAAGTGGATCCTATTGATATAAATTAACATTTAACAGTACACCGTAGTGTTCATATGTCACCAGAAAAAAAAGTTGATCCCTGAGAACAAAGTAATTCTTACAAGTAGCACACCCAGTAGTAACTTTTTTCTCACACCAAATTCACAATTGCAAATTCTGCACTGGAAATAAAATTGCCATTAAATAAAGATCATAGCCATTTTCAATTTTTTTGAAACTTTTCTGCAACCACTGATCGAGAGGTCACAGATTTCAGGAAGGTTTCATACATTTTATCCAAAACATAAACCAGTTAGAAGGATCATTGATTGTGGTATGCCTTACCAAACAACATAGGCTGGATGCAGTAAGACACGTGATTATTAAAGACTGATAGGAGTGCATTTTGAATCATTTATATTCTGCTTGGTAACAATGGTGCCCAACAATTATTTAAGTTAGGGAGTTTTCAGTCTGAAATGAAGAGGTTATGGGTGCTAGTGTAGGATATAGGTGCAAACGTTTCTTGCTGCTATTCGGTGTTCAAAAATCGTTCAGAATAATGAGTGGATTTAATACATCGAGCAGGCAGGCTACCTTAACTTTTTTGCGATGGAAGTGCAGTCTTGAACAAGGATAACTTGAGCCATGGATTAACTCTATACACACATTTGAAATATTTCTTATCTATGGGTCCCAGGGGCTCGAAGAGATTCGAAGCTGCAGGGGTTTATGGGCTCCGGGACCGCATGGGGATCGCCAAGGTGGGGGATTTGTTGGGAAACAACAATATCATGCCATTCTCCTCGCTGCAACATGAATACGGATGAAGGCTGTAAGAAGAACTGGGGAAAGGGGCGGTCTTACTCACCTATAAAACACTGATCAAGAACATGGCAAATGATTTAGTTAGACTGCAAGAGAAATGAATGCGCAAGGAAGGAGTCAGGGAGGATAGAGATTGGGAGGCAGGGCGAATGCATCCAAAGGATGTCACATGATATAATTTAAATTTCTCCACAGAGTTGATCATGGCAGACTGAGATTAATATAAGGGACAGTAGATGGCCCCAATTTCATAAGATTTAAGGAAGACTGATAATTTTTTCCACATGCTTTGGTGGTGCCGACTGGGAGGCAATTGTCTCGGAACGCGCGATATCCTTGAAGAAAAGATACATTTTTCTAGGGGACCCAAATGATGTTAATCTTCCACAAGGTTTTGTAACTGTAGGCCTGGTTGTAGGCAAATAGGATATTGCCAGACACTGGAGGAAGAGAGTGAAAGCCCAACAATACAAGAACATATATGGTGGTGGAAAAAGTCACATATGCCCCTGAAGATGTCATAATGTGTGGGGTGGGTAGATCAAGTTTTAATCACTGTAAATAATGGGGACTCGAGCGTCAGGACACATTAGCTGCTCCAACATAGGTTTTGTAGTGAGGGAATTGACAAGACCTTGTTATGGAATACTGCTATGAACGCTTCTATTTCTCTCCTTTCTAAGAAAGCAACAGCTGCTTGAAGTTTGGGAGGATGGAGGCAAGGGGTTAAGGTCCCTGATGTTGATGTTTGTTCTTTATCATGGCAGAAGGACTGTTGGCGTATATGGCGTTTTCACTTGTTTGCTATGCAAAATAAAAATACTAATATATATATATATTTTTAAACTAGGAGCCCAAGAAAGGGGACATAATATAGATATGTGCTTTCCAAGAAGGTCCCATTGCATTGGATGAATTACCAAAAGTAGCTGACCGACAATATGAAGGATTTCATTTGATGGCTACAAATAAGGGCCTCAAGCAAACAAAGGTGATGGGTAAAATGCTTGCAAATAGTCTAACCAATGGCACTCATTCAGAGTAGCATTAACATCCTTTTCTTAGGTAACCATTATCCATGAAGCAAATCAGGACTGGACAAAAAGAAATTAAGTACCAAAATGTTAGCATCTCAGAAGCTCGGTGAAGTGTCTATGGTTCAGGAATAAGTATTAGCCTAAGCCGCACATGAAGGAATCAAAGAGAAGCATTGAGGTCTAAACCTCATGAAGTCAATTCAGGTAGTAAGGAATCAGGGAAGGTGTTTGCAGGTGATCCGCATGAGAAATCTGCATAGAGTCTGCCTAAATCAGGAAAGAAATCGCCTGAGTCTCCGGTGGCGTGAACACTATAATAGAACATACAAAATACACTAGATAACATCCCCCCTTCCTCCCCCTTGAGCACAACTCAGGGGTCAATTGCTCTTGTCAAGTTCCCAGTTAGCAGACTGCATCATCCATAGATTATGCCACACTGGACATGGAAACAACATCTCTCTCTCAGACCCATCTGGATTGAAACATTTGCTCAATGGGCCTTTTAGTTAATGCTCTGCATCTCCATGTATCTTTCTCAAGGTATTCTTATTAGGCCCTTTCCCCTATCTCTAGCACAGTAAGGTATCCATTCTAAACTAACAATGCATGTGAATACATGCAAGAAATGTTGTGTTAGCAGAACATTGGAAAACAAGTATTTTATGTAATGCTGTGTGGTGAAATACAGGCCTAAATAGTCAAGACTTAAACCTCAATTCAATGGAGCATATGTAAATGTATTTACTATACATGTGGAAATCTAAGCATGTGACTAAAAGTTTCTGGTGCACTACATTAAATTCATTCTACATGTAGCTTTCAGTAAATCTTGGATTTGACCAAGTGTACGTATGGTGGAGAACTACGTTCAAATGCATATACTTGTATAATTTGTGATGTGCAAAGAGTGGGCAACTTTAGAGAAGAACTAAGACTGATTTGTGGTGTAGTGCAGTGGGAAGAGTCCAGCCGTACTGCCCAGCCAGGTCGGCTCTAAAACGTAACACAAGCTTCAGAAAGAGACATTCCAGATTCACCCTTTGAGGTTCTGCCTCAGGGTTCTGGTCTCATGATTTCACTCTGACTCTGGTTGATGCAAACACAGCATCCTGACAAAATGCATACCAGACAGCATCCTACTCTGGAGATTACACAGGTTCATACAGACCCAAGGCAGCCTTTCTATGGGCAGAAGTGGATCTATTTACTGAATTATTTTATTAAAACAAAACATTTGTGATAGTAGTGGCATTAAGTGGTTTTACTGTTAGTGGGCATAAGCACTCTATATGAGATGACTGAGATTCCTATAACTTCTCTTGGTATAAAGATGCACATTCTAACAACCAGTGAATTTTTCAATAGTTTTATCAGATTTTATTACACTGTAAAAGAACTAAATGTGAAAACCGAGAAAAAAACATTAAAATAAGATCTGTGAAAACAAGCACTAACACCCCATGTCATGCTTTATACTGGACATGTGCAGTTTAATATGACCAGATGGCCACAGAGAAAGGTTCTCTACTGCATCACCATGTCTAACAATTATCTCCTAGAAACTATCATATGTTCATACTTTGACATTTCTCACATGCCCAACTACTGTTATTTACCATGTACACTATCACCTACCCAAGAGCAACCATCATTTTCCAAAGGCATCCTTAGATGCCCTGGTATAACTAAATGTTCAATAGCACTTCAGCTGCACCTAATTTGTGAAGGTGATGCAACATCCCTCCTGCTGTCTCAAACGCAAAGGTACAACTAAGTGCAGCCTTCATGGCTTTACACATTCGTCACTTGCCCAGGTATAGTCTCATACATGCTAGTATACTAGGGACAGTCATCACCAGCCTAGATTAAGTTTTTTACAACTAGTTCAAGATTCATATGCTCATTTACAGTTGAATATTTAAAAGTACTGATGTACAGGGCGAAGTCAAGTTTCAGTAGTCATGGTAACTAAATTAGCAACATGTAAATTGTAGACTGTGTTAGCTTTAGAATTCTAAATATATTAAGAAACCTGAAAAGGGCTAATTACTGGATCAAATGCAACCTTTAAAATGTATTATTGAGGAAAATAAAGGCGTCATAAATCAATATTATTACAAATTGGAAAAGTGTAACGTTCTCAAATTTCGGTAATCAATAAACACAAAATTGGATGAAAAAAAACCAACATTACATTTACGTTTAGTGATAGCTACTTTGATAGAATGTGAAGATATCTAATTTTTTTTGTTCAACCCAATGGCAATTTCAATTATTTTTTTTAACTGATCAATCCTTGTGTCGACCCCCAGCCCCAGGGCCGGTCCAAGATTTTCTAAAGGTGCTTATTTAAACACATGTTGGTATTGGTATTGGCCACTCGCATGGTTTAATCCTAGTATTTAATTCTGAAAGATAGTTAGCCATTCCAACGTCTAAACACCAGCCAAACATTATCAAGTTCAACAGATGATTTAGCGAAAAGATGATTTCGCGAATCTTTGGACTAACATTTTTACCGCCAACTTTAACCGGCTCCTTAAATCATGCACATCATTATAAGAGTGACATGCAAGTCCATCCCTTTTCTTTATTGTAAGACATTTCTTATCCTATTATTTTCTCGAAAGAAAAGTTTGCTCAACTTGAAGGTCATACTTGAATAAAACAAGCTAATAAAATGTGAAAAGCAGGAACATTTGTACGGCTGAATAAGACAGCCTGAGGGTTTCAACAAGAACACGTAGATCCGTTAGGACATGCTTGCAAAGCTGTGTACATTTCACAAGGTCTTATCACTTCCAAGGACCTGAGCTTTTGTAAACAAAGGCTTCAGACACGTCCACGGTAGTGCACTGGGCCTTCTATGTACAGGGCAATGGAATGTAATCAAATATATTAACACTGAGCAGATCAGAGTATTGACATGGGTTCATCTAAATCAACACGTTCTCAGAAGGCCCTTTTCCGCTATCTGGAACTCATTTGCACATCCAGGCTTTTCTGATTACATTTTCGAGTCCCAGGAATCCCTATTTATCGTGTTAACAAAATAATTAATCGACGTGCATTATTGGCCTTTGGCTGTCCTGTACTTCATTTAGGAATTATGACGACAGAGATCACTTCTTGGGAGCCTGTATTTACATGAATTGTGAATTGTCACTGCGTTGCAAATGACGTTGCGAGTATATTATACATACATGCGCGCGCACAAAAACACACACCTATTGTATATGTAGTACATTTGGTGTTAAAAATCCCCATACACAATTATAACTTATGAGAGAGCCCGGAGGACGTCATAATACGGTCAACTGTGTTAAATAAATCGCTAAAATGCTGTGTAACCATAAAAGAAAAATCATTATAAAAATTAACTGAATAAAATTTCAAATTTTACTTTTTTTTTAAGCAGGTTTACTTGAATCCTCCTGTGATTATTAACCATTTCAGTAATGTAAAAACCAAGGGACAATCTGAACCATGTTGAGAATTCCCCCACCCCATTTCACTTGACCAAAGCCTGAAAGAACAGCGTGGTTAGAACAAGAGAACCCATCAAAACATAGATTTGCAGTAGCCCAATTTTATTGCATCAAAAAAGTATTTTAACATTTTATAAATGGTTTCTATTCAGCTACATCATTATTTTCTTACTACTAATATTGCAGGAAATACCTTTAGTGAAAACATGGTATGGGGGAAAAGACTGTGATAAATAGTAGATGGAATATTGAAATCATGGGTACAGTCTAGTGGGGGCGTCAGTTCGCCTGTTCAATGGTCTCCAGGCATTGAAATGTACTTATTGCTAAATCCAATTCGGGGACAATTTGAATGGCATGACTAGCAATGTGAGAATTAGCTATTCTAGCCGATGGACGCATGGGTCGGTAAAAAAAAAAAATCCTTATGGCAAAACTACACTAGTACTGTGTTCGCAAGGTCAGCCATAAGCTTATAATAACACTTTTTTCCATAAATATAGGTTTCTTAAAATTGACAACTACAGTCGTCATCAAGTATTAAGTTGAAGGGCCATTCCAGGCAACCCTTCTAACTGGCAATATATGGTCTGCATTAATTACATTGAATTCTAGTTTTTTTGCCAGCTGGTATATTAACTTACTTTTTGTGCTGTGAACCATTCTCGCTATTACCTGGTGGTTAGCTCTATACATTGGCTAAACCCAAAACATACAGAAAGGCTTCTGCCAGCAGACACAACGTAGGTAAATGAATTATGGGACCGTGAGTAAACATCTGAGGCAACAGACTTATGGTTCAGTCTCTAGATCGAACTTGAAGAAGATACCATAGGGGTAGCTAGCGAACTCATGCCAGTTGCAGCTGGAGTTGTGGTGGAATTATTTTCCAATATACCAACAGCGTTAGATAAAGGTATGGCAATGTTATGGGGGTTTGGATAATAAGGACTGTACAACTATAGGGAGAAGAGGATATATCAAATATGGTACTGTTTCAGAGGAGTAACAAGCCAAAACCCTCCATGTGCAGCTCCATATGCTCAACCTCTTCCAAAAGCACCTGAAGTAGTTCAAAGAATAGAACCAAATTTAGGGCATAGTTCAGAGCTTGTCATTAAAAGGAACACAACTGGCGATTTCTTCTTACAATCTGATATAAGTAGAATTAAACAAAAAAATATAGCAATTATGCCATACATCAAGCTTTCTAGCTCATATGTATTATCTTACGTGTCTTCTCATTACAATCTTAACTAATCATGATGCTTCCGAAAAATGTCTTACTTTTGGATGAAAACATGTTTTCTTTTACATGACAGTCCGGTATTTTAACGGCCATTGTAGATCTATTTTAGCCTCATCTAGTGGCAAGCACAATAACGAGTTTCCCCTACATGGAATGTTATTTACAGGTAATCTCTACATAGTGCGAGCACATGCACAGACAAAACCTTAAAGGCAGTTGGAAACTAGCTAATATTGCCAAGACTCGTAGACCGCCATAGAGCATCAAATTTTGTATCCGACAAAACCATCATGTGGCGTAGAACTGTATTAAGTCATAATGCTATTGAGGGTATGATTTCTGCTTCAAATACAGATAGAAATGCTTGCATTGCTAGAATGAGAAATCGAAGAAAGCAAAGATGTATACTGCTACCAGAACTCACTTGGGATACCGGAAGGAGGAGTGACTTCTTCCTTGTCCTAAGTCAAGCCAAAAGAAGCAGCTGCGCTTAGGTCCCGTAAGGTAGATATATACAATTCAGGTCATGTTAGGAGAGCATTTGAATTACAAATTTAAACACTACCTTAACTCAAAGGAATCTTCTACATTTGATAAAGTATGACCTTATATGTCTGATAGCCACCTTGCAAGGGATGGAACACAATGTTGCCAATACAGAATCAAAATGTCCTCCATAAGCAGTAATTTCAAGTTCAGAACTTGGTATTAACAGGTGGTAAGAAAAATAAAAAAGCAAGTAGGTCTGGCACTGACTGCTAGTCTTTTGGCTTTGCCATCGCTAGTTTTGTCATGGTTTTTACAAAACATAGTCGGGGAAAGCTGCCAGACCCTCAATCTTAAAAATAAATAAATCAAAAATAACGATATTAAAAAAAATGTGTCTAAAAGCAAAAATGTTTTTGGTCTCAAAAAGCACATATTGCCATCTATCTTATTCCCCGGTTCTTAAGGGAATTACTTTGAAGGGCTTCTTGTGAAAGGGAAAAATGCCGTGCTGTAGTAGGCAGAAGAAAAATGTGAAAGAAATTAAACCAATAAATTATGATAGCTGTCTGAAAGCCCCAGTAAGTAAGTCGCACATATAATTTAAGTAAAATCAAAGGATCTTGGCTAACGCCAGACTTAAAAATGATGGCAGATCAAACATATATACTGTGAGCGTTCAAGCACAGCTTATCTATGATCCTATATTGTAACTATGGTCATCAGCATGAAACTAAAAAATAAACTTGAACACTATATGAATATTTTTTCTCGTTAATCGATTTGAATGAAGTAGTGAGAAAGACAGATCATAAAATTACCATCAGCTGAAATATTGTTCCCTCATTCCAGCATGCAATATATAAAACATATTTGGCTTGGAGCACATGTTCTTTATACTAAATCCGTGGACCACAGGTTACGAGCCACGGATTCCTGGGGGTCCTTGAAACCTACTTGGGGCCTGAGAAGAATTTGAAAAATACATATTAACAGTTTAATAAAGTACATGTGAAGGAATTTGAAAATGGAAGCTAAAAATCAAGTTAATGGCCTTATCTTGATTTAATGGGAGCAGCCCAGTACAGTGAAACGAATTTAGTATAGCAGACTGGAGGCTAAGTGGTGGTCCACAGAAGTGAAAAATGAAGAACCACTGCACTAGATAAAAGCATTTCAAAGCGGAGACTTCATCCTAACTGTCACGTGTTCCCCTTTCACAAAGTTGTCTTACAAAGAATCCAGTAAAAGTAACTAATAGAAAAATATACCTCAAACTGAAAAATCCATGTTCTCAAATGCCTAACCAAACGCTTCTGCTTCACAAAAACAGAATACACCACGATAATATGGGCCTTGCATCTAAACATCTTAAAGTGAAACATGAATTTTCTGAACCTTCTTAATACTAGAATGTTCATATATATGAATTTTAACCTGTCACTTATTACTATTTCAAGAACTAGACATGCTATTAAAATCTACAGACAGCTTGTGCCCTTTTCATTGCGTTTATGCCAAGGAACTCAAAAAGGGAATATGAAGCACATCATTTCAGCAGATACAACTTTAGAGGATTTCGATTGCTTCCTAAATTACATCGCGTACACAGCCAACAATACATTGTGCCACCTAGATCTTTTCAATTTTTCACACGGGCAATGATGCATATAGAGCAGGAGGCAAATTATCGGGGGCCTGAGTAGGGCATATTGTAAGCAATAATCAAATGCTCCGACCTATTGTATACAAACACATCTCATGCTACTGGTCATTGAAACCGCTTACAATTTACCTTAGAGGAACTACATTCTAGAACAATGGTTTACTAGGGCGAGAAATCCGGTTATTGGGGGGACGGGGGAAGCCCCACTCAAACAACAAACAATATCCACAAAAAGTCACTAAATTACATTGTGTTTAATCTTCTGGTTGTTTAGCTTAAAACCGTCACACTTCACTTGCACTCAAAGTGAAGGCATTTATGAGGCTGTCAACCACTAATTAAGTGCCCACACAAGAAAAAAACCAAATGATACCACAATGGCAAAATTCCAACCTGTAACAAGAGATTTGCAATTGTAAAGTTTTAAGAAAGTACAGAGCCTCGTAGATGACCATCAATGTAGCTCGAAGAGCAGGCCTGGCGCTGCGGATTGTTATTTCTGTAGCACGAAGATCTGTTTAGGAGTCATAGACTGCTGGAGCCTCTTCTTAGTGGTCAAAGAGGGCTCTTGCTTTAGTATGAAGTGCAGATTTTGTGTTGCCAGTCGTAGCTGGCAGTCATTGTAGCGTAAAGAGTCCAGCTCACGGGAGCTTCGTGTTGCTGAGTTGTAGCAGGCAACAGAGTGTCGGTGCTAAAGGGCTGGTTGCGAAAATACTGAAAACTGCAGCGTTTCACCTTTTCTTCTAGAGAAGTACACTCCTGCCAGTCAAGGGTATAGGACCTGGGGGGCGGGGGAGAAATCAGGGACTCCGCCTAGCACAGCTCAGGAATTTCCAGTTGCAAGTCTAGCGCAGCAGGTCAGTTGGGCAGTTGCAGGGAGGCCTCTGGAGCTTTCTGTGTCCCTGAAACTCAAACAGGAGATCAGCCATTTAAACCTTGGAGAGAGTCTCTCCAGTAGCCTGGGATGAAGAGAGCAGGACCAGTTTTCTATCTTAGAGATCAGGGAAGGCCTCATGCAGCAGGCCAGAACTCTGGAGAACAAGACAGGCCTCAAGCAACAAGGCAGTTCTTCGGTAATGTTTACAGATCCACAAGATTACTGAACAGTAGCTTTGAAACTCCAAAATTCATACCTGGTGCCATCCTTTGAAGTGGGGAAGTGGGGGCGGGAGGGAGAGATTCCCTATACTATCCCGCATCTGGTTCTGGAAAGTTCTTCTCTTTCCCTGTCAAGGTTCCAAGAAGTCTGGGGTGAAAAAAGACTAGTCTCAGGTTCCTTTGTGTGTGCAGGAGACTAAGCCCTTAGTAATGACTGGATACAGCTCTGCCCCAACCATCCTGGTAGGAAGGCCCATCCTGTCCACACCTCATCCCCTTTTGGAACACTGTCTGGAAGGAATAAACTACCTCAAACAGCAGAGCCATTCAGTCATGACCTAGTGCACTGAGCAAAAGACACAAAAGGTTAGGACAAGAAAATGCCATCTTTCTAAAAATGGCTATTTCAGAACTAGGACTTAAAATTGTACTTTACAATTCAAGGGCATGTTAAATTACAATTCATTTGAGTTTAAACAGCATATACCCATCTGCTCCCGATTAAAACGTGATTGCTTATTAAAGGAAATAAGGTATCCCCATGGCAGTGAATGGGAGTGTCGGAAGCTGGCTTTTTATGTAGTGTATCAAAATGGAGGCACACTATGTAGAAAGTCCAGGCCACCCTAATTTTGTTATCAGGGATTAGATTAATAATATTAAAAAATGCCCTTTTGTGGTAGTGAAGGTGAGCAGTTTTGGTTCATCAGAGGGTAGTGTTAAACATTTGTTGAACACACAGGTATTGAAGTGGATTAATATTAAACCACTGTTGCAGGGTCACCCTTTAGTCCAGGGGTTCTTAACAAGTAATGAGGAATCTAAACTGGAGTGAAGTACCATGGATCACTTATTTAGCATTCATGAATGGGTGCCCAACCCACAAGCATCATAGAGATACTCTGGGAGAAGCACACCGAACGATGGGTTACATGGGTTTTCATAGCAAAAGATCATAAACCAGAGACGCCCAGAGGCAAATAGAGCTTTGGGAAAAACACACAAATGAGGTAACGGCAAGAATGGACAGCCTCGGTGTCTTGTGTAATTGCTACATCCTAAGATTGAACAACAAGATAAGCTATCTGAGTAAACTTTACTTGAGGATTAACCATGGTCTGAAAACCCTTGAGCAAACCCCAGCTGTTCTTTTGCACGGACTCTGCATGTCTACACAGCCTACAATGCCCCAATCTAGATTCTTTACTCATGTTTATACAGATGCGGTGTCAAGGATATACCTGGGATGGAAGCAGGGCAAGGGTGAAAAATGGATGAGGCACAGCTTAATCAAAAAAATAAGATAATCGGATTTTACATTTTAACACAGGGTCAATAAATGAGACACACTAGAGAAGAAACTAGTCCAAGTAGGAAAAAGAACAGGTATTTTTTATATATTTTGACACCACAAACTGTTATTGGGTAAGTACTGATTGAGTTTTCAATTTTTATAGGTAAACAAAAATGTCACAAATTCGTTTTTATGCAGTAATGCTTTCCTAAGGAGAAAAAACATACTGCATAAAAGTAGTGGAAATCTGATTTCAGGGGCCCCAATTAGCACTTAAGGTGTAAGGGGATCAAGGTAATAAGATCTACAAGCAGTTTAGGTATACCTGACCTGGAGTGTCCGTGTGCAGTGGTGCAGGATGAATTGGTAGCCTTGCACGCAACACTGCTGGCAAACGGGGGGGGGGGGCACACCTAGAAACAGGCTGCAGAGGGGGACTTGGGGAGAGCTCCTAATGGGGGGGGCTCAGTTCATGAGTGTCTTGGGAGCTGGGGGGCATGGTCTGTATTCTTGGACCTGGGCCAGGGAGTTTGGGTGCAGAGGGTTTTTTGGGTCGACTGCACAGTCTATCAAAGGCACTCAAGGTTCTCAGTCAGACCTGCAGAGGGGGACAAAACAGGACAGCAGGACCACTCTCTGTTCTGGTGCCCATAGACTGGTTGCTCTTTGCAGAGTTGGAGTCCGGACTGGACTTCGAACAAACACTGATTACTGTGGCTCCTGGACTCTTCAAACTTGGTTGGGAGACAGGTCTGACCCTCCAAAGCACAATGCCCTCCTCCTGGGTGTCTGCTGCATCGGTGGTCAGCAGAACTGTGAACCGGGTGTCACGGTCGGTGCATGCAGGTTGCGGGGATGTAGCTTCTCCACTTTAAGGGAGATGCTGGTGGGTTGGCGAAGTGATGGAAGCCCTCTGAGGTGTTTCGAAGCTGCACAGCTGCAAAACGAGCTGGGTTGTCATGGTTGTCAGGACAAGAGCAGGCAAGGCAGGGTTTGGCACTGCTGGTCCACGTTTCTCGCTTCTTAACCTCTTCTTGGTCCTTCTTCTTTAGTCGTGTTAATCTGAATTCCTGATGTCATGGGGCAACCTCAAATTTGAATTTAAGGGTGTTAAGGAGAGTGAAAGGTAGTAGCCAATGGGCCAATAACCCCTGAGGTCACTACACCCTCTATGACCACTTTCCCAGATTTTCTAATTCCATCAAAATCAAGATGGTGGAATTCTTCATTCATGAAGCACATCAGGCAGCCCACCTAGTGGTGTGACTAGATCAGTATTGCAATATGCCTACTTGCATAGCTAATGTTGTGCCTGTCCTAGTGCCATATGGGCCTCGGGGTAGGGGTGGCATCTATCAGGTCTGGGGTAAGCCAGGGTCGCATATCAAAGGTGGCAAAAGCTTTGAAGCCTCTGGCCTTGGTATGCAGATTCACTAGCCATCCTGCTAAAGGAGATGTTAACATATCCTGCCAGTGCAGGCATTGATTCAGACTTCTGAGAGCATGGGCTCTCACTTCCAGAGGGTCTGAAACATGCCTGTGGCAATAGGATGGAAGAAACAAGTCAGTCAGCACACTAAGGGGCTGGTAGGTTCTCAGGGGGTACCTCTAAGGTGCCCTCTGGGTGCATATCTTAATACATCTGCACTCATTCCAGTAGTACATTTATTAAGGCAGGTTTTTGATATCAAACACCACAGGTTTCAGTGAAGCCATCATCGAGCTGGGAAACAGAAGGACCAGTGCCCAGTGCATATACTTTAGATTGCTTCCCTGTTCACTTGTACTATCTAGTAATTAAACTATACACCACAGGGGCATATTTGTTTATGACAATATGTTCTCACATGCAACGTAATGCACCCTGCCTTAGTGCTATAAGGCCTGCTGTAGGGGTGGCTTGCATACATTGCCTGCAGTGTCTGTGGGCCTGGCACAAAGGGTGTGTGCCATGTCGTGTTTTCACATTTGCTTGGACCATTTCATGCTGCTTTCAATGGCAGGCTGTGTGAGTTTTGTGGTGAGCCCTTAGTGTAGCAGGGTATTGCATGCTGTAGCCCTTAAGCACCATATTTAGAACCCGTTACCAGGGTCATACAGAGGTGCTAAAGGTCTAGCCAATTGAGGGAACAATTAAGCAGTTACCTTGTCTTAGGGAAGCAGTGGAGACCTGGTTAGAAGGAACCCAGTGCACTTTAGTTAAAATTGCATCAAATACCATGCAAAATGGGGGGGGGCATGTACAAAGGGGCACATTTTTCTACATGGAGAAATAGGCCTTACAGTAGTGAAAAACTTTTTTTTCCATTACCAGGACATGTGAAACGTAAACTCACATGTTTTACTTTTTAAATACAAGGCACCCTGCCCTATGAGCCTTCAGGCCCTACCATAGGGGTGACATATGTACTAAAAAAGGAAGGTTTGAGCCTTTCAAAAGGTTTAATTTTGGCAGGTCGAAATGGCACTTTAAAACTTCACTACAAGCTGCAATGGCAGTCCGGTGACATGTTTTAGTAGAATACTTCAGTGGCTGGAACAATGATTGCTGTAGGCCCACCAATTGTATTTAATTCACAGGCCTTGGGCGCATGCAGTGCCATTTACTAGAGACATACAAGTTAATGAAATAGGTAAATTGGGTAGAAGTCAGTTTTACCACGTTTTAAGGGGAGAGAACACGCACTTTAGTACTGGTTAGCAGTGGAAAAGTGTGCAGAGTTCTAAAGCCAACAAAAACAAAACTCAGCAAACAGGAGAAGTGAAGGTAAATAGTTTGTGGGAAAATACCACACCAAGGATGTGAGGTCCAACAACTAGCTAAGAAAAGGTAGCTTTTTAGGTCTCGCCCTTTGTAGGTTGCGCTTGTGCAGTCTTGCTGGGGAGATCTTAGGTTTTCCAGAGTGGGGCTTGAACCCGCCCCTCTTCTCCATTGGCTGGCTTCCTAAACGGAGCCAAGCCATTGGAGAAGACTGGTGTCTTTCCATTTAAGCCCCGTCTTTTTGGGATTGAGGGGTGTGTTTTTTAGTTTCTTTCTCTCCTCTTCCCATTGACTGGAATTTTACATTCCAGCCAATGGGAAGAGGAGGGAAAGAAAAGCACGCCCCCCAGTCGGAAAATGAAGGCCGTTTCTCCGAGGCATTTCTGCTGGACCTCGGAGAAACATGGTGGTGCGGAGCGCTCCTCTTGTTTTTTATTTCCAGCAATGCCTACAATTGTGGTTCAAAAGAAAATGCGCGCACAAATTTATGGTAAAAGTTGTGTCTATTTAATGGAGCATTCCTCGCTCGTGGATGAACAAGCAGCCTGAAGGGACACTCCGCTCTGTGGAGTTATTAGGCACTCTGCGGTCTACGTGGTGGGGGGGGGGGGGGGGGGGGGGGAAACTCTACAAACGGAGTGAATTTTACCCTCTTTATTACAGCATAAATCAACCCAAGTACTCGGAGCCCCACAACAGCAGCCCACTTAAGCACTTCATTCACCCCTACACATTATCTGACGCAGTTGATCCACACTTGATCCCTTTCCCTATGCGATTGTTGGTCCTCTGCAAATGAAGCCCTTGTCTTTCTTTCCCACTGTATGTTCAAAGAGTGCTCGCCCCACTTTTCAGAGTATGAATGCCATCATCTGAGAACCTATTTTGTTTACTGCAACTTACCTGATACAGTCATTATCACGTACCACTCAGATAGCCTCGCACAGGGGTAGGAGACACTCCTGTAAGTAGAGGCTGAGGCGCGAGCGTTGGCTGAAGCCAAAGCGGGTGCGGATCAGGCTGCTGAGGTCGGTTACCAAGCGGCACCTGCTTAGGTCTAGCAACAGCCAGCACTGGCAGCTCTCTGGAGTACTGGGTGGAGGATAATCAAAGCCGGAGCCGAAGAGAGCCCCCACCCGGCACCGACATGCTGCTGGAAGCACGGTAAAACTCTTCTGGCTTTCCGTACCCGCTCGATCATTGACATAGAAGAAAGACCAGACTCATCACACGCCGCGCTTGTTTTTTTCTTCAAATGTCTTTACTGCCATTTTATTAAAGGACAGACAGAAAATGAGAAGAGGTCAGTCTGCATTGGCTTTACGTGCACCTCATCCGTCTGTCTGTAATAGGGTATAAGTGCGGACAAGCGGTTTGAGCCGTCCGTCAGCCCTTCGAACCGGGAAACCAGACACGAATCCCTGGTCTTGGCAAAGCACATAATGTTTTTCCGACTTCGCCCCACCCGTGGCAGTGCATTTGGCGTGTCCGTGCCGAACAATCCGGTGCAAATTTTTGACATTATACAAGGTCACGTGCATTTGTTTTGCTAGGCATAGTGAGATCAAGTGATTTGCCCAGAATCACAGGATATGGAGTCCTACCCAGACTGGAACCTTTCCCCATCCACAAAAAAAAAAAAAAAAAAAAAAATATATATATTAATAAAAAAAAAATCAAAAAAAAAAAGAAATCGGTAGCTATAACCTGGCGTCCCTGTTCTCTAATAACCTACCCCACTGTTACTTTTCATTTCAGCGGATAACATGAAATTCCTTATAACACGCCTCTATGCCAATCTTGTGTCACACGCGTTTGCAACCACACTTATTGAACTCGATGATTCGAGGCCCCGTGACCCTCAGTCATGAAAACTAAGAAAGGACAAATGATTTAAGCGACCATATGACTAACACAGCAAATTATTACTTTGAATGGCGTGAAAAGAAACGCACGTTAAATTGCGGTTTAAGTCAGCAGTTCCTTTAAGCTGCCAAAATCAGTGCCAAAAATTTAATCTAAGTATTGTCTTCCTTAACCAGTTTTTACAAATATGTGGAGAGTTTACGACAGAAAGCAATATAGTATTTCCAAGTGAAAATCCGCTGTAATTGTGCTTGACGAAAAGTTACATTGTTTAATTTCTAATGTTTTCTTTTTTGTTTTTTTCTTCACTGCTATATCATTTGAAAATGGTCGCTTTGTTTCAATAAAATTATCTTGGTCAGAGAGAGGCTTGACACACTGTTTTTTAAAATAGCTGCTGTCAAGTGATCGGTTTCCAACTCGAGATGGAAGATACTTCTGGCTGTCGTCATATGACTAGTTGGGGATTTTCAAGCAATGGAGCTTGGTTGTGCTGGTCTGCATCATCACGCTGTCTGCAGGTCTGTGTTACCCTTCGTTTGTTGACTTAAGGATGGCAGGTGTGAGGCAGAGTATTATCCCAGAAAAGCACAATTGTACTAGATAACTATATAAGAGACCCCCTGCAAGAGAGGTTATTTTACTGTACTCTTCAGTGATTTCGTTCCACTGTTTATCTTGTTTTATGTAGTATAACATTTTACCGGTTAGGATTTTTTTGTATTGTATTTTTTTTAGGAAGCCTATAAGTCAGATTAACGCCTGTCGGCGGAACGCCGTGTTGGCAGTAAATTGCATTAGGAACGGATGTGTAATTCTTTTATCGTTGGTCTTAATGTTATGTGTTTATGGGTCGTTGTTTCCAGATTCTCGTTTGCCGGCAGGGCCCTTTGATCCAATTGCTGTATGCAGAGTCGAAGTTTTCGTATAACAAAGAACTGTGCCGTCCTGTCCAGTTTGACCGTTTATGGGCTGTACTGTGAGCCACTCACCTACCCCCCCCCCCCCTCCTAGTCTGGACGTCGTGTAACTACTCGTTATCCAGAGTGGATTATAACAGCGGCCAGAATCTAATGGACCCCACCCGTCCTACGCACAGGGTGAAAGCCCAGGACACCCCCCCTCCCCACCGGCCCCTCTATTGGGAGGTCCCATGGTGGTGCTTAAGTGAAGGGTGCTACAACTACATTCTCAAAACCGGGACATTGAACCTCAAATAGGCACCATAACACTCATATAAACAGCGCCCTAGAACATTAGGTGTACCGGTGACGGCACCAATCTCTATTAGTCAGTCAAAAAGTTGGCATATCGTTTGGAGGGAGTTGGATTGGACCTCAGGTAATGCCGCTCCTCTGTGTGGGTGCTTCGCCACATTCTTACTTTCTAAGGGTCTCGAAATTTGGACAGATCACCACTCACATCATCAGGCTTAACCTTCACCCAATCAACTTTTGACCCCTAGATGTCTTCTCTGCACTCTCCACCAATTTCATTTCACTCTCATGGAACTAACTTAGTTCCTGGCTGTCTGCTACTCATTTCAAGTGGTGTCTTTTTCCATATCCAAAATTTACAGTGGTGCGATACGCCCACAACATGTCTTTGACCGCCCTCTGCACATCCAAGACAACTTTATACGTTAGTATCATTGTGCCCCTTCACCAACCAATTCAGGCTCTCAACCAGGTCATTGCTCCAGTCATTGCTCTCAGGGTTATAACGTGAGATTCACTTTTTACACCCAGTCAGCCATGAGCTTTAGCTTCTCAACCGAAGTAAGTTGAGTGCCATTGTCGGTGATTCATTTAGAAGGCATTTCTTCTCTCCTGAATCTCTCTTCCAGCACTGCAATGGTGGCTTTAGTGTTGATACATTTCATGAAAACCACTTCCAACCACCTGGACTGGACAGCAACTAATACTGCTGCATCCCCTCTCGTGCTGAGGATGGCACATTAACGGGCCTATAAAATCTAGGCACATCTTCTCCCACACAACATCCACCTCAAGCAGATGTTGATCATGTTCTTTCACTCCCAGATCGACTCTTAGTCTTTTTTCAGAGATCTTGCACTCCTCAGGTGCTTCAAACTCACGGTCTTGTCCGAGTATCCATTTTCGGCAACCAAACTCTCTTAAAGTGTGTGTGTGTGGCTCTGTGTGTGGGGGGGGGGGCTCTGTGTGTGTGTGTGTGTGTGTGTGTGTGTGTGACTATCTACTACTCACTCTATACTACTCTCCACTAATCTAACTACTATTGCCTACAACTTACTCCTACACTACTCTATACAAGTATACTCTCTATTAATCAACTAGTCACTCTCTCCTAACACCTAATAAATGCTAATACTCTCTACTACTCTCTAATGCTTAACAATTGAAATTTTAAATTAAAATAACAAATATTTATCAGTTTAAAAAACCAATAAATTTAAAAAAAAAACATTTGCAATACCAATAGCTCTAACTTTAACAAAGACGAGACATTTGCATTGTAAATGCTTGTTTGCAACATGGTTGGGAGATGTTGTCAATGAAAAACCCAACATTGTAAATAGGTATTTCTAGAACATTAGTTTACATGTATGGAAATGAGCCATGAACGTAACAAGCATACAAACTAGTTTTCATCAACAGAATTATACATGGTTCTTCATAGCAGCTGAAGAGTTTGACAGATGTGTCTGGTAATTTACATATTTGGTTTCTGTAAATATGTAATGCAAGTCGGTCCACTTGCCATGTTGGTTATATTTTGCCATATATTCGATAGCACTCACAAGAATGCTGGCTACCCTCAACCCTTCTCTGAATTTGCCATTCCCTTTGGTTATGGGCCAGTATTGCTGTCTAGAGAAAATGAGTTCCATTTATTGGTCTCCTGCAGGTTTCATTTAACATAATATAACTTGGGTAGATCATGCCTATGTATTACTCTTTCAGATGCAGCAGGATTTGACAGGTTTGCTTCTATTCGCTTTCCAGCTGCAATGCTAAGGTGTCTTGAAAACACTTGACAATACTTTAATTCACCTCATTGTAATAATCACACTTTTTGCTATTTTCCCAATTAAAAATGTTACAGGCTTAAGTTAAAGATCAATAGTTGATTGAATGGTGGTCAGTGCACAGCCTCTCACAGAAGCTTGGGTCAGAGTGAGCTACTTGACCTTGAAGTTTCATAACAAGCCTTGTTATGCCGTCTTTACTTTCCGTCCAACTTTCAAGATGGGAGAAAACTTAAAGCTTCGCCCATAGGCCAGCCCTCCACGGTAAACAGGATTCCCATGTGGTACCATTACTCATTTATGGTGGACAAGCCAAACACTGCACTGATTCTCTGAAGAGTACTTTGTCAAAGAGAATAAACAAACCACATAATTACAAAAGAAATAACTGTTAAACACCATGTAACAAAAACGCAACTATGTGAAAATATGTTCAAGGAATTAAACAGGCTACAATGAAAACAAAAATGTTACAACAAACAAAGGTGGGAAAATACTTCAAGGACTGGGCAAGAGGCAGCTGTAGAAAATTCCCCTAAGCAGCACTGAGTTCAGGTTAAGTCTTGCTGAGCCAACTGGTTTTGAACCTCGAACATGCAGTGTTTTGCAATCATATTAATGTTGTAGGGGAATCAAACCAACAAAGTACGTCTGTCGAGGTAATATCCTATTTGGTTGTGGACATGTCAGAGTTATGGAGACGCAGGACCACAGGCAGTTTCAATTTGGCCTCAAAGTGTGGAACTCAGTTTTAAATTAGAGCATATGGAAGAAAGAATTTGATGTATCCATTAGCTAAGCATTGTGCATGTCCCAACAAGGTGAAATTCAATTTGGGTACAGGTCAAGATCCTTATGCAATTGACCTCCAAGCTTCAAAATGTTGATCTGCAGCTTTGATTAATTATGTAGGTTGACTTTGCCCTGGTGGGAAAACCCACATCCCTTTACTACTCCACTCACTAGCAACTAGTCCAGACCAGGCCACTTCAATTGGATTGCAGGATCTGCTGCCACATGTGCTCACAAAGAAATGTTGGACATAATACGATTTAATCTGCAATAGGCCGCTTCTTGGACAGTATCAAGTGTATATATGTATTTACATAACATCAACCTAGCCGAAGATCTACACCGCACTGCAGTTGCAATGAGAAAGTCACCAGTGGCTAGGAGGAGAATCTTTTGTGAACTCTTACTGCACCATGATCTATTGCTCTATAACAAAGTTATCCTTATGCTTTCTTCAATTATAGCAGGGAAGTCCTGATTATTATGGGAATATTGTTCCAGATTACAGTTGCACAGATTGAAAAGGTCTTTTGTATTGCTTTTCTTCTGTGATCCCCGTGCTCTATTTGTTAACAAATGGCTAGGCTTTGGTGTGGCGCAGCGGCCGGGGTGCCAGACTCCAGACCACGGGGTTCACTGTTCGATCCCCGGTTCCGGCGGCAGGTTAGCCCAGCACCATGTGACTGGGCAATAGCTTGCTTAATCTTCCCGACGGCCCCCAGCGCCGAGACACCTCCGTCGGAGGTAGCTGTGCGCTTCACAAATGCTGGCATTTATATTCTAGTCATTCAGAATATGTGGGTGTTTTCTTTTAAGCTTAGGGCACATGTCATTCAAGCCAACAGTCAACAGATATGGAGAGAAAAGTGTTCTTGGGCAGAAGAAGTCTGAAGTAGGTGTGAAAAGCCTCAGTTAAATTATGTTTCTCAGAGAAGCAAAATAGTTTTATTAGGCACAGAGTATGCCAGTTCTCAAACCTGATCTGAGTGTTTCTGTATAGATTTGGGTTACACTTTTGGGGAAAATGTTGTTCGACTGTTTAACAGTATATTATACACTTGCCCCTTTCTAATTGTATGATATGTTTGGCTCAAAGTAAAGAGTGGAAAATGCCACAGATCTCCACATCGTCACCCATCAAGCCCTGGGACATAGTACATAATCTTTAAATAAAAACAAATATGCACCCTATATGGAGCTGTGCACCATTTCTTCACATAGTTTCTAAATCGTTCAAAGAAGCTAAAGGCCATAGATAAGATCCTGGGTATTGTCCCATAATACAGCATGCTTTTAAAAAAGTTTGTAAAGCTCTACACAAGCGTGACTCGGGTCTCATCTGCAATCAATATTTATTACGATCTCGAACTACTGAGCTTTCTCAGTTCATCCAGGTTTTCCAACAAAAACATCTTTTGTTTAACCTATTATAAATGATAAATTGAAGACTAAGTCTGTGACACAGCACTAATACTTGTGACACCCCACTATTCACTCCCACTATTCAGTGAGTTGACTTCTAAATACCGGTTTGTCCAAAATTGAAATCATTACCCAAACAGGAGCAAATTTCATTGTCACCAGAATCCTCAGCCAGGATATGTTCCTAGTACGCTGTGAAGCATGAGATTAACAACCTTTTCTTCTCTCTAACGCCACCAAACACTGAAGCCATAGTTACTGGCCTATAGCTTTGAATGCCTAACTAGCTTTTACTTTTCTCCAGTACTCCGCAGAGTATCCAAGCTCCATCAATATCCGATATTTTCTTAGTAAAGGAGTCCTGCAATACTATTGTCCGGTTTGGTCAAGTTTATTCAAAATAATAAATAAGTTACTAGAACAATGTATTAGAACTTTTGTAAATTTCTGGAATGAAAGTTTACCCAGGGAGTCACATTCTGCAGTAGTGAGAGGCAGAAGAAGAGGGGAGGTGAAGAGTCAGATAAGGATGGAAGAGCGGGGGGGGGGGGGGGGTAGCCAGAAGAGGATACTGGTTCCCTCTTTAGAGGATCGGCTTCTAAAAATGTTTTTTTTTTACAAAAAACAACCAACCAGTTTGCACAGTCCTCGATTCACTCCTATATTTTTCTTCTGTGTTTTATCCCAACTATTTGGCGATTTCCCATGATTGTAGTAATTCACTAGTGCAATTATTTACATAAACAAAGACATTATGCTTATTTAACCCCTCCCATGCTCAGGACGAGCTGAGCTGGTCCTGGGCCACGGCGCTCCGGTGCTCATGATGAGCTCAGCTCGTCATGGCCCATGGAACACTCGGGTGCGGGGAGAATTCCCCTCCTGTGCTGAACGTTCCACGGGAGCCAATGCACCTGTGACTAGCTCAGCTCGTCATGAGCACAGGAGCGCTCGTCATGAGCATGCGGGCGCTGTGCGCCCCCCCCAGCACACCAGGTGAATAATCCCCGCAGCGAAGGGGTTAATAACAAAGTATCAACACAATGAGTGACACCTACAGGAACATGAGAGCCAGTAACCCAGCAAATGTTTTTTTTAAATCGGTATGTGCATTATTAAATATAAAATAATGTTTCGCGGAGCATGGCTAGATATTTGCAGTCTTTTTAAGGTTGGGAGATGGATTGATATTTAAAAGAAATTAACCCCTTCCATGCTGGGCCGATTCAGCCGCTGTGCGGTAAACAAAAGAACAGGGCGGGGCCGTGACGAACCCCAGCCGTCGTCAGCACACTAGCACCGTGGAGCGTGACGGCTGGGGTTCGTCATCAGCATGGAAGGGGTTAAGCGAAAACAAGTAAGGGCTTGCAGGATTAAAGAAACATCAGTCATTTAAATCCGACTATAAATGTCTATTCCCCTTTTTTATGTAGGACAACCAACAACAAATTGCGTGATTCCAAGGTATTTCATGTTCAAAGGGATATTAGGACACAATCCTAACATATATTGGTATTTATAAGGCACAAATGCCAAAACAAAGCAGGCATCATTAAAAAAATGATTGTTTTTTTTTAAAAAGCACATTTGCCAATGTGGTAGTGATACATAGAGAATTACTACTTAAACTTTGTTACAGGCTGATACGGACAGACAAATGTGTTTTAAGGTGGAATTCCACTACTACGGTACAGCTCAAAATAGACTTAAAAGCCACATTTATACGAGAATAAAAACATGACATAACTGTTAAACAGCCCAGAATCTCATACCAAAATGTTATAGCAATTGGTTACTTTTTTTCTTGCCAACCTCCATTAGGTAGAGCGCACGTGAAACAATGACTGACCATTACAAATCTATTTGGGCCACATCCTTATTAGTTTAATCTGCAACAAAATCCCCTTTTACCGAGCAGATCCAATTCCCATCAAAAGCATTATAAAAATCACTGACTGTTCATGTTAGCGGGCTCATTTTTTGCCTTTTTTAAAATGTTGAAAGATTACTGCCAAATAATAATGGCCGTACTGCAATTTCAATTCCCTACACATAGGCAGGTTCGAAAAGAAAAAAAGCACAAGGAGAAGAAATGCAAATTAAGTCACGGTTATCAGCTGCAGATTACCCTAGTGACACCGCCACACTTCTAGTTCTAGTCACGTATTTTAGCAGAGGGAAAGTCTAACACTGTTCAAGTGCATCATATTATCTTTCTTAACATTAGCGGCTTTCACAATCAAACCTATTGAAATACAGCAGACCTACAGCAAATGAATGGACGTACAGAGATAAATCAGACCCCACACAAATACAAAACACTATGCCTATTGCCCATTATAAATTTAAAAAACTATTTGAAATGGAAATTACCCACGTAGACTTCTTAATCATTCAAGTGGAAGCAATATGAAAAACATTTTTTTCTACTTTGAGGAGTACGCTGCACGCATCCGATTACAAGTCCAGCTTTGAAATCATAACTGTATATTTTAGTGAGATAGTTATACATCTAGTCAAATAATTTTATGACTGGCAGGAATGTAATATTTTAAAAGACTCAGGTGATTCGATCATGAAATGTTTAGCTGTTGTATGGCAATTCAAAAGTTTTAAAACCATGGCCGTTACAACTTAAAAAAGAAAAATTCTCATTTTGTTAATGATTCAAGTTATATTGTTTTCATTGCAGCTTTTTCACATGAAATCCGGGTGGCTTAGTTTCCACTTCCATGCAAAAGTATGCAAATGACTTAAAATTCTAACACATGGGATCTGTAGATCCATGAATAGTTTGGGACCCAGGTGGTTGCTGTACCAGCCCACCAAGTTACCAGTGGGAATGGCGGCCAATTCCCCTGTGGCAGACCGCCCACCATAGCAAGAAATACTTGTCTGGTGTACTGGCAGGCAGCTTAACCAAAAGGAGGAGTTTAATGCCAGGCAGGCACCCATATTTTTTCATATGCTTAGCATTTGAGTTTTGTATTCCACAAAAAATCTTTGTGAAAGACATGAAGTCAATGTATGAAACACAGGGAACTCCCTTCCGATGTGTCATAGCCACAGATTGTTTTCCATGCCTGGGTCTGCCATACTGCACAACAGTACCACACAGGAGGCTTATTTACTATTCTAACTCAAGTCCTGGAATACTTTGGGGAAAGTTATAAAATTCCCCAAATATTTTGAGGGAGGGTTAAAAAGTAGTAATGACGTGCTGCCCCGAGGACACATGCAGGGTAAAAAACTAAGAATACGGTCTTTGATGGGGGATGCACTCGTGATGGGATGCCCTGAAGAGATGTCTGAACTAGGAAGAAAGCAGGAAGCAATGTCACTTCCTGTAAAGACTGATCCTGGGAAATGAGGTCCACTTGCTTGGAGTGTTTATTTGAAGACTGTTTTGGTGGAAACAGGTGATGTCACTTCCTATGCAGATGGATTTAGCTGAAATCCAGGGATGTCAAAGTAAAGTTAAATTTTTATCTTAAATATCTTCTACAGATCAGGCATCAACAATGGTAGGGTGACATTATTAATAAGGCATCTTTAAAGCAAGAGGTGGACAACTATGGCTTCGTTATGCCATCTGAAGACGTTGTGTTACTATATTGCCGCAAACTACAGTACTAGCATTACAGTGTTTTACAGTCTGGCTTTTCTGCTGTGTCAAGACATTTAGTTTACACCCAATAAGCTAGCTCTTTCGATAGAGGCCTAGCACTGCTACTAACAAATGAAGCATTTAAAAAACAAACAAAAAAAACTGTTTTCCCGTTTGGTGGTTAATTTATCCATGCCCGTTTCCTGGTATAGGGAGTAAGATAAAAAGTAAATAACCATTCACTCCTCACAAGGGAGGCATGGCACAAAAATTCTTTGAAGCATTTATGCTAAATGGGCGATTAAGATTTTCATGTAGTAAGACTAAGAATAAAGGGGCAGATAGCAGCCTGAACTGCACACCCAATAATACATGGTTTAGAATTAGTAGGATGAAACGCTGAACCTCTCGCTGCACAGGATTAGTTATGGAAATTTAGTTTGACCGGTTTAGGACTAAAAAAAACAAGCATTTGCAATGCAATAGGTCTCGCATTAGTAAAAGTTTGAGCTTTTGGCGTTGCAGATAATAATGCAACACCTGATGAAAAGCAGCGAGACTCCCAAGACTTTCGATGCCGCTTGGTGTAAACCACCTCTAATTGACCTTAAGATTAGCGATCAAAATAACGAGGCAGGCTCTGGCAACACATCACATCAGACACCGGGGCCATCGTCAGGAGGTGCTCTAACTGCATCTCTGTGGCATAGCCATTTAGATGTTTTTTTCTTCAGTTTATTACATGGTCAAACATTCCTGGCATCAGTTTATTGCATAGTCAAACATCCTTGGAATCCCCGTCTTAAGCTAGTTCCCACAGAAACCCAGCAGCAATCTTCCCTCCACCCAGATATAACAGATGATCGCTATCTCGCAGCTGGACATTTCGACAGGCTCTAAAACATGTGGGATTGGTCAGATCTAAGGGGTCGTGTCACTGATTAAATTCCGGCCCCTTTGCTGGTGAAGCAAGTTCTGTTGTAAGTGGGTAATAAACTATGTCCACAGGGGTCGGTTAGAGCCTGGGACCAGATTGAGTGGCCAGGTGCAGGGAAGGAGGTTATCAAAGGGGGCTTGCCTGTGCGTGGAGGATGAAAGGATAAGCGGGTTGGGTGTGGGAAGTGACTCCGGGGCATTGTCATGTTGACACGGTTTTACGACCCTGGTACATGTATTCAGGGTTAGTCAATGCGCGGGGGATGATAGCGAGGTCGGGGTGACTCGCAGGTGACCAGCAGATGGCACCGGCAATGTTCATATTTGTTGTTTTATTTTCTACACACCAACAGCTGTAATTTTCAATAATTCGAGACCCAAGTATGCCACTATGGCACAAAATGCACACACAGATGACAGAACAATGGGAGTACATATTTGGTAAACAAAAGATATGTGAATACGAAGTAAGCTATAGAGAACACATTAAAAGAAAAAAACAGAGGGTCGGAGTGTCCTTCGTTTCAGAACTGAAGCATTTCCTATATGCTATACTACGAAGGCATGGTAGTTGCTTAATTATCTTATGCAACTAACAACCATAGGCAAAGCCACTAGTTCTGGCTTGCTGCAAGTGTAATGTTCCTTGCTGTATGATATATCTGGATGTAATGACAGAAGAAGCAAAATACCAGTGGGGTGACACACTAAGCTAAGCATAGAATTTCAGTTCACAAGCTTTTAAACCACACCTTTAATTACATCATCCACGCCCCTTTGAGAGACCGTCCAGTTTTTTAATCCCACATAAAGCCCTGGTTTAACGTTTACCCTGGAAACTTCAGAACCAGGTCACTTAGGTTTGAATCCCCGCTTGACAATGCTGCGCTATCCTGGGTAAATACGTTTTTTACTTTGCTTTGGTTCCACCATTTACCAAAAACGCGGCGTCTTGAAGCCACTGAGCTGCAAGTGGGTGCTAGACATGAGCACGCATTCATTCGAGATGCAGTTGGTTGGATTGTGAATTCACTGCTTGTCTATCGAAGGCTTTCATGAAGACATGCGGGATTGGTGCGTTCTCCCTAGCGGGCACGAGACTTCGGTTAATGCTTATATAGGCCTTAAGGTTCTCTTCGAATTAAGGATACAGAGACTGTGGGAATGTAAACGTCAAGCATCTGATAATGGAGGAGTGGAGGGTACTTGTGGTAAGCACTGTGCTGTGTGGGATTGGCAGTTTGGGGGTTTTCTAAGGACAGTGTAGACTGAGTGTACACTCATACGAACCTCGAGGTGCAGCCCCTAATGGTACCTCGGAGGACAGGCGAGAGATGGGGCTGTGAGAACAAGTGTTTTGAATCTACCTGCCACTAAAGCGATCTGCGTTTAGAATGCACGAGTGGTGCAATGCTTCTTGTCTGGAGGCCTCCCTATTTCAAGGAGTCTTGGTGGTCGCTAGAGCTCGTGCCCCCGGTCTGTTGGCCCACTACTCATGCCGCTTCCATTGGCATGCAAAGCTCTGACTGGCAATGATTCAAGGGCAAGAAAGATTCTGGTGAGTCTGGAGAGCAGCAGGGGAGGCTAAATCACAGCCTACCCTTGATATACTATAGTCAAGACTATTTATGGCAAGGTGGTTGTTTGTCCAGCGCCTAATCCGTCCTAAAGGAAGTGCCATTGCACCTAGAAGGAATGGTATCAGAGACACGAGCGGCTATAGGGTGGTGGGTGTGGCTACCACGAGATGAGAAGAGGAGACCCAACCACTGAGGCTGTTGACAGCATGGTACGCCATGTCTCACGGAAGGGCGCCTCAAAGCACCGACGTAACAGAACGATTGACACGAGAGGCAAGAGGTAGGCGGGTACCAAATTATGTGGAATGGTTGACTAAACTATGCAGCAAGAAAAGGCAAATCATGCAGCAGAATGTAGAGTACTTTGTGGTAGCATTATATGATCTTCAAATGTTTACACTTATTAGCATTTTCAGAGCAAGGTTTTACTCAATTAGATAACACCAAATACAACAATAAGCAACAGAAGGGTGACCACTGACCAGTCCATCTATACAAACGTCCGTCCACTGCGCTGCAACATATTACGGCATTTTTAGTAACCTTTGATCCGTTTTAGCTAGAAGCAAACTATTTATTTTCAAAATCAGCAGATTATGCAGCAGCTGAATGATTGTGTGGTAAATGCGGCAAATCTATATTTATGTGGAAAAGGCCCACCCGCAAAAATCACTTAATTCCAGTGGCCCTGCTCTTATCCCATGGGCTCCATTCCATCCTCGATCTGGTCGCCAGAGCATTATCTTGTCCTCTGCCGCATAACTCTGGTAGCCGTGGTTAAAGTCTTGCACAAGAGTGGCCGTCGGAGATCAGAGAGACTAACATGCGGCCGACAGACAGCAGCATGGAATGGCATTGAGTGTACCTCACGCTCTCAGCAGTGGGAGGACAGTTATGACTACCCCCTAAATACCAACTGGGCCCGACGCAAACTTGACCCGGCGTCCATAAGTTAAATCTACGCAATGAGACTCATGCAGGCTGTGGTTTCAGTACTTTTGGAGATGCATGCTGAACATTTTGGAGTATCCAGGCACATTATAATGGTTTTCAAAAGGCTTCTATACTGAAAATGATGTAGCCTTGCATAGATCAGCGGGTCTATGCACATGCGGCAGGTCAGTGTGCATTGCGCACGGGACAGCTTTAAATCCACAAAACAGAAACGTGTTATAGCTGCAAAGGCACACTATTGCAGTAGTAGACGCTGCATAAAACGAGTGATGCGCTCGGGCAGCCCACCTCTTTCCTTTAGTTGCTTCCCTGTGAAATGGATCCACAAACAGTAGAAGCCCGCGAGTGGTGCGCGCGCCACAGCGAGACATGTGGTTTCAATTATCGCGCCAGTGTCTGGGCACGTTCATTGAAACCAAATGGCCTTGGTGCGCGTAATGGACACCAACAGGCCATGGTTGGAGCAATGCGGCCGCCTTTAGCCAATTGCGTGCTGACTTTCATTACAAGACGCATGCAAAATCCAATAGCATAGCAACAAAGGAAAAGCACACGCACGAGCGTGTGCGATCCCTAGGTTGATTTTCAAACCCCCTCCAAGAGGTCTCTTGCTGCGCGAGCACTGCTGTACACTGCAACGCTAGCCACGAGACCTAACGAGGAATAAATAACTGGTACGCAGTACTTAGTACAAGGTATACTTGAAAAAATTATACCTATTCAATTCACAAAACTTTCTGAAAAAACGACACATTCTAGATTCACACCTCTGCTCTGATTTTTAGAACGGACATGATTGCCTTAACTGTGCCTGGAATGCTATGTAAATGGTAGAGTTCAATGTGTACACTTTTCCCAAAGCATGTTAAAATGTGGACTCTATGCAAGGTGGACAAATGAAGTACTCATGTGCACATTTTTTCCACTTTGGACTCTGGTAAAAAAAAAAAAAAATGCATTCAAAATGTAATAGGTCTTGCATTTACGCACGTTTGAGCTATTGACATTGCAAATGACAATGCCTTATATTTTTGCTTTAGTTTTTAAAACATAAATAAGAGGCATGGTCATTTACAATGCCACTTGCTTAAACTCGCGTAAATGTAAAACCAATTACATTGCAAATGCTTATTTACTTTGAATTCTGGGGGTCGTAGTCCCTGTGAGCCCCATACAGAATCACAACCACAGGTCCCAGAGTGCACAGCACACCTTGGAGCGGATGAGCTGCTAACACCTGGCCCAAGCACTCCCAGGCTCCCTCCAGGCTCCCTCCACGATCAGTGTGTGGGCTCAGAGCTCAAGCGACTGCACGGACTGTGTATTCCCTAAAGACTTTACATACAAGTTCCCCTCGGTGAGTAGAGTCCAGCACACCGAGGGCACCTACTTTTAACCACAAAGGATGGATAAAAGCCCTCCAAGCCCCACCCAAGACCCCGAACACCTTTGTCCACAGTCTTAAAGAGAGCGCCGGGAACTGAGGTTACTCATTAAGTAATGCAGCCTGTAACTCATTTCATAACGTAACTGTAAACGGGGTATTTGTAAACACTTTGGGTGCTTTGGTTTTAAATTGTCTTCACATGAAACTGCTTCGTTCTTCTGCTAATGGGGTCTTAATAGGTGAACCCAATATCTCCTTGCAGACAGGCCCCTCCTGTGTTTAATGTGAGCACTTGGTTTCTGCGGGGCTGGTTCCGCCCAAGAGGATGCATGCAGTGCTACCCGGATTAATTGTGGACTCCCTCAGCCTGCTAGTGTCTCATCACTGCCACGTCATAGCCTATTGACTCATCTGTCAAATACCACAGCTTTTCCGCCCCAAATTACAACCTGGTTATTGTACAGCAGTCCTTGTGCTGAAGGGCAGGGTTTGACCCCAGCCTTGCCTGGCTCTAGCCCCACCTGTGCCCCTCACACAGAAGAAAACAGCAAATTAATTAAATAACCAACCGCGGCCGCAAAAGTAAAAGCAGCTGGTGCTGCAAATTAATTAAATTAAAAAGCACAGCTGCTAAAGTGAAAGCGGACCACGCTACAAATAATGCTCGTAGCCATGATAAAGCAGACCGTGTAGCATGACCAGTAAAAGGTCCAGTCCTTATGGGCGATAACAAATGGAGACAAGGCGGTACCAAGGATGGACTAAAAAGCCCAATTACCAACCAGAAGCCGGCATTCAAGAAGGACAATACACAAAGCCAATGACAAATATGGGCGGAGAGTGGACCAGGCTTCGAGAGCATACCCTACTTCAGCATGCCTCGCAGAGCGAGAAGCGCATGCGCGCTGTCGCTAGCCTCGACCTAAAAAAAAAATTTAAAAAAGGACAGTGTGGACATAGGGGTGTTCTCGCATGCATGAATACAGTAGCAGTTCCACATGTTTCCAGGGCGAAAGAACAGTTGCAAAGTTACAGACCGGGTGGTTGCTATTCACTTCACATTGCAGGACTACAGTACCTGGATTTTTTATTTTTAAACCAGGAAAGTTCTACCTACATGCGTAAAATACCCCCTGAAGGTTAAGAAAGTCCAAACTGCTCTTCAATAGCAGCTGAATTTTATTTCATTGCCGTATTGTGAAAATGAAGGGAACTCCTTGCTCGCTCCTTATGTACACGTATTTATAATTCTATCAAGTCTTGCTTTGAAAGAAAAGAAAAAAAAAAAAAAAAGGTCAGTTTCAAATGAATACAGTTAATGCTACTTTGAAAGCTTTAAAAGAACAAGACCAACCTAGGCCAATTATTAAACCAGCTACTACTCCCCTTCCCTATCTGAAGCGGCAGACACGTCTGTTTCAAGATAGCTAACAGATTCTACTCTTAATTAAAACGGCACATCTTTGCAAACGAGTGCAATATACATTAGCAATTTAAATTTATCCATTCAAGTGTGTTAGTCATTTGACTTTTGTGTCAATAACGTCTGCTAGCTTGCTCGCACACATTTCATATCAGACTGCCATTTTATACAAATTTGTTTGTTCAAATGTCGAAATATCATCCCTTTCCAATCTGCAATTTTGTCTACAAGTAGGAACTATTTTAACCAAGAAATTAGACATACGAGGTGAAATCAGTGGATTGTGGTGTTGAAGAGGAAAGATTTTCAAACGACGTGCTATACCACTTCTATTGCCACCTTTCTTTCACACTTATTCGAAGTGCGATATTCTCATTACGAAATTATTAACTGAACAGTTAGATGGGTTTGGTTTTAAAATATTGTTTGTTGTAAGTGTATTCTACCTCTGGCTCGTTTTTTATAAAGAGGCTGCTCTTTCCTTTTTTTATTTTAATAGTATCGTAATGCATGATGCGAGTTGATAACTCGAGGCTGCTAAAGTTTCTATTTTTCACTCTCCTCTGCGAACCTTATTTGCTTTCTCTCATTTAAATAAATGCTTTATCAACATAAAGGCCACAGTATTATACAAGGTCACTGAAAATGTTATGGGGATGCAAGAAAACATTTCTCTAAAGGAGAGAAACTTGTACCGGGAAAAGTAATTTCTCCAATATTTCACACTTCTCTTCCGCCAATAAAAATGCAATATTTATTGCTATATCTAGCAAGTACCATATAGAAGAGAAACTTGTTTTGGCGTTTCATCAAATGTTAAACAAAGTGTTGGATATTCCTCTATTTTAAAATGTCATTTAAAAAAAGGCAGCTGGGTCATTCTGTACAGCATTACTCGCGCTGTGATAAGACCAGGCACACAAATAGGCCGTTTAGCACCTCGAAAACGTCACTTCTGACTTCTAGAACCATTCATTAGCCCTCAGGTCAACAACATTTTTAAACTCAGCCATAGAAAATTTCCCATCAATCTCTACACTGCACATTCATACCATCTAGTCATCGACCCCCTTGCAAATGCTGGGTTAAAAAATAAAGTCACACAACAAATACAATTAGAATAATACAGCCGCAACCTACTGTCACTCTGCTAGGCTATTAGGACATTCAAATTTAAAAAGTCAAAAGTGAATGCGAAGCCAAGGGCGTTGGCCCAGCCCAGCCTCCTATGGGCCCAGTCTTGCCCCGGTTATAGCCGAGGCACTGTGGCCTATAAATAGAGCACTGGTGCCCCCTCTCCACCAGTCCAGGCCTGGATATTAGGTGATGTAGTTCGAAGTGCCACAAAGAAACAAAGCGGCTGTGATCAAATCCAAATCAGTAAATTGAAGGCAGGTACATGTGCAAGATAGTTATAATCGGTACAAAGTAGGAAGAGACCCATTCCTCCAAACCTTCCTTTTGTACACTCCACAGACAAGTCCAATGCAATCAACTTTCATTCAAATGAAACTTAAAAAAAAAAAAGATGTCAAGATAGAACACATTGACATCACCACAATAAGCCTCTCCCAAACACTTATTCATCCCTATGTTCCACACTTATCCTTCAAACTAATCTTTCAAAAACCTTTACGACATCAACTCCCTGAAAGCCACCTCTATGCAGATGTCTTACCTTCAACTTTCATTTAAGTCTTCTTTGGAGAAGCTCTTAACTCTACTCAACCTAATCAACGCTTCACTCACTTAAGGCCCCCTTGAAGCTCTCAAAACATGCCGGGTACTCCCATTGCAGAGGAAGCTCACATCAGACACAGATAAACTTCCCGAACTACCCGTCCATCACCCATTTACTCTTCATCAGCATGAAAAGGCAGTCTATGCAGAGCTTCAACATCAACCGTCTCCTACGGGATGGCCATTCCAGCTTCAGATCATGCTGAAGCATAGCACAAGCTACTTTATAAATCATAGAGAATGACCTCCAGACCACTGAGTAAAAGGACACCTGCTTCATTATCTTACAGAATCTCTTAGCTGACTTCAACACTTTCAACCCTCCAACCCAACTACCACATGAAGTTTTGAATGGGATTCAAAGGAAACGTCTTTCACTGGTACCCTCACCTACTCAACAGACACCAGTCTTTTCAAGTGGAGAAGCTGCAGAATTCCTCATGTTTCCATCATGTTTCTGGGCATCTTCAACCTAAACTTAGAGATACCATACACCTTCACCAACATGCCAATGACAATGTATTTGAAGGTCTCCTCTGCTCTAGACACCCAACACCACAAACAACGCTTGCACTCCATCCAGACCTGGATGCTGTGCGCCCACCTGAAGCTGATTATCTTAATATCACCAACATAGAATGACTCCTGTTTGTGAAGGACAACAAGCAATAACTAATTCAAATCTAGGTCCATGGCATGATCTTGTATGGATCTAAATCCCGACAACTTCCATTCAAGCCATGTATCAAGCATTCACTGGGGGTGCCCATCTCACACACTGCCAAATAAATGACAAGAAATAATAATAAAAAAACAAACCAACCAACAAAAACATCTATGGCCTTGTTCCAGCTTTCCAAATATCCACAATGCACTTTTTCAATCACCCGTGGACATCCTGATCCTCTAGAAAACCCATAAAGGGCTGGGTGGTCAAGCCTTGCTAGGGACAGGTTTCTGCACGACTGATCCTTGAAGAAATTACAATTTAAAGAAATAACATTTCTAAAAATCTGACAAACTCAATCCAGCGAGGGTAAGGAAGGTCACACAGAATCAGATTTTATAGATTTCATAATTTCCATATGGTTCTGTATTTTATGGTGTAACTGATGGAACATTGCAACAGGTTCTGCCACAATTTTGTGAGGAGCATTAATATTACAGAATCGATTGTGCAGATAAAATTCCCTAGAAAAACCCACACATAGCCCTGAATGTGCCACAAAAGACCAAAGAGGTACATGAGCGTTAACATCCTAATGCCAATTTAGAAAGTAAGAAGACAAAAAAGCTTTTAAAAATACCTTGCTCTTGCACGGAGGTGCACACATACCCCAGCAGTGAAAAACTACAAAGGTATTCACCAGATAGAGCATGTGGGCTAACTATATAGCTAGGCTATAAACGAATGTGTACATTCAAGCCTGGTCTGTAGAGCACGTAGTGGCCATGCACCGAGCTCTCATATACATCCACCCAAAACCTCAAAGATCCTAAGAAATATTTTTGCTTCATAACTATACTGAATGCTCAAGACTGCTCATATATGGTTTACATCACATGGTGGGTAAAAGAACTTGGATTCCCAGCTCTTTGTAGCAGCCATCGGATTTGGCATGTAATTTAAAAATCCAGATAAACAGAACAGTGGTTCTTCTGAAAAGAGAAGTAAATCAGTTATTAGGGTGGGGTGAGCAGAGAACTGGGAGATTTTTTATTTATTTTTTTAAATAAAAAAAATAATAATAATAATCACACAAGCCCATTTCAAAACAGTTTGCCTTACCTTAAAACTAATTGCAGCCAAACACTAAATAAGTAGTAAGAAAACATTGCTCAATTCATGGTTTGAAAAGAATCCATAAAGTTTAGGGGGTGCCAAGAGAAGCTACAATAATTTGCTGTGATAGCAATAAACCAATAAAAAACCAGGTTCACAATTACTGGCAGTCCTCAAGCCCAGGTGCTACATTTGTGTTCTTTCATGGGTCTTACATACAATGGCGCAAAAAAACACTACACTAAGAAAATACTCTCTTTTGAAAAAACTGCAGCTTCTCTGCTGTGGACTGTGGTTCCGGGCTGCCGTGCGGAGACGTGAGGAGGAGAGTCATTTCCGGTCCCGCGGTGAATCTGAAGTTTGTTAGTTGCCGGTTGTTGGTTGCTGGGACAGTGCGAAGGATACCGAGAGCCCTGTGGCCGTGCCACGTGCAGTCCTTAAAGCTAAAAAACAGTAGTTAGGGTCCGCAGAGGCACGGAGCGAGGAGCAAGTGACTGTGCGAGTGCCTGAAAAAGAGAAGAGCGGGCAGAGGTGAGCACATAAGCGGGAAGTGGCGTCTGTATTTCATCCCTTGGTCTGAGCTAATATAGACCCTTGAACCCCATAGGGGGGGGGGGGGGTGAGGCCAAAGAGGCAAATGTCCAGAAAAAAGGGGGAGGAGTAACAGGAGTATTATAGCTCCAGTGTAAGAAAGGTCACCCCAGCAGGAAAAAGGGGGAAATTATCGCTTCAGCAGAGGTAAGTGAAAGTGTATTTGGTAATTTTAGCTCTATTTGATTGCAAGACGTAACTGTATACTGAAGTATCTGATACTTTCAGTAGCCACGTGAGGCTCACATATAGAAATTGAAAATCTAGCCATTAAAGCTAAAGATATACTGGACTTTAGCTATTATAAAATGGCCCCTAAAAAAGCGAGGAGTAATAAAACAAGGAAAAACCCCACAGTCTACAAATAAGGAGACAAGTGAGTCAACCCCAGAAGAAGTAAATGATAGGAGGGGTCAAACTAAAGATTTATTGAAGAAAAAAAATGCAGAATATACCGAACACTCCACATGTGAGCACGAAGGGAAGCAATCCAGCATCTAGCTCAATAAAAGATTTTGTGGGAAAACATTTTACCAAGAAACTTACCGCAAACAAAATTCAAGATATAGAGATGGATTTAAGCCTAACTCAGGAAACAAGTGAGAAAAGTGGCGAATGTACAGAAGTCTCGTTTTCTAACCACTGATCTAAGCAATATAAACATTAATTTGGAACCAAGACTTTCCTCATCACCCAGGATGTTCCCCGACTACGACACGGGCGTCAGAGTAGGAGTTGTCCTCAAAAGAGTGTCTCGTTCAGAGTGACAGTGGTGCCCGGGAGGAAAGAACTAATTCAGATAAAAGCCTGAGGCAATGGACAAAAGGTGTTTACAAGTCTACGGAAGAAATGTTACCTAACAGTACCGAGAACTCAGACTTGTCGGCAACCCCATCTGCTTCATTGTTGGATATTATTTTAATGTTACAAAAAATCTTGCAGGGCCTGCTAGAAGTCACACATAAAATATTAAAGGCACGTGAAACAAGCCTAAAGCTCGCAGTTTGCGAGCTTCAGGGAATTAGGGGTTTAATGCCATCGGTGGTCAGACCGGTGTCAGACACACCCAATGGAGGGGGCACAGGAGTCACTGAGGCATCGGACCTATCGAATCAAGTCCAGGATGTGTATATATCTAAACAACCTATGTGGATTAGGAGAAGTAATGAACATAGGTGGCAAAAGATTAGACTCCCCTTAAGGAAACACACCCAGTACTCAGGAAAGCGTAAAGGGAAGCAAACTAACAGTAAAAAAAGCAAAGTGTAGTGAAGACAAACCACATGTACCAAAGGTAAAAACTGAAAGAAGAGTCCTTCCCCTAATCACTAAGAAAGAGAAAACGAAGCAGAGGAAAGAGTTTCCAAAAAAGTGGGCATGAAATAAGCATGAGGGAAACGAGGGAAAGAAGGCCCCAACAAAGAAATCACCGGGAGGAAATAAGGGATGAGAAATGGTCTGAGAAAAAGGTAAACTTAAAAGATATGAAAAGCAACAACGAAAGTTTAGGGAAAGTGGGTGTTAAGATACGAGATCCAACCAGAAAAAGACATAAGGGGAGAAAAAAATGAGAGATTGGGGAGTCGCAGAAGTAAGTGGAAAAAAGTGAATATAGTTCGAACCCCAGGAGGTTCCTAAGGGCAGAAAAAAAACAAAGGAAAACCACGCCTTTAAATCGCTCAAAACTACTTTTCTCCTTTGCAAAATGTCCAAGCTTAGGTAAAATCGAATCAAAAGATTTAAGGCAGGTTGGATTTATAACGAATAGCAAAGGGAAGGAATTGACAAAAGTTGAAGTATACTCAGGGATGATTAAATCTGCAATAATAAAGGCTGAAAATGATACTAAAAGAAGGAATAAGATTAGTCACAGAGGCAAATATAGAAAGTGAATGCCAACCTGACTAACTTCTTGAATTGTCATGCAGGATTGGGGAAAAGACAAGCTAGAATAATAACAGTGGCTTGTGGAGTGAGAGGAAATTAAAATTATTGTTGAAAACCATGAGTTGAATAAGAACTGGGGAGATTGGAGTATGGAGGATGGAGGACAGAGAATTAAAATGATTCTTGGTGGGCAGGAAATGAGTCTGGCAATCTCAGTGAAATAGATTAGGAAAGCGGATTGTCGCATAGCCTAAGAATAATTTTGTGGAATATTAATGGATTAAAAGAACTGATTAAAATGGAATGTGTAAAAAATATTTCACGCAAGGCAGACATTGTCTGTCTACAAGAGACTTGGTTATGCGACAGTACCCTGAGAGTTGACGGCTTTACACAGTTTTCTAAAACGGCGACAAAAGCCAGACTCGGCCGCCCTTCGGGCGGAATCAGGACTCTAATCTCTACTAAAACAATAAACAAGGCATCCTTGATAAATACTTCTTGTAAATGTATACTAGCCAGTGAGATACGTCTACAGGACCAGGGAAGGCTAAATAAATATGTGATTGTGGTTAATATATACGTGCAATGGGGTTCTTCAAAGCCAATTTGAAATCCTTAAATGATAAATATGGGACGGATTTTTTAATTATCATGGGAGATTTCAACCACAAGCTAGATCCAGAAAAGGTGGATCTTTGAAAGAAGGAAATTTTAGACGCATATGAGATAGCTCCAGTCCTTTTTCGCAACGGTTAAATGAATAAACAAGATGAAGAGTTAGGGAGACTACTAGGGTCACATGGATTTGTTAGTTTAAATGGTAGATCGGAACTTGATAGACCAGCAGAACAAACATTCAGAAGGGGAAATCAACATTTCCCTATAGATTACCTGTTCGTACAAGCCTGGAATTTTGATTTAGTAAAAAAGTTCAAGGTAATTAAACGGAAGGAAGGAAAGTGACCATTATCCCTTATACTGTGAAACTGTAAGAGCCCCCCCCAAGAGTGTGTGAAAAAGCTTTACCTCAACTGATGGGTTACCCTGCAACGTGGGAGGTTGCAGGGTACGATTCGTACGGGAAAAACGCTCTGAACGGCTATTCGGAGCGGTGTCCCCCCCCCCCCGAGTCGGAATCGACCCCTAATGGTAAATTTGGAAAAAACTATAATATTGTGTTTTGGAAAGAAAAAACATGAATATAGCTGGTTTCTGGGCCACACAAAATTGGAAGTTGTTAACGAATACAAATATTTAGGTGTATGGTTTGATAGAGCTTTTTTTTTTGTTTAAATTTGTTTATTGGGTCTGAATCATCACATAACAAAAAGAAGAACAGACAATAATCGCAATACATTACCACAGTCTTACATCAGATAGGTAAAATTGCATGTCTCGTGACCACAGGTTGTCTCTTTCCATGTGTCGAAGCCTTGTGTGCTCAGTATGTGACTCATCGTAGAGACATCATGATGTATCGGAGAGGTGTCAGTGTGTCACCCGCCAGTAAACGGCGATGCATGTATTTCCTACCGCATCGTCGGTCCTTTTCCGATAGTAACTCTCGGTCGGGTGTGAGGTATCACTACAGGCATATTAGGTGGGGCCAGTGATGTAGGTGTATCCCAGATTCTCTTTGGAACTATCAATGCTATGTGTGTGTTCAGTATATGGTTTGATAGAGCGTTAAACTGTAATATGCACCTTCAGGCCCAAAAAACAAAACGTTTAGCAGCAATTTGTGGGTTGAAAAAATTCAATAGCATCTATGGAGACTTCTCAGACCAGTGCTGAAAGAATTTAAGGCTATGATTTCCAGGCACGTGCAGTATGGGGTGGAAATCCTGTGCTTGGGAGGGAAATGTGCCTGAGAGAAGGAGGAAGGAACATTTTTAAAATCTCTTCTCTCCTTGCCTAGTTCCTCAATGGTACAGGCTATTAAGCTAGAACTAGACTGGCTAGCATGGAACATACAAGTTCAGGTAAATCTGTGTAGATTTTGGAAAAGGTTGGGATCTGGAGAAGAGGAGATAGTGTTGTGTTGGTGTAGGAGGGAGATGCAACAGAGTGAATTGAAGTGGGCAATAGCTACCAGAAATAAACTGTACTCCATTTGTGAAACCATAAAAGCAAAAATGGACCCAGAACTATTGAGTATTGAAGAATGGAAGAGTGCCCTAAAAATTTTGGGAAATGAAAAATCCAGACAGATCAACATGGATTACTTAAAGCAAAAAAAGTTTGTGCAATTTATGATAAAAACCTGGAGTAACGATAATTTGTATCCATATTTAGATACTGTACCAAATCATAGGATGAGATTGGAATTATTAAAAGTGAGAATAGGTATCAATCCCGCTCATGCAAATGAGAAAGTAAAAAACATACTAATGGAGGACTATGGTAAATGTACATGTGGGCTAGATTTAAAATGTACTAGCGCTCATTTTGTAATGGATTGCCCAAAACTGATATCAGTACGGCGGATTATTTTAAGGCCACTCTTTTTAAAATATGGAATAAGCACAAGGTTGCAAGCAATAGAGCTACTTACGGACATGCAGTTCTTAGAGAGTGCAATTGCCTTGGCGAAGTTTATACAAGTAGCCAAAAGATTTCTTATGGAACAATGAAATGGAATAGGGTGGTCTAAGGCATGATAATTTGATGGAAATAGAAGGTCTGTAATTGATTTATGTATTGAAATTTTTGGGTATTTTGCCTTGACTTAGTGGGTCATTACAAAAACATGCTTTTATGAGAACATAATGAAATTGGTTATTAGGCTTTTTATAAATTTTAATAATTGTATTTTCATTCTGTGACATGATGGAATATGTAGTTTAAAGGCCAAATTGTCATAATAAACTTATCTTTTGATTGATTGACTACACTAAGAAGATATACAGGCCTATTCCACAGAGATCTGAAAAGGAATGTGTGTTGCCAATGAAGCCACACTCCACACTATACAAATCTCCAGAGCCTACTTTCCAGAGGACAAGCAAATTGTGGACCGGTTACAGTTATAAAACTTCACTCACTTCTGTAAAACAAGCTTATCGAGATAAGTTACAGACAGAACCTTGGATCAAATGTGAATTATTCATCTTATTCATTCCCTTAATTTATCCCAGGATGTCTCCTTGCTCTGCTTGATGGCACAGACCCAACAACATGCTCATCACCATAATGAGCACATCTGCTTCTTCGATTGAAATTTCTTTAAGAAGTTTTCTTTTCTTTTTTTTTTACACCATAAATAACAGCAGTTACTCTCCTTTGTTGTGACCTTTCCTCCCTCACATGGTAGATGCATTAAATAATGTTTCCAAGCCACATCATGCACAAAAGGTGTGCAAAATTACCAAATATAAAGATGAGGAGCAGAGAGGCCGTGAAATATTCATACAGTTGCAGACAAAGAAAAGGCATATTAGACCACATTCTAAACTACAAGATGCAAAAACAACAAAAAAAATACACACGAAGAACTAGGGATGAAGATAAACATAATACACCGTATACAGAATCAAGAAATACCGCACCAAAAAAAAAAAAAAAAAAAAAAAAAATAAAAAGCATTCATCACAAAGCAGGCATTTTGAAGTTATATTTATAATATCATATTTGGAAAAGGCGCTAATTTTTGCCCGATTTTGGTTATCAAAGTTTTGCCACTAGACAAATTAATAACCTACCATGTAGAAGCGAGCTCAACAAGGTCAAGAATAAAAGCCTGGACGTGATCAGATGATCAATAGTCAAAGTCTTTGCTGGGGTTAAAGTGCTTAATCATCAAGTGGTTACCTAGAAGCTGTTTTTGACTCCAACTGCAACCCCCCACCCCCCCCCCCCCCCACCCCATGAAGTAGAGCTCATTAAGAGAAAGCCACAGCAGAGTAACAGAAGGAAAAGCTGCAATGAACCTAGCACGTTCAGAGCGATGGAAGTCTACACTGGTCCAAAAACAATTCATCATCACCAGTTCCATTGATAACTTAGCGTGTGCCATTTAAAATGCCCTCCAGCACAATAAAATAATGTGTGGAGGACATTCATACCAGATTATACCTGCAAATACAACGGTGAGCAGATCTGCAAATCAGGTCGGAGGAAAACAAAATCAGCATTGGGGGATAAAGTAATATATATATATATATATATATATATATATATATATATATATATATATATATATAGAAAATTGACAAGATTTTTACAAAACTAGAGCTTTGCAACAATGAGGCAAATTGTACTGTGAGCATCACCTAATCACCTCCATTTAAAATGACAAATTAAATAAAAACACAGCAGCAGCACAACCGTAATGCTTTCCTGTGAAACAATTACATTTGGCTCCATGTATTAGTTAAAAATGCAACTGCAGTGAGACTGATACTCGATGGAGATTAGCGGCTACACTTAGGAACCATATGTGCTTTTTCATTTCATTTTGTGCCCATTTTATGTCATTGTTAGGTCTGGCTTTGATAGCACAGATGTCAAATTGGACCTTCTGTTCCCAATACAGATGTAAGGGGCTTTGAGGCCACCCATTTCATGCTTCTTTCAGTCACTGCCTGAAGATACATATATTTTTTCTACTTCTAAAATCACATTTGGATCAGATCGGGAATAATTTTCCTCTTGCCTAATGCTATAGACACATCTCTCTCTCCCTGCATCTCGACTGGCTTCCTACTGCTAATGCATGCACCCGTCAGCTTGCCTGCCTTTTAAAGTATTAGCATATTAAAACAAGACTTTTTTTTGTCTTTCAGGTCAGAACAGAAAGATGATAAAGTGTCCCAAAAAATGGTACTGTCCAACAATAGCAAATTGCAGTGAAAGGCCTGTGAAGGTTTCCTTGAAGGACTATTATAACTTGGCTTCAACGTGGATAGTGTGAACGTTCTGTGGTTACTAGCTGCTTCTACATGGATTACATGCTCCCTGCTGTATCAGAGCCAAATTTGTCACACCTCTAGCCAGTCAGAAGTCAATGCTACTGTTGAAACTGCAGTGAAAAACAAGCATTGGCATAGAGTGTAGACAATAGGTCTCACATTTGAGACCTTAGAAGTGTTCATCAAGAGCTGTTGGCTTTGGCAATGTTTTTAAGCTATGTAACCCAAGCGGACATGTATGCTCAAATAGAAAAGAGCATTTGATGTACCCAATGATTAAAGATCTTGTTTTGTGAGATTAAAGCAATACACAGGCCCTAATGCACAAGCACATGTTAAAAGTACTTGTGCATGAAGCAGAGAGACCATGAAGTTTGTGAACTTAGTTTGGTGTGGATGCAAATTCTACATTGCTGATTCCTGGTTAGTTGCACTACCACTGCAGAAAGGCCAATGGGTGATACTGACTGGCCTCAAGGGTCCGGTGACCTCAGTGACAGAGTCACTGCCACTATAGGGTGTGCTGCTTCATAGCCCTGCCCTCAAGACTGGAGGTGAACATTAGTATAGATGGAGGTGGACAGGCTTTCAAGGTAAGACACACTTGCCACTGCAAGGGTCCACCTGCTGGCGCTAAGATATCAGGGCTATTAAGGACTAGCGGGACCTTCCAAGGTCTAGCATGGAAATGTGGTCTGGTGGACTGGTCATGAATGCTGTACCTAAGTCCCCATTTCCAAATTCGGCTGCTCTGGCCATAGAGCCACATCGCTCCCCCACTGAACACCATACTGCTCCCCTGAGAGAAACTCGCACTGCATTCAGCTACAACCCAATTGTGCCCAGCTATAACCACCTGGATGCTACTCATTTCAAAGTATGCATTAGACCAGAGTAATATGCTGCCTGAAAAAAAAAAGTTATAACATCCTGGAAAAAGCTAAATACTTAGAGAAAGCATGTGAATTGCAAGCATGAACATCACGGTTGCCTTAACACTTTTTTGCTCCTTATTCAGAAATCAATGAGTGTTTTTGCCTGAAAAGTCAAGGATATTACTACAGGGTCCGAAAGGGATCGGTTTCAATGTCCATTGCTTATATCTTCACAAAACGTAAGTAGTATGGTTTAAAAAGACCACATCCCTGAACACAGACCTGCGATACACACTTTATAAACTAAAATAAGGAAAACAGCTGATCGGGATCACATTGAAAGTTTTCCACTACACGCATCAACAGAAAGAGAAAACGAAAGTAGCACTTCACTGGCAAACTCTGTAAAGTGGTGCTAATTGTGGGAATCAAAAAGAATGGAACAAATCAAAAGAATCCTCAGTCCCGAGTAAAAAAAAAAAAAACATCTATTTCCATATAAAGTATGCTGCTACTTCATAAAAGCAGCATTATTTTAAACATCAGGTTTGTATCTGCACTTTATTTTAGAGAGTAAACCGACCACAGAGGAAGCAGAAATGGGACGGCGCACCAGCGTTGCAAGTCTCCATGTTTTAAGATTAAAGTAGAATATTTTTTATTTCGTTTAGATGGTTCCAATACTGGAGGGGAAGGGGGGGGTGAGAGGCAGTGGCGGGTAAATATCAAGTCCGTTGGTTGAGTCGATTGTGCTGCGTGTTCTGTAATAGGAGTGTGGCAGAAGACAGTAGCAAAGGTACTACTGATGGGTTGGGTGTATGGGCACATTTCTTTTCAGGAGTTGTTCTATGTAATGACTGTGTCCATTTGTTTTGAAATAGGGGGGGATGATACCAGCAGTGGTACATTAATAACATTTCTTTCCTTAGTGTTCATTTTTCATTGATGATATTGACATGTCTTACCTGTATGCTCTCATAAATTTACAAGAAAAGGCTATACTAAAAAAAAATAAAAAAAATAAAAAAAATGAATATGGGCTTTCAAATAACACTTTTACCATCCGAACACTTAAGGCGGAACAGTAAAAAAAAAATACAGAGAGGGTTAAGGGGCCTGGGTAAACTGTGAGAAAGTACATTTTCTTGGTACTTCACACATTACGCCTCCTTGAACGGCTCCTAGTCCAGGCATATGGTTTCTCAGACCGAGAAAATTACATTAATTTCCAGTTGCCTTTTGGAACTAGAAAATGCTGTCTAATGCAGACCTTCAATTTTACCTGCAACTCTCCTGTTTTTTTTCTGCTGTACATTAACAGTGCTCCAGAAGAAACCACTGTAACAGGCCTTGTGAAATTCATATTCGTGCTGCTACATCAGTCTTATCTGGAGTAATCTCCACCAGGTAAAGCTTATGCAAAAGATTTGCATTTTCACAGCAAGCCACTTTCTGCTTCAACAATCCAAACCTCAACTGTCTGGGGTGCAAAATATGAACGGGTATCAGATAGTGGCATGAGGATTGGTACTTTTCTACTTAAAGCTGTATTCTATAGATTGTTCAAGGACAAGCGGATTAAAAGGCATTTCCAAACAATACCGAAGCCATTACTGAGAAAATAAAAATCAATACTTTGTTTGCACTGCTAAAAGCGAAAGTACTTCAGGAGATGATCATCACCTCAAAAAGACAGTGACCAGGATGAAACCAGGAGCATGTGGCAGTTTTCAGTCCTTAGAAGTTTTGTGGTCAGTTACCATCCAACCGGAGTGTGCATTCCATACTCACAAATGAGGAAGAAATGCAGAATTAAATTGACTCTTACAGAAAATGGAGAACAATTTCCGCATAGATTAGCCAGAACAGATACATGCTGCTATTATTACATACATGACTGTGTATAGAGGAAATAAGCAATGCATATAATTGGGGACGAAGACAAATCGATGTGATTGATAACTTAAAAAAATACTCGTCTCAGTGTACCTCACCAGAACTGTCAAGTCTGGATTACAGGATCCCTTCAACAAAGTTTATAGTTCACTAAATTACACACAAAAAATAATAATCCTAAACACACCAAAATGTACTTATGCTCTTAAAGTGCATACTGAGATGTTAAAATTGTAATCAGATAAAACGACTCGCTCTATATACATTGTCCCACTATTTTCTTGATGCTAAATTAATCTATTGTCCTTTCTAGACTTTTTCTCTGAGGCTTTTGCCAGCTGCTTGTATTTCAGTCTTCAAACGTCGAAATGACTGAAGGTATCTGTGAGTGTGGGGGGGTCGAAGGGAGGAAGAGCATTAGAAAAATCTCTTCAGATACAAGTAAAGAGGACAGAACAGTCACTTCTCGGATCTCTTATGCTACCCCAGACCCACGAGGGGCCCTGGGGTTGCAAATATTCACCCACTCTTGTTGCTTTGTGAAGGTCTCACTATTCTTGAAATGCATTTGAGCTCAGACTAGCAAATTTAACTAACCTATGTATTGAACCCAGCCATGCCAAATATGTCCTACAGAGACAGATTCATGTTCCTGGCACATTTGCTACATACTTGTTTTTTGCTGGAGAAAATAAGATTTTCTCCTAGTGGGAAAATTGTTTATTAGTTAGGGAGTATACCATCGCTCAGAATTCTCCTGTCTATCTGGCCTTTATGGATTTGTCCTCAGTGTTTGACCTTGTGAACAGGTCAAAGCTGTGGGCCATCCTATTGGCCTATGGGCTGGATGAGCCACTGGTCCATATTTTTGCATACCTCCATAAAGACCTCGAGGCCCATGTGAGGATAGGTAGTGGGGGATAGGTATCAGGAGCCATTAAGGTTGGAAGGGGGGGGGGGGCAGGCAGGGGTGCGCCTTTGCCCCTCTCCTCTTTGCTATTTATATTAACAGCCTAAACAAATCACTTGTACCTATGACTCAAGACGTTCCCCATGATCCATGGGAAAACCCTTCTTGTACTACTTTAAGCAGACAATGCGGTTCTCATAGGCCGCACTCCCAACTCTCTACGTATTTTAGTACAGTCTTTAGTTAAATACATGGGTAGTTTGGACTTATGCGTACATTTAAAAAAATCATTTTTAATGTCCTGTGGCCCCAGGAAACGCCAGCTTAGCTCTATTGTTGCTGGCAATCAAAAACTGATAAGTACCTGTAAATTCCCTTACCTCGCAGTAGTCTTTGCTGCGAACGGCTCCTGGACTGAGCATCTAACTCACTCCAGGAGCAAGTTCTCAAAGACTACTAACTCTATTTTTAGTTTTCCCGCCCAAAGTACACAGGTGCTATTCTAAAATTTATAAGCTACAATGTGTCCCTAGGGCCACGTACGGAGCGGAGATTTGGGGGACCTCGGATAGCTCCTGCATTCAGCAGTAAGAAAACCGGTTCTGTAGAAAGCTGTGGAGTATCCCAATCTCGACCTCCCAATATATCTGCCACAAGGAATTTAATTAAGTTATACATCGGATTTTATACGTGCCTGCCCAGCCCTTTTTTGGCCATCGGTTTGGAAGAATCAGGCACCCACTCTAACAAAAAATATCATAACAGACTGTTTGAAGTGTGAGAAGGGGATGGATATTCCCTGGTTATCTGGAGTGTATCAAAGCCTATGCAGCGTTAATAAGGGCGGCATTGTCTTAAATCACAGGAAAGCTGAAACCGTAAATAAAAGATAACTTAAAAGTGCTCTCTCTATTTGTCATATAGTACGGCAAGAATTGTGCTGGAATCAAATAAACCCTCTGTTTCCAGTTAAATGGCTCGTGAACTGCACTGCTACCCCCTACAAAATTAGCTCGCCCTACCTAGGAGTCGGTTGGAAAGGAGCCTTTTATTCCGCCGGAGGGCTGGGACGGTTACATTTGCATTGCGTTTCCCTTTAGGTTATCACCCGAAACTGGATTCACTACCCTGTCCATGTGACGGGGTTAGTGGTCAATCAACACAACACTTCTTGTTTTTCTGCAAATACTACATAAAATATATTAAGTGGCTACTTCTCCCATTTTTTAATAAGAGCAGGCCTATTAGTTTGGTTTCTGGCTATTCACGTATGCTTGCCTTGGCTAATGAAGAGCTGGTTTTCCGCCTAAGCACATTTCTGAGAATTGCAACCATGGCGCGCAAGACCATGCTTAATTACTGAGTTTTAACCACGTACAGAATGTTTTTAATCATTAAATAGATTGGTTTTAAATATTAGTAATTATTATTGATGATTCTGGTCTAAATTCACCATCTAAACTATGATATTGTGATTATACAACTGTAATTCTTACCATTATGTATTGCTACTCTTGCCATTTTTTCTTTTCTTTTTAATTATTGTCGCACTTTTATGGATCCAATGCTTAGACGAATAAAGTTTGGTGAACTGAACTTATTAGTTGGGGAGAACAGAAGTCCTACCCAAGCAATAAGTCCCAACATCCTGTCAGGTCAAACACCCAATTTCAATAATCTAAATCTGGGCTCAACACCTAGTGGCTATGACATAGAGCACACAGGCTTAATTTAGGAAAACGTGCAAATATTTAGCAACACTAAAACAAGTAGGAAAAATGTAATAAGGAAAATGACAACAAAGCAAATAAAACCCAAAAAGGGGGACTGAGATATGATTAAGATTTGAAGGCAAAAAACCCCAAGAGAAAGTAAAGCACTAATCAGAAATCACTGTTCAAGGTTGACCAGGACCTAGGTGCAATTAAGTTGGACCATGATGGAGCAGGAGTCCCTAAAAGAGTTGTCACAGTAAAAGCTTTTAACATCTAACTTCGTCTTTGAAATGGAAGTTAAAATCCTCCTATGGGGCACGGTTCAAGGCTGTATCAGACAGTTTAGTTGAATCTAGATAACTACTGAACGAGGTCCAGCGAAAGCTGTTGGTTTCAGTGTAAAAAAGATTCAGAGTGCAGAAATGAAACTTTGGCATCCACTTAAGTAACCTGGTCAGCCAGAAACGTTTTGGGCCTTCGACCTTTGAAGATTTCGATCTTCGGACTTCGTCTTTGTTTGGAGCTCTAAATCTTCCACTAGGTCATCCCCGAAGCTACATTTGATGAAGTCCTTCTGAACTCCAACCTTTGTCACAAGGTACAGCTGAAGTCCAAGCTTTTTAGACATTCTGCGGCAGTTCCTCCAAGCCACTTGTAAGGCTCACTCGACCTAAAAGACAGCACTTCGAGGGCAGGCATGCTCCAGCAGAGGAGGTCAGCAAGATCCAGTACAATTCAAGTTGACCTGGTCCACTGAAGGAAAAGGGCTCTTGCAGCTCATCATGTGCCTGTAGTACACAGGAGGTCAGCCTACGGTCTTATGGAGTTCACTACTTAGCCCTGTGTACAAATGGGAGCAGGTGCAGCCCTTCAGGTCCACATAGGTTGAAGCCCGCATGTCCAGTCCTCTTCTGTTCTGCCTTAGGTCCAGGCAGTGTTCTAATGTTCAGAGGTTACTACTTTTGTCAAATTCACTATTCCGTACATAGCAGTGACTCCTTTACACTCCCTAACCAGTACGCAAACACTTCCCAAGTGGAAACATTCCCACTTGGAGATTTAGCCAGTTTGCCTCACTACAAACTATCATAAAGTGCACCATTCTCAGTAAAATCATAGATGGCAACATCTTTCCACCCCTTAGTGAAGAGCTTGTGGTACATCGGGGGGGGGGGGGGGTTTAAGAAAAAAAAAAAAAAGCAGTCCCCTCCCACTGAACCATTCAAAACTAGTTCCAGGGCCAGCTCCCTCATCCACTGAAATAGCCAGGAGGCTAAAGTTTGTTGGGGCGGGGTGGGATTTAAAAGACCCCTCCTTCCCTTCTCACTGAAGTGTAAAAATACAAGTCTCCCCCTAGCCTCTTGAAGTTAGCAGAGTTCCTGGACACTACTAAACCGCCCTGTTTGGGCTAAGCTGTGTCAACCTCCTCACCTACTCTCACCCGATAGCCATTATTTTTGATCCGAGAGTAGTATTGTACACCTCAATCCAGCACTGATATGGCAGCTGCATGTAGACCAATGTTAATTAGATGTATTGGCTTAAGACAACAACAATAATTTTAATACTTGTCCTATATTTATCAAAAATCCAGCTTCAGCATTAAAATGTGTTTTTAATAAAGTAACTATTTTATTTGTGCTTTTTCTTCATTACAGCCATAACAGTGAAAAATCACAATTGGTGATGGGTCATTGCAGGCCTCAGCCAACATTAAATTCTTGCATACGCCACTTTAATACTAGACACCCTACCTTGGGACCCACTTCAATTTTATTGAGTGGGGTTTTCTTCCTCTCAAAAGGGTTACAGGTCTGCCTATAGGTTTAAAAGCTGCAGGAGCAAATAGATGTAGGAACTGAGAAATGTCTCTTGTCAACCTAGTGACCGGCACAATAAATACTGCAGTCCACAGGGGGACGTTCAACTTTCTTACACCATATACTATGGCTTTACTAGACAATTTAATATGATAAACTGGGATTATCAAAATGTTACCATGTTTGAGGGTTAAGGGCACACTAGGGACTGGACAGCAGTACTCAAGAGCACTGTGTTAAAAAAAAAAAAAAAAACAGAAGCATCAACCCACACAAAATAGAGATGGCCATGCAAAAAGAGCTACTCTTGCTTTCCTACTATATCTACTACAAAGCAAACTTATACAGAATACATTTTCGTAAGTATTAAATAAGGATAAATACAGAAAAAAATATTACAAAACAGAATGATTTTACCCGGACGTCCTGAAGTGAAAATTTACAAAGTCTACTAACGGTTTTGCAAACCCTATCTTGGATACCCACCTCCTCCTAGGTGCCTCAGGGATCGCGAAATTGCTTTAGCCCTGAAGTATCTTTTCAAGGCAACCGTATGTAAAAAGAGCAAAGGTTGTTATAGCAACAACACAATATTACTGCAACTAGAAGTTCATTCCATTAACAGGCACACTGAATAACAACACAGCTTTGTGAGATCTCGAGTCTCAGTGCGCTACTCATTCTGAAATGTTACAATACTCTTTTTGCCCTATACATAAAAAACCATAATATCAATCACATTTTCATGTGAAAACTGCGGGCAAAAATAATTTACATTCCTAATTTTGCATAAAATAACCCTTATGCAGGTTAATGGCAGACTAATAACATGCTTAAATGTTAACACGCCAATGCTAAATGGGTTCAGTTTGTAAAATACAAACTGAGCTTTAAAACAAATTCCAGAAGGCTGCCATTTTTTTTTCCATTTGTTGTCCGCTAGAGAACCAAAACACCAAGACCACAGCCACCCAAAAAAATTCTTAAAGACTACTTGTCAACAGAATGTGCCTGAAGTGGTAAGGAAATACTCTTCCACTAAATTAATGGGGCTCCAATGAAAACAAGCATTAGCATCGCCAAACGGTCTCGCCTTTGGGACCTTACAGGTGTTTAGCCAGAGATATTGGCAATGTTTCGAAGGTATGTTGTAGAGAGAGACTGACTGACATAGAGAGACTAACTGAGACTGACGGAGAGAGAGACTGACTGAATGATGAGAGAGAGACGGACTGAGAAATCCACAGAAATTAATTTACAACCGTGAGGAATCCCTTAACGAATTCCTAGCAAGTGTAAAACATTTAAACTAGATCATAAACCTACATTTACAACCGAATTTACCTTCGTGGATAAACCTCAGTGAGTTGTGAATTGTTAGACTGCATACATCAGATTGAAGTCTGTATAACTTCTATGGGCTGCTCTCATTAATGAAAGGTAACTGATGCATACTATGCTGTATTATTTAGAGGTGGGATTAAAACATAGGATTATTACAGCCTTCAAAACTCCGACTAGCCATTGACAATAGACTCAGTGGAATCACTGTATTATGTTATTCGTGTTCTACATTGCTCATACGGATTTGCGTTTTTTTCTGAAACATACATGAGTGCAGTAACAATTTTGCAGGAAAATAAGAATGTGCATGTGTTCCATCGGATCACAAGACGTACGTGTTGAAAGGGATGTAGTGGATTTAAGTGTTACACTGGAAGTGCACAATAGGCAAATGCTGCAAAGGTTTGCAATACGAATCTTCCGTGGTAGATGCACTAGGAAAAGTTATACCTCAGTTTACACTAGCAATAAGTGTTTCATAGTGCGAACTAGCAAGAATAATTGCACAGGAAAGTCCCTGCAATAATCGGTGCACTGGGATTAAGTGTTGTGCAGTGGTGCAGAAGCAGAAAGTGTTGAGGTTTTGGATATGTTCTTAGCAAGTGTATCAGCGGAATTTGTACTAACAATAAGTGTTAGGGGAGAATTAGGTGACTGCCGGAGTGTTTGCAGCAATTTCTGCAAAAGGGGAAAGTACCACCTAGTGTAGTGTAGCAAATACAATAATAAAATGTGTGGGATTGGAGATACGCAGTCCTTACACATTGTAAGTAGTTTACAAGCTCCAAGTGCTGTATGGGCTTGATAAGCAATAAATATGGTAGGGTATGGCTCGTGCTAAAAGTAAGTGTTGGACTGGCTGGAGTACGGGAAATGGACGCACAGTGTTGCAATAACCGCATGCTTTCCACGTGATTTACAGTAACAGCAAGAGCTCAATGCCCTACAATAATAACAAGCACTGCAACTGACAAGCGTGAAACAAGACTTGTGTTTTATCACTCGATTTGTATTTTGCAGGCAGAAGTGGGGATTAAGTGCTGCATTAGACAACATCATAAAGGGTTACATATAGGAGCACTAAAATCACTAGCATCAATTTTTGCACCACTAGTGAGACTTGCATAAAGGGGAAAAGTTTTAGAACGGGTTGAATTAGCAAAAAGTATTCAACGTTGGGTATATTACCAGGAGGTTTTCCATGTGGGTGCACTGCCATAGTTGCTTGTGGTGCACAAGTACTGTATCGTGAGCTGGGTACGAGTTGCGGTGGAAGAGTAGTCTCTGTCCCTGAGACTTCATGCAGTGACAGTACATTGCATGCTGGCTGTGTACATATTTGGATTTTCAGGTCTGCCCTATACAGAACTCTATCAATAAGCGACGCATAGAGGTACACTTGCAGTAAGTCTTGCAGTGAGACCCAGTGGTATTTTGGTTTACACAGGAGAGTAATAAATAATTACTAAGTGCTTTACGAGACTGCGTTAGTTTCTTGATCGAAGGGGTTGCACCCAAAAATAATGTGGGATATAAGCCCTTTTAGTTTGTACGAGCTATGCGGTCTGATCTTACCTGCCCTAGGTTGCGGTATCCTTACCTGGACGCCACTCTTTCCGCCTCATCCTGTCCCCCGATCACACACACTGCCTAATGGTTAGAGTAGACGGCACGGGAGGGCATGCATTGGCCACTGCAAAGCGGCATAAGGAGAATTACCAGGAGCAAACGGTGGGCCGCCATCCATGTGATCAACAGCGGGGGTCTTCTCACACGACACAAGGCGGTGGAGGAAGCAAGACTTGCATGCCTCTCCTTCGGGTCTCCAGGCACTAACTTCCAGTGAACTGCCACTGGGGCAGGGCTAGAGCTGCAGGAACAGGCTCTAAAGTCCTGCATAGCAGTCATGCGACGACAAGTGAAGTCAGCTCGCGCCACAGGAACGCTCCACAGCAGGCAGTGAAGCACCACTAAGAGCTGACAGACTCCTGGCAGACGGAGCAGCAAAGCTCGCGCTGAATAAGCTCATGCAAACTACAGTCAAAGGCAGCCAATAGGGAGCGCCCAAGCTCAGGCCATGACCAGGGACTGAGAGGCAAAGTGTCAGAACAGAAGGAAAGTCCACGTAAAGCAAAAAGTGAAGCTCCAGGGATGCGCTCAATCCGTAGCTGAGGGGACCAGCAGAGAGAAGTGAGGACATGAAATACCAGCAGTCACTAGCTGCCCTCTGCAATTTTAGCTGCTGCAGCACTGAGCTGGGTTTAATGACGCGACCGCAGTAACCTGATCCCAAGTGGGGGAGGTGTGCTGTGTCTGCCTGCTGAAACTCACTCGTGCTTGTGCTGGCCTCCGCCATGCAAGAGCGAGCAGCGGCGGCGTGAGATACATATGTTGTCAATTAGCACGTGCGCAGCTGCTCACTCCTGCAAGGTGGATGCTGCCACAAACACAAGTGTGTGCTGGAAAATGAGCAGAGCGACGGCTAAAGGCCCTCCTTTGTAGCGCATGCACGCTGCGTAGGAGAGACCTAAAAGGTGCTGTGTTCGGGCTCTAGCTTTAAAGAGCTGGATGGGAGTGTGTGATGAGGGGAACAAAGTGGGCTTCCCTAGTCTGGACCTGGGCTATATGTATGTATTAAGCGTGCACGATTCCAGGTTTCTGCACACCAGCAGAAGACAGACAGAGCAAGCACAATACGAAGCATCATGCGCGTTTCATTCTAGGTAGCCAATGCAAAGGCAAGGCTGGTCTTTCATGTTATAGCGATAAGACATTCTGCACAGTATGGGGTTTCACAGAGTTGGCTCTCTCAACATTATACCAGAAACATGCAGGATCCAGGTGTTTTCCCTAGCAGATCTTTTTTGCAGGTGTCCCAGAAGTTGTAAAACAAAACCGACATGGCTCTCAGCCATGTATTCTTCACAACTACCAAATGTGCCTATAATGCTATAAATCTTTGTTGGGCGCATCGTTTCTTTGGCATTACCAGAGCGGCAATATAGTGCTTATTTTTTTTAGTACACAGTTTTCACAAAATACATAATAAATAGAAAACACAATGAACCACCACTGCAGCAATGACGTCTGCAGGGTTTAGCAGTCTGCCTCAAGTGTTAATTCTGCACTCCTACGAGATCAGGCTCTCCATTATAATGTGACGGATAGCAAGCTGTGTAACTGGCAAGCACAAACCTTTCAAATGTTAATTTCACAATTATGACTGAAAAGGCCATTTTCGGCCCCAAAAGGGTAACCGGACAGAATAATTTGCTATCAATGTGAAATAGCATGAGGAATTCTACAAAACTCTTATAGGTTCACTTAGGAGGGAGAGTGGGAAGCAGAAAGACATTTTTAATGTAAAGGTTTGATGACATTAAAATAATGTAAACTTCATGTATCTATCAAAATATTTTTCTTGAACCAAGTTGCTCTTGACACCTGGTGCATGTACTATTATCGGGGGGCGGGGGGGGACGGCTGCTGAGTTGGACATAATGTTGAGTTTTTGTTAAAGGAATTCCACAATCACAAAAAACTCAAAATACTGTGTTAAACCCTGCTGGCAGCAGATTGGTGTAGTGCTGAGTTGAAGAGTGCTTCTGCACGACCAAGCAATTAGTGCGTTTGGAAAACGTGTTCGAGACATGTTTTACAGTTAGAATAATCTTGCATGAATCTTAGCCTTAAGTTTAGGTAAACAAACATTGCGCAATAGGACTGTATGCATTACACTAGTGCATTACCAAAAGCCAAAAAAAATTCAATAAATAAAGTATTCATTGAATGCTGGCTTCTGAAAACAGTCATATCGTGTCCATCATAAATAGGTGCTCAAGGGTTTGGCATGTAGATGGGAGACCTTCAAAATTCCCCACATGACTGCCATGGAAAGTTAGTTTTGAACCCTCAAGTTTTACCTTTCTACAAGCCAGCTTTTCAGATTTTATTGAAAGCTCCTGCAGGGCAGTAAATGGCAAACCCAACAGACATGCAGGAACACATGGTCTTTAACGGGAAGAGAAGAGACTAGAAAATGGTCATCAATGCACCGTCTACAACTAAAATAAGAGCAGAAAAGAGGAGCAGGGAGGCAAACAAAGAATATGAAAAAATACTGGTGAGTGGTTTGTGTTTCTCCTGAATGGAAGGTCAGGTTCACAATCGTTTTACGGCACTTTGCTTACTTCGTCTCTAGCAGCGATGTCTAAGCAGACCCAGGGGGGACTGCAGACGGACTCGTCATGCGTCCTTCCCAGACAGTGAGCTGGTTAATGGCTTTATTGATTCTCAGTTTTATTCTGCGGTTCATGCTGCCCTGGATCAGGTGGTGTTCTCAGCCATGAGGAATCTGCACCCCATTGGAGGACACTATCTGGCATTTTTCAAGTTGTCAGCCAAACTGATCTGAACTGAAATGCTGCAACCCTCAGAGGCTCATTTTCACATTAACACAAATCATCCTGTGGAGATTCTTCCAAAATATGCATTTAACTGCTATAATGTAGAAGAGGCGGGGAGAGGACTAAAAGGAAAATTTGCTTTTTATTGGGGGGGGGGGGGGGGGCTCAAACAAGCATTCTCAGCAAAAACAACAACAAAAAAACAATGCTGTTCATTTTAGTCGCCTCTGGAAGAATTCCCAAGGCGTTCTACCCTGCATCTCATCATCGAGTGAAGGCACACTGGTTCCAGACAAGAGAAGCTAATATTAGAAACTAAACATTTACAAAATGGCTAAACTAACTAGTAGCAAACAGGATGCCAGAATTACATATGGTTATCCCAAACAAACTGAAGGATTAGCAATGCAGCCTTGGAGTAACGAAGGGTGTGTTAACTTGGCTACAATTGTTAACAACATGTTTTATTTTAGATCAATCAAAAATGAGAAAAAAAACATAAAAAAGGTCTAAACAGTGCTGGGTAGGCCAAGGGTGTGCAACAGTAACAGGTGCAACTCAATGGCTACTCCCATTTCGAGTCCACAGCACCAGAGCCTAAAACACCACAATAAAGAATCGTTTTCACTATAATCCTTTCCTACCTTCATTGAGCAAGTTATCTAAAGTAGACATTGAACTAGCCACACAACTTCTGACAATTCCTATAAAAACACACTTTTTCCCTCTGCTTACATAGAGATTTTACATGCGATCAAATGTATAAAATACTCAGAATTAATGAGGCTAAGAAGGAAGTAAAAGAATGTAAAGGAAGGTTCTCGGCCACAGCTACATGAACATCACAAAAATACTAGAAAACGTACCCATCATGGTAGAGAGACACATTTCATTGGTTGATGACATTTTGGTGTCAAGGCCCGCCCTTCTTTGAAAGATTAGCCAATATGTTCTCCATGTTACCCAATTCTAGACGGACTGCTACATATTCATATAGTTACACAGTTCAATTTGAAAACAGCTTGAAAGTTCGGCGTTTTAAGATATTTCTGCAGGCAACACTTGATAGGTCATTGTGCCTTTAAGCTGCAATGAGCCACACACTAATGTCACCTTCATATTACAGTTTGCACCAGCCAGTTTGGACACAGAGAGAAATATTTAAATAGGGAAGAGCCTAGTACTGAAAAACACAATGCCACTAAATATTAGTTTACTCTTTCATCAGGTGTTAGGCCTGCTACAGAGGACAATTTTCAGTCACAGCATTAGATGGGAAGAGATGCCATGGTCTCCGACTGGGTAGCAAAAGTGGCCTAGAATGCCCCTCTGAAGTAGTGTCCTTTGCTGCTGTCGAACTTATGAGGGGCAGACCCGTCAATATACAGATTCAGACTACAAGATTCTATGAACTTTCATAAGGGGAAAAGCCGACAAGCTTTAAAAGGAAGAAGTTAACAAATTGCTCGAAGAGAACACAAAAGAAGAGGAGAAAGGAGTATGAAGACTAAGATGAGCAGCATTTTTGCTGCGGCCAAAACTATAAAGTGAGCGAGCAATGGAGAACAGGAGAATAATCGGTCAGGGAAACCGTGCCTTTTATGAACTATTTCCCGTAAAGATTGTGTTTTCCTTCATCATTTTCGCAATTCATGGTTCCTCTGTTCGACCACTGTCAACATTTTTTCAAGACATGATAAATGTAAAGTATCCTTAAAAACTACAGCAGCGAAAGGGTATTTGTATGAGTGGTAAAAAGCTAAAAGTAAACTTTGAGGAGAATTACACAGAATGGCAAACACCAGGAAAACTTTCCGGCACACGATAGAGGAAAGTGAACTAGGTAACAAGCAGTGAAGAAAGGTTGCCATCTATTTTGCCAATTTATGGTGTATTTTTATATGCTCTAGTGATGCATGGGGTTAGGAACGTAAGGGTGATCCAGCTCCATGTAGGATCACTCGGGACTCACATTTGCTAGCCTTGATTGATCGACAATTATGCACAAAGTACCCTCAGCAGTTTTTCTACGTCGGAATAGAAAGTGAACAAGCATTTCCAATGCAATAGCTCTTGCATTGGCGAGAGGTTAAGCTACTGGCATTGTAAATCATAATGCCTTTTATTTACTGGTTTTGATAATTAACACATAAAAGGCATGGTCATTTACAATGCCAATAGCTCAAACTCTCGTAAATGTGAGACGTATTTCACTTCAAAGAAGAGGCCGCCATGGTCCCGGGCTGATTGGAAAGTGAAAGCACTCATGGCGGAATGAATGTTGAAGGAAAGCATGTCGTGCCTGCAGTAGGAGAAACTCATTAAAGAAAATAGTTCTTACAGACTGAATAAGACATATCGTGTAACAGAAGTAGGAGGGCCAGTCCTCATTGGAGGTTAAAAATGAAGACAAGGCGGTACTAAGGAGGGACTAACTAGCCTATTAACGAACTAGAAGCCAGCATTTACAAAGATCAATGAACAAGACAATTAAAAATATGGGCGGAGAGTGGGCAGAGCTTCAGGTCCATACTCGAATACAGCATGCCTCACAAAGCAGCGCATACGCTGCCCAGGCTCGACCTAAAAAGGTTTGTGAGAGACTCCTATTTGGCCTTTTCATTCTTCACGAGTTTCAGAAGTCATAGAAACACAGGATACTAAAAACGTCTGGTTGAGAGCTCTGTGGGAAGGGCGGAGAAAGCATTGCCCATACAATGATGCCCGGCCCGCCAATCTGAAACAAAATTATTTCTAACATGCAGATATCACTGCATTGTGCTTTAACTGTGAAGTAATGCAACATGCCAACAGCCTTGTCAAATTTATGAAAACAGAGTGTAAATTACTACAACAGTCAAACTGCATTGTTATAATTACCAATTGAGACACAGCGAAGCTTACAAAAAACTTAATTCACGAAACTTAGTGTGCCTACTGACTTTTTACACGTTTTTGAGACGTTGTCAGTACAGTTGACCAGCCGCTCTAAAGTTCCTACATCCTGTGTGTTCTGAATAGTTTTGTTGATGTGTTTCCCAATGGCGGTCTTATTTGTAACGTGGGGTTCATACATCAGGGACATGATCAGGTTTCTGTGAGAATGGTAACCTTTGTTTTGGTCGAAAACCATTAAAAATCTCATAGCATGTGAACATTTGCATCTTGAGGTCCGTTCTATTGCAGCCCGCTAATTATGGTTGTGTAATGTTTTTCTTCAAACTGTTGCAAGTTTTTAACCTCGAGAAATGATCTATAAGCAGCCTTTTCGGAAATAAATCTTCAATCAGTGAACAAATTATTACCCAGAGGCACTGTTCCCAATAAGCCGCGCGGGTGGGCGCGCGCGCACGGACGTCACCCCAAGCGCGCAGTGTGCTGAATTTAGCGCGCACAGAAGGACATCTAATCCTTCAAGACCGTATTCATGTTAATTTCGGCGCCCGTGTGCGCAGCAATTAACATGAATTCTACCTCAAAGGGCTCACAATCAGACCCGCAGCTTGCACTGTTAAACAAGCATTTACAATGCAATGGTTTCGCCTTTGGAAAAAGTTAGAGCTATTGGCATTGTAAATGACAAATGTTGTATTTATGTGTTGGTTTTGAAAACAGATAAATAAATGGCATTGTCATTTACATTGCCATTAGCTTAATCTCTTGCAAATGTGAGACCTATTGTACCCTACGGACGAGCTCAGCAGACAGCAATTACTACCACACACACACACCCAGAGCCACACACACACACACACACACACACACCCATAGCCACACACACACACCCAGAGCCACACTAACACACACATCCAGAGCCACACACACACCCAGAGCCACACACCCAGAGCTATACACACACCCAGAGCTACACGCACACCCACACACCCAGAGTCATACACACACCCACACACCCAGAGCCACACACACATTTAGAGCCACACACCCAGAGCCAAACACACGCAACCACCCAGAGCCACACACACACCCACACATTCAGAGCCACACACCCACCCACACACTCAGAGCAACACACACACCCAGAGCCACACACACACACACACACACACCCACCCACCTAGAGCCACACACACCCAGAGCCACACACACACTTCGTAATTGAAGTTCAGAGGCCAGGGGGTCATCGGTTACTTGGGTAACAGTGGTTTGCAGACAGTATGGGGCTGTACCGTGCTGTTTTGAAGTTTATGTACATTTTTACAGTTCATTATAAAAGGGGTGGAGCTCGATCTCTGACACTTCCTATTCTTTTGAAGCACCTATGGGTAAGGCTCGAGGCAGCCTGCACTTCTTTGGCAGGGCTTTGACTAACAGGAAATGCCCACCCTTTCCTTCTTAGTGCGCCAATCACTGCTCTGATGTGAGGCTGTGACGGTTCCAGCCCTGTGCTCCAGTCCGTGCTACTCGGGCAGCACAGCGCGTGCTCATATCCTCAAGGTCAACTCTATTTCTAATGTGCAAAGTTAATTAAAAAAAGTTACACAGCACCATCAATACATCGGGACAATAATAACATTGTGGAAGTACAGTGATAAATATACAAATATACTGAGTTACTAAAATCAAATGCATTATAAATTCTCGTTCATTTAGATTAAAATGCATTTTAAAGTACAGCGTGAACTAATTGAATTATAAATCATGAGCTTAACTGTGCAAATAATATCAAGGACATGAGCGGGCAAACTTGATTTACCCATGTCCTTTCTTCTAGCTTCGACTATTTCTGAGCCTTTCCCACCCGGATACTGAAAGCGACGAATCCCGTCTGGGTTGAGCGCGGTCATAGGATCTTCTCTGCTTGTTCGAACGGCTGCTTGATTAAAGGCGCCCCCAACATCCTTCTGCGGTCTGAACATCTGCTCACTTTTTTCAGTATTTTATAGTTCGAATTTTGAATAATATCATAGAAGGGCAAATGTTATTGCCTGTATATTAATTAATACATTGATATACTGGTTATTAATGTGGCACACAGCTCAAAATAAATGACTGCATCTGAAATAAAGGGTGTCGATATTATCCACACACTGGAGCTCACTGCAGCGACTTCAGAAGGATGAAAGCATAATCAGCCCCGCCAGCACTGGAACGTGTAACCTGCAGTTCATGCTCCATTCTCTGCTATTCTCTCCCCTCTCTTGAAGACCAGGCATGAAGGGATCACACCCCCATATTTCTAAAATGCAGTGTTTTGTTGAGCTGCGACCCATGCCTTTAAAGGCACCAGAACTCTTTACCCAGGTTTACCTCCCCGAACGAGGCAACAGAGATGTCTTTCATGCGATCAGCAATGCGGTGACATTGATTAATAAGGTTTGTCCACTATACCGGAAATGCATTGAAGGCTCGTGCTTTTTTTTTTTTATTTATTGCGATTTTATATAGAGCAAACATTACCTGAAGGCGTCGGAGCGCTTTACAAAAGAACCAGTTGCGTTACATAAGGACTGGGGTATTCATCAGGGCAATGGGAGCACCTATGAGCAATAAAATCGTGAGTGAGGGTGAGTATTCAAACCGTGTGTATGCTACTAATGAAAGAGGTGAAAATAAGCGTGAAAATACCGTGTGTATGACACAACCCGACTGTTAATCACACTCCCTAGTAGGATCCTCCTTAGGTGAGACACATCCAAGAATGGTTCATAAGGCATTTTCTGCCACTTAGACCATTTCCATGGCACCTTGCTTTGTTTCCCAATGCGATAATAAACACTCAGGGAACCGTCCGATAATGTTTTTTAACTTGTGCTGACTCTTCTGACAACATGACGCAGCACGTACAGGATGACTATACTGTACACTTGTACTGCCTTTGCCACATTCCTGCAATGTGACGTTGCACTCTGTAACCCTGCTGCTGTCCCGCCGCCATTGATTCACCCACCACCATTAAGACAGAGACCAGACTACTACTAGTAGTAGTAGTAGTCACACACCGTGTCACCCGGCCGGGGCCCGCCTACCCATTTGTATCAATTTCCAGGGGCCCCGGCAGGGACGGACCCCACACGCACCTCGCACCATAACCATTCATCCTCAGGCTGCAGTGTCATGGCTCGCTCAACAACACTTAAAGAGGCAGAGTGCCACCTTGCACTTTCAGGTCCAGAGTGAGGTCTGTTGAATGAACTTTAAGAGGCAGAGATTGTGGAGAGAGTGACAAGCTGTCAGTGAGTCCTGGTGGCCGGGGTGTAGGTTGAGCAGGCTTCTCCCCAGCCCCAGAGTCCTTCGTACCGAGTCTGGGGTCTCCCCAGGACCCTCGTGCACACGTCACTGCGTCCAGGCGGCACAGACCCCACGCTTTAGGAGGGAGGTGGGTGACATCCGAAGATGACCAGGTGCGAGCAGGCCTGAAATGGGACCAACACGAGAAAACTGTGAATATTGTAGATACAGGAGTAAAGGCGCAGATCCGAGCAAATGATGAGATTGTGAGGGGTTGGACATGACGTGCAAACACAAGCCTCCTGAGAGAAGCGCCCTGAAGGCTTCATGTGTGAGGCAGGGGTGTGAGGAAGAGGAGGCGGACGGACACCCTCGCTATGACTTCTAAGAAAGGGGAGGCCCCCCACGGCACGCGGCTCCCACTCCAGACAAGTCCTGGGATGTCCTGGTGACTCACCCCCAGCACCCTTGGGGCATGGGCATGGTGTCAGCAGCGCTGTCCGGGGTGAAGGCAACTGCCTGGATGTCAGGTGCAATGCGTTGCACTAGTGCAAGGCGACCTAAGTGTGCCAGGTCGGGGGGTGGACAGAGCCCCGTGTCTTCGAGGCTGAGGCGCTGTCCTGCGCTCTCCCTGCAGCACGGCGGCTCTGGTGACTGCTGTGCAGGACTTTTCAGTACATTTGCCCCAAGGCTTCCCCTAGAGTTGCCCCTGCAGGTGGTACCGGGCCAGCCACCAGTGCTTCATTAGTAAAAAGTGCCGGCCGGGGCCCCGCACCATCCACTGATTCCTGCAAATAATTGTCATACACACTCTGGGCCCGGCCGGGGCCCCGCACCAGTCAGTCCAGGCACTGAAGCAGAGAGCAGAGCCCACCGCTCAGCCTCAGCCGCTGCCAGCCTCACGTCACGGTCCCCGGCCGGGGCCCCGGCCCGCACCATTCATTTCCTGCAGGCTGCAGCTACCAGCCCAGCCCAGTGCAGTGCAGTGAGTGCTGCTGCTGCCAGCCTCGGCCCGGGCCCCGCACCCCATTCCTGCAGTGCTGCGGCTGCCAGTCAGTGGCAGTGTGCCAGCCTCGGCTCACTCACGGGCCACGGCAGGGGCCCCGCACCATTCCTGCAGCAGCAACTGCAGTGCTGCCAGTCAGTGAGGGGCAGTGCCAGCAGCTGAGCCAGCCTTCCTGCAGTGAGTGCAGTGCTGTGCTGCTGCCTCACTCACCGGCCCCGGCCGGGGCCCCGCACCAGTCAGTCCAGGCACTGAAGCAGAGAGCAGAGCCCACCGCTCACCCTCAGCCGCTGCCAGCCTCACTCACCGGCCCCGGCCGGGGCCCCCACACCCATTCTCAGTGCGCACCGGCACCAGTAGCCACTAGCAGCCACTAGCTCAACAGACTCAGTCTCAGCCGCTCACGGGGGCCCCGCTGCCCGCACCGCACCATTCCTGCCTGGAGTGCCACTGCCTGCTGCAGTAGTGCTGCCAGTGCCAGCCCACCCAGGACTGAGTCTGCCCCCCCCCACCCCCCCCACCCCACCATTCCAGTCAGGCTGCAGGCAGGATCAAGAGGCAGAGAGCAGCAGTTAGTGTCAGAGCCGCTCAGCCTCAGCCACACGGGCCCCGGCCGGGGCCCGCACCCTTCCTGCTGCCAGCCACGCGGGTCCCGGCTGGGGCCCCGCACCATTCTGCTGCCCGAACTGCATCAGGCTCACATGGGCCCCGGCAGGGGGGGTGGGGGGCGCACCATTCCTGCTGCTGCCAGGCTCACGGGGCACCGGCCGGGTCCGTTCATAATTTTAAAATAATTCTTGATACATTACGTCATCAGACTCGTCATCAATGTACAGTGAGGGGCCCCGGCGGGGCCCCCTGGAGCACTCAGCAACACGGGAGGGGGCGGAGATGTTCCTAATGCCGTGGTTGAACCCGGGAGGGTGTGGGAGAGGGGCGGGAGAGTACACGAACGGCGGGAGGGGGGCGGGAGAGAACGAGGGAGGCGAGAGAGTACACGAACGGCGGGAGGGGGGCGGGAGAGGACGAGGGAGGCGGGAGAGTACACGAACGGCGGGAAGGGGGCGGGAGAAGACGAGGGGGGCGGGAAACGTGCACAGGACAGCGAGGGGAGGGGGGACGGCGGGAGGAAGGCAGGACAGCAGCAAGCACGGCCCGGCCGGACCAGATTCAGGGGCGTTCCCGGCTTTCGGCTGACGTCGCGTGACGTCGGCAAAAGCCAAAGAATCTCGGGAACGCCCCCGAATCTGGTCCGGCATTGACGGACAGGCCCCTCGTCCAATGGCTATGCTCCATTTATGGAGCCAGCCAATGAATGACGAGGGCCGACCCAAAGCCACACTACAGTTCTCATAAGATTTCTCCTGCGCAAAAGCTGCTTGCGCAGCTTTTTGCAGTCGAAACCTAAAAAGGAAAAACAGTGTCTCCAAAACGACGTGTGCTTTAGCACACGCTGTGTTGGAGACTCTGCTTTTCTTTTCTTAATTGTACAGCCTCCCGCCGGAGCGAGACTGCTGGAGTGCAATCGATTCAGAGACACTGCAGAGGAATTCGACGCTGAGAGACCTCCGGGAGGTCGCTGCGCACAAAAGACCGGGAGTATTGCAAACACCAAAAGAGACGACAACTGTCAAAAATTGGAACATAGCTGAACAGGAGTAACTTCAAAGCTGCAGACAGCAGGGAGGCCGGAGCTTCGAACACCAGCCCTTTACTGGCGTCTGCTAGACTGCGCCTTACCATTGTCAGAGAGATTTAGGCGCCTGGAGCTAAGCGCCTCCAATAGTGGGCGTCGGGAGAGACAGGTTCACACTGACGGAGAAAGACTTTTCACAAGAGTTCTGAGAGTTTTCACACAATCCTGATGAGCTGTGACTACTACCACGTGCGGGAACAGTCAGTAGTATCACAGCAAGTGCACGACTATAAAAGTGTTGTTAAAATGCTGAGGTCGAAACACATGTGGAATTGAACTGAGGGGATGCAGGGTTATTGGTGAATATATCTGCACCAGGAAAGGGCAAAGGTGCAAAAAGAGAGTCCGTGCATGATTTCACTAGAGAAAACAGTTGCCGAAGGGGAGAAGTCTCGCATATGTTGTTAGAGGCAAAAAAGGCGCTCAACTCATGGAAATAACCTTTAATTTCTGAGTCCCCTGAGAACTTTGGGAAATTCACACATCTCCTTCACACCTCCAGCACTGAATCACCTCCACAGGTGCGTACCTTTACCATGCAAATACATTTATTGTAGTGATGGCATTATGATTTACAGGAAAATGATTAGTTTGTATGTAGCGCCAAATACTGCATCTAGAGAGCCGATGCCGAGACCCTGCCCCGCCCACACATCATTGCCATTGAGCATGAAGCAGAGAAGGGAGAGGATGTGGCTTTACGGCTAGGGCAGCCGATTTTGTAGCTGGGAAACCAGAGGTTCAAGCCTCGGTGATTGCTTATCTGTGCCATTTGCAGCTAAGATCGGGCATCAAACCTCACGTAGCTCTTCTCTATTGAAATATGTGAACCGGGATTAGAGGGAAACCAGAATTAGTTTGCTATCATTGGTCCGCACTCAATTTGTGTTTGATAAAGAACGGACAACAGCCAGGCTTGATATTTGAGATTGCGTGAAACTGCTAGTTTAACAGTTTCCTCTCTGGTCCGTAAATAATGATTGGGTGTAACCGTAAACTGCAAAAAAGTTTGGGATTTAAGGCTTTCATTATCTAGCTTTATTTATTTGTTGTCGATCTGGAATAAATACATTTGATTTATTTAAATTACCACATTGAGGCTTGTTATTAGATGGTGTTCTTGTCTAATGAGAGTGCCTACTTTCCGGTACTCTCTCTGGTCCGTACAGAGTAATTGATTGCATTATAAATGTTGATACAGGGGTACGGATTGGTGGGTTCTAATTTTTGGATGCAATAATTGATCACATGGCTCAATAAATACTTTGGTAACAGCACTTTGGAGGTACAAGAAGAACACGTGTGGATGGAATTTTGCATCCTTCGACATAGTTGTAGTATTGAGAGTTTGAGCTAAAGTTCTCAACTTTAACAAATGATTGTACTTGGAGTTTTATAGATACATCACTATGCTGCAATGGTATATGCATTGAATTGGAGGTAATAGCTCTGTTTTTGTACAAATGTTGTGCCTTAAGGGCTAGAGCTGCCGACTTTGTAGCTAGGGAACCATCTTCGAGTTCAGTGGGAAGCTCAAACACCCTGTGATTCTGTGCAAATACTTAATCTCCCCGTGCCTAAAGATGAATGTGTCCGTCTGTAATGCAACTGGTGCTCATGTAAAGCGCTCTGATACCCTTGCGTCGAGATAGCGCTATATAAAACTGCAAAAAGAGACTTTCTGCATCTGTCCACTCCTATTTGTCATCATCAGCCTCCCCTTCTACGCTCCTCCTCCAGCCTCATTTACTCCAGAGTATGTTTTCATGTGATGTTTACTTTTAGTTTTCTATATAGCCTTGACTCGACCGGAATGTATTGGAGCGCTCAGCACTTTAAAGAAACACCACTTACATTGTACAAACGCACGTTCGTTTTGCTTTAGGCACTGGGAGAATAAGGGACTTGCCCAAAAAGACAGGGTGATTGTACTGTTTTTTTTTTTATACACGCCTATCCATGCGCAGTGCCTGTCGGCTGACCAGACAGCCGGCTTTGTCTCCGGCGCTCTCCTCCTGTCTGCCCTCATTGAAGCAGCCGGCTGTGCACAGAGCATAGAAGCACAGGCTGCCTCTGTGCACCCCCTGGCACTGTACTCCTTGCGGCAGACACTTGTTGCAAGCTGGCTACGCGCCACACTTTATTAGGTTAAAAAAAAAATCAAGAAATCAGCCCGACTGATGACTGAAAAGAAGATTCCGAAATTATCAAGTATTATTGGAGGTATGAAGTTGTCCTTGCTGTATGGTACTTTTTTATTGGCTTTCGTCCAGGAGGGGGGGATGCTTTTGGGCACCTATCTTATGCAACAAAAATGGGCCTGATAATTTTAAACTTATGCTGCCAGCGTGAATAATGTCTGAAAAAAATCGACATTTAGACCTAATTCCCTTTATGAGGAAACTTGGAAATGAAAAGTTATAGCCCCATCATTAACTCAAGACAGCTGACTGACAGGCGTGGGAGCTCCTTGTGATGCTGTGCAGTCTCGTTAGTAGATACCGGCTTAGGGAAACACAATGACGGCCTACCCCGCATGCAGACATTGACTGGAGACATTCATTGATTAATGATGGACTTCAGCAAATTCCATAGAAAGTCACAAACTCAACCTGCTACATAAACTGCACATCTCGCGCCCAAGGGCACAGTCTTATTCCAGTAGTCTGTAGTGATTTCTGTAACTTTGAGACAGAGAGCTTCCTCCTCACACATTAGCTTTTGGTCCACAGCCCAGAAATATCACACATGTGGCTCTTGTGCCTCAAGTTCTTCGTGACAGTGAAAAGAAGCTTCTGCTCTAAGTGGGCCAGGACCTGCCTACTATGTACAGTGGAAAATAAACAACTATTTGCAATGCAACAGGTCTCGCATTTGCAGGAGTTTGAGCTATTGGCATTGTAAATGGCAATGCCTTTTATTTAAATGTTTTGAAAACCTGCAAGCTGTGCGTGAACACGCACTTTGTAGTTATAGTCCTTGCTTACGAGAAGCAAGACTGGCAGTAAGAGCCGAGCAGTTACTGCCAGCCTTGCTCCTGGTACACAAGAACTAGAAGTACAAAGTGCGTGTTCACGCACAGCTTGCAGGTTTTCAAAACACTTAAATAAAAGGCATTGCCATTTACAATGCCAATAGCTCAAACTCCTGAAAATGCGAGACCTGTTGCATTGCAAATGCTTGTTATTTTAGGGTTTTAGTACAGACCTAGAACATGTCGCTTTGTGGCTACTTCGGAGCACTGGCTGGGGTGCGGCAGGTGCTGCAGCATCAAAGGGCATAGAAGAGACTACATTTCTTAGGGGACACGGACAGCCTTGGGGAGAGCTGAACCTTGGTCTGGCCTGGTTCTAAGAGCCAGATCACGAGCCGAGCCATACAAGATGTAACTCGGGTAACAAATGTGAGGAAAATGGTAGACTAGAAAATAGAAAAACATGGATTTTTCATCATATTAAAGTGTTTCAATGGTGAGTAGATGATTATTTAATGGAACTGAGTGATGTTTATTGAAAGTAATATTTTTTTGAACATGAAACATTCAAGAATAACGTTGTAGCCGTACCATTTTGCCACAAATTATCCAAACCTTGTCAGCTTCGGGTGAGGTCCTGCTATAAATTGAACCGTAGCCTGGCCCCATTGCTTTGTACTAGTCATCTTCAAGTGAATCCAGTGATCCCACGCCCAGCAGCACTAATTTCTGAGGACTGTTACATATTTTTCCTCAACAAACTTTCATCCAGAGCCACAGACAGAAAACCATGCACATCTTTTGAGCTAAGCTTTGAGCCCCGGCGCTTATTGTTTTACAAATTAAGCACTGTTTTCCGCAGTATTTGGCAACTGTTGAAGTTGCCAAATGAAGATGAACGCTGCAGTCTACAGCAAGAAGATTCCATCTTTTCACAAAAATTAACTTTGAGAGGGTGACACAGCTGTACATGACCAGCTGTCGCGGGGGGCACCCGGTGCACCATTTTTGTTTTGGTGCCCTCCTCTCATAGCTCTCTTTTCCACAAGTTCACCCACTGCCACTCTGCAAGAGTGCCCCTCATCTCTCCATAGACCCTCTCTCATATATATTTCATTTATTTTATAGTGCTTCTCATACCAGTGTAGGATGTCGGATCACTTTACATCACACATATATTACACAGACATGAAGGCTTATACGTGTGTAAATCAGAGTACAGGAAATGTTACATAAAACAATGGGGATTACAAGGTGTAGGAATACAATGTCATTCATGCTAGCAGAATGGATGTTTTTAGAGAGTTTTGTCTAGAGAAGAGCAAACTCAGGATTCTCAGTCAGTCATATTCACTTTATTCAGTTAATAAAAACGATAAAAGTACACTCCAAACATCTCCTACAACAATATTAAAACATATACAAAGGTCATATTAGAGTAATGGTAGGCACCATAAAAATTCAGCAAGAAAAAGGTCCTCAGCCTTTTGGTTGTTTAAAAACTCAGGATTTTGAAAGCACACATCATGTTTGAGACTCTGTATTTCTTTTGTTAATAGAACACAGCTGCAGGGCTGATAGTGTGCCTTTCAAAAGTATTCATGTGCAGCACCTTGTACATGCAGCAAATAGCATAAATACTTTCAAAAAGGCTCACAATCTGCCCCGCAGCCATGCTCCTATTAACAGTGATGGCACTTGACTTGTCTGAATGCCCCTCTTCTACACTACATTTTTACCTGGATGTGCTCGAGTTGAGGATCTTTAGTAAAATCATATTACGGTACCACCATTGGAGTCCTGTGCTTTTCTGAACCCGAAATGTACTTGCCTGTGTAACCAATTCATGTCTTGGCATGTGTATCTAAATTGAAAACCTGCTTTAAGACCATTCATGTGGTGCTACATGTGTGGAAATGCACTGTCTTTTAACTTTTTTAAGCAAAAGTTTGGAGTGATATTTGGCGCTGCACCCCCACGCATGGTCTGGTTCCTGGCGCACATAGTCTTGGTTGCAGCGCACAGAGACCTTACACTGCCGCACACAGAGGAAAAAAATTAAAAGGAACATTGCCCAGAGGTCTTTATCAAAAAAAAAAAAAATACATAAACCTTCGAAAGCTGGATTTTTTTCTAGTTTACATTTTCATTTCACTCACCGGTAATTCAAACCCAGTGCCAATACTGTAGTTTCCTAGGCAAATGTCCTTATGAACCCTTACCCATAAAGTTTCTCATTCTAACAAACCTTTAACATTTTTCACTACTCCCTTAATGGATGGCGTCTTTTGTTAAACTTTCCATTAGATAAATCAATCATTTTACTATACAGTCACCTAAAAGAATAATGCTGGTCATAAAATGTTACACTGCATACACAAAAAGGGAAAGGATAAAACTAATCCGGCCTAAACCCTTAAAACATGATTTCAAGCACAATATTTTACTCATTAACCAGGATTACCTACCTGCTCCTTTTATACGGAATGTAAAGATTTCCCTTGAGGAGAGTGAGATTATTTGGACATGAATATTAGCTATTGTTGACTGTAAAGTAATTAAACAAATGTGGAGAAGGCCTGTGGCAACGAAATACGAATTGGCACTGGCAATCACACATTTAATTGGTACATTTTCATAGGATGATGTCATTTCAGCTAAAGGCTTTATGCCACGCGCCGCATCCGGTCACCTCGGACACCGCTTTGTGATCCCACACGCAGGGTCCCAGTCGGGTCATCACCCCGAGACGGAAGGGAAGGCGGTGCGACCTCCGGGCATCAAGAGACTTCTCGCCCAAACCAGCTAGCCAGAGTACTTCCAGTTTTTCTTCCGGTGCTCATAGACCACCCAAGCAGAGAAAATGGTCAGAGTGCTTTCTATGGAAGCTCCATGTTCACCGCCAGGATGCCCAACTAGGGTGCGGTAGGAGTCTCGGGACAGCCCCACTGCCCCCTCAAAACTCGTATTTTGAAGGTAAGGGATCAGAGCCGAGAGCATGAAGGAGTCGACTCTCTGTGGAAATGGGCGGCACAGCTGGACTTGCAGAAGACAGAGCGGGCCATGAGGCAGCAGGCGCAGGGCTCCGCGCGCATTTACAGCAGCACCCTCATCTTCCAACGATCCTTCTCACGTGAATCCCAAGGTTCGTGACACAGACCTGTCCGCCGGCACCTGCACCCTCTCCTATTGAGGTGAAGCCAGCCTCCGGCCCCTCACAAGATGAGACCCAACAACCCCAAATGAAGTGACGCCCGTCAGCACCTCCCTTGTTCACCCTGCCCTTACAGAAAATTACCAGAATAAACCAGACGAGCCCCCCCAGAGGCCCTTTCGGTCTTAAACCGTAATAATGTATTACTTCCTTCCGCTGCCGACAACCCAATCAGTGTGCAGACCTTGCTCTCATTCGACCGCTGGAGGAGTCGTCCTCCTCCAGATGATAGCCCCAATAGAAGAGCTCCTAAACAAGCTGTCGCCATTGCCCGAATGGAAAAAAGCACTTACCGACTAATTGAAGGAGTCACTAATGCCGCAAGTAAAAGATCCAGTCCTGATAGGCAGTCCCAAAATGAGACAGGGCGGTAACAAGGACTAAGAAGTCTCATTAGCAATCGGAAGCCAGCATTTACCGTGGACGATGAAGCCAGCCAATGAAAAATATGGGCAAGGCTTCCATACCACTTTTACCTAATACAGCATGCCTAGCAAAGCGTGCAGCGCATGAGCTGCAATGCTAGGCTCGACCTAGAAATGCGTATTAAAGGATGTGAACCAAGTCTATACTAGTCTACAGGTTAGGATTCTCTGTTAGATATACAAAAAATGATATTACACGGCACCAAAATGCTTCCAGGACTGAAGTTAGTGCCACCACTATACTCACACCAACCACCTTAACACATCAGCGTTAACAGTGAGATTATGGACATTTCTCCTTGATTACACCCAAGGCGAGGAACCAAAATACCACCACTTGTATGAAAATACCACCACTTGTATGAAGAGCCAAATCTGATGCACCCAAGAGCAACAGCTGAAACCCACCTATCCCTTTGCCATACCCTCGAGCCCTCACAGCCAGTTTCCTCTCCACTGTAGCCACACAAGTCTGTGCATTTAATCTCCAAAGAGACAAGAACACTTGCTTCTACACGTACATTAAAACAGTTATTTGGCTTCTTCATTGGCCAGCTGTACCCTGGCTGGACGACCATTCCTTATGCATCACACAAAAGGACAGAGAATCTCTAATTAAATAGAAGTCCTAAGGTCCGTCACTTAGTGGTTATAGACCATGGTAGTTAAAATTACCTAGGCATAATATTTCATTACCTGCATTATCTGTATGCAGATGGATGGCATGCAATTATTTTTTTTAAACAAGGTTTGGATACAGTTAGTTATACATCCAAAACTGAGTTACAGGCTTAAAATCAGAAATATGCTATTAGCAATTAAAAAATTGAAGGTAATGTCAAAATGGTGTGCCTGGTGATTGGCTGTGGGTGCAAGCACATAGCTTTCTGAACGCTGGAAATTATATTGTGGGTGGCATAGCAAGACATGGCTAAAGTATAATTAGCTATGTGTGGCATTAATGACATTTTAGAGATCTGTATACTATGGTATTAATTATGAGGTGCAAACTCCAAATAAATGATTAATAACCAGCAGGAGAACGATTCCACAAGCAAATTTGATCACAAGCATATATTTAATAAAAAAGTAAAAGGAGTGTAAATGAAAGCAGCTAGTAAATCATTGGTGACTAACATAGCTCTGGAATATGCAAATACTGCTGGGCTCAGTCAGACGTTTGAGAATGGTCTGCCTCACTAATGACTAGATTCTTCATACTCTTGATTGATGCACATTTTTGTACACACAAATATTACATTGGTGCATTAAATGTGTTAGAAATAGGGGTCTCTAGTTGGAAATGGCTTGCACCTTGGTCCAAATAGGGACCCTTGCTTCTCGTCAGGAAAAGGGGGATACACTCCTAGATCACCCCTGCTCACCCCCTTGGTACCTTGGCACGAGCAGAGGCCCTGGCCAGCCTCCCTGTCACTCACAAACCTAGCAGAGACAACTGGATGGTTAGGCAAGAAAATACCTACTTTCTAAAAGTGGTATTTTCAAACACAGAATGTACAAATCACCTTCACACCTTCACTAAAAGATGCATTTTAACATTCTGAGTTCAGGAATACTAAACTCGAATTTCTACAGTGTTCCCATGGTCAGTTAGGATTATAGGATGTTATAATCAAACTGCCCATTCTGGCCTATGGGAACAGGTAGCCTTGCAATAGTGAATAACAAAGTTGGCTGTAATTCACCATCAGGACATGCCACACACATCAGGGCATGTCCTACCTTTTACATACAATGCACCCTGCCCATGGGGGTACCTTGGGCCTACCTTAAGGGTGACGAACATGTAGAAAAGGGAAGATTTAGGGACTGGCAAGTGTGTGCACTTGCAAAGTCGACATGCAACACCAGACTGCACACAGGCTCTGCAATGGCAGGCTGGAGCCATATTTTACAAGCTGCTCCTGTGGGTGGCACAAACAGTGCTGCAAGCCCACCAGCAGCATTTGATTTACAGGCCCTGGGAACACATGGTGCACTGTACTAGGGTCTGACAAGTAAACCAAATAGCCAATCATGGAGTCCCTAATCCACTACAACAATTTACAATAGGGAGCACTTGTACTTTGGCACTGAATAGCAGTGGCAAAGTGCTCAAAGCATTTAGGCCATCAAAAACATGGCAAAAATACAGGAGGCAGTCACCACGACCATGTATGGCTCCAGGACGGGGGCCTTTCTTGTGCACGGGATGCCCCAGGAAGGTGGTGGCCTCTGGGGCCAAAAATGGCCCTAGACTAAGGGGGGGGGGGATAACGCAGCCTCCCTCCTAAATAAATAAAAATAAAAAATAAAGAAAACGGGGAGGTGCTCATATATTATGCTTTTTTTAACATTTTAAATTACAGCCCCAGGTGGTTGTCCCCAGGGCATGGGGGTCCGCACAAAAACACCCCTCCCTGCTTCATACTAACATGAGCCCGAAGGAGGTGGTGGTCACTTAGGCCGGTGACAGGGGGGCCACATAGCGCCCACCCACACACAATTTAAATTAAAGCCCCGGAAGGTGGTGGTGGTAGCTAGGGCATAACAATGCTCTTGGAGGGGGCTCTGTGCGCCCCTCTCCTTTTAAAAAAATGCGTATATATAATCCAGGGACCTGTCCCACTCAGAGGCTTTAGAATAAACAAGCGCCAGAACACACTTGTTATTAGTTTGTATTTTCTATTTTTGACGCGAGTGTTGTAAATTTGTAGCAAAAAGAAATGCCACAAAAAGTGATTTTTTTGACCTGTTGGGATCCCTCTGGGACCACAAGACCAAGGCTTGGGGTCATGGTATTCCTACCCGGTCCCTTTTTCTTATGCATTTGTTGGGGTGTTCCAAGATGGTTGCCAGCACATCCTAGTTGAAGTATTGCCAGCCACACAGAGCTCTGCAGATCTGTGCACAAGCTTGCCATTATTTGCAAAGTCTCAAGATCGTAGCTGTACAAATTTGAATTTCATTTAATATCTCGCAAACTGACGAGTGGATTGAAACAAAGGAGCACAATTTTCAGACCAAAAGATAGCTTTCTGCCAAATTTGGTGTAATCCAGTCTAGTGCTTTGGGCTGTAGGCATTTCTAAAGAGTCTATGGTAATCTTTTTTTTTTTTTTACACCCCCCCCCCCCCTCTTTTTCCTCGGCCCCTGCTTGATGTATTGTCCCAAGGAATGCACAACAAGATTCACCGGGCATTTTTTGAGGAATATTTTGTGAAGACTCGTCAAACTGCGCCTGATAAATAGGCAAGTTAAAAACACTTTTCCTATGCATGTTGTCTGAGAAAACTGTATACAAGGTCAGGGGGTGTCCTGGAACTTGGGATAAGAAATAGGGACATTGGAATGTTTATAGAGGCGAACTTTGTACTTCCCCTACAACTTCAAATGGTGATGACCAGGACTGGTCCTCCCCGAACTCGCACTTGTGATGCACCGCTGTAATGTATGCATTCTATGTCAATTTTGTACTTCCTGACTGCCAACTGATCACTTACTCTGCTTTTGTTCAACAAAATATTTTAAACAAAAAAAAAAAAAAACGCATTTCCTATGCAAATAAGGTCTGAACTATACCTACCTACCAGCCGCTGCCAGTAGGTAATATTTCAAACCTGCCTGAATATGCTTTGTGAAGTTGCTGTATGCCTTCAAATCTAGGATAATCACGGGCATTTCGGATTTCTCTTTGTGAATCCCTTACCATCACAGAAGGAAACAAATGTACAAGAGTTAATTTTTGGCATTCAAACCTTGGTCTTTGCGTCAGTGTTTAGTAATTGTGTGTGTTATGGCCCATTTACTGTTACCATGTGATCCAGAGAATAATTGTGGTTGAACTGTAATCTAGATGCAAAGATGTTGTTCCATGGGCATTAAACAATCCCAGAAAATAATCAAGACATATCTTATAGTGGTAATGACTGATTGCACAGGATACTCAGTAATAACTCAAAGCAAGATTTAAATCATTAATAGCTTTAACATCGGAGGTTTTCAATGTTGAACAACCCTGGTGTATGCCCATAATATCTTAAACAATTCTTCAAAACTCAGTGCCTCTGCACACCAAGGTTTTTCCTATGACAAAGGGCCAGATATTTTTGCAGAGGATTAAGTTTCTGCAAGAGTATCTGTTCTTAATCGTTTCTACATTTACCACAAAAAAGTAGGCTAAGTTACAGAGAGAACTTTACTACACTTATTCCACCCTCCCCAGTACTTTGTGTACAGAGGTCTTGCAGTTTATTTAAGCAGCACTAATGCTACATAGCTGCCATTTATTTCACAAATCTTCTATAGCTTATTGCGTTGCATTGCTCCTGGCTCAAACTGTTCACTTGTACAGGAGGACATAAACAGAGCAATGCTCGTATGCCATCAGAATCAGATACCAGACATTCTTCAGTAGCAACCTCGTATCTGGCTTCAATCAAATGCACATCTAAACCGTTCTGCTTGAAAAAAGTTTCATGATGTTGGTTAGGCTCTGGCCTCGGTTTCAGGTGGAGGGTGTTCCAGAATCTGTTGCGCTGGAGCCCCATTGATCAACCACCAAGCGCCAGCCATTTGGAAAATCATGGCTGCACCAAACGGAAAGTTTTCGGAAGGTCAATGATTGGGAGTTCTTAGCCAGTTATCCTGATGGAACTCCAAGTTTTGTACACATTCTGGATCTTTGTCCCAATAAACCTTCTGGATAATACATAAGCTCCACACTAACACCAGAATTCTACCAGTAACAATTTGAGAGTTTTCAGGGCAGGCTCAATATGATCCCATTTTCACATGTTTAGGCACCTCTTAATTGTGAAATCATTGGAGTCGGTGAGTAAGCTTTATTGGTATGTCTGTACCAGACACAAACCATTAATCGTGGTGCACCATTAATAGACCACTCATCACCTCTATCTGTTCTGAAAAAGCAGATGTTCCTCTGAAAACACTGTTGTATATTGATGCCTCTGGCCAGTGTTAATTTGGGGTGGGGTTGGGGGGGGGTGACAGGGTGTTTGTGTTCAAGGATAAACCCAAGTTCCAAACACACTCCGAGATGCCAAGTGGAGTTGGCAGTAAGGGGGTGGTGAGATGGATGAGAGTAAATTCCTATCCAATTCAAGACTGGACCTAGGCATCTTGTGAGGTTTTCCTGCCTCATCTCCAAATTCTCTAATGAGAGGATGATTTATACATCAGCATACATTTGCATACGGCTTAAAAAAGCTACTGGGCTCAAAAACTGGGGTGAGCTAAAGAATGATGATGGATTCAACCCAGATCTGTGACGGGGGGGGGGGGGGGGGGGGGGGGTGAGCGTCTGATATGCAGACACCTTCTCTACTTAGTTTTTTCTTTATGGAAATTCCTGATTTTGAGACTATTTAGATTTTTAGGACCATCCTTTTAGATGAAGCTCTACAGTAGGGGATTTAGATTCCGCCATGCATAGACAACAAGACTTGTGACCCTTTTCTGCGCATCAAATACTTCTCTTGATCCTTTGTATTGTGGTGACTGAATTGCTCGTTTGCCTTATATTTGTCCACTGTAATTTGTGCCGAAGGTTGGGACTCTGATGCAGCTTTGTACTTCTATAGCATGGTTTTAAGAGTTGTGCATCTTAACTTGACTGAAATTGTAATCAAGCTTCTTAACCCCACCAACAATTCTTGGGCTTCGTTGTGTAATTGTTGTGTAATGAAATGGGCTGCACTGTTAACATGGACATCAAATTCAGTTAACTCCCATCACCTCTCAGTTGGAGAGTAAGGTCAGTTGGAGGACGAAAGGTAAGCAAGAGGGCCCAGAAAACACGGTATAACTTTCTTACCACAACAGGCGCCGACACTGAAGTGAGTGAAGCACGAAAAACGGTGATAAGAAGCCACACAATACACCTATTTGCACTCCCTCACCACAGTGACCCAATCAAAACAGGTGCGGCCAGGTACACTGGCATGCAGCATAGGGAAGAAAAAAATGGTAGGATTTACAGGATGGCAGGTGGGGAAGATAGGTTGTCAGGAGAACCAGAGGGTAGAGGCGTTAACATACCATAAGGGACATGAGCAGTACAAGGCACATAATTCTGTCTGAAATAGCAAGTACTGCCCATGGGAAACCCGAACAGGAGGCAGAAATCCGGCAGCAGGATTCAGCGCACGTGCTCCATACAAAGGGCAAAACTCCCTGGTAAAGGTGATCAATCAAAACCAACATACAGTTATTACGTAGGTGTCCGCTTTGTATTTGGCAAAATAGTACGGAGCTGTGTACGACTACCTCATTTCATTAGTATTTCACTTATTAAAATAGCAAAGAGGCAAACGCACATAGCAGGATTGAAAGGTTTTTTGCAGTTCTGCAAGAAATTACCAATTTAAAACGAAACGCTGCACCCCTCCCGTCCCCCACCCCCCCACCTTGGAGATAAACAGCATCCAATGTGTGATAACATTACGCATAAACATCTATACAGTCACCACATCAAGGTGTGCATCGCATGTTTATTAGATGGACTGCCTAAAAAATAACCATAGTGCAGCCATCCGTGATATGCGTGTAGGCAGTCTTTCAAACAGACCTTAGGGAGTGTCTTTTTGTACTTGATAAAGCATTCACTATACAAATTATGGTCCCAAAATGCAAAGAACAATTTTAAAAAATATCTTGAGATCCGTTAACATTTCGTTTTCCTCTTATAATAGGAAGAATGCATATTAAATACCCCGGTCTGCAAAAGACAGATAATACACAAAATGCAAGAATTTCCAACTAAAGCAACATGTGTGCGCACAAAAACATACTGCAAGCAACACAACGAAAGATAGCATATTGGGCTTCCTACAACCCATACGTTTAAGGCTTATTCAAACAGCTAGCATTTTAGAAAGGTGTTGCAGCAGAATGCACACAGTAGAAGAGAAACCATAATCTGATGCAAAACCCCAGGGCATAGGAGAAAGGAAAATAAACAACTAATTTTAGATCGAGTGCTCCATTAGTGAATCTCACCAATTACAACATGATGCAACTGCTGTCAACAAGCAGGATTTTTTTTGTATTTAAAATGCATGTTGAGAATATTCATGATATATATTTCACTAATTACCCTAAACTATTTAAATAAATGCAGGAATGTCGAGCACCTTAATTTCAGATGGAGTTTTTTTCCAATAGAATAACAGTAACGTTATGTATATTTCAATATTAACTATAAGGCGTGTTATATGGCCCCATGTACATATACAAGAGCCCTGACTAAGACAGGCTCCATATACAGCGCCAGTTAGCCTCCATCAATATGAAAGAACACCTTGTATACAGATCCCTGACAAAACCCCAGACAACCTATGCTCTGTGAATCATCACTAAAGAAGAAAAAATTTCACATACCAGACTGAACTCCAATATCACAATTAAAGAAGACTCTTTCAAGGTCATATTAAAAATATTACCTAGCATGGCATCTTTCCCGCCACACTCAAAAAGGTATCAATATGTGTTATTGATAAACCATGCTCACTAGGCTGGGGGGCAAACTAGAGTATCTAGGATGGCAAGGGCAGATTGGGGAGCCTGGAGAGGAGACAAGCATTAGTGACTGGGGGCAAGGAAGGGTAAAATAAAAAATGAAGTGTGGGGGAGGTGCTCCAAGCTGGACTCCTGCTACAGCGTGTACCAGGACTCCTATGGTTCTCTCACGAGGAGCCTTCTCCTGCAGTAGAGAGATTGGGGTTTTCAACTTGTTCTACTTGCTAGGAGGGCTGGGAGTGGATTTTATTTTGAACCCTTTGCTACGCAAGGGACTGCTGCTTCAACCTTGCATAGCAACAAGTTAATTTCTTTTACCATGACAATGTGCTAAATAAATATCCCTTTAGGAAAGCGAACACAGTAGATTCACCTCACCGCACTGCTAGAACTGCATCACTGAAGCACAATAACAATGGTTCAAACAAAGGCATTTCTATTAAATCTTTAAAAACTTTGGATTTTATGTTTCTTTTGCCAGACAGACATTTCAAGAAAATGTTGTGCAATGTTCTTAATGTGGCAGAGATGTGGGTGGGGCGTACAGGGGAGACAACAATTACAACACGGTCTTTACACCGCGATACCATTACGATGCGGTCATCACAACGCAAGTCGTTACAACGACTTGCGCTGGATGGCGCTATATACCAAGGAATAGTATGATTTACTATTCCAACACCTTCCCTACTGTTACGTAGGCTGGAGTTTGAATAGTAAATCATACTATTCCTAAATCCAGCGCCTCTAGCGCAAGTGGTTGCAACGACTTGCGTTGTGATGACCGCGTCGTAATGGTATCGCGGTGGAAAGACCGCGTTGTAACGGCATACATCCGGCGTACAGCAAATGAATCACATCAGGGCCAAAAGTCAGTCTGAAAGCTTGAGGTAATCTCACACCATCGGGAATTAGTTTAAAAGAGAGCAACCGGATCTATGCAGTTAAGAAGCAAACAGTGCAAAAGTATTTGTTGGGAGGAGAAAGTGCACTAATGGCCTCAAATCCATAAGAACGTATATTTTGCAAGATTCTACAATACTAGCCAAGACAGGTAGGGAATATTTTTTTGTTTTATTTTTTAAACTCCTTTTGGGGGGGGGGGGATAACAAAATAAAGAAAGCAAATCCACCCTGAAAGTAGTCACTGACAAACTAAAATGTCCCATATGGGAGTAAATGTGCACAGGAGAACGAGCAAACCATCGACAAAGCTTACTTCGCAGACAATGCTGAAAGGAGCCCATTTGCAAAGAGACAAATACATCTAAGTCCAAAAATAAGGCAAGAGAAATCTAGATAAAATCTGGAGGTGCTGCAGTGCTTTCGTCCAAATCTATCTAGGAAAAAGTCAAACATGGAAAATAACAAGGTGATGTATTTTCCATCACATGATCAGTTTCTCGAGATAACGAGCATTTCCGCTCAATCTTGAAAATGAAATGCAGAATTTCACCATCACCCGAGAGGACTCTCCAAATACCTTTGTATACAACTTTAGCAGAGTTGTAAACAGAACCAAATGAAACTGAGATAAAAGAGGTAAAACATTTGTATAATTATTTTCACATTTTTAATTAAAGCGGTCCAACTGGACAGTCATACAAAACGTCAACAAAAACATTAGTCTAGGCACATTAACAATTTAATCTAACATAGCCACAATAAATTGATATACGCACTTTTCCATCTGGAGTAAACACCAACCTCTCAGCTCCTCATAGTCATTCTAGTGGTTACAGACTGATCTTGCAGACGGATCCAGTGTCTCCATGCTGAAGTTCTTCTGCCTGGGACCACTCCATCATATTCTCACACCACTTCAGCACATTGACTCCCCATGTGTTATTACCAGTGAATTGCTGTGCAGCATTTTGCCACAAGTAGGTAGACTGCTGTGAATTCGTATGGCATATTACCCAGTTTAGATTTGGGTACAATACTCTGTAGGCAGTGGTGTATCAATAGCTGTAGGGGGACTTTCATTACCTTTTTGAGCCGTGTCACTACCTCTTCCCACTACGCCATCAATAAGCTCAATGTCCAGGTCACAAGCAGGAATGGGGTCTCCGGCTCTGCACATTTTGGAAAGGGAGAGGGTCTGTGGAGCATATCCTATGTATGGTGATGGGAGCCAAATATGTGCGGTGTAGGTAATTAAAGTGCATGATCTTATATTAAAAATTACTGGCCATCTCTTGAACTTGCACACAGGCCTTAACCAATCTGGCATCGGGGGTTGGGGAATAGGGGTGAATTGTAACCATCTATCCCAAGTCGACCGTGCAGTCAGCGTTACTGGTGATCTATCCTCCTTTAGAGCTGTGTAAATATGAAAATATGCGAGACCACCCTGACCAAACCGCTCCTCCTCCCCATCCCACCCTCCAGGAGCAGCTCCTCCATAGCGGAGGTCTGTGGTGTTTTCTGGAAATTAGTCCAAACTTACCTTGCAGTGCCTGCCAGCTTGGTGAATTGTCCATCGCTAACCCCAAAAGATAAAGAGGTAAACTTAGTAGCTCATGGCACCTTTCTTCTGAGCAGATATTTTATACTGGGCCATCCATACCTAAATATGGACATTTCAATTACTTTTGCGTAAGGTCACTGGACAAGGGTAGCACATCTGACCCCCTTTGGTTGCACATTTGTAGCCATCTAGTCCCGCTAGACACCAATGTGCCCTCAATTTTTTTAACTTTTTTCACAAAAAAAAAAAAAAACGTTTGCAAATTTAGAGCTAGCTATGACACCAATTAATGGTGATCGCAAAAGTGAACACTTGCTTCCTAAAAGAGAAATAATATGGGCAAAAAACCAAAACAAAAAAAAGTCCCCTTGCAAAAGAAGCAAGGATGGAGATGGAGTACCTTAAAGAATAGGGGAGGCCCGTTTTCGAAGCTTATCTAGACCCCAGCATGCTTAAATCACAGCTGGAAAATCCCTTTATCTTCACGGTTACATGCATCTTCTGTCAGATTCAGAAAAATCTGAGTAAGTGCTCCTGAAAATCTACTTCAAGTAGCCCTCCTCTATAGCCATATAAAAAGGCACACCAGAGCAACAAGCAAGTCAAAAAATAACTTTTCCATTCATTCTTCACCGAAAAAAATAGGTATTCTCTCTAGAGAAACTTCTCACCCTCCACAAAGATTTTTGGTGCCTACCTTTACAAGCGGTTGCCGAATGGGAATGGCCATGCAAAATGTTTGTAATTTTCCACAAAGCTTTGACTTTGAGAAAGGCATAGTTTTACATTTTCCCTGTTTCTGATCATAATGTTCAAGTCATTTCGTGTTTTTCAGCACTGTATGTGCAATGGCTATTGTAAAAATTAAAAAAAAAAAACGCAAAAGAAAAGTGAACTAAGTCGAACTGGAATTACAAATCCTTTTTCGAAACGGCTAGCTCTAAACCTGCGCACTAAAATAAAATTGTGAATCAGCTGTACTGAAAAGATAAATCGCTTCTCGATTAAGTCTAAAAACAAAAAGAAAAAAAACTAAACATAATTCTACACACTTAAACAGTATTCGAAGTACAGAAGCAGGTATACACGTTTCATAATCTAAATGTTTTTCTCTGACAAATTGTTTAAATGTGAAAAACGTTTTAAATTGTTTTTTAAATAGTGAGAATGCATGTCAGCTGAGAGTTTGCAGGTGGTTTCAGTCCTCCTGGAAGCTTGGGACACACTCCTTTGTACATCAACTAAACAATCTAAGAAGTGTACAGTTGGTAAGAAATGCTTTCTGAAGGTTCTTTGCTTGGTTCTTAAGAACTATTACATAATTTGAATTTTCAGAGAAATCAGTTACATATTCTATTAGTATATTATTTTTTTAATAGCTCCACTAGACAATTTGATGCTTCTCGTTTGAGAAAAAGCATTTGCCTCTGTGGCTAGCTAAGGAGAATTATAATTCAGTTGATTCCCTCCAATGCAGCTGTTATGTCGGGCTTTTAGTTCGAAGCTTTAACCACTTTTATCATAAAGAATAAGTGATTAAAAAGACTAGTCGGATGTGGGGCAAGACAGAGAAATAAGTAGGTCAGCATTCTTTAAACCCACTCCAGAAATTAGACTCTACAACATCAGTTGCAAAAACAATGTGCTTCTTCAATCTTTACACTGGATGGTGGGACAGACATGCTGGTCTTTATCTGCAAAGTGTGTGATTCACTCAAAGTTTAAATAGATCAGTTTGTGCGCCTGTTTCATCTCCATTATGTTTCATGTCAAGTTGGTACAGGAGGATACTGATAATGATCTACCGACTGACTCCCAAGAAAACTGTAAATAAAATTCCTATAGTAACTATGAAGCCCCTGAAATCTGAGGACATCATCCCATCATGAAAAAAAATACTTAAAATGTTTATGCTTACGTACTTATAAAGCGGTTCGACTGAGCACTCTAGATGCCTACCAAATAAAATGCAGATTTTATATAGGCCAAGCACTCTTTCCCGGAAAATTTTAAGGTTCCCAAATCTTAAACTATGAACCAGCCTTTTTTTGTGGATTATGTCCTAAGAAAATTGACGTTTTCTCTCGATAAATTTAAGAGCAGCACCCAACTTGCTATTTAGAATAAAAGTCTTTTTTTTTTTTTTAATAGCGAATGTACCAAGATAATTAAAGTGAAGCGCTACTTATGGGTCTGAAGTTGAACTCCTGCTATACAACTCTGCTTTCAACAGCACTATACTTTTTAGGTTTTCACTTTTCATTGACTAATGGTTAATCTGCATCCAATTTAAAAAAACAAGACAAAGAGCATCTGGGTAGTCTTACTCTTTGAGAAAACCAATATCTGATCAAAATACAAGAACCATAACTGGACTTTAAATATTAGAATATCAGTCACATAGAAACAGTCAAAAAGTAAATGGGAACATTTAAAACCCCAATAAGGTGGAGGAGTACTAGAAAGTGTTGGCCAGCAAATATAAACAATGACGAGTTTGGGTGACGATTTTGAAATCAAATAAACCAATGCTAAAAAAAAAAAAAAGTAATTTTAAATTCCGTGGTCTCTTGCTGTACGACTACTACTTTGGCTTGCTTTAAGTACCTGTATTTAACTTTTTTTAGATACTGTGTACGAACTACTCTTTTACGAAAAATAAAAAGTTGTGCTGGGAACAGAAATTTCATGGATGGCGTGCTCAATGCAATATATAATCCAATCAAGCTACGCAATGCATAATAAACCATAGGTTACACCTGATTTACCCTTGTAACACTAGCCAAGTAAATATGAATATGAGGGTTAATGTGAGCGCACTACAAAAAGGTAAGGTTTTTCTACATCTACAATTGTTAAGCGTTACCAGACACATTAGTGACTCCCACAACAGTCATCAGTCACTTTGAGAAATGCCTGCCTATTTGTCATGCCCATACAGTGTATACATTATTCAAGATACACCGAGCAGCCCACAATGCAGTTCTCATTATGTAACAAACACATGTTTCTAGCTCAAAGCATTCATTAAATATGCACTTTTGTCAATTTGATGTTGAATAAACAGGTGTTGCATTATGCAGTTTCAAAGTCATCCAGCAAATGTTCATGATGATCAGGAGTCCAGGGGTTGCAAAGCAAAAAAAAACAAAGAATAAAGGGAGGGGGAATGCAAGGCACACATGTTAAACCAGGAATGATCCTTTCCTCTCCAGAGGCTGCCTGGCTGAAAGGAACATTTATGTTTAAGATTATGATCGGCCCTCCAGGAGTAAATCAGCAGCAAACATACTCCGAGTGGCAAATCTGAGGCATTGTAACAGTTTTAAAGTCCATCTAAAACTTCTATTTGGTAAGAGAACCATCCATAGACCACTTCAATATGAGCAACAATTTCATAAATATAAATATGGTTACGGAGTTAAAGACTGAAGAAACACTTTCCTATTTCAACTGAATCTTGAGAAATAATGTTCCATGACATTACAGAAATGTAAGTGGTCGGGAGATATTTTCATGGAGAAAACGTAATTAAGAAATTGTGATGTCGAGATTGATGCATTTTATAACGATAAATTAAAATTTTCAATTGATGAGTTATCACATTTTGGGAGTAAACGGCAATTGCACGTTTTTTGTTCCAGTACAAATTACCCTGCATTTCCCTTTGCCATTTAGTTTTTTTTATTAAATGAACTACAATTTTCAAATAGGTTACATCCTAAAAGAAAATTTGCCCATCGTCTCATGGAATATATTGCATCCCATGTACTGACATCTCAGCAGTTCGTTCATTAGGTGATTTTAATTATCACGGTGATGACCCATCCGTTTCTGAACTCCTTGCCGATTTAGAAACACTTGGACTGCGCCAAAAAATAAAATCAAGGGTTCAAAGCATGTAGCAGGACATACCCTTGATTTACTTTTCACTAACTCCGAAACTCGGTCTTGTCAATCCCCCTTCTGCTGGTCTGGACAGATCATTCTTGAATACATTTCTTGATCCCCCAAGACCGAAGAGACCAGGAAATCATATATAGCAAACAAAACCAGGTGACTTTCACAACGATCACTATGGACCCGAGAGTCGACACAGCACTAGCAAAGTATCCTGCAGCCTTATAAACTGCTTTTGATAGCGCTGCCACTCTTAAACTTGGTGCCATAACCAAGCATGATTTCCATGCACCCTGGTAAACCCCCGCCCCCCCAACCTATGCCCAGAGAAGGCTTTCTGTGAAAAGGAAAAGAAACGAGAGACTGTGGTGCTCCACAAAGAATTAATGATGGGGTGGGAGATGCACTTCTGATGATCTGAATTTTTCTAAAATGACGCGTTGATCTGTAATTGATGCCAAGGGTGCGTACCCACTGCCTAAAGTGACCACTCAGGCTATAATCAGTAGTGTTGAAACAGGAAAATTAATCCCTGCGTGTGAGTAGCACTGTTTCTATGGTAATTAATGCCACAACATTATACTAAATACACTGTGCAGTCAAAAAACGTTATAATAAACTTAAACCAACAACTGCTGCTCGTCTGTATTAACCTCACAGCATTAGAAATGTTGTTCATACATAGAATTGTAATGCAAACCATATGTGCACATTATACTTTAGTGGATTACTGCTCCACGCATAGTTTCAAAAAAGCAATTTCAGCATACAGCATCTGTCTTTGATTACAAACATGACAATTTCCTTTACAAAATTAACAGACGTGTAGAATTAGCCCAATGCATTTCGGGACATGGATGGTCCCTTCGTCAGGGGCACGTCTGTAAACACACAGATGAACAGAACAGCCTTTTATTATGTGCTTGTATGAGGAGGAAACTAACTCAACAACAAAAGATTACTTGAGAATGCCACATACACCTTGTTTCATGGTCATGTTAGTGTGCCCACATGTAATGGAAACAACAATGAGACCCCTGTTACCAAAACCTTACAAAGATAAGTGCCTGTGTACAAATAGTACCATAATTAAAACGTAAGACAATGTGTCCCTCTGTAAACTACCCAATATCGTGTGGTGCTGTTGGTAAAAACATTGTGCCAAAAAATTACGCTTATATAAGGCGACGTGGGCCTCACCTGCTGTAAAATGGAACAGTATGCTCAGTCTTAAATCGAGCCACGGTTTGAATATGGACCCAAATATTCTGAAAGTCAAAAAAGGCTGGTTGTGACCGGCATGTATATTACTAAAAAACGCTTGTGCTTGTGGTGGTTTGTGAAGGTTCTTACCCAGAGGGTATTGTTCCCCTGTCTGGTAAACCAGTATTGTCTGGAAACTACTGTGAAAGGATTGAAAAGAAACATGAAGGGTACGCGGTGTGCCGCGATAGATATAACTGTGTGAAACAGACAGTCGCTTACCGAAAGATATAGCTGCGCGTTCAAGGTTTTTGAAAATTATTCACCTTGCACTGTGCAGATTTAGAAAACGAATCGCAAACTTTATCGTGGACTGCCAATACACGGGTGTACCACTATTCATGCTTACCCCAAAAGGCCGCAAAGGTGCTGTAGTGCTCGATGCAATTCCAGTGTGGAGCGTTACGGTGGACGCGAACAAGAAATACAAATAGGACCAGTAGTAATGAATATAGAAAGAGGACAGAACCGGCATACACAGTGTTTAAAGCCTATGTACCATACTGATGTGGAAACAGGTAAAGAAAAAGACCATGAAATATTACATAAGGACTTCTACCAAATATGTGAAAACTGCATGAAGTTCCTGAGCACATGATGTGCTGATTGCATCAAAATAGGGCTCCCATGGTACTCCATGTTGAAAAACACATTTTCATGGCCTGTGGCTGAGCAATGAAAAAAGAATGACATGTAAAACAATGAAATATACATAATGTCCTCGAAGCTCTTAAATCGATACCATTGCAAAATTATTATAAAAAGCAACTGTAGTCGACCCTGTCATTCAGCCCTTTGGGAAATGATGTACCCAGTGCCTCTATCCAATAGATTTCCCTCTGCAATAGCCTCTTGTGGTTATCCTCTATCTAAAAGTTTTACCACCTCAACTCCCTGACACCTCCACATATAATGCTACTGATAAACATGTTGGATTATGGTAGCGCAAACCTTTGTGGTCTACCTAGCGACAAGCAGGCACCGGTAAGGGCCTTTCTTAACTCTGCTTTAAGGCTCAACACAGGATCCAAATGAAATAACCACATCTCTCCTGACTTGAAATAACTAAACTCGCTTCCCTATGAGAGCAGGATTTAATTGAGAAATTGCCTGTGTGATCCACAAAGCCCTTCACTTCAACACCTGCTTTACCTCGCACAAAAACTGGAACTATCTGGTGGTTGCAAATCCTCCAGAGCTCCAGCACCTACTTGCTGAAACCTCGAAATGTTTACAGGAAGAAAAAACTTAGAACCATGCCTTCTCAGGTATTGTCCCGAGAAGCTGGAACTCCCTGCCTCACGAAATCAGACTGAAGCTCTGCTTCCTTTAAAAAAAAAAAAAAAAAAGTGAAAGTACTCCTGATGAATGCCTTTCTGAACTAGGAATTCACGAACTCCGCCCTTTAGTTAACGTTTTGATGCATCCTCTTCTCATGTTGATTTCCCTCCTTCCGATGTCCCTATATATGATCTCTTCAGCTTTGCTCTGGTTGGGACCTCCTCCAAAAATTGGTGTTGCGACATCCTGCACTGTTCATGATTTTATTGTTGTATCCCCCCCCCCCATGTTTTTAATAACTATCTATGTTCCTATGTATAGATTTTCAGCCTTGCTCTGGATTGGTCCTGGTCCACCAGCTTGACGGCGCGACTCCATGCATTTCTCATGAACCTCTAATGTTGTCCGATTTTCCCCCCACATTTGTTCCTGATCACCTGTAATGTGCTCCAATACCCTCTTGGGTCCTGTCCACACTATATAAAACTCTATATATAAATACATGGAGTACTGAGTGTGATCCATGTTTGGACCACATTAAAAACACTTAACTAAATAAACTAATAGTTCAGAGTGCAATACTCGGTCTTACTTCGAACCCCCTATAAACACTTAAAATGGAGTGAAGTTCGGAAAAACCGTATTATACCGAATAGTCACACTGAATGAAGCAGTGAGCAGGTACGTAGATATCATAAGCTTACAAGTGCTGGAGATTAAAACGTACATAGGGATACTCACGAGAACTCTGGCACCCTGCAGGAGATTAGAACAGATAGTATTATTTAATAAATAAGTGAACAAAACTAGCCATCTGCTCACATGCTGTTTGTCAATGAAGACCAAACAGGCATTATGAATGAAAGTGTTAAATGGAGGAAGCGGTTGGTTTATGTGCTGCATTTCTCATGGTGTGCATAGTGTCAAATATTCAGAGTGAACAAGATCAGTGTTTATACCGTGAAGGTTTTTTGGAACACGAGCTGAAATGAATTACAAAATGAAAGGCAATAAAAACAATTATAGACAAAATAGGTATTGCTGCATTTTCTTGCAATGTAGTCCAGTCACAGCAACCGCACAGAGTTCAACAACTATTTTGTTGACGTGGGTTAAAGTTGGAAAAAAAGTTACTTTACTTTGAAAAGAGAACACAATGTTTACAGCAAAGCACTGAGATGTGGGTGGTAGGCACACCCAATCCAAAAATATAATTTCCTATTTCAGAGATCACACAGAAGACCATGCTACTCCTGGTTCGAAGACTTTTGGTAAGCATAAGCTATTTCTCGATATTAGTTTTTTGTATGTGTTGTTCCAATAAGTACCTTTGACAATGATCTTTTCAAATACCGAGTAAACCAAACTTATCTTAAGTCTAAATGACCATAAATCATTCTGGAACTCAGTTTAAACTTTCATGCATGTCATTGCCTTCTGGATGGACCAGGTTCTTTGCACCTCAACTTGTCTAAGACAGAGCTATCCCTTTTTTGTGTTAAATGCCCTGGGGGCTGGGTTGATGGCCCAATGAAGTCAGATATGATGCTTGACTGCTTCTTCAACCCAAAATATCGAAGTAATTTTTAATTCCGGATTGGCCTTCAAGGAGCATATTCAAAAGCTATCTACTTGCTTCTTCTTGGGCTGGGAAATGCCACAATATAGTTTTCCCAGATTTTCGATCACCCAAAATCTAGCCTTTTGCCTCTTCTTGGGGTGGAGTAAAATATATAGAATTTACTATTATGTAAAGGATCTGTATTAGTTACGGATTCAAGAACAGTCTTCAAAGCATCGTCCCTCTGCCATCGACTGCTCCATTATTAGGAATTGGGACAAGAGCAGAAGTGGAGCAAGGCGGGGAGGGTTATAGAAATGACTAAGTCTGCCTGGAAGAATTAAGGCACAGAAGATTCCAGAATATAGAAGGGGGGTGGTAAGTAGTATTTGCATATCTTGTGATTAAAGCTTAGAATGCTTTTCCAATTGTTTTGCAACTTAATTTCAGGAAACTTCTAGAAGTGCATGTGTGTTTCTAATCTGAACTCATGTTCTTGGTTCTGAGCTCGTAGAGCACCCAGATGCCAAGTGTCCAGTGTCTGCACACTTTAATTTATGATCAATATTACTCTAGCAAGCAATAATTCAACACAACTGCAGCTTGTCTGAAATTAGGCATGGAAGGAACATAGGATTTAAAAATTATCTGAATACTGCTCAGAGTAGCACCCAATAATTCATTCCTGTACAATTGAAAAAGCAAGGAAGACAATGGAGGTTGACGGTAAGCTAGAGGATACATTAATCAGAAGATACCTTCTTCAGTCACTTGTTATAACTTTGTTTATCGCAGACAAATTCTGACCTTCCCAATAAATAAGCATTGCACTACTAGCATTTGGCATGACGTGTTTCTGATTCCAAGAGTTAAAATATCGGGGCTTACCATCAGCTAAATAAATGGTCCTCACAATTATTCCTGCAAACTGTGGGTGCATAGGTGCGTTTTTATGTTAACACTGGAGAAAGCGAATGGTACCGGTTATAAAACAAAGCAGAGATGACTGAAGTTGCAGGAACGAACATCGCATGCACATAACAATACCTGACTGTATCAAAAAAGTATCACGTGGGGTGCTATACACACTTTAATGTTCTGAAATGCACAGGTCAACATCTAGCAACAATGAGGCAGGTGTTTGCTGAAAACATCTGGCTTGAATACGAACAGTCACCAGGCCATGGTGCACAGTGAGCTTAGAGTACAAACCACTGCACGGAGGCAAGGGACCAGGTTTTAAAGACAGCGACTTCAGAGGTCAGACATGATTTTCCACGGTTTAACAAAGTATGGCTCAGATGTAACGAACAGAGAACCAATCGAAGTCTGTAATGCGGTGGGCTAGAAAGTACAGAGTTTGGGCACAAGGAAATGTCGACATATGCTCGAGAAGTATGGCGAGGAGTATGGCGATAAATGTATATAGTACAAACTTGTGTAGAAAATATTGTTCAAGTGAAAGTGGACATGAACATGGACTTTATAGAGATTGCCAAGGAGTACGTGTTAAGCCTCCTTCGCTTTGCTAATGAGAATATTTACTAGTTATGCAGAATAGAAAGCGTGGCCATGGTGTACTGAACAATCAAGAATAAATGCGGCAGCATGGCACCAGAACTCTGTACCCAACTCACTGCCTTGGTGTTTCTTGGAAACAGACAAGTCATTTTCTTCTCATTGGGAAAAAGGTAAGGCATAAAAACGAGATCAGACGATACTAAAAATAACTTGCATCAAATGTTTACAACAATCAAGTATCAGAGAGGAGACGGGCCTAGAAGAGTAGGTTCAAGTTACCAGAGTTACAATCCTCGCGAATCAAATCAGTCTAGTTAAATTTGGAATGAACTGCACAGTTTAGATTAATTAATATGTCAAGATTGGCCATAGGTTTACAACTGTTGAAATTGAAATGCTAAAGCAGTAGTGTAGCAGCATAACTCATCGCTGGGGCAATGAAAGACAGTGCCTCAGGCCATTAAAGACCTTAAAAAGGTGAACATTGAAGAAAGCGGAACGTGGTTACCAATATAAAGGACAATTGCCGGGTTAAGAGCACCGCACGAAGTTTAAAAGAAAAATACAAATCTGTAAGAAGAATGGTTTCCACAAATCAGTAGGAGCAATTAAAAAACATTTTATAAAATCCCTTTTCACTAAAACGTAGAAGTTGAGTCTCTCCAAATGGAGCAAATATATAAACATGAAATAAAAATACAAGAAGCACAGGAACACAGCCAGCTAGGTCTCTTACACACTAAAAATCATTTAGCTGTGCTACATTACACTAGAACAGGCCGAGAGACTAAATGGCAAATGATAGAAAGCATTCCCTGTCCCTACTTCAGGTCTCACCACATGTTGCCCATAATCAAGTACAGTAAGGCTGCTGTACAAAAATACTGATACCAGTGTGTAGCATTTACTGGGTGGGGGCAAGAGAGGGTTTAAGCATGTTAATCTGACTGGCATACCGGTTTGTCAGGATTAATCCTGAAATACCTAACGTATACCCCTGCTCCACATCGTTCCGATTTTTGCTGCTTGGATCTCCCCAGTAATTACACCACCTTCTACCTGGCAAAAATGGTATATGTGAAAACCGCACAGGTACAGTAAATAATGAAAAACTTTAACGCCAGAGTCTGATGCAAACTTCCATTTGCCCCAGAAACTGGATTTAGACAGGCTCAGAATCAGGTCTTAATTCTGTTGGAAACAGGCGCGCAACACCCATTGAACTGATCGGGCTTCAGCGCCCCCGCCCACCCCACCCACTCAGCTAGGCTGCCGGGGCTGGAGTTGGTGCCTGCTAGCCTGACCTTCAAGTAGTGAGACCAACTATCCGTAAATTTCACGGACCGTTTCTAATTTGGACCTCACATCCATTGTCCGTGATGATCCCTTTACGGATGCATTTTGTCCGCAATTTTGGGCATTTTTGAGAAGCCTCAACTCCCTGATGGGGCCGCCTCACACTCTTCCTCTGAGCACAAGAGCAGCCCCACCCCGCCCATTGTCATTCTGTATGCCGGCGGATTGTCCCATACAGAATGAGAATGGGCGACTCTGGGCTGTTTTAACAGTACAAAAAGACAATGTTGCACCTCACGAAATGCACAGAATCCAATTCATGCAAAGAAGCCTGCAAATGAAGTTAAAAAGAAGGGATTATGGGTCTTTCACAGTCATTTTACGGCTGAAGCATTTTCAGTATTATATGCAATGAAGCCATAGTTGCTACTTTTTTTATCTTATGCAACTAACCACCATTGACAAAGCCAATAGTGCTGGCTGGTTGTAGGTGTGAAGCATTATATATCGGGAGGCAATAACAGAAGTTGCAGAATACCAGCCGGACAGCACACTATGCTAAACACAGATTTTTAGCTTTTGTGCTTTAAGCCTCGCCCTTAATTACATCGGACACGTCCTTTGGACAGATCTCCAAGTTTTTTCAACCCACTAAAGCCCTGGATCAACGCCATGTCACAGTCACCTCAAGTCCCGCCACTGGGCATTATGCACAACTCATGACTTCCAAGTTTTCAGATTGCCTATGTGCAGGGGCATAGTGAAGCCTTACTCTGCCTTACTATGGGAATAACAGCAAGGGTGATGGACCTCTTCTGACTGCAACTCTGCAGACAAAGGCTCAACTCATTAATGTGAAAAGGTAGGTAAGTAAAGGAATAGGTGAATGGCTGGATGGATTAGTGAAAGGGCAAATATGGATAATGAGATAAAGGATTGATGAGCGAGTAGAAGGATGCATGAGAGAGTGTAAATGGATGGATGGGCAAGCGGGTGGATGGATGGGCAAGCGGGGGGGTGAAGGGATGCATGGGCAAGAGGGTGGGTGAATGGATGGATGGGCAAGCGGGTGGATGGATGGGCAAGCGGGTGGGTGGATGGATGGGCAAGCGGGTGGGTGGATGGATGGGCAAGCGGGTGGGTGGATGGATGGATGGGCAAGCGGGTGGGTGGATGGATGGATGGGCAAGCGGGTGGGTGGATGGATGGGCAAGCGGGTGGGTGGATGGATGGATGGGCAAGCGGGTGGGTGGGCAAACGGGTGGGTGGGCAAACGGGTGGATGGGCAAACGGGTGGTGGGTGGAGGGGCAAACGGGTGGAGGGGCAAACGGGTGGAGGGGCAAACGGGTGGAGGGGCAAACGGGTGGAGGGGCAAACGGGTGGGCGGATGGATGGGAAAACGGGCGGGCGGATGGATGGGAAAACGGGCAGGCGGATGGATGGGAAAACGGGCAGGCGGATGGATGGGAAAACGGGCAGGCGGATGGATGGGAAAACGGGCAGGCGGATGGATGGGAAAACGGGCAGGCGGATGGATGGGAAAACGGGCGGGCGGATGGATGGGCAAACGGGCGGGCGGATGGATGGGCAAACGGGCGGGCGGATGGATGGGCAAACGGGCGGGCGGATGGATGGGCAAACGGGCGGGCGGATGGGCAAACGGTGGTGGGCGGATGGATGGGCAAACGGTGGTGGGCGGATGGATGGGCAAACGGTGGTGGGCGGATGGATGGGCAAACGGTGGTGGGCGGATGGATGGGCAAACGGTGGTGGGCGGATGGATGGGCAAACGGTGGTGGGCGGATGGATGGGCAAACGGTGGTGGGCGGATGGATGGGCAAACGGTGGTGGGCGGATGGATGGGCAAACGGTGGTGGGCGGATGGATGGGCAAACGGTGGTGGGCGGAGGGGCAAACTGTGGTAGGCGGAGGGGCAAACTGTGGTGGGCGGAGGGGCAAACGGTGGTGGGCGGAGGGGCAAACGGTGGTGGGCGGAGGGGCAAACGGTGGTGGGTGGAGGGGCAAACGGTGGTGGGTGGAGGGGCAAACGGTGGTGGGTGGAGGGGCAAACGGTGGTGGGTGGAGGGGCAAACGGTGGTGGGTGGAGGGGCAAACGGTGGTGGGTGGAGGGGCAAACGGTGGTGGGTGGAGGGCAAACGGTGGTGGGTGGAGGGCAAACGGTGGTGGGTGGAGGGCAAACGGTGGTGGGTGGAGGGCAAACGGTGGTGGGTGGAGGGCAAACGGTGGTGGGTGGGGGGCAAACGGTGGTGGGTGGAGGGGCAAACGGTGGTGGGTGGAGGGGCAAACGGTGGTGGGTGGAGGGGCAAACGGTGGTGGGTGGAGGGGCAAACGGTGGTGGGTGGAGGGGCAAACGGTGGTGGGTGGAGGGGCAAACGGTGGTGGGTGGAGGGGCAAACGGTGGTGGGTGGAGGGGCAAACGGTGGTGGGTGGAGGGGCAAACGGTGGTGGGTGGAGGGGCAAACGGTGGTGGGTGGATGGGCAAACGGGTGGGCGGATGGATGGGCAAACGGGTGGGCGGATGGATGGGCAAACGGGTGGGCGGATGGATGGGCAAACGGGTGGGCGGATGGATGGGCAAACGGGTGGGCGGATGGATGGGCAAACGGGTGGGCGGATGGATGGGCAAACGGGTGGGCGGATGGATGGGCAAACGGGTGGGCAAACGGGTGGGCAAACGGGTGGACGGGTGGGCAAACGGGTGGACGGGTGACATGATGAATGGATTAATTGATAAGTGGAAGGGTGAATGGATGGATTAATGAGTGGATGAGTGGATGGATTGTTGGATGGATGGGTGAAAGGATGGCTAAGTGAAAGGTTGATGGAGAGAAAAAGGGAGGATGATGAGTGAATGGATGGCTGATTGAAAGAATGCATAGATGAGTGAAAGGGAAGCTGATGAGTTGGAAGACAGGATGGACGAGTGAAATGATGAATGGATGGGCGAATGGACGGGTGAGTGACAGGTTGGATGGATGAGTAAGTCAAAGGATGGCTGGATGGGTGATAATGGAAATGGTTGGATGTTGGAGTGAATGGATGGATAAATGAATGAGTGAAAGGGTGGATGGAGAGATGATGGATGGAAAGATAGATGATGGATAGGTTTGGAAATGGTTGGATAGGTTTGGAAAAGGATGGGCACACTGATGGGAGGACAGAGTGAATGGTGAAAGACTGAATAACGGATGAAAGAATGAATGCCACACCCCGGGTGGCTCAACCCACCATACCAAACAGACATGACATCAGGCAGCAAGAGGGGAACTAGGGCTTGAAATGCTCCCTCTGCCTGCTAAAAATCAGAAACAAGTTCCTTGTACGGCGACGTGTTAACACGAGAGGTTCCACCGTTGTGCCACTGGGCAATGCTGCTCTCATGACACAGGGAAACAGCGCAAGCAGCTCCCACCTGTCCCAAGGCCATGAGAGATGCAGGAGGGCACAGCTCTGTCCAGCCCTCCTGCAGGGAAATGCGGGCAAGACAACATAACCTGCGCTTGCAGACAACAGCACCAACATAACTAGAGTCCCTTCCACTGCAAATGTTTTTTTTCTTTTAAAATTTTGCACTTCTAAGAATATTGCACCTGGGGCAACCAGCCCTGTGGCCCCGCCCACACTACATCACTACCCACATTCTTATTAGACACCAGACTCATGCATCTAAAGTGCTTTCTGGGATTACTTCGTCATACTGCTACTAAGCTTCCACCCCAAGAAGTCTTAGGTCATAAATAATTTGCTTCACACAAGAATTCAATAGAAATCTGCAAACATTGTTATCCCTAAATACATTCTCATTCTTCGAGCACGGTTGCAAATTATTTTCACAAATGTTATTGCGATTTAACCCCCTTTTCTTTTTTGTGATTAAAGTCTGAACGGGAGGCCGAAAGAGGTCCTTTGTTTCCGCTCACCCCTCTGTTCTAGTGTGTTTTCTGTATTGTGATTTAATAATCTACTTCTGTTTGTGCTCAGGGGTACTTTGCAGGTTTGAATGTCAGCCCTGAGCTGCCATGGCATTTAGTCACTAAAATGGCAGCAATAGCTGTAGTGGCATCAAAGGTTGATCCCTTTACCCATGCTTAGCTCCACAACAGCTACTTACTTGCTGCCCAGTGGCTAGGCAGAGGAACTGGAATGTAAAAAAACACATAAGACTTTTAAAGCTCAGTTTATTTCCGGATCCTTTCACTTAGGCAAAGGGTACGGAGTGCAGTGAGATGAGTGCCAAATGGATAACTAGGTCAACAACCCTTGGTAATCCCAGACGGACACCCATCTGTGAGGTGGTGGTATCATCTATAATCAAGCTTGTGTGCTTAGTTTCTATCCTTAATGTAGGTCATTAGAGAAAATCTTATCAAACATGGTTTGAGTTTCTTGCTAAATGACTACCCAAGCATTTCAAATTCAAAAGTATTTGGTGGGAGTTGACACAAAGTACCAAATAATATATATTCAACATGCTTTGTGCTATTGAGCTTGGATATGTGGCAGCTTCCCCCAAACAGCTACGAAGCCGTTTACTATACTAACATCATATTCAGAAAATAACAAAAAGTATTGTGTGCAGGTAAATGAATAATTGAACCATGAACAGAGCAGTAACTAAATAAATGTGATTAAACTGCATTATTTGCTTCCAATTTTCAAAATCTTCTTTTGGTGTAAGGATGGTGACATCTCTTGTAAAATACTTTTTTTTAGACTAGTTAGGTTGAGACACCTGGCCCAGAGTGTTTGGAGTGTATGATTTTCCCGAGATTGTGATGCAAAACAGAACCTGGCGTTTCACATTGCACCAGGTTTACTGGCCTAATGTGCATCAAAATAGAACATGTGTCATTCACTGTGCTACAGTTCCTTGAGAGCCCAAAATCATGTTCTGCCAAGAATATTGTTACTGACCCGGTGTTCTTTAAAATGCACTATTTGCCACATCTAGTCTAAAAGAATGACTCAGTGTTTCATGCATTACATCGGAAAAGTGTAGGGAGCCCCCATCACAAGTAATTTTGATTCGCTCTTATGATGTCTGTCTCCACTACTCCATGTGTCAGCGCCCATCCCCCAGCCCCCTCCCCCCCAAAACTTTATGTCTAGTTTCGCCCCTGGCTGGAAAGGCATTCTTTGTCAGTGAGGCAACTATGCAATCATCACGGCCTGATCAGTCTGTACACGGAGGCGTTTCCGAGGCCATTCATTCTGCAAGTTATCTTGCTTTTTCAGGCCAGTCAGACATATGCACTAAATTAACTCTGAAACTCTTGGATTTACTACCATATTTAACCTTCAGTGGATAAATATCTGGAGCATCATATGGCAACCACTTTGTGTACATTTTTATCCAAACTATTATCTCAAGCATGTTGTAGGTGATAATTGTTTACATAGCATCGATTGTTGGATGTGGTTTTATCACAATTATACGATACAAATGCAAAATGTGTGCAGGTCATCTGCTAAACTTAAGAAATGCTCAAACCGGGCCTGTGCTCTTCAGTATTGCTGTAAGTGGATTAAAGAACCCTCACAAGGAAAAGGGATGTCAAAAGACAGATAAGCCAAAAACTGCAGGAAGAAGTGTTGCATATGTCCCAGAAACTCACAAGGATATATATAATGAAAGTCCACTTACACAAGAAAATGATTAATTTCAACTAATTCACTCAACATGGGGTGGGCAGTTATCTAGTGTACTAGTATGTTCTGACAAAGTTCCACTATTACCTGGAGAATATGAATCCTAGTTTACTCGTGAATATGATTGCATACCTGCACCAGGCAAGGCAGTCATGTTTGATCAATCCTAATTACCCAAAATGCAGTGGTATAAAAACCCCATATTACACAGAGAATCATGAGCTATGGGAAATAGTGTATGGATGTCCACGAAATATGGATTATGTCATCATAATGATAACCCCCAACCAGAGCTATTAGGATTAAGTGGCATGGAGGATCACATTATGCAGCAAGGCCATCAAAATTATGAGGCAGAAACATGACAAGTATGTGACTCTCTCAGGCAGCTTAATTTTTCAATATTTGAAACAAACTACATTTCTGTTGAAATCAGCAAACTATGTGCCAAATACAGTAAATACATAATCAGGCAGTGTTAGAAAGAGGAACTATGTCAATTTTCCAGCTGCAAGAAGGTGATGCATTGTATTCTTCAGCCGCACAGCAGGGCCAGTGTTGGAGTGGGCACCTCAGAAGTTGGAGGCAAAGTGGTCAAGATTCTGGCTGTGGCTATCGTTTAGCCGCACGACTGGCGCTGTATCGATTCTTTGGCTGCACCCTGGCAATGAGTTGCTTTTTCAACCACACAACGTTGCTGCAGTGGAAAAAAAAGGTGCCGATGGTCAGGCGTGGATTTAGTCATTCGCAGTGAAGCCAACTCCAAGGGCCTAGAACTGGAATTGGCACTACTTGGTATGTCAGAACACCCAGCAGAGGAGTCCAGGAGCTGCAAATTAAGTATTTGACAGCCCTGAGACTTCTTAACAGTTGGCAAGCACACAAGCCCTTGGAGAACCTTGGCAAGCAGGATACAGAAAGCAAAGTCCAGTGCCCAAGATAGAAGCAGCCAGCAGTAGGCCAGCACAGCACAGCAACATGTAGAGTGGCATTTTCCTTTCCTACAGCGTCTCCAACTATTCTTGGCAGAAACTCCTTAATCCATAAGTGTCCTGAAGTAATGGTGTCACAACTCCAGTACTTATACCAGTTTCTGCCTTTGAAATAGTAAACTTCAAAGGAAAGACTTTGTAGTGCCAAGACCCTGCCCTTCCCTGACCTGGCTCCAGACACTTCAGGAGAGAGGGGGGTGCGAGTTTTGTGTGAGGGTAGGCACAGCCCCTTCAACTCTTGCTCAAAAAGACCCATCAGCCTGGTGATGGGCCATCAGAATATGCAGGGACCACCTCAGCTCCCATTGTGGGACTGTCTAGATTAAATGAACAAACAGCCCAACTTGCAGTCAAAACCAGATGTGGATTTCACAGGCAAGCAGAGACACAGATTGATAAACATGACAAATCCCGCTTTCTAAGAATGGCTTTTTCAAACACAATTTAAAAAACAACTTCACTAAAAGATGTACTGATAAATGGTCTGTTCAGGGGCTCCAAACTCCAGATCTCCATCTCTTCCGGACTGGAGTTACACCTTTAAGAGGCGACAAGGCAGCTCCAATGATAACCTATGGCAGAGATAGTCTTTGCAATAGTGAAAACGATATTAGCAGGATTTCACTATCCGGACATGTAAAACACACAGTACATGTCCTAACTTTTAAATACACTGCACCCTGCCCATGGGGCTACCATGGGTTACTTTAGGGGTGCTTTACATGTAGTGAAAGGGATGGTTTAGGCCTGGCAAGTGGGAACAGTTGCCAGGTAGACATAGCCATTTAAAACTGCACTCACAGACACTGCAGTAGCAGGTCTGAGACATGTTTGCAGGGCTACTCATGTGGATTACAATCAGTGCAGCAGGCCCACTCGAAGCATTTGAATTACAGGCCCGGAGAACACACAGTGCACTTTACTAGCATCTTACCAGTAAATCAAATATACCAATCAATGAAAGCTACGGTTAGTCTACGCTCTCTTCATTTAGCTGTGAAAGCACGGCTCACACACCATGCTCGGAGGCATCAGTCTGTACCACAACTCTTTGGAGTAGTCAGGAGCACGGGTGCCGCGCACATGGCCTCCTTCAGGGTATCAATAGGTGTCTGGCTTGCTTCAACCCAGATCGCTTGGCATGGCCGCTTGCTCGAAGTCAGCTCAGTCAAGGAGACAGCAATGGTGCCATAACCCATGACAAACCTGAGTAGTACCCAGTGAGACCTAAGGTGGCTCTCACCTCTATACGAGTGTTGGGGGGTGCCCAAGCAGGAATGGTGTCAATCTTGGGTTGTAGGGGCACCACCTGGATGCTTTCTACCTGGTGCCCCAAGTACACCACAGACCCCTGCTCTATCTGGCACTTACTGGCCTTGATGGGGAGGCTTCCCTTCTGCCGGGCCTTCAACACTTCCCAGAGGTGGTGCATGTGGGCCTCCCAACTGGAGCTGAACACTGCAGTGCCATCAAGGTAGGTAGCACTGAAAACCTCCAGCCCAGCCAGGGCCTGGTTGACCAACCTCTGAAAGATGGCAGGGGCGTTCAACCCAAAAGGCATGACCTAGAACTGGTAGTGCCCTACTGGTGTTGAAAATGCCAACCTCTCCAGGGCCCCCTCAGCCAATGCAATCTGCCAGTTCCCAGACATTAGATCAAATGTACTGAGGAACTTGGCGGCTCCCAGCCAATCAATGAGCTCCTCAGCTCGAGGATGGGGTGAGCCTGGGTCTTAGTGTCAGCGTTGATCCTGTGGTAGTCCACACAGAACTGCAGTTCTAGGGTGGCACAAGGTGCAGCAGCTTTGGGGACCAAGACCACTGGGCTGGACCAAGGACTGCTGGAAGGCTCAATCGCACCTAAAGCTATCATCCTTGATACCGCCTACTTGAGGCTAGCCTTCACACTATTTGTCAACCTCTAAATCTTGTGCTTCACAGGTGGACTGTTCCCAGTGCCAATATCGTAAGTGCGACAAGAAGGTGACACAAATGGGGTGAATGAGAACAGAGTGGAAAACTGCCCCAGCAACTGCTGACAGTCACTCTACTGGCTCCAGGGTCAGGGTAGGGAAAGAGGATCACACCTTCCTTGACCAATCCTGCTCTTTGGAAGGCAGGAGGTTGGGAAGAAGTTCACACTCCTCTTCCACCTCATTATCAGTAGCCAAGAACATGGTTAACTCAGACCTCTCAAGGTGGGGTTTGAGGCGGTTCACATGGGGTTACTGCATGTACCAGAGGTAGGTGACATCACATGTGTACTCCTTCAACTCATATGGGTCAGACCACTTGTCCTGTAGAACACAGGGCTCTAATGGCTCTATCACCCACACTTTTTGATCAGGCTGAAACTCAACCAGATGTGGTATTCTGGTTGTACCACGTTTCATGTCCTCCTGCCTTGCTTCCAGGTTCATGGACAACCTATCTTAATCACAATTTACACAGGGAGCAATTGCCTTTTAGCACTGATCAGCTGCAGAAAAATGCCTGTAACGTTCTAACACCAATCAGTTCCATTGTTATTTGCACATTCAAGACAACAGCTTTTTCAAACTAAATCCATATCCAAAAAAACATGATATATATACACATATATGTGTGTGTGTGTACACACACACACACACACACACACACACACACATATATATATACATATATACATATATACACACACATACATACACACATTCATACATACACATGCATGTATATGTATGAATGCACTGGAACGATAACAATGACGCGGTGGTCAATAGTCTTAAAAACTTCCGACGCCCTTGACCTCACCCAAATATGCAACAGCCCGACCCACGAGAAAGGCTCTATCATCGACCTTATCATCTCCAAAGAGGACTCTATCCAACTCGAATCTATCCAACCCTGTGACTGGTCAGACCATCACATTGTCACGTTCTTCATCAACGAAAAAGTCAAATCTAACCCGGTTCAATCCATCAAGGCCAAAGTCTGGAAAAGAGACCTGAAAAAACTCAACCCAAACTCTCTACCCCCCAACAGCTGCAATATATTACTTCCTCCCACTGGTGTAACGGATGTCCAATCCTTGACGGATCACTATCTCAACGCTATGACCTCCTTAGTTAACGAAGCTGCAACTATGCAGCTAAAAAGAGCAGACAAAATAGTCCAATCCTTGGTACGACGGGAGCCTCAATGACGATAGACGGGACATGCGATTGGCAGAGCGCACCTGGAGATCAGCTCCCTCCGCACTGCACTTAAAAACGCTGAAGAAAAAGAGAAATGCCTACTTCAGGAAAATAAAACGCTCAAAAACAGATTTCTTCAGCCGGCAGCTCGACCAAGCCAAAAATCGTCCGAGAAAGCTGTTTGAGCTAATCAGTACACAATCCAAGGAACAACCCCAACCACTCAGCACCCTGGGCGAAGCACCCTCCTGCGAAGACTTCGCCTCTTTCTTTATCCAAAAAACAGACAACATAAAGAATGATCTCCGCATTGACGTAAGTCTCTACCCCAAACCGCTCTGCACAGCGCACACTGAACTAAAAAACCATGCTACATGGTCATCCTTTGCCACCTACTCGGAAGAAGAAATTGGTAGACTGCTCAGAACTGTCAAACCAGCCAACCACCTCACGGACCCCCTTCCTGCCAACGCGGTCAAAGATCTGACCCCGTCGCTCCTCCCACTCTGGACTAAAATCATCAACAGCTCACTTCAACAAGGGACCATCCCAGACTCTCTCAAAGTTGGGCAAGTCACACCTCTACTAAAGAAACCTACAGCCGACCCCTCTGATCTAAATAATTACCACCCCATTACCAATATTCCGACTCTTGCCAAACTGCTGGAAAAATGCGCACAAACTCAACTGACCAGACACATTAATCAGTTTGACCTACTCAACCCTCATCAATCAGGCTTCAGAGCAGACCACAGTACAGAAACGGCTATGATTCACATAATTGACGACGACCTCCAAATCCTGGATCAAAACGATACCTGCCTCCTTATCCTTCTTGATCTATCTTCTGCATTTGACACCGTCACACATGAGAACTTACTCGAGCTCTTAAACACAAGAATGGGAATATCTGGAACTGTGCTCAAGTGGTTCACGTCCTTTCTACACAACAGAACGCAGAAATTCAAGAGTAACAACTTGATGTCTTCCCCAATACCGGTATCGCTAGGCGTCCCACAAGGATCCTCCCTATCCCCAACTCTGTTTAACTTAGTGATGGAACCTCTCACCACCTTGCTACAAGCATCCAATGTGCAATTCCACATGTACGCCGATGACACCCAACTATATCTCAAATTACAATCACCCAAAGACATTATGCTCTTGAATTCAACGATCAGAAGCACCCAATCATGGCTGGCCGCTAATCATCTCAAACTCAATGCTCTTAAAACAGAGTTCCTCTTGATCTCACCTCCTGCGAAGATCACTACCACCCAAATCTGGCTTAAACACCTAACGGCACTCAATGTGCATCCCACCATCGTGGACTCAGCAAAATCTCTAGGCATAACACTTGACACCAACCTCAACATGCACGAACACATCAACAAAGCAACTAAGTGGGCGAACTACCAGATTAATATCTTAAGGAAAATCAAACCCTTCCTTCCAGCCAAAGATTTCCAAACTGCGGTACAAGCTCTATTCATCCCTCGAATAGAATACGGCAGCATCGCCCTCTGTGGTCTCCCCCTAACCACCACGGCACCCATAAGAGCCTCTCTAAACGCTGCAGCGAGACTCATCACCGGTTCAAGAAAGCACTCACACATTTCCCCAGACCTGAGAGCCCTGAACTGGCTACCTTTTGAAGCCAGAATACATCTGAAAATCGCCTGCATCACGCACAAGGCCGTCCACCTGAGCTCACCCGGATATCTCGCCCAGAAGCTGACGATCTCCGGACGCTCTAGAAACACTAGAGGCACAAGCAATCTCCTGCTAAAACCCCAAAGATTCCGCAAGGAAAAAACGTATAAACGCTCCTTCTCAGGAATGGCACCCAGGATTTGGAACTCACTCCCCCCTGAAATCAGGCTCATCTCCTCTACCATACTTTTTAAGAGAGAAGTAAAAGCTATCCTCCTGGCTAAACACACTTGAATTATTACTGGGGTTGACTCTACAGTCGCTGTACCAACCATTTCTACTGATCTTTTCTGCATTTTTGTATGACTCGTGTTATTGACCTGCCTGACTGTTTACGCTATCAACTATTTGTACTTGTTTCATTATTGATGTATCTGGCTGATTATGCTCCCACATGTACCTTCCCCGCCCTATTGTTATTTACTCTCACGCTGTTCCTTTCGTCAGTAAAGCGCTCTGATATCTGCAAAGATCTTGTTCGCGCTATATACAACTTTCAAAATAAATAAATAAATAAAATAAATGTATATACACACACACACACACACACACACACCCCATCCATCCCAACCAAAAATATACATAATGGCATAATGGATACTATGCATGAAATGCAATATCGAAGTTCTGGCGACTTACTACACACTGCTATATCACCAGAGCCACTCGATTGCAACATCAGAACACATTACATAGGGACCATAGCGGTATATCGTTTTTAGTAGGACACTGGAATATAACCATTCTCAAGCAAATAGAGGTTCCAGGCAGACAGCCCACTAACATTTCTACTCCTTTGGACCCATATTACACCAAGAGGCCTGAGGGTACAACATGCATGTGCGTGACCAAGACACTTTGGTGCTAGAGATAGAGCTGCAGAAGCTTGCAAAGCCTCATTCGTAACAGATCCCGCCAGTGTAAGCTCAAGGCGCAGTTACCTCATTGGCATGGCATTGTGGCCCAATGCTACTGGAGAAAAAAATGTGTCTTTGCACTACAAAGAAAGGGGGTGCACGTGGATACTCAAAGTTGTATGCAACTATTCCATTACATTTCTGCATAGGGGAGCCCACTGCTATTGAAAGGGAGTGGAGGAAACTGCAAGGGTCTGTACATAAGCTTGCCTAGTTGTCAGACACTACAAAGAAAGGGCAGCCTATCAGTTAAGAGCACCAGGCAGTTAGTGCAATGAAGCTTACATATCAACTAAACAAACATCTGAAGAACAGCAAACAGGAAATTTGAGCAGTGCAGAAGTCATGCATAGTAAAGTCATAGCCAATGCTTGCCTGCACAAGTGAACCAAGTGAATGCCTCAATTAGGAAGGGTGGATTAAATTGTCCACTGGTAGTTTCCTTTAAGACACCACATTTGGTGTGAGGGTTCGTTTTAATACCAACTGGAACACAAAAGTGCATTACCAAAATGTAATTGTAGGAAAGGGAAGGTAAACGAGATAAATAAAATGATTCACTATCCCACCGGAAGAGTTAAGGAAAAAAGACCGTATCCTTGATGAAAGACTACAGGCGGTTAAGTGGTTTTATTGTAGCGCAACACAGCTGAAATTCACATTCACAGATCAAAACTATAAAGAGAACTGTAGAATGTAATGTAAAATTGGCTGCTCTGACTATTTGAAGACAAACAGTATAAAATGTATTAATTAAAAAGAAGTACCACTTGAAGGGCAGGAAAAAAAATGGGAACAGTTCTGATGTCATTGGGCAACATGAAAGGAATGCACATGAAGTCACTATTGGTGCTACCTCCCTCACAGAAAGCAAGAGCGGAAATGCTTGATCGGATAGTAAAGATAGATTCATGCAAACCAAATTACGAGATGCAGAGACAAGCGACCAGGATGAAAAAAGGTAATGCATGTATTAATCTACACAGGCGAACAATTGAGTTTTGTATACGAAAATTGAATTTTATATGGGTAACTGAATAATGGGGGTGCTTTTCTTCAAGCGGTTCTGAGAAACCTCAAACAAACTCAAGGAAAGCTCAATTTGTCTACGATGTCACTAAAAACATGGACGAAAGAAAAAAAACCCTAATGGGCGAGCATCTATGTTTTATGTTAATTATGCAACCCCTCAGCACAAGTTAGCATGCAGTGGTAGCACCATTTCATCATAGCAAGGAATAACTGGATTCAAAATTCGGTATTAATATTAATGGCTACTAATCAGAGGCACGGGAACAATTTTATTAATATTTGTGAAGCGCGAACATATCACCCCTTAAGGGTTTCAAGGAGCTGGGGTCGTCGGGGAGATTAAGTGAGCTATTGCCCAGAGTCACATGATGCCGGCTGTCACTCCGGAGTCAGACGCTCTGCCCGCTGCGTCACAGCTATCCCATAGTGGTGGTCAATGATGTGCTGGATAGACTAGTGGAAAAACAGTGTAGCCGTCAGCCCATCCAGATCACAGAATTCCTGATATGAGCAGAAGGACTGGCTCTTCCATTAGTGCTAATCTGGTAGGAACGTCATTAGGTTTCTAATGGGATCTCACTTGCAGTTAGGCAAAAGCCTAACCAAGATATTACAGACAGAACCTAGAGGGTCTTCAACAAAGTTAAAAAGGTAATCTTTTTTTGTTAAGATGATAGACCAGCATAGATCAATACATGAAACTTTAAAACCATAATATAGGTCTGGCACAATATGCAGGTTTAACGGGACTGGGTGTGTCCGATTGGCATAGGGAGGTACTACTTACTTAAATATGAAGGGAAGTGACTTACTAGAGTCAAGAGTCAACATCGTCCCAAACTGAGGTTTTCAAAATTGGACATTTTTATCATGCTAAAGCAGTGTAAAATGTGTAAAAAAGGTCAATTTTCTCAACACATATGCTGTAGGTGTTTTTGTGAGAAAAAAAAAGTGAAGAGGACATAGCTGCCAGTTTGAAAGCAACGTTTACTATTTGAAAATAAATATTTGCAATAAATTAGGTTTGTAAACTTTGTAGGGGCACACAAATAAAAATCTACACACTACCACCTTCTTGAAAAACTGTCGGATAACTAGACCCCTTGATGTTTGCTACAGTGTACCAGAATAAATCAGATATGCTGCAGATATTTTTTTCAAAAAAGCTTTCAAAAATTGATGTAGTGCAATCAAAACCATCATCAAAAAATTGCATTAAGTAGGTATTTATGCAATCAGAATTACATTAACTGGTTATGCAGCCCTTTTCGAGAATTGTCGTTCTCCAGGATTCTAAGCATGTTACACTGGCATTCGAAACTATAATTCAGTCATAGGCCCAATAAACCATGATGCAGGACAAACCCACCTTCCACTCTTTCATTTAAGCCTTGCGCCTTGATTAATTACCTGTTTCAATTACTAATGACTTCGGTTTGCAAAAGTACTTGCCTGGCTATACCCGAAAAATTCCTATGTTTTTCCCCATTCAAATTCGAGCCATTGCCTCCCTTCCCACGAGTGCAAGTGTAACAATGTGTGCCATTTATTTCTCCATGATAAAGTAGCATATTAATGGAAACATTTAAGGAAAGTAAATCATGTATACATAAACAGCTATTTCTGCATTACTAACTAGACTGGATGCACAGCTTCCATGCGGAAGGCGCTTACACCTGGGACCACCAATTCCATTTATGCAGTTATATTTTTACGGCCAACATTTAAATATTGCATGCGTGAGCATTGCTCATGCCCTGCCCGACTCTGCCTAAACATTTCGTATCTTGGAACAGTAGGAAACAAAAAAAAAAGACAATGATCTAACTTAAGTCTACTGCGGTGAGGGTGACATATGGTTAGTAAAGCACACACACAGATAATGCATATAAAATAAAGCAATTACTTTATGTTCAAATTAGATTTTTAAAGAAAAAAATGTAATGGTTACTGTAAAGCAGAGTAGAATTTAGTACACTGCAAAAAAATTGATAGAGGATCCTCAGAGGAGTCTCAAATTGGATCCATCTTCAACATGCAGCCTGATTTCCAGTTGCATGTGTTGTGCTTCTGTGGTTAATGGTGAGCCTACTTTGAAAACCTACACTTTGTGCTGAAATGGCTTTTCTGGTGCCATAAGGCAAGTGGTGAAGTTGAAAAAAATGGTTATATCAAACCACAATTATTAATTTCAGACTTGTAGACACTGCACAAAGGACTTTTTGGTAGTGATCTCTACACAAATGTTTTGGTATTCGCTTCAGTAAATTGAAAGGAATTGGTTACCTCCTGGATGTTAACTGAACTTGGGGCCACCATGGTAGTTCCAAATGTCAATAAAGAAATGAAGCACGTGTACCAAACTAGGTGTTAGGAAAAGTAATAAACAAATGCCTGAGCATCAACTCTGCTTCCAATTTTGTTTTGGCCCTGAAGTTTATAAAATATAGTCTTTTAAAAAATAAAAAGAAGAAGAAAGCCATTGTATTGTACTGGCCCTTGGATAGCTCTTTTCATCACCTTTAGAAGCCGCAGTCACTCCAAGTTAAAAATAGCATATAACTATTTTTTTTTTTTTTAATGACCCCATCTGATTACCTCTAACCATCTTTCGATAGCACGGTCATCAGTTGCAAGATATCAATATGCATCAGGGCCCTTCCAATGCTGCCATATTAAAGCCCCATCAGAGCTTGTTTTCTTGGAGTGCTCCCCGAGCCCGCCTCTCCATGCAATTACTGTACAATATCAGAGCCGGGCAGAAGGACCTCACTCAAAGGCCTGAAATCAAGAAGAAAATCAATAGAGAGGAGATAAATGTTTCTTCTCGAGAGCCGCAGAATTTCAAACAAAAGAGTTTTTAAACCCCTTTCCTCCTTCAGTGTAATGCATGGAGTAGGTCTTTGTGGGGGCTGAATGATAGGGTGCTTAGTACCAGACTGCCTTTCAGATCATGTTTTCTCTTGGTTATAAATGTGGGAGAAGTAAAACACTAACACAGTAAAAGGTGTTTTGCTATGCTCTCTGACTTGTGTTAGGATATCCAACAGGCAGAGAAGTACATACATCAAAGTTAAATATGTATTGTCTGATGAATTAAAATGATTAAGATTTGTGAAAAATTACGAGGTAAAACATATATTTTTTTAAAACACCTGGAAAGTTATGCGTGTCGGATCTACAGCAGTAAAAACCCTGTGAAGGCTGCATTCAAAAGGTCCAGCGAACAGCCAGGAAATGAATCCAGACAGCACATGCGGGCAGAGGAAATACTGCACAGAAGACAGCACGCACAATGCCAAGGAGAGTCCGTGCATGCACAGAAGCCATTATAACACCATCTCAATGCATGTTGAGACCGGCAAGCCTGCAAAGGCTCGAGTGAAATGGAGGCCATGGAACGGGGAGGGGGTCAGAGGTGAGAAAGCACAATATCTGGGCCAATAATGGAGGTTGGAAGGAGAGCCGTGAATGAGTTTACTGTGAATGCAGCCGTGATTGAACTAGGGGCAGGTGGGTTGTCTGGCATGTAATGGCGAGCTGATTGCCTCGAAGCCCGCCTCAAAAGGCGCGTGTATAGTGGAGGGGGGAGAAATGTATCGTGCAATCAAAGAGCGTAAAAGGATAATGTTAGATATTGAAAGGATGCATGTGGTTTCAATATGGAAACACTAAAAGCGAAGAAACTTGATTGTATCCAATCAACAAGGCTAGCAAAAATGTAATGCTGCATACATACGGGCATGTGAAATAAAGCGATCAGTAACATAGGGAACCTGAAACACAAACATTTGTATTTACAGTTTACCTATTGATACAAAGTAGCCATAGGGGCAGCAGTGAGCTTCAATTTTAACACTGAAGAGAGCAGATCCCCTTTAGTAGAAATGGGAATTGTAATAGTTGAAAACTGTGAAGTTTGCTTTATAAATGTAACGTAGCTGGCAAAGGGAGTTAATTAAATTCGTTTAGAAATTAGGTTTCATAATAAAACAGCAAACAGGCAGTAGCTGCCAATCTACATGGATAGTCCAGGTGGTTTGTCACTTGTAACAATAGACAGAGGCTTCTTCCTGGGCCCAGCAGGAATGTGAATGAAGATTCAATTCAGCAGAGGACAGGGACTACATTTTCGTTGGTCTGAACTCGATGCAATGCATGGTGGCTTGAGCAGCACAATTCTACCATCAGTATGGCCATGTAGCACTCAAACATTGGCGTGCCTTGCTTGAAATGTCTTGCAGACTTTAAAAAGTAGGATCTTCTCTGAAAAGTGTGTGTAACAGTGCTCCCATGCCACAGAACTTATCACTTTTTGACACTTAGATACTCAACCTGTAAATAACCACATTGCAGCGGACAAGATATACTTCCTATTGGGCTCCTCGCCTACACGTCTATTTACAACCCGCCAAACCTTGGATAGCTACACAGGTGTAAATTGGAGAAAGCCACATTTGAGCAGCATTATCACAAGGCAGCGGACAAACATGCAGGACACACGTGAATCACAGCAACACTACTATATACACAATGCATTTTATTTTCAATACATATATTGATACACCTATAAGATTGTTCCTCTGTGTCAAAACAAGTACCGTTGGCAACTAGGATGACCATCTTCCGTCCAAAATATGTCTGAAATAGGTCTAAAAATGAGTAGCTCAGTGGTGGTGTACCTGTTTAAAGTACCTTTGTGCGTGGGGCCATCCAGTGAAGATGGAAAAACAGTTCTCTTTACCCATTCTCGCATCTCTAATGAATACCAACAGCAGGAGCTCCAGAATGCTCCACTGATGTCGGACATGGTTTTAAAACCTATTGTGACATCATTATGGATGGCCCCTTGAACCAACATCGGCCCCGATTTAGAGTTTGTTGCAATCCAGGTGCTTTTCATCGCCCCAAATATAACGATAACCTGTGGTACATTATATATCGGGTGTGATGAATAGCATCCATTATTCGTTTTTGGGGAACATCCTCAGACTAGCACCAAAATCAATGTGGTGCTGTAAAACCACAGTCTTTACCCCTGTTAAACTCCGGTATTTGCAGCCTGCTGAAATTTAACATACGGTAAGCTAATTAGAACACCTGTTGACTAACGGATGTGATAAACACCACATAACTCCCATAATTTTGATCCTATGTGCAAACAGTGATTTACGAAGGGGGTCACAAAATTCCAACAACCCATAATCAGGGCTACTGTGTGCTTAAAGCTAACCAATCATTGTATTCATCCACTTGAGATGGCAGAGCAGCTCTTATCCTCACCAGTGGTACCCAACCAGCCCTAGGGCATGCATCAGTCAGCTGATACAATGTACTGGGGACAGCACTGCAGTTTCTCACATTTCCCCTCATGCACCCAAGGAGAGGGGAGACACAGTTATTTGCGACAGTGTCTGTCTTGCCTGTATCAGAGTCAAGTGAGCGTAATGCACCCAGGTAAATCAGAGCTTGCTTCACAATTTCTCAGACTCTAAACTTTCCCGGAGATGGTGTGAAAAAGGTGTTGTGCTAGGTTTTAATAGATCAGTGTGATGCTTTTAGGAATTAATGTTCCCAGGTATCCAATTGACCTATTGGATGCCTCGGAACATTAATTCCTAAAGCAACACACTGATCTATTTTAACCTAGCCCTAGACCCTTGAATAATACATTTTTTACAAAGGATTTAAAGGCTATTTTAACACATTCATTCAACCCTGCCTTCAATCACTGCTATCAATCAAAGAGATCCACTTACAAACGTGTCAAACCTACCCATTAACGTTCAGTATCTGGGTGAGGGTCCAATGATGAAGCATGTCACAGGTGGTACCTGTGGCTTAGGACCCTATATATCATTACATTTTTCACGCTGTCTCCGAGAAATTTACTGTGAGAAATTGTGGAGAAAACTCAGATTTACCTGGTTGCATTACGCTCACTTGTCTTGGATACAGGCAAGACAGACACTGCAACAAAAAACTGGGTCTCCCCTCTTCTTGTGTTTATTGCATAGTAAAATAGGGAAGCCAAGGGTATACCCTTACCATATACTTCTCACTCCTCCTCGGTGTATAAAGCTCTCTATGCATAGGCAAACGAGAGTGGAGTGGCTTCAGGTGATTTGCCCAAAGATAGAGTGGTTGGCTGAAAACCATAAAGAGCCCTTACAAAATATCTAGAGACTCCTCTGAATACTACGGTACTCGAGCAATAGATTAAAGACAGAGAGGACCTGCATACAAAGTCCTGAATCACCAGCAGAACAAATGTAGTGTGCAAACAGAACACTTCACATGCAACTACACCAAAAGACATGTTAAAATGGCGTGACTAATATAAGGCCACTTGCAGTAGACTGCTCCATTTGCATGTATGCAATGGGGAGCAATTACAGCAGATGCTATATTCAAAAACCTGATTGACGAGTGGTCTGATAATGTGGTGGCCATATGTTTAGTGGGAAAATGCTGTAACATTGCTAGTAAGAGAGAAGCCAGAGATCATCTCTGCTCAAGTCGCAAATCAGAGCAACTGTTGGGTGAATTTTTAATGAGTGATCAACAGAGAGAGCGTGTAATTATTTCTTCACCGTAGAACGGTAAGAAACAGCCAGTTAGGCCTTTCAGACCAACACAAACGTGTTGGGGTTTTACCCTGCTGCATTTCCCAGTTACTACACACCCACATCTGAAGGTTGGGCGTACAGAATTTATAGTCCTAAGCATCTACTTCCAGGTGTGCTGTCCATCTGTGGCTGAGCCTCCCATGTTTGCGCTTAGTCAATATATACCTCCATCTGCTAAGGTAAGCTTACTACCATGGGAGGCAGCAATTACACCGACTCAGCTGTGTTTACGCCTCACAGGCGAGGACAATAAAGATGCTGAAAACTCAGCCGGACATTATTTAATGATAAAATTATGGGTTGATGAAGAATTTATAGCTTTCAATGCCAAGAAGCTTGTATTAAGGGCTTTTGGACTTAAGGACTTGGACAGCATCTCCTAGGGCATCAGGCATTTTCCTAAGAGATGTCTGATTCTTGCCATAACTTATGTTAAAACCTTTGATCCTGGTTCAATTATGGCACACCAGATTATCTGAAGAAAAGCTGTCATTTCTGGATCCGTGGAGTCGATCAGGAGCGTGGCTACCGCCATTGTAGCTTCTGGGGCATATTTTGTATCCTTCGATATTTAGGTATACCAGAGAATCTTGGAGCAGACTATAGAAACGATGGAACGCTGCTGCCTGGATGGTAGTCACGACTCAACGCAATCAGATTTAACCTACATTAAGTACACTGACTTGTATATTGCGCTCTTTGGGAGAAGTGTAAAGCAGCAGGCTTGATCCTTAGATGCATCTGGGTTACTGACGGAATTCACTTTAAGCTTTGCATTCTGAGCCAGGTGGAGAGGATTGTTCAAATTTAGAAGGACACCTAAATATTCTAAAATGTAAAGCCCTGCAAGAGCTGGCATCTAATTGCAAGAGGAGAAAAGTTGAGCAAAGAAAGGCCTACAATTGGATAATCGCTAAAAACAAAAGTATCAAAATAAAATGTAAAAGGAATGTGGTCCGCAGAGAGGAACTGGAATAGCATACTTTATTATGATGGCTGAGCTCTTGAATACCATTGTTTTAGAGCAATCAATCGAAAATACAACAAGCCTGATAAATGACAAACAACGATTCTGAAAGTTAAATTGTCCGCACTCTGATCAACTGAAGGGCAATCTTGGAAAAGAAAATATCGGTGTAAGTTATTTTTAAAACTACATTGATTTACTCGTTCGAAACTGTATAGTTATAGTGACACGCAGCCAACATAAAGTGGAAGGAAGGCTCCTTTGGTTAAGTTCGCTGCTAAGACACAAGTGGATCTGCGGGTCACGAGTTCCAGCCCCTTCAAGGACCACCCAGCCGTCTGTTTGGTAAATGGGAGAACAATGACATTGGGTAATAGCACCCCGTTATTTACTGCGCTTTAACCGGTAATTAAGCAGTAAGGAGCGCTATATGAAAAACAAGTTAACATTAGATATATCTTAAGATAGATCGGTTGCCATAAAAGTGGGGAGTGCCTTGTTTATACAAATAATGTTTTTTTGTTTTGTTTGTTGATCAGACACAAATGTTTGTCAGATGTGACTTGACATCTTGCGGAAAGTCAGTCCACTCATCCTTGTCCACTGCGTGGGGTCTCTGATCAGGAGGCGCAGTAACCGCAGCCCAACAGCGCCTCTACCGGCTGCTGCCGGTGTCTCATCCTAAACAGACAGCACGATTCCCCAAAAACGTGACATTTCACCCTAATCTGGCACCCTGTGTACGAAGCCACCTTTCCACAGAGCCAGCGGTGAGGATTTCCCTTTAAATGCCCTGCCTCCCATTAGCATTAGCATGCCAGTCCGCATCCTGCTCCAGGGGTCGGCCTCCGTGATTAATAGGATTGGCATACCGTTGAGAGCACAGCTTGTAAACGTTTGATGCCGAGACGCCTCTAGGAGACGGAATATATATATAAATATATATATCCGCAAAATGCCGTAATATATTATATTGTGGGAATAACTGGCCGCTCTGCCCTCCTGCCTCGCCATCCCGGCGCAATGTGCCACTGACAGACAGGTGCCCCTCATTTATCACAAATATCCGTGTTCCCTGAATGCATCTGGACAGCAGCGTGTACTGTCATCCGCCTGTCAAGGGCAACGTGAAGCAGACGGCAGCCGGTGCACAGACTGCGCGTGGACTGGACGGGGGGGGGGGGGGGGGAGGAGGGGGGGGCAGGTACACCGGAGTCCTGTCAGGCGCGTGCTGTCAAGGCGCCACTGAAAGTTTGACAGCTCGGATTTCTCGCTCTTTAAAGCCAACAGTCTTCTCTTTAAACTAACATTTACGGCCGGTCAAGGATTGCGTTTGAGGGATGCAACAACGACGTTTTATTCTGCAAATACGTAGAATTCTATCCATGATTTTATTCAAAAATGTTTTTACTGACATGCTGACTAACTGAAAAGAAAACACATCAAGAGATCGTTTTTAGAATTAAATCGCTATTTTTTTAATCAGCACGTCCCAGTTCCTTTGAGCAGGCTAGCGCCACCAGCACGCTCGGCTCCGTTTGAGAGAGGCGAGCCCCGATACTGGCTCTGTGCGTGGGGAGCTCTGCGCCAAAGGCAGTCGCCTCTCCAAGCTCACTCTCCCCCGCAGAAGCAGCCCGGACCTGCGGCGCTGCCCGGCAGACATGTAATTTAAAAGCTGGTGCAAGAGCTGCCTGGGTATTCAGCCCTGTAATCTGCCTGCGAGCGCGCTGTCTGTGCACGCGTTTACCAAAGGGCATCCCGGAGAGGTGATCTCAGACCAGGGAGCGCGGGACGGCCTGGCATACCAGGCACCCCAGGGGAAGAGAGGGGGCAGAAGCATCCACAACACCCCGGGGAGAGAGGGGACAGCAACAATCACGGTAGCGGAGCCACTGTGTCAGTTCCCCAGTGACAGGAAAGAAATGTCCCCTCTAGCTGCTGTATGAATTACCAACCACGGAAATATGGGCTCAGGGGGCCCCGGTGCCACTGCACCCATGGTAGCCACATTCAGCCTTCAAAAGATACATCACACACAACCGAGCATGGAGTTCGGTTTCAATAAGTGGTCTTAAAAGTATACGGCGACCTGACTGTGCGGTGCAGCCACAGGGCTCCCCCACAAAAGCCATAGATGTCGGGCCTCTTTACGTAAGAGGACGATCTGGACTACAGACGTCCGGTCGACCGGTCGACCGTAGTAAAGCTCCGAAGATTAACCTAGACTGCCGGGAGCAGAAACTCAACCGGAGACACCACTCAGGAGCCGGCGTGGGAGTCTGTAAACACCATCCCCAACACATCCCACACTCCCTGCCACCGACCGCTCAGAAGCATGAACTGTGAGCAACCAAGCGCTATAGCTTGCTCCGACTCCAGCGGTCGTAGGCGCCCACCCTGAACCACAGCCAGCCCCCCCTTCTTTCCGGAGCTTCGCCCCAGGCTACTACTAAATCCACAAATCACTGTCAAATTCAACTGTGCGCCCTCTCCCCCAAGAACGAGTTTGCAGAAGCCGGCCATAAATGCTACTCGATCCGCCCTTCTCCCCCTCAGCCGGAAACCAGCCCCTTCTTCCCACAGGGGCGCAGGCAAGCCCCCCACACATAAGTAAAACAAGCCAAGTCGGTCCCTTTTACAGGCAGGAGTAGTTCCCAGGTCTGCTCTGCCCCCTTTCAGGCAGCTGCAGGACACTTCTCATCGACGAGACACCGTCCCCTCTTCCAAGGAGCCGATGGCCTCCCCTCTTCCCTCTCTATCACTAAACGCTGTTTCAACCCCCCCCCCCCATCCCCCATGGGGGGGGGGGGGGCGGACAGACCAGAGACACCCTATCCTCCCCAACCCACAGATTTGTCCTCTGGGGACAATCCACAGCCCCGAGCCCCCAACTCATCACCCCCCCCCCTCCTCACATAAGTGTCACGCAGAGAATATTTCCCCACCGCCCTTGCTCCTTCCCAATCACAGAGACTCCCAAGGAACCCCGCGCCCCTTCCTTACCGGGAAAGCACAGCACATAATGGATCACCGAGGTCGTTATCTTCAAGAAAAAGATCCACCAACACGGTTCCAGGAGTCTCCGCATGACAAAATGCACATTGAAAGAAAACTTGTTGAATTCGTTCCGCCGCCCCCGCAGCCAGCAAAAGAAAAGTTCAAAAGGTCAAAAGCCACACAAAAATCCGGTCCCGGCGCGGCGGTGCTGGGCCTGGCGCCGGACAGCGAGGGCTGCTCACTTGCAGGAATCTCCGAACTTGGGGCGCCCGGGAAGGAGGCGCAGAAGAGGGGGCTTCTTCCAAGCCACCAGCGGCTCCTCATGCAGACCGCGCTGCCCAGGTCCCGGGGAGGCGCATAGCGAGAGGCACGAGGAGGCTCAGTCCATGCTCAGAGCCGCGGCGGCTGCACGGGGATGGGGAGCAGCGCGCTGGAAGCTTTCCATTCTCCCATACAGGAAGTAAAAAGCGAGCCCGATCCAGCCTCAGACTTTAAAGCAGAGAAGGAGAGAGAGGAGAGCGGGAGCGCGCGGCGAACGGGGGAAGAGAGGAGGGGGCTGGAAATGCGCGGCCCCGACAGCCTTAAAGCCACAGCGCGCCTGGCTGCTTTTTCACTCCAGCGCGCATTCCTTTCTCATACCCGGTCCCTGTTCCGTCCTGCTGGAGCCCCCACGCCTATCCGGGGAGTAGATGCAGACAAGGGGCTGGCGAGAGCCCCCCCCCCCCACCTAGTCTTCAGGGATAAGAGAGCGGAAGGTTGCTGCTTTGCCACACTACCAACAGGGCTGGAAGGATGCCCTCTTCCCAGGGACCCTTTATCCGTCAGAAAGTATCATGTCTTTGCTACGCAATTGCAGAGAGCGTTCATTTTCAGGAGAATTTAGCAAATCAACGAATGTGTGGAAGGCTAGGGTGGATCCGCTGAGGTGCAAAGCTTTCGCATAATTAACCCACTGGGATGCTGATGAGAGCTCGGTGTATGTAGTCTGATTTCTCACCCGCTTTAAGGTAGATGTTTCTTCCTTCCCAGCGCTTGAATAATCAAGCGAGCCGTAAAAGACCTGCTTGGGCTGCAAATGGGATGCGAGTGCTGCCTTATCTGTAATGACTTTGGTTCCTTACTTTAGACAGGGAGATGATATCTGTGTAGTTATAGACACTGCTTTTTTTCGCTATGTTGTGCTGTGTCTCGCCCCTCAGCGTGCTGTTTTATTCGATGCATGAACGAAGCAGTCCGTTTCTCCTTTAGAATGTAAAATAAAATGCCAATTTCAAATCTAAATGGTTTCGGTTTGGATATTAATCTTTTAATATAGCCCAATCGCTGGTCGCCTACGTGTTGTGCATACCAGTTCTCGCAGAACCACTATTTTCAAGAGGTTATCGGCGGTGTGGCGCTTGCAGAATACGCACACCGTGTTTTCTTTTTTCCAGTGCACCTTTTTTTAATGAGATACGTCAGCCACGTCGCCAGCTATTCATGTGAATTAGCAGAGCGTGCCCATCAAACTGTCACTTCCAGTCCTGCCAGCAGCACCTGTGAGGCGAGCATCAGCTGACTCACCTTTTGTGTCTGTGTGCAGGTGATAAAACCACCTGTTCAGACTCCGAAGGTCACAGGCCACAGATGGTAAATCATTCCGTTTACACCACAGTGCACTGGAATACACCGGGAATGTGCACCCTGCAGCCCCCAACGGATGGTGCCACTGACCCACTGTGGCAGATACTGAAACACGCTTTAATTACACCTCTGCTTTGAATGCAATTACGTTTATAATAGTACCTGTAATTGGCGTTGCAATCTATGCTTCAACAAGGACTGCCATTTAGCAAAAAAAAAAAATACATAATTTCCGGAAACCAGAACGGCGCGCACGTAATACACTAATACCGATCCGGGCTGTTTACCAATTTCGTTCTAAATGTTTGCTACATTAGAAATTGATCTGTGTAAGAAAATAAAGTTCATCTGGACTCTGATATCATGCCTGGCCTGGCTCCAGTCTTTCTGTCTGCTGTGCTCCTGTAGGCTAGGACTAGTACTTTAGAGCAAGAGAAACTCTAACTACAGTACTGGTCATGGCGGTAGGAAAGCCCACTGATAGCTTGCAGTATGGGTAGACCATTACCAGGTCCAGGTACACTATTCCACATAGGTTTATTGCTTTCATTAAGGAACATCTTGGTTTGCCTTTGCAGACATTCCAACTTAAATCACAGTGTGATGAGGAGGAGGGGCTTCATGCCGAGAACTGCCTGAAGGGCACTTCTGTCGAGACCTGATGCAGGCCCCTGCATCATAAGGTGAACCCCCACCCTTGATGGCAGCCCCATTCAGTCCAAGGTCTATGAGTATCGGTGAGAAGGGGATATTAAGGGACTTCTCACTACATTCTACGGAGTGGGGGTATCATTTTGTGCTAAACCATTGACCCATGTTACCTGTCAGCCACCAAATTCTCCATTTACCAAATAAACAAACAAAATGTTGTTGAGGTTGCCAGTGGTGTTCTAAGGCATTTTCAAAAGTTTTACTGGATGTCGGCTGCTTAGAGCCTCCTAGGATGAACTAGAAACCTACTGAGTGGGGTTTCCATCTCGCCGTCCTTTCCACCCTGTGATATCTGCTATTCACCGTGTGACTGTCAAATGGGATCCAATATTGTGTGACACTTGGTGGCAATGTGCGAGATGGCAGGTCTGCCTTCATTAGTTTGACCTTTGCACCAAACCAGAAAACGTAGAACATGTGTGTGGTTTTGCATTCAACAACCCAAGAAAACGCAGTGCAGGTAAAGAAGTAACATACGTAATGATCAACTTTTAATTTAAGTAAAAAGAGAAACATTTATTAATGAGTTAAAAACAACCATAGAAAATCAAACATGTATTCCAAAGTTATGAAAAGCATTAAACATTACCATTGAAAACAAAAGCAAAAATACTGCTATGTTGATAATCAGCGTAAAACAGAAACATCTCCAAAAGTGTACTTCCCAGGTGTGACTGGAACCTGCGCACCTTCAGTGGCTGACGCTAGGTGCACAGTCATATTGAAGTTGGCGACTAGACATGTCACGATTTGTACCTTCACACTTCATACACTGAAAACTGAACCTGAGTGGTGAACTGCCCAAAGTGAAAGCCTTATGTGGTTCCTGACTAGTAAGGGGTCCAAATCGGGTTGGTCTTCAGGCAGTAGCGACTGATTCAAATGTAGTAGTTGGTACCATTGAATATTTCCATAATCGGATGAAGTCACTTTTTTTGACCATGATGTGTTCCACCTGGATGATTTCAAATTTTGTGTCTCACAAGGGATCTGGGCAATGTCTGTCAGGTTTTATTGGACTTAAAACACCTCAGAGTGTCATAATGCAGGGTAGCTATTTGAAAAAATTGTGCCTTAGCTAGATTTATGTTCCTTCTTTACACCGGTCTTATATCCCAGAAAAATACCAAGCTTTTGTCCTGTAATTGAATCAAATGTACCATAATACAATGTTTTAAAAGCAAAACGAAGGTCTTGAAGTGTTTGCAAACTAAATTCTTTGCTTTCTTCAGCGCCCTGGGCCACAGGCTCTCAGAACGAAAGGGCCCAAAGAGACAGATAGCGGTTGAGAGTAGGATGTTCCAAATAGCTCCGTTGACCGTGGCTGGAAACTGGATTTACAGGTTCTTGGAGTGGGTCCCTGGAAGACAAAGATTCTTGCTTTGATAAGGGACACATTTTTGTAGAGTCCTCAGACTATATTGTAGGAATTTGTTAAAGCTAGGATATCATCCTCTTTCATCTTCTTCAAAGCTCGTTCTGAGGCTGCAGTGAATCCTGCATTTTGTAGATGAATTGGTGGATACTGTGCGGAATTTCCGGCAACAATCACAGACAGGAGCCAAGTCAGTAGTTGGCACTTCTACCTCAAGTGGTTACACTCAAGGACCACTATGTTGAACGACTTAGTAGAGGTAAAGGAGGTAAGAAATTGTGTCCAACAAATTCAATTAAAGTATCCTGTAGTAATGTGATCCAAAATACATTCTTTGATTTGTAAATTTATTTATTTGGAACAGATCTAATGAACTCAGATGAAGCGAAAAAAAAGTAAACAGGACCATCGCCATCTCACCAGGCCTGCAGGGACTACCGTAGTAAATAATTTCAAGACACATGACCCCAACAAGACCTTTGACTTGAAAAAGCCCTTGGCCTATCTGGCCATGCGGCTCAAACATGTGTTGGCTGTTTCCTTTTTATCGCTTCATCGAATCTTTGGGAACCATTTCTTCCCTCCTTTACCTTTACTAAGTGAATCCAACATGCAGTTCTAAAAGGTACAACCATGCCATTGGCTGGATACACTAAATTAATTTCTACAAGTCCACACTCTATCTTCCTAGCTTTACTGTAATGTACTTCCTGTACTAGAAACCCATCCAATGGTTCCAAAATGCTCCTAGGACCTGGAGCACACTGTGGACTAAAATTCTCTGTCATCTTCATGTCCACCATTAACTAACTAGTCCTGGCCGGTGCAAATTGAAAATATTTCTGAACTATGTCATACAAAGTAGTGCAAAACGAGAGTTTGGTGTGGACTCCTTTTTAAGAGGGGATACGTTTATAGTAGGGCTAGTCACTAACAAATGTCCGGGCTACACGCCTACGTTTTCGTCTGCACTTCAGTTCTGCCTCTTTGTGTACTCCATTCCAAGCACGACCCAGCAGATGGTTCAGGCACGCAATATTTCAAATCTTGTAAGTATCGACATGAAAATAAGTAATTGTCATGTGAATGCAGTTTGTCTGCCCACATGAAGTACACACTCTGATTTTTATAATATTTCTCACTACAATTCGTGCAATGGAAAATCCAGAATTATTTTATATTTATTAATATCGTTTTGAAATACAGGTCATAAAGCAGTGCTGTCCTGGGTCAGTGGCATAATATTTATTCTGAATTGTGGGGAAAATATTGATACACATTTCCATAATTGACCCAAATGCACCAGATATGCCAACCCAGCACTTTAACTGCTTCCTTTGGGTTTGGTGGATATACACATCTAGCTTGTATTTAATGTTGGTATGATACCTTGGCCTCTCTCCAGTAGCATCAGCTGCACTGGGAGAAAACATGTGTGCCCTTTACCAGAGATTATGGGTCTGGGTGTTGTTTAACAGGCTCTAGCGCAAAGCAAAATTGCAGTAGACTAAAACAAAGGCCAAGAAACAGGTGAAAAAGCACACAACACAGACAGTGTTTCTGGCAATTGACATTACTGCATGTTTTTCTTTTTTGCCTTAGACTAAATGCTATTAGTTCAGATTCTGCAAAATACGAGTTCACCCACACAAATGTTTCTGCCTGGAATCAGGCATACATGCTTGCTATCCCTCCAAAAAATTATGACCGAAAATGATGGTGACAAGTGCTGTAAAATACAATGAGCTGCAATCTCCTTGTAAACAAGATAATGCTAACATTGAGGTCCTGAACAGTTAAGCAATACCATGCAAATGAAATAGAGCAGACACATATCCCCCACCCCGTTTTCTTCTTTTATCCATTAAAAGTATTTTGTAAGTGTATTTTGAGGTGTCTGTAATGGTTAATGACATTGTCTTGAAATAAAATGGAAACATTTAAATATTTAATAATTATTTTAAAAACAAATTAGCAATATATACTAAACGACAGATTATGTCTTGTGAGGTCTGTGTGTGCTAAACCAATGTAGAAACCTAATCAACAATTTAATCTCTGCTCAATCTTTACAATTAAACCCCACTTTTAATATAGATATGATGGCATAGTCACCTAAAAAACTGCTATATTCTTCAAAGGCCTGCTCACATGCAACAACATGGCTCTTTTTTACACGAGTGATCTAATCATTGGTATCATGTTACATTTTCACATGTGTGGAATAGTTTGTAACTTAATTGTAAGTGTTTTAAATTACAGCTGTAGGGAACCTAAGTGCTTCTAGTGTATCAAGCAGCTGCGTCTCTGATCAGACGTGGCATTACATACCATTTGTTTATTGAAAGAATATAGTCTCTTTCTATTGTGACACACATGCTCTGTTTAAGAGGGTGAACACGTTAGATGTGTACTGTCTACATCTGCAGTCACTTGAGGGAAATGGCTGTTTGGTTTCATTTAATAAGATTTTTTTAGCTTTCAACTCAGCAGGGTACATGTAAATGCTATGTATGAACTTAGTCTAGCGAACTTTGCACCAAGAACAGTTTTAAAAAGCTTGCTTAGGGCACTATGTGGTATCCTCTTGCAACAGTGCATTGGTAGATACCAGAAGCTAAAAGGAGGAAGCTACAAAAAACCTGAATATGTGTAGGAGTAGCATCACTGCATTGTTTAGGCTTCTTAGTATAGGGTCGAAACCACAAATGAAATTTAGAATGACCTCTTAGTACATCCGTATCTAGCATAAACCTCCTTATTTGTTTGATCAAATACTCACTTTCTACCTGAAGAGCCTTTCTCTTCTCCTCCTAGGTTGAGCTCCAAGAAACCACATTCTCCTCACTACAGTAAAGAGTATAGCCATTGTGATAGATTGCAATGGATTTTGGTTTCCAATTAATTGTATTCTGCATGTGCAAAATGATGTATTTGAGCAAATTTCCTATTTGCGAATGCTTTGTACATCGAAATAGCGATTTGCTATTTGATAATCTCTTTTAGCTATTCTGTACTTTCTATTGTAAAAATAAGGAATCACTAATTATTTGATATAGTGTGCTATTTTAAGACATATACCATTAGCAATTCTTTGGAAAGTACAAAAATCCTATATAGCAATCTCCAGCCAGTTTGCTACTGGTTAGTGACTTGCTATTTTTTCATACATCAGTTATATTTTTTTGCGTTATAACACATGAAATGATAAATGAAAGAAGCAATCTGCTTCAGGGATAAGCACTCTAACCCTTCTATTTTTAACAATAGAAAGGCTCAATGTTGGCTTTCATCTGAAATCGTGTTATATTACTTACTCTACTTACGGCATAGACTCAAAACAGAGACATTGCAAAATATGTCCTCTCTTTATGCAACACAATGGTTTGTTTGCAGCAAACACCTGTATGTGAAATAACTGTGAGAGCAATCTTTGGATAATGGCACATGCATAAGTTCTTGTAATCACTTCTCAATTATAGGCCTTCCATCCTTTCAGCTTTAAAGTTACACTCCAGCTGGACTGGCAGGCAGGAGTGTATTTCATAATGGATACAAAGATCCAGCCTGAGGCAGATGAACCATCTCAGCTTGCAACATATATTCACTTACAAATAGAGAAATACAATATTTAGTTTTGCATAAAAGGGTTACCATTTTGACAAAGATCCAACTTAACATCAACTTCCAAAATATATTCACTTTAACATAGAGGAATACAGTATTTAGATTTTCTATAAAAAGGGGCAACATTTTGACAACAGTCCAATTTAACATTTTTCGGCAGAAGCTCACAGGTAAATAACATTTATTGTGATAGTAAAAATACTGAACTCAAAAATTGTAATTATGTGCATTAGTACAGTTACACCATGACTCAACTACTTTAATTTGTATTTACTATTAAATGTGCTTTCACCATATGATAGAAAACTTGAGTCATTAGTGAAAATTGTGCTCATAAATTCTGACAAAAATTTGTAGTCAGCCAACAATGATTTCACTGCCTGTCCAAATCCCAGTTTAATAATAACACTGTCTCATAATTTTTACAGCTCCTCCATTGTATCACAACTTCACAGACACACGAATTGTGAGGTAATTAACCTGTCTTGATTTATTAGCATGTACTTTACTGATGATTGATATCCTCTACATTTTGCTTCAAAGTCTTTTTAAAGTTAATGGAGATTTTCTTAACAGAGACAAGTGCAAATCTGGATTTGTTTAAAGACCAAGTAGAACATATTTCTCTTTAAAATAGGGTCCCTGGTGGAAGTAGCCTCTCTTTTCTTTTACCATAAATACAGTACATGGCAGTTGATAGCAGTATGATGAGGATAAAATGCTAAGCTACTATATACTGCATAATTGCTGTTGCTGGGTACTCATTATGGACATACCATGCATGTTTTTACTCCTCATATAGTGTCAACTGTGGGGTCCCGCAAGACTAGAGGTTCCTCAAGTGACACAATTACTACTAATGAAAGCTTTGATCATAAAGCTTGGAGAGACACTTGGAATGGGGGCAAGAGGGTCTCTTAATGTAGCAGATGAGTCACTACTACCATTTGTATATAGAGAACTTGCTTGCACCTGCAGTTACAATACAGACAAAATCAAGCATTGCCAAAGTTAATACATGGGCCTTTGCAGCCTGGTGCGATAGTTATGTTTTGTTTTTATTACAAGCATATGACAAAAAATAAGAAGAAGAGAGAAAAAAGAAATATGCAGATGCATGATTGTACAATAAAACGTAGTAAAAACATAACCTTCACATTTAACATCAATTGAACAGTAAAAGTGCCCCATGGCAGGCTGGTGTATTTATAACAGCCACAGAATCCCATATTAGTTTTAATGAACATCACAAGAAAACATTATTCTTGTTGTTACAGTGAACATGTACTTTTGGCTTTCCCTTCTATAAGCTACAGACATAACTTAAATTCACAAGCATGACTTTTAAAATAAAAAGTAAGGGTTGGTAAGAATAAAGCATGGCAAATTAAAGTACTGATCCATTAGCCTTGCCATTGAGCTACACTTTATTTTCAGCAAATTTGCACATGTGACTTGGTATCACTCACAGTGCAAAAGAGCCATCATTAGTTGAGATGGGTTGACCGTAGTTGCATGTTGTTTGCTTTAGTGGGCGGAAGTAACATTTAAATGACAGTTGAAGAAACCAATGGATGTGCATGTTGCCCCAACGTTTGATTGAGTATGAACATATGTATGCATTTTGTAAAATGAATTTTTGATTACATGAGACTAAAACTATCTAGGGCAGATCAGAGAAGTGGGCTACAGGAAACTGACAGGTCTACAGACAGGTATTTCAATGGATACTTATCGCAATTTAATGGGTCTTTCTATCTTATCCATTTAGTGTTTTTCCCCTTCTCTCCTTTGAAAATTCTCTGGGGAGAAGGAAATGTTGCTCGAATAGGAATTTACCTTGAAAAAACAAAAACAATAGGTGTGTGGCAAGACAGGAACAGTTGGTTTAATTCAACACTCTGGCTGGAAGCACAGCTACAGAGTCGCGTCTGAGATCTATCTCAGAGTACAATTGATTTGAGTGTCTTTGTTAGACTTGGGGGGTCGCTAGTTGGCTGAGTTAGGTACCTTAGGTCAAATAGGGACCATTGCTTCCACGTAAGGGAAAGGAAGGACACCTTCTCAGATAGCCCCGCTCACCACCTCGGTAGCTTGGTACGAGCAGCCAGGTTTATCTTCAAGGCTAGTGTGTAAAGTAGTTGCAATCACGCTCTCCGTACCCAATGATGACACCACAAATGGATTCCACACGAGTTTCATAAAAACAAGTATAAGTTTATATGAAAGGATGTATGATGAGGCCACATTATATAAATCCAATATACGCGTATTTGTAATATTCCTCCTGGCCGGTTGTTTGGCTAGCCAGCCCTTGTAAGTTCTGGCAATATTAATGAGCCATTCTAAATGATCCACTGTAGTCCTAATGCAAAGCTATGCAGTTCGTAATGCAAGAATCAGGCACTTTGCAATGTAAAAATAATGCATTTCGTTATGCAACAATCAAACAGTTCGTAATGCCAAAATGATGCAATGCGTAATGCAGCAATCAGGTAGTTTGTTATGCAAAAATAGTGCAAAGTGTAATACAACAATCAGGCAGTTCGTAATGCAGAACTAATGCAATGCGTAATGCAACAATCAGGTAGTTCGTAATGCAGAAATAATGCAATGGGTACTACACTAATCAGGTAGTTCGTATTGCAGAAATAATGCAATGCGTAATACGACACTCAAGGTTGTTTGTAGTGCAGAAATAATGCAATGCGTAATACGACAATCGGGTATTTCGCAATGCAGAAATAATGCAATGCACAATACACTCCAGCACCGATCATGATGCCTCACGCGGTCTTTTCGCCACTCGTACTGACTCGCAGTCAGCATCCGTCAACAGATGCCCCCACATGGTTATGCTGTAAACCAAAGTGCAGCTTCGCACTCTGGCCCCGGTACTGCCACTCCTTGACAAGTACGGTGCACGATACAAGCCGAAGCAGAGGCTCGCGCTGCAGGACTGGGAGAGGCCAAGAGTGTCTCCATCCAAGCCCACACTCGCCCCAAGTGGTAACACATGTTACCTGGGCAGTGCAAACTCGCTCTCCTCTCCTCCTCCCACGACATGGGCCTCCAATGCAATCTTTGTGGATTCTGATCAGTGGAACTCGGCCCTCCCTCGACGGGGTTGGTTCGAGGTCCCGCTCGGGCAATGGTGGGCTCAGGCCAGCGGCTCAGCTCCTCTGGGGCTGTCGGTCCGGGCCTCTGGGGCTATGAAGACCTCAGGCTGCAACAGGGCACACGCACACAGCGCTGCTGAGACTCGCTTGGACTCCAGGTGCCCACGATCACAGGGCAACTCTATTGAGGGTCTCAGGCTGCAAAAAGCACATGCACATAGCGTCACTGAGACTCTCCTGAAAACTTTTGAGTTTCTGAGTTTCCGTAACAGGGAGCCAGCTCACCTTGGGCACTTGGGGATAAGGTATTTCCCGACACAGCACACAGCAAAGTCATTTCAAGCAGGGGGACACAGCACACAGCAAAGTCCCTTTAGCCTCTCCTTGGTTAAAGCAGCAAACTGCATGCCAGCCCCAGAACACACAGCAAGGGTCAGTCCTTTCCTTCAGTCTCTTCAGCTGTTTCTTCCTTGCAGAGGCTCCTCTTGACCACAAAGTGGTTCAATCCTTTACAGTCTTGATCACTCCATTTCTCCATTCCAATTCCAAAGTTTAGGGGCTTCAGCTCTCATAGTTATACACCTAAATGCCTTTGAAGTCTTTGTGTTCAGGGAGGCACTGACCCCTGTTCAAACCAGTTCTGGGTGCCTCCCTGCCAGTGACACCTTCTTACTTTGATTAGTGGGGGTCTGGATTCTCAATCCCTCAACAGGAGATGGGACCATTGTTTTATGGCAGCAACCCTGGCCTCTTCACCTCTATGGGCTACTTCCCCCTACACTCCAGATGCAGGTCAGCCTGTTTCTGTCTCACCTCCTCCCCTGGGTCAAGACATTCCCCAGATTCTATCACTTTCAAATCCAGACAGTCAACACACAACCAGGCAGAGACACACAGAAATGTTAGAGCACAAAAACCCAACCACTTCTAAAAGAGTGGTTTCAAAAACCACGTCACAAAAAGATGTGTTATTGAATTGAGAATTCAGGCATACTAAACTTCCCCTCTCCATCTTAAGCCGTTGGGAAGATAGGCTGGAAACATATTACAAGCCTCCCCATTCTGTCCTATGGGCAAGATGGCCTTTCAACAGTGGAAAACGAAATGGAAAGTATTTCAGTGTTAGGACATGGTACACACCTTAGTACATGTCCTACCTTTCACATGCACTGCACCCTGCCCAGGGGGTACCTTGGACGTACCCTAGGGGTGTCTGATGTGCATAGAAAGGGAAGGGTAAGGCCTGGCAAGTGGGTGCACTTGCGAGGACAACATGGCAGTTTAACAAACTGCACGCAGGCACTGCAGTGGCAGTCCTGAGTTCTCTCTTTAAGGCTACTTGTGTGGGTGGCACAATTAGTGCTGCAGGCCCACTAGTAGCATTTGAATTACCAGCCCTGGCACACATAGTGCACTTTACTAGGGACTTTACTAGTAAGGCAAACATACCAATCATGGACAACCAATTACCATTACACTCTACACAGGGAGCACTTGCACTTTGACACTGATCAACAGTGGCAAAGTGCCCAAAGCATCTAAGTTGGCAACACCAAGTCAGAAAAAAAGGTCTAGGGGGAAGGCAAAAAGTTTAGGGAACTTTAGCCAAAAAGGGCTAAGTCAAGAGTCTTTTTATCCATTTCTTGAAGCACCATAAAACAATTCATGGAGAGGAATGTAGGACTAGTCATGGAGCCATAAATTACTCCCACCTGAGGACAAATGCAGGTGTGTCGTATTCTGTGTCCTGATTGGTTGAGTGTTCCTAACTTCATGTGGCATCTAACTTTATGGTGCCTTGGGAACGCCTTGGGAACGCGCATCCTTTCGGCCATGTGCACTTTATTGGGGGCCAACCCCCCAGGAATTGTGGCGTCGCTGCCTTTTTGTGGGACTAACATGGGTTTTTCCTGTTAGCACATTTGTCCTGCTGGTTTCTTGCCACCCCACCTGTGATCTGCCAATCAGTAGCCTCAGGCCTAGGTCGCAAGCCCAGCCTGACCATGTATTTGTGACTTGGGTTGATGGAGAGGACATATCAGGAGATTTCAACAACACAGATTCGATTTTGTTTTTATCATTGAATACATGGACATCAATGTTAACAGAATGATCGAAAACATCTTTTAAAATAAATTGCTTATTATTCCATAGACCACAGCACATTTAGAATATAACAAAAATGACATTGAGCTTGATAAACCTTTGAAATATATCTCTGATTTGAGTGGGATTTGAAATAAAGAGTAAATATGCGCTCCTTAATGTGTTTACTTGTTAAGTGTTTACTAGCTGAAATCTAGCTAAAATAAAGTAAATGCAGCAATAAAAGTGTACTCTTAGAAATCTGTATATTTCAATCAGTATCCCAAATACTGAGTGACATTCAATGTTCAAGAACGATGATGCTAAACTGAAGTAAATATTTAGTCTATCTGCATATGCCTCTCTATTGTGGGGCTCTTACACCACTGTGTTCCTTATACTCATTTAAGAAATGCATGTGTATTTACAACACAGAAAAAATAAAACAAAACACCCAATGACAAATTAAAACCGTGGTTCAAATTGATCAATTTGCCATTTCATTATCTATTATAGCACTTGATACAATCAGAAAAAAGACTGTCGAAACCAACAAAAGTATTAAATACATTGTTAAATGCATGTTAAAATAACAGAACATGCGTATTGAACGAAGTGGATAATATGGATATGGGCAAGTTAGTGGCCATATTAGTATCTTCAGTATACCACTGTCAAAAACCCATACTATCTGTGAGTTATGAAACACATAACATTACATGTCATGGATTTTCAAAATGTATGTATATTGCCAGATTTCAATTTTGTCCATTCATGTTCCTTAACATGAATGCCGATTTGAAGCCATTTGCGGCAATATGGCACCCTTGTCTGGCATCTTGTGGTAGAGTTGGCAGGCAGCTGCTTAAAGTGCCTTCAATGTAGCACTGTCGCTGGCTATGATAATGCAACATTAATAGAGAATATACTGCACTTTTTATTTGTTGTTCAATATACCATAGGCATTTAATGGTTCTGGCTTGAGTATTGATTCAGTCTACTATTATATATCGCAAATGGGCTTTATGCCTCTGTCGTGCTAATGAACTCAAAATAATATAAATCAAAACTACTAACTTCATCCTATGTCTATTGGGAATACATAGATGGCAATTGTTTTGTCATTGAGACACATCTAGGTGTGGCAGATTTTACCAATATTGATTGATACAAACTTGGGGGCCGATTAGGATTGCGGTGAATCCGCATCCTCCGGGCCGGCGGAAGCCACCGCCGGCCCGGAGGATGCGGATTCCCCGCTGCGGTGCCTACAAAGACCCCCCTCCAGATTAGGATGGCTGGGGGGTCATCGGCGGACGGGAAGACCGTCTGCCGCTTTTCCACCGCGGTCGCCTTCCGACCGTGGCGGAAAAGCTCTAATATGGTGGCGGTGTCTATCAGACACCACCAGCCATATTAGGATGGGGCAGAAAACATGCTTTTCCGCCGCGGCTCTTCCGCCGTGGAAAAGCATTTGGTCTTTGGTGTTTGGGGGCCCGTTGCGAGCCCCCAGGGTGTTGGGGAGTGGGGGGTGCACATGGAGGGTACGTATGGTACCCCCCTGCTTTGGCATGCACAGGGTGGCAGGCACCACACAGTGCCTGCCAAGTTGTGCATGCCAAGGCTACACATGCATATTTTACATTGCGGCAGGTGCTGCTTAAAGCAGCACCCGCTGCAATGTAAAATATACGGGATGTGACCGCCAGGGTGGCGGTCACATCCTAATTTGCACGGAGGGACCGCCACTGCCCCTGCGGATGGTCCCTCCACCTCTGGGGTGGCGGACGGACGCAGGTCCGTCCGCCATCCTAATAGGCCCCTTGGTTAGGTTATTCTTAATGTAATGAAAACCTGACATGGGTTAAACACCATCTTGTCCTAAGACTCGGTACAATTGGTACCTATAACAATCTTTGTGGAAGTTAATTACACCCCGATCCCAACATTAACACAATTTTTTTTTTTCAATCTAGTGTCCACATCCATTACCTAACGAATAATATAAGCAGTATTACAGTTTTTTTAGATTAATGTAGCTTAGCTATTGTTTTGGGGCATGAATGGTACAATTGGCATAGTCTGACAATTCTGTCCCATAAAATGTGAATGGAATGTACATATTCTATCAGTGGTCTATTGAACCTCAATTCTGAACCTTTGATACCCAAAACTACCCTTTGAATGAAACCCACGTACTACTAAATCAGTGTACCTCAGTTCTGACCTACAGCTCCTACTGCTCCTACATGACTGGCCCACTTACAGTCCATAGTCCAAAGAGCTTATATAGTGCCTAAAGAGAAAGAGTTATCCGGCATGGCAAACTGACATCAAATGTTGATCAAAATCAGTTAAATAAGTGAGTTTTCATATTTTTTCAAATAACACATAAGGTATAGTACTCCCTGAAGTGAAATTAGATCTGGATCCACAAGTAAGCTTGCTGCAGCTGAAGACACTTCCCTCCCAGTGTAGTTCTCTTAAATCATGAAAGAGCCACTTCCCTTAATCAAAGGTCTCGCTACTGGAACTGTGATTTCCATTGCTCTATGCACTCTTGATCAATAGGTTTATAAACCCATGTCCAAGCACTAAGAGCCAGATGTACTACCGTTTTTAGCACTTGCTAATGGAAAATCAGGCCTTTTGCGACCACTAAAAAAAGGTTGTAGCATGTACAAACCCTATTTTTTGAGTCAGTAACCTAATACCGACTCGCAAAATAGGGTTTGTGAGTCGATATTAGGAAGGAGCATGCCAAAGGCAACCCTTCCAGGCATCGCCCTATGGACCACTGCCTGCCTTTAAAAAGTGGAAAAAACCTTCTCATTTTTTTTCAAACACATTCTGTTTTCTTTTAAGGAAAACGGGCTGCATTTGAAAAAAAAAGTTGCTTTGTTTAAAAAGCAAACACAAACATGTTGGTCTGCTGTGTCCTGCAGGCCCACATCCCTGTGTTATTTCCTATTCATAATGGGTCACAAATTGCTACCTGCCTCAGCAATATTAATGAGGCAGGTCATTTGCGACCCCATTGGGAATCGTTAAATGTGTCTGAGACACATTAGTACATTCTGTTTTGCGAGTTGCAAATTATGAGTCGCAGAAAATCACAACTTGCGACCCACAATACGGAATGGTTGTATACCTGGCCATAAATTCCACTTGAAAAGCAATAGGTTACCAGTGGAGTTTTCCTTGAATGGGGGTCATATGTTCAGGCTGAGGAGGAATCACCACCACTCTTGCCCAATATTTATGTAATTTCTGCAGTCCAAATGGTAAAACGTTTTGGTACTACCAAGAAGGGCATATCTATTTGAGAGCCAATAATAGCTTTCATAATGTGGTGGCTCTGTGAGCTTCTTTCCACAAATTACTTAGGGCCAAATGTATGACGTGCAACATAGCTCCTCACAAATCGCAAGTCTTTTGCCACTCGCAAATTGCGAGGCACTATTTTGCATGTACAACAGTGTTTTGACCACTGTTTGCGATTCCCAATGGGGGTGGCAAATTGCGAGGCTTAATAATATTAATGAGCCTCTCGCAATTTGCGAGCCCATTGGGAATGACAGGCCCTCCCAGGTATGGTGGCCTGGTGGGCTCAGCAGACCACCATGTCTGGGACTGCTTTTAAATAAAGCAGTTTTCTTTTGTTAAATGCAGCCCGTTTTCCTTAAAGGAAAACAGGCGGCATTTGAAAAAAAAGAACGTTTTTGTTTCATTTTTTAAGAGCAGGCAGTGGTCTCTGGGGCCACTGCCTGCTCTTAAAAAACATTTTCACACATACAAAGAGGAAGGGGTCCCCTGGGGACCCCTTCCCCTTTGCACGTGGTTTACCTCCTACTTGAAGTAGGTGGTAAACTGCGAGTGTTCATCAGTACATAGCATGTTGACTTGCTATTAGGCAGAGACGCCCCTTCCTAATAGCGAGAGTCAAAAATGTTATTTTGCGAGTCAGTGATTCCCAAAATAGCATTTGTACATGCTATTACCCTTTTTTGCAGCCCCAAAAAAGGGTCGTACATCTGGCCCCTAGTCTGGCCAAGACTCGCAGATAGAAGCTGGAGTTCTTTGTTTACTGATTCTACTGTTCCTCAAGATATAGAAGAAGACCAAACCAGACACCAAGCATCTTTTTACTTTTGGGATAATCCTGGCATCTCCAACCAGCATCAGTTCATGTGAGGACATTAGCTTCGTCAACATGTGCCATGGTTGAACAACAGGCAACTCAGTTTTCCCCTTAAGGCCTTGCAGTTACCAGAGTCAATTTAGTCGAGAGAGCACAGTTGCTTGGGTCCCAGCAGGCTAAAGGTAAAACACACTGACAACAGATAAAAGAGGGGGTAACCATGAAATCAGATCCTACTTTCATACCCCATCCCTCCCTGGATCTCTGCGACACCCTAGGGACTACTTCCATCAAAATGTCACAGACATCTACAGTAACTGCGCCCCCCAGCCCACAGACTTCAACCACTTCCACGCAAACACCAACGATACTGACTCCCCAGACTCTCCGACTGGAAACAGCTCTCAACCGAAGACACCTCCAACATCATGAACGCAATACACTCTGGCTCCTCCACGGACTCCTGCTTCCCCACATCTACACCCGAGAAAGAAGAAATCAGCACCTACCTCACAGAGATCCTCAACACATCCATCACAACAGCTACTGTCCCTGCCACCTAGAAGCACGCAAATGTTAAGCCTCTTATGAAGAAACCCTACACTGATCCCATCAACTCAAGTACTACCAGCCCATCTCACTATTGCCTTTCCCAGCCAAGGTCCTGGAAAAAAAGCCATCAACCGCCAGCTCACCAAGTACCTCGAACAGAAAATCCTTCTTGATGCCTCCCAATCAGCAAGAGACCACCCTGGTGGTAGCTACGGATGAAATCATATGCCTCCTCGACCAGGGGCTATAGGTGGCCTTCATACACCCTGACCTCTCCGCAGCCTTCAACACTGTCCTCCATCACACCCTCATCACCAGACTCTACCACCTAGGCATCCAAAACAACACCCTCAGCTGGATTGCCTCCTTCCTCTCTGGCTGAACCCAGCTGATCCATATTCCTCCTTTCTCCTCTGACCACAAGAACATCATCTGCGGCATCCTCCAGGGTCCTACCCTCAGCCCCACCCTCTTCAACAAGTATATGATGCCTCTCGCAAACATCGCTCGCACTCACAGACTCAACATCATCTCCTACGCTGACAAAACACAGCTCATCCTCTCCCTCACCAGAGCCAACTTCCTGGCTTCCTGTAAAGAAAAGTTGCCTCTTCAAACTCCTCATTCAAGCCTACAAGGCCCTCCACAACATCGGACCCACCTACATCAACCACTGCCTGACATTCCATTGTTCTGCCAGGGAGATCCTCTCCTCCTCCCTTGCCCTCACCCCCTGCATCTGTCGGAGCCACAGCGGAGGTTGTTCCTTCTCTTGCATCGCCAGCCCTTCATTTATGGAATTTAGAATAATGGTATAGGCATGGCTCTTTGATCAAGGACGCGAGGAACCAGCGCCTGGAGACCCTCCAGGGTGATGGGCCATGCTTAACTAGAACTCGCTGATTGATCGCTGATTGAATGAGGTTTATATGGGTTACCAAGTTATAAATTACAGGATATTTTTTGGAAGGACTTTACAGTGCCTCATGAGTCAAGCAGAACCGATAACTCATCTTCCACAGAGATTGTGTAGTGAGAAACTTGGGGTAACTATCCAATTGGAGTTGGGAAAGTGTAATTGTACATTTGCATAATTAATGCATTTAGGAACACAGTATATTTTACATTGTTATATTAGGTGCATATTTATCATATCGTTTTTATTAGGTGATCAGATTTAGCTATAATGAGCCACACTTGAGTTAACATGCTATATAACTTAAAGTTAGATACATGTCTATTACCATTTTGAATGGGACATTACACATTAAAGGCTAGAGCCTGAACATTTCAGTCTCATTTGTTTTCTACGTTATTTGCTTTTCCATTACAGATGCTGTTTTCACAGACACCTATTGAAAGTTAGTGAATAGTTTATTGTTATATATTAGATGACTGAAAGTGAGGTTTTCATCTAAAGGAGGAAAATGAGCTTCTATGAGAGAGTGACTCATGAGAAGGACTGACTGTATCCGACAGTCTATTCAGTGTAACAATTCAAGGACATAGCCTTGCATGGACCATTGTCTTGCCCTGAGAAAGAGGGGAGTTTACCTGCTCCCAGAGTCTGCAGTAATATGATTGGCTCGCAAGAGTGAGAACAAGCTGTAATGTTGTAAACTAATGCTTTGTAATAACAGTATGTGTTCCTTAGACTAGAGAGGAGATGCCTGCTGACTTTGAACTGAGAAGATTCTACTCACCTCTGCTGTTCTCCACTGCCCAAGTGCAAAGGCTTTATGCTTAAGCATTCACATTCTCTGGTCAGACCCCTGGTAGTTGGCTTTCTGAAGCTGACACCATACCTTGTTTGCCCAACTAAATGTCCTTTTCTGACTCAATGAGCACGTTTACAATTCTCATCTCTTTCATGTTTAGTTTTTGGAATAACAAATTCCACATCAAAGTATAGAAAGTTGGTTTCAAAGAAATGCAACTATGGTATAACCATTCACTGTTATAGTTTAGTGCAGGATGATTTGGCCAGTTACTAAAGATATCACAGTGCCCAGCAGAAGTGACAAGTTTTAGCGAAGCAGTCCAGTGCCTCTGCTTTTCTGTTATACCAATCCCCTTCCCGTGTTTAGCAGTGATGTGTATGTTGTTACTGGTGGATACGGTGAGAGATGGATGAGTGCAAGTCTCCCACTGGATCTCGAGCAAGAGGTTAGTGCACACGGTCTTTCTCCAAGAGAGGTAGCTGGGTCTGAACTCCCAGGCCCGGACTATTAGAGCATAACCATGACCGATTTACACATGCCCAATCTCTGTATAGAGTAGCATGGTGAGCAAAAAATGGATTGGAATGCATTACAAGTAATTACATGTTTCTGAGAATATTCAAGCACTCCCTCCATCACCTTTTTGTTTTTCTTAGTACCTCAATCAGTGTTAGAAATGGGATTCTAGGCCGGCTAGGGCATGTGCCAAAGTCGGGGGGAAACCACCACTCTAGTCAAGATAAGGGAGTTACATGCCTAAAATAACCCCTACTCACCACCTTGATAGCTTGGCATGAGCAGTCAGGCTTATCTTAAAGGCAGTGTGTAAAGCATTTGCACATAACCAACAGTAATACTGTGTAAGCACTACAAAGCGACACCACACCAGTTTAGAAAAATATCCAATATTTTTATATATATAAGACAAGACCAAAAATGATAAAAATCCACAATATAGTACTTAAAAATCTTCAATTATCAAAATATGCTTGTAAAATTGTTCCTTGATGTATATAGCTCCATCCGGGGCTATCATGGCATCGTGAGCAAGCAAATACAAACAGTTCTGGCTGACCGCGGTGTCGCAGGCCAGCTACAATGTCGGGAAGACTTGCAAACAGTACCTTTTAGAAATGCAGTACGTTGGCGACTTCATGTTGAGCTTCCAAAAGCACGGCGTCCGCAGGTGTCTGTTCCGGAGGTCCATGCAGGAGTCGTCGGGCCCTTGAAGTCACACGCGTTGCAGGTCAAACTCCCCTCTGTTGAAGTCAGGAGCGCTGGCGTCAGCAGGCGTCGGGTGCTGTGGTGCGAAGTGCGGTGTGCGGTGTCCTCAGGTCGCGGTGCGAGCAGCGGCTCGGTGGTGGCGTCAGATGGGGTCATCGGTGAGACCAGGCTCGCGGCACTTGGTGAAGGCAGTGCTCTTCGCTGTGCTGGCAGGTCACGGTGCAAACAGCGGCGGCGTCGTGGCTGGAGCGCTGTCGATGTCTGACGAACTGGAGTCGATAGTGCCGGCGTCGGTAGGCCAAGACTGCGGTGCGGGATGAGGGCAGTGCGTCATGTAATTTTACGAACTGTGCCCTCGAACCACAGTGCAAGCAGCGGCATAGATTTCGGAATGGAGCGGCGTCATCGGGATACCAAGGCATCATTGTGAAGCAAGGTGGTGTGGAGTGCGGTCCCACAAGTCACGGTGCGAGCATTAGCAGGCATCGTCGGTGAGGCCGGGTCACGGTGTAGCGTTGAGCGGTTCCCTCTGCAGTGCCTTCAAAACACAGAGTCAGCAGCGGCATTGTAGATGGCATCGGGTTGCTTTTTCCTCTGTTGCAGCACAAAACACACAGTCCCCAGTGCTGAGGGCAGAAGAGCTTGAAGTCTTTGCTGTTCCTGAGACTTCTTGAAAAGGAGGGCAAGCTCTACCTCAAGCCCTTGGAGAAACTCTCAATAGTAGATTGCAGAAAGTTCAGTCTTCTCCTTTCACTGCCCAAGACAGAAGCAACCACTGCAGGCCAACACAGCAAAGCAAAAAGCAAAGTGGTAGTTCCTCCTCACAGCTTCTTCTTGGCAGTCTTCTTGATCCAAAGAGTTCTACAAGTCAGGGTCTGGGCCCAAATATTTATTTCCCAAAATCCTTTGATCTCTTAGGCAGAGAGTGTCTGTGCCTAGTCAGAAACAGTTCTGCCTTTTCTGGTGTGACTTCCTGGCAGGAGGTGGCGACGGCATGGTCAGAGGCAGACCAGGCCCTTTGAGGTGCATGGAAATCTCCTTCGCCCTTCCCCAATTGCAGCCCAGGTCTATTCAGCCCTTTCCTGACCCACCTAGACTATCTGGAGCCACTCCTGCTCCCCAGCCTTCTGTCATCCAAAACCCAGACAGGCAATCCACATTCCAAGCAGAGGCACACGGAATGACTGAGCAAGAAAATACCTACTTTCTAAAAGTGGTATTTTCAAACACAGAATGTAAAAATCACCTTCACTAAAAGATGCATCTTTAGATTCTGAGTTCAGCCAGACTAAACTTTATTTTCCTACCTAAATCCCCGGGCCAGTTATGTTTATAAGATGTTATAAACAAACTCCCCATTCTGTCCTATGGGGAACAGGTACCCTTACAATAGCGAAAAACGAAATTGGCCGTAGTTCACTATCAGGACATGCCACACACACCAGGGCATGTCCTACCTTTCACATACACTGCACCCGGCCCACAGTGTGGAATTTTGAAATAATTTCTGTTAGCATAAGCTGAAACCATCTTGGTTATGGCATCCATTTTGTTGGCTTTGTAATTCTGCCATACTCTGCTGCTCGTCTTTTTCCCTGACTGTGCTGTCTATTTTAGTTGACTTCCTGACTCAGCTAAAAGCAATATGCATGCTAAAGAGTCTGTAGCTGCCAGAATACCTGGTCTCAGACTCAACTGTCAATCCCTTTCTGCTGCCATAAGCACTCCTGCTCCCCTTCCCACTTTGCTGACTAAGTGATTTCCCATATGCCCATGTTTGTCGGTAACTATTCCTGTGTAGGCCTGTACCTTCTATTTGTGTCACATGCTTCCCAGTGCAGAAAAAGCTGTATACAAGGCCTGTGTTCTGTGACTTCAATGTACTACCTCAGACAGCACTAGCGAGTGTTGTGTGGATGTAGTCCCACTCATGAGTGATTTATAAACTTGTTATTTGAATTCCAGCTTCAGTGCCAATCTCTATTTTGTTGGTCTAAGGACCCGTGGACAGAGAAGGGTGACCCCTGAACCGGTGTGCTCATTGAAAAGCACATTTCCACAACAGGGGTACCTTGGACTGTTGCAGGGTTTCTGTACTCACACAGAACTGTGCACAGAGGAGTGGAACCTTGGCAAATTAGGGTGTCCCAAAACTTACCTTAGCAATCAACTCACCCCTTACCGAGCTAGCTACAGTGTCTCATTGGACATATCAAACACCCAATGTTTAGACAAACCAGAACATGAACTTACAGTACCTCAGGGTACGTGGGACTCATGAACACTCTTTCGTTATATTATCATTACAAACCAGAACATGGAGTAAAGAAGACACATGTGCATTTGAAATGTTTATTTACTAATGCCGTCTTCTCAGGCGCAGTATCTTAGATAATACAAGTATACTTATTATCAGTATCAAAATTATCAGCATAGTTACTAAGACATAAAAAGCGAATGGTGACAGCATGTTAACATGCTGTAATGAATAAGAGTTAACAACACTTATATCTCACCCTCCCTAACACATATATTATATTATTAGCTAAGAAGGTCTCTTTGGGTTGTTTTAGGGCGGGCCCATACCTTAGTGTCCTAGCATGAAGGAATCACATCAGCATACACCAGCTCTCTCTGCATGTGCACCGCATCAAGTCTGTTAACGATTCTCATGCAAAGCAATATCAATCCCGCCTCAAGCCCAAGTTGGCAAAGGCTGCACTTGTGTTATGACTATGAAAGCGTGGAGATCAGACCTCATAACAATTCCATATCGTGTTGCTCCAGAAACTTCAGCACTCTCCGTGCAGACATGGTTTATTAAACAAGACTGATATCAGAGCAATAACATATTATTCTCACATACACCACGGCAAACCACTAGGTTGAAAGCTAAGTCAACAATTAAGGGTCGTGTGCAGAAGTTGCAAGAAAGGAAAAATGGCGTTTAAATCTCAAATGTACCCATGCTAACTTAACACGATATAAGGATATATAGGAGCTATACAACACCCCCCCATGATCCGAGAACGGACTAAATAAGGTAACAGAAGTGCCATCACATGAGAGCAGAATCCATTTATAAACGAGCATGAATAAAGATTCAAATATAAAAACTAATGCTAAAAAAATAGCCCACAAATATAATGTGGCTCAAGCCAATAGGCAAGCAAAAATAAAATGTCTTGACCAAAAGTCAATAAAATCAAGGAAATGCTATCAATCAGCATGTCAATTTGAGGCAGTGTCTATGATAAGACCGTATATGAAAAGTAAGCTGCAACAGCCTCCAGGAGGAAGTCACTGTCCTCATCAGAAAACAGTTCAGCCATCCAATTTAAAAGATGAAAGGAACATACGTGATCTTCCAGCACCGGATCCTCTATAACCATCAGAGGACAGCTCGGTGGGTTCTCAAGAAAACTTAGTTCCAAGAAATTTTGCGCTGCCGACAACACATCCCAGGGACCCATTAGTCCATGTGCCACCGCCAAGGCCATAATCCTTTCGTCAGAACAAACCAACTCGTGAGCAATGATAGGACTCATCAGTTGATCAAAATCGACGTCAGAAGATGCTGGTCCGCAGAGACACAAATCAATGGCCCAAAGGAAATCACAGGTCAGACAGCGAAATACAGGCTGGACACAGGTGAAATAGGAGAACCGAAAAGATAATCCAAACGCCGTGCTTAGAGTAGCTAACGGCAGTGTGCCATAGTAATCAAGCATGCGGTTGCGAAACCGCGTCAGTAGTAGCTGTGCGTGGTCTTGCACAGGAAGGGCATCCATATTTAAAAAGGCAGAAAACCACCAATGCGCCAGCCGCTAATGCAAGCAAAAACGGGAACCCTCCAAATAAGGATGAAAAAATAGAATGGAAGAAGGCAGGGATGACTCCAAATATCTTCTCAAAGGAAGTCACGAGACCACCCGTTGTGGAGGATGCGTTAAAGATAGAACGGACCATGGCTCCGAAATGCAAAGGCAAATCAGTGTTTAATAGAGCCTGAACCTCCGTACGGGTGTTAGCAATGTGAAGCACGAAAGTTTCACGGGCCGAGCTCAAGGCCACCTCTTTCTGGGACAATAGAGCTCTTATTCTAGCCATGCCGCTGAATTCTGCTCCCAAGGTCGGTATCTGTGGCCAAATGGAAGACTCCCTATGTTCACGTGTGGGAGGATAAAGAACATTTCTGCAGCAAATAACTCGCTCACTAACCGTTACTATGAAAGCTATACCTTTAATTAAACCACAGCAGTTTTCATTATTGAGCATTAAATAACTACCATTCTCTAACAATTTAAACGTGGGGATGATAGCAGGAACTGGCGTGCCCTGTAAAACGCAAGCCATATTCGGTCGGTCCTTGTTACATGAACCGTGTAACTGTATGTGTCTGCACATTAAAGAATGATCCGGCGTCTCAGTACACTCATCCCCTGTTAGATAAACCTCTTGTTCATCCTTGAAACATCTGTATGTGTATGGGAGTGACCAGACTTCATGAAGAAAACCGCTACCTAAGGGTTCAAAACGACCTATTGGCACATACTTCATACAATTTGAAAACTTATATAAAGCAAAAGGCAGCGTTATTAAACCGTGGATAAGCCACGTAGCAGCAGTGGCTTCTGCCACAGAAAAAGGTAAAGATTCCAACCTTTCAATATGGAGCATAGAAAAGGAAGCATCACGCATTGAAAGCAAGCGTTGTTTGTCTGTCAAATTAAACGGTGCAAATAAAGAGGAAACGTTCATGTATCCCCAGGGAACTTTACCCATTTTCAGAGTCTGAAGTGTCCATGCAAACTGCATGATCGAACGTAATTGATTTTGACCATGGTATAATACAGATACTTCATCATGCACAATATCAACAACAGACGACACAATATTATCTAATGTGTAAATTCTAGAGGAAAGCACGTTAATGCTATTGTCAACAACTGCAAGAACTTTCTCAAGATTTGCCTGATCAATAGCTCTAAGGCGTGAAGCAGCCTCAATCTGTGAGAGTTTCCAAATTTCATTGTAAACACCATATAACCACCTTTTCGACCTGCCACTAGCTGGGCCTTTAATGAAATCATTCAAATCCACGTCTGCATTCAGTTTGGAAAGGTGATACTTAACCGCAGGTAATTTTGAATGTTTCAGCCAAGCTTGACATAACTTTCCCACAGAGTAAGAGGTGACTGTATGACTCAAATCAAAACGGGGATCCGATCTAACAGTCTTAAAACCATCAGTTATATTTAAAAATCTTTTTTGGCAAGAATCAGCACTACGGTGCCAAAGCAGCCAACCCTTGGGATTCATACTGGAAATGTTAAAGGAGGAATTCAGAAGCAGAGCCTGTATATCTCTAATGGACAATTTAGTAAAATTACTCCAATCCTCATATTCCTCCAACTCTGGGAAAGACGGGGTGTTTAACCTTTTAGATGTAGCCAATCCAAAGCATGTGGTCTGGGAAATGGTTTCATTTAAAAACCACATATGATTTGGGATGAGACATGCACGGTGCAAAGCCTCAGTGCCTCGTACCTGCCAGGCCCTTGAACCCCAAACTGATTTAAGGTCTATTGTTTCCTTCCATAACTCATAGCCCCCAGTAACTAATTGATCTAGGAAGGCCTTCGAGTACAACAATTTTGTATCGGTGAGTCTAACCTTGGACAGTGGCTGTTTGCGAAATTTAAAATAAAAGGACTCGGGATTGGACTGGTTAAAGTCAGTGAAATAAGTATACTTTTTAAGAAACGTTTCTGAACTCCCTTGTGTAGGAGCTGGGCAATGTTCCCACTGAGTAAAATTAACCGCATCCCTTCGGGAAGATGTCTTGTGTAAGAAGTGATTGCCATAATGTTGGTAACAGAACAATTCACCATAATTAGCAGATTCTAAATATAAATCCTCAGCATCAAAAGCAGCATAGTATTTCAAATCAGAAAACAAACTTTCCACAGCATTAACATCCCAATCATCAGAACGAATGTTTTGTTTTACCACATCCCCCATATTAACTCTCAGTACATTAGGAACATTAACGACTTCCGTTGGACCATGAATCTGAAAACGAACTGCATCCCACGCGATTCCATCCAGAACAGGCCATGCTGTGATGTTAACCAAAGTCAAGTCTCTTTTTAATCTGTGTGTAGAATGTGAAGAGGAAAGTGGGGCCAATGTTCCATTTAAATGAGTAATGCAAGTTCTCTCCTCGACATAGTGTCCATTCATAATCCGAAAAAAATAAAACACAAAACCAATTGACATAAAAAGGTAAACCGAAAAAAGGACCAGCCAAATGTATATCCAAGGAGGTATCAAAAAATGTTTTTTAAACAGGCTAGCATATACTGCAATTTTAGAGGGTCTTTGCGAGGCAAGGGAAGCAGAGTCAAATGAAAATCTGGATTCCGTGGCTAAACGAGCTTGCAGGTCAGGCATGGACAAATCAGTGGGGTATGTATAGTCTGTCTCATCAAGGTTAGTTCCTGGTAAATTATTCAATAATGGACTGGAAACAGCAGGTAATTCGATGGCCACCGCAGGTTCATTATTAGAAGCAGTGGGCATAATTGAATTTCTCACAATGGAAGGACAGGAAACAGCCGGTGTCATGCTAAGAAGAATCGGCCACTCTGTGTATCTTGACATTGTCAATAGAAATAAACCTGTTTTCCTTACGACCTGGAAGTGGTGGTAAAATGACTGTTCTTGTGCCCTTCACTCCAAGCACTGGGACTGGAGCTCGATAGGAGGGACCAAACTCTTTCTTGTTGTCGATCTTCTCTCGAACCAGTTCGCCAACTTGGGGTAGCCAGCCAACTACCGGGATCTGCAACGCATCATCCGATGTGGAGGGCAAATGTTCCTTTGCAAGAGTGTCTCTGGTCTTTTGTAGATTCTGTAAAACATTGCAATGTTCATCTGCGTCAAAGGAAGTGGCGCGAACCACTGAGTCTAGACCGTCAAGGTCAGGGACGAACATCTTGATGCCAAAGAGCATTTCGTATGGGGTCCGCCCACCCAGAGACCTTCTAGGGAGATTATTAAGAGCACGCTGCACGCCATAGAGGTGAGCCAGCCAGTTTCTGCCAGTGCCTATAACTCGGGCTGTCAAAGATTGCTTTAAATCACGGTTCATTCGTTCAACTACACTATTACCCTCAGGTCTGTAGGGTGACGAAAACTTGACTTGGACCCCCATCGAAGTCATGGCATCCTTATACGCCTTAGAGGCGAAAGCCGGACCCTGATCCGAATGGAAGGTACCACAGGCAAAAATCCCTATAAAGATACGCAAATCTCTAATGACAGTCCGTGAATCAGCGCTGCGATGTGGCCAAACCCACACAAAGCGTGTGCATGAGTCAACTGCTACTAAGATGTATTTATACGCAGTATCAGATGAAAATGGACCGCAGTGATCTAAATAAACACAGCCTAGCGGTTTATTAGAAATGTACAACTGAGTCTGAGGCGGACGCGTAGCAGTTGAAGGTTTAATCTGCTGGCATATGTCACAAAGAAGGACATAATCACGCGTCTGTTTGTACAGTCCCCGCCACCAGAAACGTAATTGTAATTGAGTTACAGTGGCCGAGACGCCCGCATGCGCAGACGCCACACCTTCATGAGCCGCTGTAATCAAGTCTGCTCTGCGATCCGAGTTGGGAATCAGCCGTTCCCCAACATCAGGAATTGTCACAAAAGGAACCTTTTCGGGACTTAAGTGGTATTTATACTTCGAAGGGAATCCCGAAGGATGTTTACTTCCCTTCTCAGAGGCAGCAATCGCTGCCAAGATGTCGCTATCAATCTTGGTTTTAGACCTAGTAACTGCTGCAACTAAGTATGTAGATACTGCTGATTTCGCCGCTTCATCAGAAAGCGAGTTGCCAACAGCGTGAACTCCTACGCGCTGATGACCGAGAGTATGAATCACATAAACGAGTGGCAACATAGCCTTAAGCTCCGCCACTCGAACCCAGATCATTTTATGTTTTATTGTGCTACCCTTGGAATCATGAAAATCATTTTGAATCCAAAAGAACAAGTTTTCATTGTAAGACTGGACACAGTAGTAAGAATCACTTACAATTAGAGTAGTAACACTTGGATCTGCGTACTCCAAAGCTAGTAAGAGAGCACGAAGCTCTGCCAATTGCGCGGTGCAATCGCCCAGGGGCAACGTGTGTACCTCCCTGGAAATGAACTCATCATTCAACATAGCACCGACCACAATGGCGCATGCGGAAACGTAGGCATGTTTAGAGCCATGCGCAACCTGCGCTGACCCATCAGTGTAAATGATGCAATGGAAGTCCTCCAAAGGTCGCATCGCCAGAGGAGCAGGGTGAACGAATTCATACTGCAAGTACTCCTGCGACCGTAAGGAAGCGTCAAAAATAAACATGACATCCGTGGATGACAATGACGCAGCCCACTGAATCCACCGAGGGTGCAAAGCCTTTGAATTTGGTACACTGGCTTTTGTGACTGCCTCCAAATGAGGACAGGGTGTTACCACTAGCATGCGTTTCCCCTGTGACAGAGCTCGTTCCTTTAGAATAGCCATCTGTACAGCAGTTAAAACCTTTTCTATGGTGGGAAACCGCATCTCAGCCGAGGTGTACAAGTGTGACTTGTAAGCAATAGGTACTGTGTCACCTTCATTAAAAGTGAGGTAGGTGAAACCCACCGTCCCAGGAATTATTCTTATTACCAGGTTGGTGTGGTTATCACGAGTCAGTAAATATTTAGAAGCGAGCAGATCAGCCTGCAAGGATTGCAAAATGGCTGAATGCTCAGGCAGCCAGCATGATTTTGAGAAAGTTGGTTGTATCAAAGCATACAAAGGCTTGATACGCTGGGCATATTCCGGAATGTAAGTTCTGCCGAAATTCAAAAAGCCCAGTAAAGATTGTAATTTTTTCAGTGTTGTTGGAGCGCGCAATTGTGCGCACTTCTCTAAGAAGTGAGGAGCTAAACCTCTACCTTCATTGTTGAGCTCATAGCCCAAAAACAACACTGTGTGTTCAGCAATGTGCGATTTTGCAAAGTTAAATTTGTAACCCATGTCTGCGAAGTTGCAAACAACAGAATTTACACGACACAGATGCTCCCAAATATCGTCGTCTGTGAGATATATGTCATCCACATACGAAAAAGCATCAGGGTCGAGTGCCTCCAGAATAGAGACAATTCGAGCGGTAAATACACCAGGACTATTCTTGTAGCCCATTGGAAGACGCCGGAATTGCTTTTGGACTCCAGCGCTTGTAAAACTGGTCCATTGGGAGCTAAAGCTGTCCAATCTGTGGGCATAAAAACCATTGGATATGTCAAGCGTTGTCTTGAAACGCTTACGCACGAGACTATCCACTAGGGCAGAGCCGTGGGTATTCTGTACAGCACAGTTACGGCAATGCGAGTTTAAATGCCGGTAATCCAAAACCAAACGATATGATCCGTCAGGTTTATTCACAGTAAAAAGGGGATTATTCATCGGTGACACACACGTTTCAATAACTCCCTGATATTCCAATTGTTCAAGGATTTCCGCGACGGAAGATTTTGCTTCACGCCGAATGGGATATTGAGGTTGAGGCTGCGGCTGAGACCGCAACGGAATTTCGTGGCAAGGCGACAATTTATCCCAACCACATTGGTTACGGTACAGAGCCGGCGCGAGAGCCCGAGCCCACTCTTCTGCAAAATGCTGCGCATGCTCTTTCGAGACAGTGTTCGCGAAACTGGGTAGGATTACCTCCTCCCCTCGCGGCACCGCGAGCACAAAAGGTGGGGGCCAGTCAGCCTCCGAAAGTAAAATATCATATGTAGAAGACAGATTCTCCCAAAATACACCTTTAACGGTACGCTGTATGTCACCTTCAATTAACAGGACAATTTCATATAGTCTTTCAGGGGGAGCAAGTCTCGTATCCGCTGTTTCTATCATAACGTAGACATCAGTCGCTGTCACCCTCAGTAGTGGACGCAGCGCCTCTCTCACTATGGTTATCTCCGCCGCGCTGTCCAGCAAGGTCAGAGCCCACGTCAGATTCCGAAGCCGCGTTCTCACTATCTGTGGCATATCGATGCGCTGTTAAGGCTGCGACTTTCTTTTTCGCAAACTGCGGACGCCTAGGCGTAGAATCCTCCTGCTTCACTGCGCCGTCCGTCTGGCGGGACTGGCCACGTCCTTGTTGGCCACCACGTCCACGTCCACCCCCTCCTCCTCCACCGGTCTTCTGGGCCGATGTGTCCTGAAAGGAACGAGGAGAGCGTTGATCAGAACCCTGAAAACGATCAGGCGATTTAATCATCGCGCGGTCGCGCAAATCATAAACTTTTTCGGGTGGCGCAGGAGCTTGTATTGCAGGAAAAGGACCCTGAGTCTGCGTAGTCTGCTTCCCCTGTGTCTGTTTTTTAGGCCAATTCTGTTTCTTGGACTTGGGCTGGGCATCTGTCACTGCAGATTGTCCCTGTGGTTGTTTTTTCTCCTTCACTGGAAAATATTTCAGACCTCTACTTGTGCGGCCAATCGTTTTATAAGCGGCCACCACAATCTTTGCTAACTGGCGGGGTTTGTCGGCATCGGGCAGAGCCGCCAAAGCATTCGACACCTGAAAGTTAACTGCATCTCCTTTAACATTGGAGAGAATGAGATCACTTACAATCTCAAAAGAACCACACAGGCGCATACCCAATTCAACCGCTGCCTCTGGACCGTGATCATTCTGAACACGTCTAACGATTTCAGGCAGGGCAGTCATAGACGGGGTGCCGAAGCACCTTGTATAAACTGCCGCAAATGTTTTTCCCCAGCTGTCACAGTCAGCAAGTTCAGGAGTAATATCCTTCGGTAGAGTAATCGTCAACATTCTATGTTTATCAGCAGGAGTAGAATTCGGAAAAACCGCCTCCAGTTGATCAAACTTCTCTGCTAGCCAGAATGGGAAGTCATCGTTGTCAACAGGACGCGCACCAAAAACCGAATTTACCATCACTGGATTGAGACGCATTCCGCCTCGTTCCATGGGAGCGGCCGCACCCCCCTGGGGACCACCAGGAAGATGTCGACCGATGTATTGCACTAAAGCACGAATCACGGAAATGGGAACTACATGTAGCCTGCGAATTTCTGCCAGGGTACAAGCCCCGTGATTCGGGTGCGGGGTAAAGCCACCCAACGCAGGCCAATTAGTACCTGGAATTGAGAGTGGACCTAACCTCGCACGGGACAAAGAGTGGGGGAGGGCGCCATCAAACCAAACTCGATGCTGCCAATGATCAATAGGTATTTCCAATGCCCTGTATGGCGTATATTCAGCCGGGACATCCGAGGCGGTGTAGGAGTGGAACAAACCAGAATTAGCGTCCACAGCCGGAAACGTAACCCAAGAGTAAAACAACTCGTAAGGAAACGCCGGATCTGCACTTACCACGAAAATCAAAGCCATCCCATCTACTGGGACCTGGTACGCCTGAAGATGGTTGCGTACCGCTACGCGACTATGCTGTGCAATAGCCACCGCTGCCGCCATCACAGATTTGGAAACAAGAAAACACAAAGAATACTTTGTAGCACAACTGGGTAGTAATTCAAAGAAACCGTTTAAGTAAGAATCAAGCTTGAATAAAGACCTATTTCAAAAAATAGGTAGGTTTCACCAACACCCCGTTTTCCGGAAACGGACGTGAAGGGGTTAAGGCATGAACGATAAACTACTCGAGTGTCATGATATAAGACCACCGAAAACGTTGGGCGCCATGTTGCAGGGTTTCTGTACTCACACAGAACTGTGCACAGAGGAGTGGAACCTTGGCAAATTAGGGTGTCCCAAAACTTACCTTAGCAATCAACTCACCCCTTACCGAGCTAGCTACAGTGTCTCATTGGACATATCAAACACCCAATGTTTAGACAAACCAGAACATGAACTTACAGTACCTCAGGGTACGTGGGACTCATGAACACTCTTTCGTTATATTATCATTACAAACCAGAACATGGAGTAAAGAAGACACATGTGCATTTGAAATGTTTATTTACTAATGCCGTCTTCTCAGGCGCAGTATCTTAGATAATACAAGTATACTTATTATCAGTATCAAAATTATCAGCATAGTTACTAAGACATAAAAAGCGAATGGTGACAGCATGTTAACATGCTGTAATGAATAAGAGTTAACAACACTTATATCTCACCCTCCCTAACACATATATTATATTATTAGCTAAGAAGGTCTCTTTGGGTTGTTTTAGGGCGGGCCCATACCTTAGTGTCCTAGCATGAAGGAATCACATCAGCATACACCAGCTCTCTCTGCATGTGCACCGCATCAAGTCTGTTAACGATTCTCATGCAAAGCAATATCAATCCCGCCTCAAGCCCAAGTTGGCAAAGGCTGCACTTGTGTTATGACTATGAAAGCGTGGAGATCAGACCTCATAACAATTCCATATCGTGTTGCTCCAGAAACTTCAGCACTCTCCGTGCAGACATGGTTTATTAAACAAGACTGATATCAGAGCAATAACATATTATTCTCACATACACCACGGCAAACCACTAGGTTGAAAGCTAAGTCAACAATTAAGGGTCGTGTGCAGAAGTTGCAAGAAAGGAAAAATGGCGTTTAAATCTCAAATGTACCCATGCTAACTTAACACGATATAAGGATATATAGGAGCTATACAACAGGACCTACCTTAGGGGTGGCTGACATATAAGAAAAGGGAAGATGAAGGACTGGCAAGTGTGTGCACTGGCCATGTTGACATGGCAGTTACAAACTGCGTGCAGACTCTGCAATGGCGGATCTGAGTTACCTTTTACGGGCTGTTCGTGTGGGTGGCACAATCCTGTGCTGCAGCCCACCAATGGCATTTGATTCACAGGCCCTGGCACACACAGTGCACTTTACCAGGGACTGACACATAAATCAAACAGGCCAATCATGGAAACACAAATCCATAACACATTTTACCACAGGAGCACACTTGCACTTTACCACTGATTAGCAGTGAGAAAAGTGTGCAGAAACACTAAGCCAGCACAAACAGAGTCACAACCGGGAGGTCAGAAAGAAAAAAACTCAGGGGAAACACACCAGTAGATGCCAAGTCTAACAATCAGCATCATGACCACATAGTATTTCACAGGCAGTTTAAGATGGGACTGTTTGATGGGTATGTTCCTGTTGACTTGCTGATTTTTTGTGTTAGAAACTACCTTAATCACTTTGGTTAATATATGCTTTATATAATAAACAAATACATTTCTGTTTGAGTTTCAGAAAATGCAGAATGTTCTAGTCTTCACAATTTTTCTATATTTTAAAAAGGTTCTGGAATCTGCTTGCACACAGCATGGCTGTACAGTTGTAGAATCTTTGAAACAGTCCATTTCTTGCAAAAAGAGGCTGGAAATATCCTTTCATTTTTCCTGTGTGGCCAATCCTTAATTGGAGGTGGTGGTTGTAAGTGGGGTCCACCGGTACTCCTTCATGGGGACTGGCACTTATTTTTCATCATCAGGCTTTGACCCAGACACGAGAGAGAAAAAACACAAACCGGGGAAGAAGGAAGACGAGAAAGACAGAACAACAGTAACAAAGGGAGAAAGCATGGGAGAAAAAGAACATACATGCGTGAAAGAAGGGGATAGGCATTGCCTGGTGGTAGATTACAGAGGAGTGAGGTAAAATCAGAGTTCTGTAAGTGATGATTCAATTATATTCTCTGTGACATTTGTGAAAGTAACCAAAAGGGAGATCAATATAAATGAAGCATATCAGCAGGGCACTATTTGGTAACATTTGGTAACATTTTCAAATACTCCCCTCCCTTTTAGCCCAGAAAATAAAAAAAATCACAGTCATGTCAACCTCAATCAACTCAAAAATGTTATGACTATGAACATTTCATGAATCAAAGAAAATTACTAACTTTAAGAAAGTTTGCAGGTGAAGGAAATGGCTGTAGGCATTTGTGAGAACTTTTGTTAGATTACAGATGAACAAGATAGTGGAACTTACATTAACTGAGTCTGCTTATTTAAGTAAGTAGTGAGTGGAGTTGTCTCACTTCAGTAGACCAGTGTTACACTTTTTAACATAATGTTATCTATTGTCATGATGCATCTAAACCAGAAGGATTACTTGCCAAAAAAGCAGGTTTAAGACACAAATAATTAGTCAACCAACATTTAATTAGTCCCAGAGAGAGATGAGGAAAGTGAGGCAGGATGTTACCTTGCATCAACCCTAAATTTATATTGTATTGGAGAGAGACAATAGAGCATCAGCTTATTTCAAGCAGAACCAGAGTCAATTGCCTGAATGTTCATGGGCTCACCAGATATTTTTGAGGAGATGTCACATGGTGGTGGGAGTTGGGCCAGTGGTGTGAAATAACTACAGAGGATGTAGCACTTTTCTGATGGATCTTGAAGAGTGAGTCATTATAGCTATAAGGGTCCACAATGAATGACAACAGAACAGGAACACTGAGCTTAGCAAGGCTTTGAGGATGTCCAGGAAGGAACAATAAGGAGGACACCACAGAATATTCTTGATACTTGTGCTTTAAAGTAACCATCTTAGGAAACAATGTAGAGCTTAAAGAATAGTTCTCTGGAGTACTGGTGCCCTTTTTTGATTTGGTAATTGTCTGAAGTTTGGAAAAGCATTTTTAAGCAACATTCAGATTTTATAATATTGCATTTCGTCTTTCATGTGAATAAAAGACTGTACTGTTCAAATGGAGGAGTTGGATTGTGCTTATTGTCTTCTACTGGGGCAGCTAATTAAAGCATATGTTGTTGTTTTTTTAGATTCTACCATTTGTTTGTGGTCCCTATGTTCCTTATTTCCTAGTTTTTCTAATGAATTGTGGTGGAAATGTAAACTATATGCCTTACATGCCTTCTTGTGCTTTTTGGTGCCTCGTAGCTCCTGCAGAACAAAATCTCTAGGACAAAATAACTTAGTGTCACAAGCCAAAGCTGTGTGTGCAATTGCTTTTCCGCTCTACATTCTGCTGACTATGAGCCTGCCTCTGATATATACTCCATGAAACATTATTTTTCCATGCCACCAGTTGTGATCCCCCAACAAGGAAATTGTTCCTATGTCTGCTTTGCTCTGTCTGGCAGCTTTTCCTAATTTACATGCCCTGACACACCCTGAGCCACGTTTCTCACTTAATAAATATTTATAAGAATAAGGTTTTCCTACCTTCGTGCTACCTGTCTCATATTAGAGAAATCTGGAGCGGCATAGTATCTAATTAATGTTGTTGCAATTCTCCCAGATTGGCTACACTCACTACAATGTAATTTGGGCTTCTGCTCTCCTAACTAAGATAGCAATAAAACAGCTTTGAGTTTCTCAAACATACCCATTGATGATAGCAACACCTCTTAAGGGATGGACGTAGGCTTTAAAAAAGTCTTCCTCTCTTTCTGGTGTAACATTGCACTGTGGCCTTTGTAATTGGATATTTCCACATGCATACGTTCCTTAAAACTGAAGATACAAAAAAGTCTAAGGGGCACTCTGACAAGGATTGTGCAGTCTCAAATTGCTTCGTTTTGCGGCTCACAATTTGCAACTCTTAAAACGTAAATTACAACAGTGTCTCAGACACTGTTTGCAATTCGTAATGGGGTCGCAAATCGCATGCCTCATTAATATTCATGAGGCAGGTGCGAACCCATTAAACTGTCTAGCACTCCCTGGGATGGTGGCCTTCTGGGGTCAGCAAATCACCATGTATGTGACTGCTTTTTAAATAAAACAGATTTAAAAAAAAGAAATGTATCCCATTTTCTTTAAAGGAAAACGGGATACATTTAATTAAATTTTTCTTGCATCCATTCACAAAGAGGAAGGGGTCCCCATGGGACCCCTTCCAGTTTGTGAGTGGCTTACCACCTTCTTGAAGTAGGTGGTAAACTGCGAGTGTTTTGCGCTCGCAATTGCAGTCCCAAAACAATTGTACATTGAAGTGCGAGTCACTATTAGGAAGGGATGCCCTTGGCATGTCCTTCCAACAAGGGAGCCGCAAACCCCTATTTTGCGAGTCGGTAATTCGTTACCGGCTCGCAAAATAGGGTTTTTACATGGGGCAACCAATTTTGCAGTCACAAACAAGCCAATTACCCATTTCTGACTGCAAAAAACGGTCTTACATCTGGCCCAAAGTTCTCAGAAAAGGGGAGATGAAATTATACTTCCTAATAACCTTAATCAACTATAGAGCTGAATTAAATGCTGTTTTCATAATCCACATGTGGAGTCCCCATTCTGGTGTCAAATCTGCTCCTGTTTACCACATGCTCCCAGTACGATGTAAAAGGGAGCAAGAGCCTTGTTGGAATGAGGTGGGGAAGGTGGCAGGAGATGCAGTGGGCTGACAGGGGTGTGTGTCCCATTCTTCCCCATGTAGTAGAAGATTGTTGGGTGGGGTTTGGAGGACAGGGCTGCACTGCGTTTGGCGTCCAATCTGCACATGATTTTACCAGCTGAGTTTAATGATCATTAAAATTGTGTCCAGTTTTCCCATATTAAAAAATGTAAGGGCGGAAACATTGAGCATCTGCTACAGAATAGGTACCTAAAGCTTGTCTGTTTTTTAGCAAAAAAGTGAGTGCACATATTTTCTTTACATCAATGTTTTGAAATCTTTTCTTAAAATGCATGTTTTCTGTTTGTGAATCAGCCAAATGTTTGTAACTCCCTTCCTTCCCTATACTCTTTTTTTGTCATTGTAGTCACGTCTAGCAATTTCCTTTGGCTATTTGTATTTTTTTATAAGAACACTCTGTAGCATGATATGTCATGCCTATTTGTTTTATTTATGCTTCTGGCACAATTCCGCCTAGCTTCTTCTTTTATACCATGGTTCGATAGTGAAAAAAAACTAGCTTGAGATTTTACTGTCGAAGTACAGCGGTTTTGCACCTTAATTAAAACACCAAAATGAAAGAGGTTGATTGTTTTGAGATCAATATTTTTATCGATGTTTTTTCACCAGAGTAAACATATGTTGCCGAGTTAACTGCCTCAAAAGTTTCATTTACTTGTACTGCATTACAATCCAAGGCTGTACTTTGTATTCTCATGAGTCTGTCTGCAGATTTTGCAACATATTAGCAGAGTTTTAGTGCAAAGTATTCCTACCGCAACTTCAACTGTGATGTAAAGCCAAAGTGAAACTGAGGAAACAGGCGTCTTCATGAAGAAAATATAAAACTGATACATTTGAAACACAAATTGATATTTTCACATAAAGTAGAGTAAATTATTTCTTTACAAAGAGAACCAAATGGTTAGTGTAATAGCTAAAGTAGAGTGGCAATGCGCATTCCCTCCTCCTCTGTTTTCCTCTACCCAGTACTTACCTAGTGTAACATTTGCCTTATACGGAGATAATGATTACTCTCCAAGACACCAAAACAAAAAATATGTTACACTAACTGGAATTCCTTTCTATTCCCAAGAACACAAAGATGTGACTTCTTATTTCATGTTTGGTCTGAAGGGTGGTTGGGAGCTAGCAGTCATTTTCGTCCCAGTGAATCCACAGCTAAAGGGCATATACAAGTTATAGTAACAACAATGTCCAACAAGTTGTCATTCACAAAAGAAATGAGGAAAAAAAACAGTAATCACGTGAGCCCGTTAATTCATCACAATACTTAATAAATGGAAGAGCATGTGGATAAATGAAGGGAAGACATTACCATGTAAACCGAAAAATAAATATTTATATATTGAAAAAATGTAGGGCATACACATTGTATAAAGTATAAAGTTGTATAGCAATTTCATATCTACTTTGTGTTAAAGAAATACACAGTGCTGGTGAGTGAGGTAATCAGTCCGAAAAACGTGATCAAACAGAACTTTAAGGTGACAGACTGTACATCTTACTTAACAGAGAAAGTAAGGTTATTTGAGTCATTGTAAGTCTTTAGAATGTATTCTGAAGAACAATAAATTCCAAAGGTAATCTTTGTTGCCGTTTTCGTGTCAACCTTTCAAGCCTTAGAAGATTTAACAGGTCAAAGTCAGAGTCAAGAGCAAATGTGTTGAGAACACCTGGAAATCCCATGTCTCTGTTGTACGAAATTGCATTACTTGATGAATGGGGTGAGAACCCACTTTAAAGAATAAGCACAATCCTTGTCAGTGTGAACCACAAATGTCACAAAAAAACCTGTGCTTAACCCTCTGCTAGCTTGCCACAGAAATAGTCACACATAACTTAGAGGCAACGTGGAAAGTATTTATTGATAATTCATTTAGCAATAAAGTGAAAACCAGAGCACAAGAACAATGGCAAACACATTTGGAAAAATAGAGAACATTAAATAAACAAATTACTCTAAAACAACAACATTTTGATCAGTAGAACTGAAGATATGATTTTTTAAAGTTTAAGGTTTAAAATAGTGACAAAAAGTGTTAAGCGCTGACTTCAGTTCAGGTTCATCCCAGTGAAAAGTTTTACCTTCGAACTTGGTCTCTGGAAAGTCAAGAATTCGCAGAGGGGCAAGGGAGTGGGCTGTGGCTAAAGAGGGCTGCACATCATTGGATAGCCGCTGGATGAGGTCTGAGTGAAGTTCTTGACTTATGTTAAGAAAGCTCTGAGCGAGAGAATTTTGAATTTTGTTCCCAGAGAAGGTTCCTCGCTGGCCGAATACTTATCGTGCCTTCATCTGGTGAAGATTTCTTCCTTCGGACTTGGTCACTTTTTTGGAACACAGATTCTTCAAGTGGGTAAGACTGCATGCAAAAGGTTTCCAACTTTCAGGTTTCGGAAAACATTTGGAGGATTATACTATGACACCATCCTAGGCTAAAGGACCTTGGGGAAAGTATTTGGATGGGGGGATGGGTCAAGACTCACGCAAGTAGCAGGGTCCAGTGCAGACCCAGTTGGAACTGGTCAACTGGGCAGTCTCAGTAAAGGTCTCTGGAAGATTGTATTTTTATGTACTCTATTGATTTTCATAGGATGCTAACATAGCATTATGTATTATCAGTGTTCCAGTGCATACCAGATTTGTAAATAAGACAATGTTAATAACAGTCCCCCAACTCCCTCCACATCCCCCCTGATGTTTCGTCTTTCAGTAGTAGTGTGTAAATTGGTACCCATTTGCAATGAGGGAACATTCTGAGCCCTTCCCAGGGACTACAAGCAGTTCACTCGGCACTCATGATAGTGGAGCTGTGATCCCGACCAACTCTCCTCACATGTCCACTCTCCAGTCTCCATTGTGTTCAACTTTAGCCGTGTCTCCCAGGTGTCCATCCCACTCTGCCTGCCCATAAAGCGCCCTACCATAAGTTAAGGCACCAGTTCCATGCTCACTATCTCCCCAGCATACAAACCAGTCCCTTGGGTTTCATGCAAGTCGGTCAGTATCGTCACCCATGCAATCAAATCATCTTCTACTTTCTTGCTGTATGTGCTTCATCTCTGCTTCCTCCACTACCGCCCTTTCGTAAATGTCTCAGAGCCAGTCTGAGGAACATGTGGGGGTAGCCCGAACTATTTTATCGGAATGCAACTCTTTGCAAGTAAAACGCTCAGTAAAAGAAATTTCCTACAAAGGTTCTTATTTTCTGGGGTTGTTATCAGGCCTAACAGAACAGTATGGGGTGGGGGTTGAAGCTCCCACCCATTGGCCCAGTTAAGGTTCTCCACGATATCTGACCAATATTGCACCAGAGATGGGCAGTGCCATACAATGTGCATGAAATCCACTGCAGGGCTCCTGAAGCAGGCAAATCAATCTGTCAATCTGGGGCCTGGTCTGATCGGCACCGGAGCAATACCTCAGCATGAAGAGAAGGGCAGCTGAGCTGAGGATCCTTGCCCCTTGACCACGGGGAGCGCCAACCTCACGACACCACACAGTGGCTTAGTGCTGACGTTGGTGCCCCCTGCCATGGACTAAGAAGCTATAATAGTTCCACAGCAGACACTGAGGTCCAATGGGATCCTGAGTAGAAGTAGCTGCAGGGACCAACAGTGGTGTGTTGGAGAAGGCAAAGAGCAGGCCATCATATACCGCGCAGTGCTTAAATTATCCGCGGAGGGAACGAGCTGCCAAAAGCCAGAGATGCTATAGAGGCGAATTGAGGCAGCGGCAGTGTCACACCCGGGGTAAGCTTTCTGACAGACCATAGCTGCCATAAGGGACCTGACCCAGCCGACAATAGAATTTAGCAGAGCCACTGGACCAAGCACAGATACAGACTAAGGAACAAGGCCCGAATCGGACCATGATACCGCTCAAGTTGGATTGATCCTGAGGCCCAGAGGAGGGTTCGAAGGGTGGTCACAAACCCCTAGAAACACCATCAGAGGAAGAATTGACAGAAAGCCGAGCTGGCAACAGATGACCATGTAAATGTATTGCAACTTATATAGCGCACATATCACCCGAAGGCATCAAGGCGCTTGCCTTGGGAACCCATCCTGGCTTTTCCCTGTGAGATAACCCCTACTAGGTATCCCCAGGGTGAAAGCCAGGCATCCCGCAGCGGGTGGGCCGCCGTAGTGGAGATTAAGCAACTATTGCCCAGAGTTGCAGCGTGGGACCTCATGATTAGAATAGGCACCGAGGGGAGAATTATCGAGTCCGTGGACATTTTGGGCTCAGGACCCTGCCGCGTCGGGAATTGAACCCTGGTCCCGGGCCAGACCTCTGCATCAGGGTCTGCCGCTCTAATCAGTGAGCCACACTCCTCCACTTTATTGACCACAAGTCAATAAAGCAAGAGCGGTATTCCTCCGGGCAGAGAGGTGAGAAAGAATGTTTGAGTCAATATTAAGGGGGGCCGGGGCCCAGGACGCAGCAGTGTGGTTCCCTGACCCTTGCAGCAGACCGCAGGGGAGGGGCCCCACCTAGTATCTGCTGGTACAGCTGACTCGGGAAGGCAAGCGGATGTAGCTTTACAGAGGACCAGATCTGCTGCAAAAGTGGTCTACATTATCTCTGGTGAAAGGTGAGATCTGAGGGGGGCAGGTGGCCGAGGTGGCCAAGGTGGCATAAGATGGCGTCCGGAAAGAGTAAAGAAAGAGAACAATATCAAAGACATGCTAATGAAGTAAATGACTGCCCAGGAGGGTGACTCACAGGGAGACCCGAGCAGAGCAACCTCTTCGGCTTCAGAAGAACTGGAGGCTAAGGTTACACACCCTTATCTGGAGGCCCTATTTTCTGGATTGCAAAATAACCTCCTCGCAGTTAAATGAGGCCTTACTGTGGAACTACAAGCAGTCCACAAGCAGCTCCAGCAGGAGATTATCCACTTGACAAATCAGCAGCTAGATCTACAAGCGCATGCAGAAGACTTAGAAAATCGCTCAAGGCAACATAACATTTGCATCAAGGGGGCTCGCAAGACGTAGAGTAGGGAGACATGCAGCCACATGCATCAAGCTAAAAACCGGTCGCAAACGGGCAGATTCGCAGAATCTGCCCCTTTGCGACCGGTATTTTTGCATTTGAGATGCATCATCCCAAATGCAAAAATCGCAATTCAAGGAATCTCTAAATTGAGATTCCTTAAATTGCGATTGCATTTAAGGAATCCCAAATTGAGATTCCTTAAATGCAATGCATCAAAGTCAAAACATTCGCGATTTTGCTAATAGGAGTAGCAAATTACCATGAAGTTGGACTTCATAGTAATTTGCAAAAACTTTGAAAAAGGCACTTTTGTGCATTTTTCAAAGTTTCATTTTGCACACACACATGCCCTTAGGTCATGTGTGTGTGCAACATATGTGCACAGATCAATTTCAGGGGTCCAACAGGGTGTCCTTTTGACACCCTGGCACCCTTGAAATTGCATTCTCAATTTGCGATTCTCTAATTGAGAATCTCAAATTGAGAATGTCTCCCCATTCATTCCTATGGGCCTCTAGGCCCATAGGAATGAATGGGGAGGTATTCCTTAATTGCGATTCGCAATTTGCGAGTCGCAATTAAGGAATGTTTCGAAATTGTTATTTTTTAAGTGATTTCTACATGCATAGGCTTGTGCGATTCCTTAATTGCGATTCCTTAAAAATCGCAATTAAGGAATCGCAAAAGCCAACATTGATGCATGTGCCTGATAGAGACCTATATTTTGGAGCTGTTCGCCCACAGCCTAGGAGATACACAAGCAACGGAGATATCGTTGGATCAGACCCATAAGGTGGGGCGATGGGGCCCTGGCTTTCCCAGGTTATTGGACATTTTAACCTGTGTTCACAGCTTCCCTCTGAAAGAGCGAATTTTAAGTAAGGCCAGAGATTCAGCAGTCGTTTCATTCCGGGGTCAGACCCTTAATCTTTACCAGGACTTAGCAGCCTCCACGCTCCAAAAGAGGAGAGAACTCCATCCCGTCATGACTTTCCTCTGGGAGAAGAAGGTGGCCTACGGATGGGGTCACCCCTTCAGGATCATATTCCGCTGGCAGGAGCAGCGACACCAGATTCACTCCCTATCGGAGGCTTCTGCACTGCTTCAGCTGGAGCTCCCAGACGAGTCATGATGGCGGCCCACAGCGAGAGGCTTCCGGAGAGAGAATGGCGTGAAGTGGCAAAGGGTCCCTGCCAGGAGAGGTGGAGCGGGCCCAGATCAGGTCACCATGGCATCTGAGAGGAGTGCCCTGCTCAGCAAGCAGGCAGAAGACACAGCTTCCAATGAGCCTCCATAATGTGATATTTTGTATGGCATAGCAGGGCGGCGGGAGGGGGCAGGAGCCGGAGAGACCGAATCTTTGGGTCTTGGTCATTTGCATTTACAGAGACTTCACCACTGGTAGTAGGATGGGTACTTTGCTTTCCTCCCCAAACCAGGGACAATGGTTATGTTTGACGTTAGTTAATAGTTGGGGTATGTTCAAGGGTGCTGAGTAAAGAGATGCACATCAAAAGTTAACTTACAGAGGCTCGTTCAGACATATGGGGTAGGCGGGCGAGGTTGGGAGAGATGAGACATGGCAAGGGTAGACATGACGGGGAGGGGATGCACCTATGGCACCAATAATGAGAATTCTTAGGGTATTAACCCTAAATGTCAAGGGCCTTAATAATCTGATTAAAAGGAGGGCAATCCTCGTGTACTTGGAGCAATCAAGGACAGATGTATGTCTCCGAGGGCCTTCCCGCAGGAATTTTTCTCTTCACTGACACACACAACGGCTGGGGTGGCACTATTGTTCTCCCGTTCCATCAAAGGAAGAGTGGAAGAGAAGGTCGCTGAAATTAAGGGGCACTTACTAGGTTAACACGTTCGCTTAGGGCCCCTATCCATAATCTTGGGCTCAGTCTATGTTCCTAAAGAGGGTCAGGAGCGATTTATCCAGGAAGCCACAGCAGAAATCATGGCCACATAATAAAGATGGGTGGTATTGGGGGAGAACTCAATTTAAATCTTATTAACAACTTGGATAGATCGATCTTGAGACATGGAGTATCTGGAGCAATCAGCGCTGGGGGGGGGCCCTCAGACTGCAAGAGTTAGGATTGTCAGAGGTTTGACAGCACCACCCACATTCATGGGCTACACGATCTACTCACATGTACACAAGTCATATGCTAGGTTGGATTATTTCCTAGGCACCCGGAAAACCTTAACTATCACACAGTCGATAGCTATCGAACCCCGCTCATTATCTGAACACTCAGCAGTTACACTAGACCTCGCCCTCCTTCTGCACGAGCATTGGCAGTGATCCTGGCGACTGCGAGAAACTCATACAATGACAAAGAGGTACCCCCTAAAAAGTGATTTTAAGGTCTGGAAGAAGGGGGAAAAAGACAACCATATGAACTGCAGAAACACTCCCACTCTACCTATATCAATTTAATAATGGCTACTAATTGCTCACTGGGCTACCCTTTGCTATGGGAATACAACAATCCTTTATTCATTTACATTCTTGTTTATTATATACATTTTTTTGAAACAGTAAAAAGATTTTTTATAAAAAACATTTCTTTTGTGCTATATATACAATATACTTTGTGTGTGGTTCAACATTCTATAGTTTGTACGCATAGTTAGCATGATTTATACACCTCCCCATATTGTGATCAACCTCGCATCACATCACACCTCACATGTCATCACAGCCTTTCATGCCGTACTCACACATTCACACCTCACTTACATCCCAACCCCAGCATGAAAAGACATACATGACTCTAATCATGGGGAGAACACTTCATTTAGTATCCGTGATTATGTTGCCAGCTGGGAATCCATTAGGTCGACGAATGTTTCGGTGGGTAACAATTACTTGCATTCACCTACTTCAGGACCTCTCCGTATGGATATCGTTTAAAACGGAGGTTAATGGGGAATCTGTAAGCAAAGGGAATGATTTAGGAAATGGCGCCCGTAATATAGCTAATAATAGTTGATAATAACTACTACTCCATAGTGAGTAAAAAGAGAAGAAAGAGGATAGAACTCCTTTACCATGCCTCCTAGTGTGATAAAGAAGATTGTAAATGAGGTTGATTTTAGAAAAAGAGAAAAAGGAAAAAAAAACTATTAATTTAGGGGTTTAGATTTAAAAATATTGTGGGTATGCAACATGCTTGTAAACGAGGTAAGTGGGTTTACACCTTATATCCCTCCTTCTCATAGAGAAATGTGGAGCCCTCATGCTCAATCAAGGGTGTCAGAATAACGTTTATATATCACTGACCCAAACAAATCAATGAGTCCTCATGTTCACATGTTCAGACTGCGGGAAACCCTCCTTCAGAGACCAGAAATAATCAAGCAGATAGATAGCTTGATTAAGGGATATATGGAGATTAATGACTCCCCAGAGGTCCCAATCCCAATCATTTGGGACGCATTGAAGACCGTAGTAAGAGGGGAATTGGTCAGAAAACAATTGGCTGGCTTAGATTTCAACTCAGCGGAATGCTCACTTCTGCACCTCAAGCACGCATTCTATTTCGAGGGAAACAAGTGCAGAAGATTGCTGGCAAACAAACTTAGGGGACAACGCCGGACTAATCCGGTTGATTGACTGCTGGAAGAAGATGGGACAGTGGATGAGGGGGAGGAATCACTGACAGAGGTTTTGATCCTTTTGCAAGGACTTATATGCAGCACATGATCTGCCGAACCCGGCTATCTGCGAATATTTAGTGGAGACTAATGTTGCCCGTTTAACTGAGGGACAGGCAGAGGGACTAGAAGGCCCCATTAGAATTGAGGAAGTCACAACGGCAATTTCTAAACTCAAATTACGCAAATCGCTGGGCCCGTGTGGGTTCTTGGTAGGGTTCTATAAAGCCTTTTGCACCCATTTTCACTAGAGTATTCAACGCGATTACCAGCCCCTAGACATTACCCTCTTCGATGAGGGAGGCGATGATCATGGTCAAAGCCAAATCTGGAAAGGATAGCTATCTGTGCCGGTCTTATAGAGCCATTTTGCATTTAAACATCAATGCCAAACTGTTTACGGCAGAGGTCTTCAAACTTTTGGATGCCGAGACCCCCCGTCGACATTTTCAGGTGTAAGGACCCCGTCATGACAAAAATTTCCAAACCTGTAGGCAGATTCTGCACATGCATCAAACCCCAGCTCTGGTCCAGGCAGCACAGCAAGTTTTGGGCCCAGAGCAGGAGCGGGCAAAAAGCCTGGATTCATGGTTCTGCCAGAGCCGCAGGTTAACAAACGGTTTCCTAAGCCTACATACTCAGGGGCAGATTTGCAAGCCCCCTGCGCCACCACTATGTCACTTTTTGTGACGTATTGGTGGCGCAGGGGGCCCCTCCATATTTACAAGGAGATGAAAAGCAACCCTGCGTGACTTTTCCTATCCTTGTAAATATGGCCCCTTCACATGCAGCACTGTGCGTGGAAGGGGAGTTCAATGGGTGTTGCTGTGGGTGTTCCCACGCAACACCCATTGAACAAGACACATCTACATATTTGCAAGAAATCATAAATCTGGAGATGCATGTCAATGCTACTCTACCCTAGAGGTGGAGTAGCGAGGCGCAACAAGGAGAAATTGAAATAGGAAAATGCCTGTAGTGATTGTTTTTGTGCAGGAAGGTACCCCTTCCTGCACAAAAACAATCTCCCCACGACGCAGGTGCAAGGGTGCCTGCACCGGCGCATGGCTGAAGCTTGTGTGCCAGCGCAGGGGAAGGACAGAGATGCAACATATTCTTGTGAATATGTCGCATCTCTGTGCTTTCCAAACTAACAGAGCACGGCGCAGCAAAATGACTTGCTGCACCGTGCTGCGTTACTTGTTGTAAATCTGTCCTAAAGTGCTTTAAAATTTTTACAACTCCAGCACATCCACAGGACCAAATTCTCACGAGTGCCGAGATGCAATGGGACTTGTATATAATGTTTTTATAAGATACATTATTCTTATAATAGAAATTGGCAAAAGTGAAAAACATTTTGGGGCAAATTTACAAGCCACTTGCGCCACTTTTGCGTCACTTTTAACATGGGAAAAGTGACGCAAAAGTGGCACAAGCGGCTTGTAAATCTGCCCCTTGGTGTACTTGGAGGATAGGAGCACCTCATTACATTATAGGCAGATGATGTAATAATTCCCCCAAGAGGCTCTACTGGCATTCCTGAGGGAGGTGAAAGGATTTGGAGTGGTCTCGGGATTCAAGATTAACCTCAGATGTAGGAAGGCAAATATTTGGAGTTTGGGATGTAGGGGCATGTTAAAATACAGATTCGGTAATTTTACCGAATCAGTAATTTTACCGATTCGGTAAAATACCGAATAGGTAAAATTACCGAATCTGTATTTTGACATGTAGGTAGCACTGTAATCAGTGCTACAGGGGTTTAAGAATTCGCTATTTACCACCAACTAGAAGTTGGTGGTAAATAATGAAAACCCTTTAAAAGCATTTCTTTTGCTTTTCAAACGTTTAGGGCATGTCTGTCTGCAACATGTGCACCTATACACGATTGAGGGGTGCAACAGGGTGTCAAAGTGACACCCTGCCACCCTTCAATGTTTCCCCCAATTACCGAATCGGTATTTACCGATTCGGTAATTGACATTCATTCCTATGGGCCAGGCCCATAGGAATGAATGGCAATTACCGAATCGGTAAATACCAATTCGGTAATTACCTAATCTTACCGATTCGGTAATTTAAAAAGAGGAATTACCTACATCCCATTTACCTACTCTTAAATACCGAATCGGTATGATTCGGTATTTGAGAGTAGGTAAATCGAGATTACCTACATCTGGCCACAAGTCACAGGCACTGAGCTTTACAGTGACAAGGGCCCTGAAAGAAGCCCTCGTACAATCTCTTCACATTAAGTGGCAGCGGACTATATCCTACCTGGGAATAGAACTTGCTTCGACCATAACTGAGAATAGATGAGGTCAATTATGGAATCTTGACCACGAGGGTCCAGACAGACCTGTCGAAATGGCGTCCCTACCCTCTGTCTTGGCTAGTCCGCATAGCTGCATTGAAGATGGTGGTCCTTCCTAGAGTACTCTATTTCTTTCTGATGTTGTCCCTTTGGCCGCTGTCCGGATCAATCTGAACTGTACATGGTGATTTTGAAATTTCGATGTGGGCAGAACGATGCCCCAGAATGCACCGGGAGCTTAGTTGGAGGACCACTGCTGAGGGCGGCTTCGGCATCCCTCCATTCTCAGATACTACAAGGCTGCACAAAGTAGATATTTAGTAGAATGGTCTCGCCTGGAGTCAGAAAATAAATGGCTCTTTATGGACAGAGCACCAGCTGGCACATCCTTGTTTAAAATCCCGTTCCTGGGCAGATCACATAGATCCCCTAGTCTCCATCTATCGGCGGTTACCTCACCCACCCTCAGAACTTGGGATGCACTAGTTAAAGCAAATGGTCTCTCGTCATTCCCCTCCCCCTAACACCAATAGTGGGGGATCCAGACTTCACCCCGGGATTAAAGAAAGCAACGTTTCAAGAGTGGCTTAGGCCTTGATGTAGATCGGTGGGCCACTTCTTTGATGAAGAGGGTCCTATTCCCTTCAATACCCTGAGGATTGACAACACTATCTGGGAGAGGGAAAGATTACGTTACACACAGATCAGACACTGGGTGATGTAGCCAGAGGTTGAAGAGGCAGACCAACGACCCCTGATGAATTTGAGAAGTGGCTCATATGTAAAGAATCAGACTGACACTTGGTAACATAATTGTACAAGCTTCTGAAGGAAAGGGGTTTGGAGGAGAAGTCACTGTCCCTGACACGATGGGAGCGTGAACTCGGGAGGGAGCTTCCCAGCCGCAAATGGAGGGACATACACTATAGGGTGAGACACACAGCGACCAATGCCTCTAGCATAGAAACCGCCAGAGCGCCTACACAAAGGGAACCCGACAACACAGAGCGAGCAGTGTTGGACGTGTGGGGAGGCCACTGGGTCACTGTCACACATACTATGGGACTGCTCTAAACTAATCAATTTCTGGAAAGAAATTTTAGATGAGATAAATATGCAATTTAGCACGCAAATCTCCCAATTCCCAGTGTACATATTACTAGGTCTTCCCAACCCATTGACGTACCCACTAAAATCTAGACGGGCACACATATGGTATTGGCGCTTGGGGCGGCTCACCAAACGATCTTGGCATTATGGGGCACAGATAGGATATCGACCAAACTGGGATGGTTACATCACATCTATTTGGTATTGCTTGTTTGGATAGGATGGTTACATCACATCTGACACCTGCTGGGGATGGAGAGGTTATCATCCACACTGCGGGATCAAGGAGACACATTCAGAGAGGCCTGGAGTTCTTGTATCACCCTATTATCCCAGGAATTTACAGAACTCACCTGGCCACAATACCCAAAAATATTGCAATTGACTGGAGAATAGCATGGTTTTGTTGAGCATGTAGCCTACTCAGTTATCTGTAGTTAGCTATGTAATAGTGTAAGAGCACCCGGGGGAGGTTGGGGTCAAATTGGTGGGGGTATGTTTTTCTTCTTGTTTTCTTCTTCGTATCTCACAATGTGGCATAGATGGCTGACTAGGCGGAATGTTTGATGCTTCGTTGGTCGGTCTATGTCTGCACTGTAATATCATTTACGTTGCAACATTAAAAACAAATTTAAAACAAAAATAGAATAAATAAATCATGGAAGTTAGAATGAAAGTCAAGTCAAGGAGTGAGAAACAAAGTGGGAGTGGGCACACTTGTAACAAGGAACTTACAGATTAATAAACTATGAAACCCGTGGTAGGGGAAATTATAAAGGTTTCAGAAGTGTACCTAGAGAAATATGGGAATAAATTAAGCAGGGAAAAAGCAATCAATCAGTGCAGTGAAAGAAGGCACTTATTAGAGGGATGGCAGAAACTGTCTGCAATGAATAGACAATTAATTTGAAATTACCCAACCCATAATTACAAGACTATGAAAACTGATTGGTGAGAGGGATGCCACCATTACGTGAGAGCACTCAGCAGGCCTCAAGTACAAAAAGTTAAAAAAGCATGCAGTGGAGAGATTGGAAGCAGCTCCATAAAGCAGAGTTCTCACCAGAGTAACTGCATCAAGAAGGGGAAAATTATTCCAATGGGGAAGAAAATAGTAGCCTACAGTAAATTAATCAGTTAGGTCCAAGGATTGGGAAAGCCAGTTAGGCAATAAGCAAGGTAATACTGGGGAGTGAAGCCCAAAAATCATCCTTAGGGTCCAAGGTATGACCAAATAAGGATACAATGCAGAAGAGAAGGCAAAAACACAAAGAAGACCAAGAGTGTGCTCGTCAAGGAATAGAGTGTGTTCGGTAAGAGTCCAGATTGCTGACGGAGTGGAGTCAGAGAGAACTGTGTGACCACAGCATCAGTAGTGAGGATTCTCAGGAAGGCAGTGGTACAAAAAATAGAAAGGCATCTGGCATGTTTCTGAGTCACCTAGGGACTGTGGCCTCAAGGGTGGACTTTCCAGTCAAGTGTATAATATCTAGAGGTCAGCTACGGATAAAAAAACAAAATGGGTGGGGGTTAGAACCGACATCCTTTGTGTGATTTCCCCCAAATGTTTTGTCTTCCCTCCTCCTGTTTTGCTGGATTTGATGTTGTTTCTCCCAGGGTTCTGCATACTTTATCACTGCTAACCAGTGCTAAAGTGTTTGTGTTCAGTCCATTAAACATGGTAAAATTGGCTTACACCAACTTAGCACATTACATGTACTTATAAGTCCCTAGTAAAGTGGTACTGTTTGTACTCAGGGCCTGTACATTTATTGATACTAGTGGTACTGCAGCACATATTGTTCCACCCCCTTAAGTAACCCTTTTAAAATACGTCACAGGCCTGCAATTGCAGCCTTTTTGTAGTTTTAAAAAACCGTTCCAACCTGGCTAAATAAACGTTTTGCCAGACCTAAACGTTCCTTTTTAACATCTATAAGTTTTGGCCCTGTTTGCTATTTTGTATGTGATGACTTTGAAACCAACTTTGTCCTAACTACACAGAACCTTTACTTCCAAAACATCCACCTCTTGAAGCAATATATAGATGATATTTTACTGATTGCTTTCTTCATGAACTGGCTCGATGATGCCCTTGAAAATCTTTCATTCACTATCGATTTTCTCCTGCAGTATGCTAAGGGTCATATCCAGACATTGGCAACGTTTTTCTATCAGGGTCAAGAAAATAGAGATTAACAGTCTGACTCTCTAAAATCTTAAGTCAGGATAGTGTAACAGTGAGTGAGCGGTTGGGAGTCTAGGGAAATGGCGGGATGTCTGGCAGTGGTTCCTTGGACTCATCTTTACCTGCAGCCTCTAGGTCAGCATATGTTGTTGCATTGGAAACTATAATCCCAGATTTACAACAATTTCAGTCACTCAACACATCTTACAGGATATAAGATGATGGCTGAATCTATGCAATCTGAAGAAGGGGGTTTCCTTCGCCTCTCCTTCTCCAGGAATTGTAAAGCAGATGCCAACAGCAGAGGGTGGGGGCTGTTTTAAGAAACCGAAACATGCAGGGGCACTCATCCATGGAAATGCAGAACTCCTCAAATTGGAGAGAACTGATGTCAGATACTCAGCCATTTCTGCTTTTTCTCCCCTCAAAAAGGACAGTGTTGGTTTTGGGGGTCTCTAGTTGGCACAGGTAGGTACTTTTGATAAATAGGGACCCTTGCCTCTAGTCTGGGTAAGGGGAACACTCCTAAAATACCCCCTGCTCATCTCCTTGGTAGCTTGGCATGAGCAGACAGGCTTATCTCAGAGGCAGTGCATAAAGCATTTGTGACAGCGGCGACATCCAAGATGGGACGGCAGCAGCTCCGACGGCGGCACGCATCTCCGTGGACGCGAGGCGCTTTTCTCGATGCGGTGCAATACGACAGCTACAGCGGCGACATCCACGATGCGACGGCAGCAGCAGCGACGGCAACATGCTTCCTCTTCGTTGCGAGATGCTTCTTTCGATGCGGTGCAATACGACAGCTATAGCGGCGACATCCAAGATGCGACTGCAGCGACGGCAACACTCTTCTTCCTCATGAGTCGCGCTTCCAGCTCCTTGCGACATGCAGTCCGGAAGAAGGCCCAAACTAGCAGCCAGTACTTCCCAAAAGGACTCTGAGGAGCTGGGGATTGAAGTCTGTTGTCCCTGAGACTTCAGCAGGAGGCAACCTCTGTTCCAAGCCCTTGGAGATCCTTACAAGTTGAAAATAAAGTACACAAAGTTCCTTTCTCCTTCCTTTGGCAGTAAGGCAACCACTGCAGGCCAATCCCCCAAGCAGCACTTCAGCTTAGGGATAGTCTGTCCTCTATTTCTTCTGGTTCCACTCCTCAGCAAAGGTTTCTTCTTGTTTGTCCAAAAGCGATCTAATTTCTTGGGATCAGGGTCCCAATATTTATACCCCAAAATCGTTTATCCAACAGTGCAGAGGGGCCTTTGCCCAGTCCAAACCACTTCTGGAGCACTCTGTTTCCATGACTCCTTCTTTCCTTTCACAGTGCAGGGCAGAAACATCAGACGCCCCCACAGGAGGTGGAGCCAGCATTGTGATGGAAAGGCACAGCCCTGGAGCACTCTGTTGACATGATTCCTTCTCTCCTTTCACAGTGCAGGGCAGAGACATCATATGCACCACAGGGGGTGGAGCCAGCACTGTGGGGGGCATGCACAGTCATATTCAGGTCCCAGGTGCAACTCCTCCCTCCCATCTAGATGCAGATCTCTCTATTCACCACTGGGCGGACTCACCCTGTCTCCTGGAATCCCCCAGCCCTGTCACTCAAACTTCAGACAAGGAATACACAAGCTAGCAGAGGCAGACTTGGATAGTTACACAAGAAAATACCTACTTTCTAAAAGTGGTATTTTTAAACGCAGAAAGTTAATATCAACTTCACTAAAAGATGTATTTTATCATTCTGAGTTCAGGCATACTAAACTCGAATTGCTTCCATGTTCCCTGAGTCAGATAGGATTATAAAATGTAACAATCTAACTGCCCATTCTGGCCTATGGAGAACAGGTAGACTTGCAATAGAGAAAAACGAAAATGGCTGTAATTCACTATTAGGACATGCTACACACACCAGGACATGTCCTACCTTATACTTACAATGCACCCTGCCCTTGGGCCTACCATAGGGGTGTCTGACATTAAGAAAAGGGAAGGTTTAGGGACTGGCAAGTGGGGGCACTTGCCCAGTCAGCATGACAGTACCAGACTGCACACAGGCTCTGCAATGGCAGACCTTAGACACACTTTTACAGGCTGCTTCTGTGGGTGGGTCAATTATGGAATCATGAATTCATACATCAATTTACAATAGGGAGCATATGCACTTTAGCACTGATCAGCAGTGGTATAGTGCCCAGAGTCATAAAACCAACAAAAACAGGTCAGACAAAATACAGGAGGAAGGCAAAAAGTTCAGGGATGACCCTGCAAAAAGGGCCAAGTCCAACAGACAGGATTTGTGAATACTGAAAATATGGTTAAGAAAGCTTTTATCAACTGTCAGGGGGCCCCAACATTCCAGGTCTAGAAGGTCTAGCTCAGAAGACATAGGCAGAGTACAGTTTGTTCACCATGGACGTGATTTGTCTGTGGAGGATGGAGAATGGGGATGTAGAGTGCTACCTGAACTCTCTGCCACTGCCCAAGTGTTTTTAAGATGTGCTCTTTTTGCGACAGAGGAAAATACTCAACCTCACCAGGTGTACTCCTTCACTCACTGTCAGAAAGCTCAAGGCAGGATGCCAGGGGTCTCGTGTGCATTTCCACTCATCCCACAGTTCTCCAAAAGACCAAGGAAGAGAGGGTGCAGGTATTGTTCGAACACAGTCTTGGCATAGAAGGTCTTGGTATTCATTAGTCCTAAATCTGCCAATATCTGATCCATGGATTCTTCCAATTCATCCTTCTGCCACTCAGATGCCAGTCAGAATCAACTCTATTGAAGCTTCATTTAGGGGTATGGAGTTTGAGAGAGTACATCTAAGAGAACAAGGGTGTTCTGAGGAGGTGGCATTATCGATTCTGCAATCCAGAAGGCCGAACTTAAAGTGTATTCTAGACACTGAAAACATTTTAGACAAGGTGTTGTTTTAAGGAGGTTAATGCCTGTCTCTGTGCTCCTGCAATATCTCTACATTTTCTTAAAGATGTTTTTCTTACTGGATCTAGCAGTAACAATGTTGTGTAATAAATGGTATACAACCTTTACAACGAAACTTTTACAACGAACTACCATTACAACGCAACTTTTACAACGCAAATTATTACAACACATTGCTCTGGGGGGCGCTCTAGGATAGGGAATAGGTTAATTTACTATCCAATAACCTTCCCTACTATCCACAGGGACTGGAGTTGGAATAGTAAATTAAACTATTCACTATCCAGCACCCCAAAGCGCTATGCGTTGAAATGGTATGCGTTCTAAAAACCGCGTTGTAAAGGTAGGCGTTGTAAAAGTATGAGTTGTAACGTCATACATCCGTAATAAATGATCAGCCAATAAAATGTTTAGCGGTCAGGAGGTCCAGCCTTGTACACCCTGGCGTCTAGACTCTTAAAAAGTCTCCATAGTTGTCATCCAGTAGTACAATCACGAAATCATTTGATTTATCACTAGATCTAAGAGTTTTCCAGGAAGCACCCTTTGAACCCTTCAAGAGAGTTAGTTTAAAATTCCTCTCAAAAAGTCATTTTGGAGCTCTACTGTGCCAGGATCATTCTCTCTGTTATTCCTGATAAGGTTGTGCTATGTACTAAACCATCTTTTTTTTGTTAACAAAGATTGTATCTTCCTTTCATTTAGAACAGGATATAGTTCTTGCTGTCTACTTTTCTTCTCTTTCCTCGGCACCGGGAGAGAAATTATATCTATTAGATGTCCAAAACGCCCTATCTATTTGTGACTTTTGGAGCAACTGGAATTTTTTTTTACATCTAACTACGTAAACTTTGAGCAGGTGAGTACGTCAAACAGTGTCTTTGGCTGATGAGTTATCCAGTACTCCTCCTCCTATTGCTACTCAGAGAAGGTCTGGGGTAGTGACTGCTCTTACACAGCTTTCAAGGGGACTCCCGAGTGAAACATCTGTAATGCTGCCACTTGGATTTCACCTCACACTTTGGCGCCCCACCACAGACAGACCCTCCAGGATATCGCGATTTCGCGATTTCGCGGTTTGCCGTGAAATCGGCACTTTTGTAAAAATGCAGCGATTTTTACAAAAGTGCCCGCGAAATCAGCACTTTTGTAGAAATCACGCGGCATTTTCACAAAAGCCGCTATATCCTGGGGGTCTGATTAAAGGAACCTGTTCAGCACAAACAAATAAAACATTCTGTACGAATGGAGCTGCAGTCCTTATTAACGTTTATTGGTCCCTTTCCTGTGCAAACAGATCGAGGTGAGAAGAAATGAAGCAAGGTATCCAGCGACTACTTCACCATTATTTCTTCAAAACATGTAATTTCCTCAGGTCTCCGAGTCCTAATCACTCTCACTTGTATACTAAGGCTGTTTTATTCTATTGTCTTTTTTAACTTTCACAACAGCAATGCTTAACTAAATACCCAGTGACTGCCAGAAAAGTGAATGTAAAAGTTCCTGGGTCGAAAGGAGGAGGTCTGGGATTGAGGAGGAAAATGTAGCCGAAGGCCAAATGTTAAAAAAAAGAATCACTCGGAGGTCATTAAGAACCTCCTGGAGAAGGGAAACAAACTGTATGTCCCACTATGTGCACAAAACCTTGTAGTTTGCAAATAAACTACTTATGGGACGCGCAAAATATGTGGGTGCAAATTATGTGCCACTCCTAATTCCGTGAAAAACGGTGCAAAACACCAGTACACAACCCCTGCTTAATTTGTCACTCTCTTAAGAAATTAGGCCACTCACTCTGTGACAGGTCTGTGTGAAAGTCATCTGCATGGATATTCTCTTCAAATGGTCAAAGTACATAAATTGTGCTGGATGACTGCCACTAATTAATACATTAATAAAGAGACCGGAACTTGAACTGCACTATGGTAATGCTCAAAGTAGAACACTATCCAGAAAATGGAGACGCCATATGTGAATGACCCACAGCAACAGTCTGCCACAGTACTACAAAGACAAAAACCAGTATATGGCGCAGGAGGGGTGTTAAAGGTAGTTTGTGCATAATGCCTTGTCGAAGCTTATGCATTTCAACAGTATAATGTATTGGCTTTCCTAATATCTTTAGCCTCCGACCCGAGTGATGTCATTTAATGGTCATGGAAACGCTAGCGGCAGCCAGACATGAAACCTACCGTAGCTGTGAGCCTTCACCCACCAAAGCAGGAGAGCGGGCATCGGCCGACAGGTAGATGGGCCGCACCGGCTCCAGAAGGACCCCCTTTCCCCTCAAGGCCCCGCCCACCCCTCCCATCTCAGCGCACAGTATGGACGCGCCATTCAATGCTAGGCTGCGACTCTGCGGGGGCTGCCACCAAGGCCTGTACTACCGCCAACCCTGTTTCCATGGGTCCGCTTTGTCTGTGCGGCAGATGGCCTCATGTTCTCAAGTCTTTCGGGCTCCATGTATATGTTTACCTTTTTTTAGACCACCCACCTTCCCCGGAAGTTCACGTTCTTGGGTCTCCATAATAAAGCATAACTGTTTAGCCTGGAAATACCGTGGGATCAGGGGAAGCCCCCTGCCTCCCTCCGATTTGGGTCGGATAAGTTGTTGTTGGTGAAGACGCAGATTCTTGCCTTTCCAGATGAACCAGTTAATGACGAATTGTAGGTTACGGAGGATCGCTGGCAATGGGGTTAATGGTAGGGTCTGAAATATAAAAAGAATGCGCAGCAGAACATAATTGTGAAGCACACTCTCGAGGTAAACAAAGTGTCTACATTGTAAATAAACCAAATATACATAGCTTCATGTTGTTAAATAACTAAAAAAACTAAGATATCTGTGTTTGTTGTTGGAAAAATGGCCACATAAAATGCCGCAAAATTGCCGCTAATTTCCATATTTGTGCCGCTAAATTTGCTAATCCATGCCGCTATATCCTGAGGGGTCTGCACAGATTACACAATTTAAAGGTTCTGTCACCGGTATGTTGATAGCAATTCAGACTTCACACTGGTTTGTAATTTCTTTGGATTCATTTTAAGTGCTTCAGAATAAAACACTGGATGTTGCATGATATGATAACTTTTTTGGGTCTCTTTAAAAAAAAGAAAAAGTAAATTCTGTAGTCGTACAATGGAGGTGCTTGGGTAAACCCGCAAGTAAAGGAAGGAGAAGGTAACGGGGTAGGGTTCCAATTAGTGTAAAGTATTTTTGTTTTTGTTCCATGGACAGTACACAAATTGCGCGACGAAGCAAAAGCCTCCCCAACTAAGGTCTGTAAGTTGCAAGACTATGATTTGGAGTTATGATGCCAACCGGTAAGTAATCCCAACATTTTCTTTTCCACACCCTATTCATACTTTGTATTAAAACGGCTTCTTAGAAGAACGTCTGAAAAAGGAAGGTCGTGAACTTTTTACTCCTACATCCCAGATGAGTATTGAAGGAGGTCAAGGTATAGTGGTATAAACTTTCTACTAATTTTCTTTACTCGAATGGAACCCAAAGGAAATCAGCATAAGTAATGGTGCCCCCATGTGCCCTATTAGGAGATGTTCAAGTAAGGACACCTTGTTTACAGCTCCTGTAAATGGACATATTCCAGTGATGCTCTATTTAAGTGCAAGCATCACTTAGGGATTCGTGCAGCCTTGGGAGGCGTGGAGTATAATGAAAAACGTTGGTTTTAAATGATCCACGGAGTTGGCGCTGATTGTTTCTTCTTACCTAGTCGAACCTTGCAATCTGATTGTGTATTAGCACGATTAAAGATTTTACTGCAATTCTTCTGAACAAATACAGTGCTCACAGCCATTACACGTGCAAGTCAAACACATGTTCCCTGTTGGTAAATTGCATGCAACAGAGGGAATTGTTGTACAGCACTGTAGAAAGACACATTACACAGCCTCTATTAAACTAGGTTAAACATTGACAGGAATCAATGACCTGTGATAGCTCATTGCCTTAGGCAAGCTTGATTGTGAGTATGGCAGCTTTGCAGGTAAAAAGGCCTCACATAAAATTCCCTTTGACTTTTCACCAAACAGAAAATCTCATGGGTAGCATGTTACCTGCCACCAGAAGCTCGGCACACTGATGTCTGCTGGAAACTGGGAGCGCGCTCGCCGCTTCGGCTGGTGGTTGATTCTCTCAGTGTCAGTCAGGAACAGACAGCCTCTGAATGTACTGCAAATAAAAAAGAAATGCCTGCTGGCTGGAAAAAACGTGGTTTCACGTGGAAACCGGCTTGTGCGGAAGGAGCAACTAAAATGAAAGACAAAAGAATATTCCTGTGGATTTTAAATTATATTTAAAAGTGAACCTTATCTGCTGTCAGCTTCTTCTTTTCTATAGGACTGCAACAGGGACATTCTGAATTTCGGTTCAATATCAAATCGGCAAACGGTCTTCAAACCCAATTTAATATTGTCAATTAGGCATTAATTGAGCATGTACCCATGAATTTTCCTCCATGTAAATTTCCTCAGGTACCTCCTGGAAGAATCTGCATGGAGAAGCCCTGCCAAAAACATGAAAACATAAATGAAATCTCCAGTGTCATAGCAACGAGTTTTGGGGCTAGGGTCAAAACATATTTTGGTGCCCATTGATTGAAATAACTTTAAATATTATTGCTAATTTTCTCCTCTTTAAAGCATGCAAGATACCAAATAATATTTTCCGACCGGGCTAAGGGAAACTTGCTAAATATGTTTGATATGGCGGACCAAAATTATTAAAATGCCACTGGGAAGAGGCACGCATAATTTGAGGAGACAGAAACGAAGAAGAGATAAGAAAATAGGTTTTATAAAAAGATAAATCACTTTCCCAGGGGCGCCCTTGAAACATGGGTATCGATAGACAAGCCACTTCACTTGCAACAAAAAATACAGAAACGTGCTGCTGAGAGATGCCTCTCTTTCATTGTGTCAACCTCATCTACAATACTCAGGTTTGCCCGTGGTAACTTCCCTTCCATAGGATGCAGTGAATCCACCTTGTGGGTTGGCACATTCTTTGTTCACCCCACTTAGCCTTGCCACCATGCACTCTCCTCTGACCGCGTATCAGGGTGTATCAAATGAGGGCGACTGAGCATTTCTGCTTCGAGGATGAAGTTTAGTGGCAGAGGCTTAATTCTGAGGGACACCAGCACAGTGATAGCTTTGGAAGGCAACAGCTACATCCAGTTCAGGGCTATTATCTCTGTCAGCAGAGCCACAGGCAGCAGTTAATTTTTGGACTTTAAGGCCCAGAAAGGGAAACTGTTCGTGAGTCAGAGACAACACAGATGCACAGAAATAATAAACATCTATCTGTGAGAGAGAGTATGTTAAGGCTTGTGAGTTAAAGTAAGACATCACTTTTTACTGAGAATTAAAAGTTGCTTTGCGTTATAGGAAAGGTTTGGTTGAAGAAGTACATATGCGGGTGGCGTGCTTGAGTAACAGCCACTGTGGATACATGGAGCTGGTAATTGTGCTTCCAAGGGTGTTGCCAGGTCCTGTTAATGAGGTGGTGGATATTCTACTTGTTGAGGAAATAAATATGGAGGTGTATTCACACCAGAAAGCAAAGAAAGATTGCTTAATTTTCATTCATCACATCACAGGAAGGGAAGAATACAGTTTCATGACTCTCAGAACCGATTACCACCAAGGAGTCTTCAACAGCAGAAGCATTCCAAGTGCCAAAATAAGTCTGCAACCGGATAGTTTCGAGTCTGGAAGGCCATTTATCTGGTTAAGACACATGACTGGTGAACTAGCCTATGACCACATGGAATAGGGAGTTGTGGTACCTATGCTTGCTCTAAAGCTTCACATGCTGCATCTATGGGGTGAAGCATTCCATGACCATGACACACGTTCACAATGTATTTTTCTATTGACATCACGCATATGAATGAATGAAAGAATGAAAAAGCATTTATAAAGTGCACAGCTACTCAGAGAAGAGTGTCCTGGCGCTGAAAGACTCAATCAGACCTGCTGCTACCCCACGGGGTGGGAGACCCGGGGTTAGTTCTGGAAAAGCCAGGTTTTTAAAAATGTTCTGATTGTGGTTACATCGGACAATTGCCTGAGTATCAGAGGTAAGAGGTTCCGGGCACGTGCACCCTGCACCTGGAGGGAGCGGCCGCCTGTGTGGATGAGGCAGATATTAGGAATGGAAGCCAGATTCAGTGTAGAAGACCTCAATGTTCTAGGAGGCACATCATGTGTGACTCTACTTCTGTGGTACTGCGCACCGGTTTCCTGCAGGGCCTTGAAGACGAGAACTTAGGCCTTAAAACAAATTGAGATGAATTATGAGTCGTGGGTTTTAGCCGGAGGTCTGCCCATGCAGCCACGTTCTGAACCACCTGTAAGTGGTTAAGCAGGTATTCAGGAAGGCCTAGGTACAAGACGTTGACATTGTGAGGTTGGAGACAATCAGAGCTTGGTCAACGGTATTCCTGTGATCAAGAGGCAGGAGGGGGAGGAATTTCCTCAGCATCCGTAAGAGGCCAAAACAGGAACCAGCAACTGACTGGGCATGCGCTTTCATTGACAAGGCACTATCCATCTTGTTGCCCAGATTTCTTACCATGCTAACAGAGGAGAGGTATGGTGACATATCTGATGGCCACCACCGTTTCCACTCATCCGTGGGTGGGGAGCCGAACATACACGGTTATACTGTGATATTTTGTCAATTGATTACTACTAGACCTGGCATCATCGGCATGGTTTTCAACCTAACTTTTTGCCTTGAACCCTCTTGTTTTGCTGACTTAGTTTGTGCTGTCATTAGGACTCTGCACTCTTCACCACTACTAAAGTGCTTGTGCTCTCTCGTTCAGACATTATAGAATTGGTTTATACTCACATGGTATATATACTTTACATGTAAGACTCTAGTAAAGTGGCACTACCTGTGCCTAGGGCCTGTAAATTGAATACTACTAGTGGGCCTGTAGCACTGATTGTGTCAGTCACTGAAGGGGCCCTGTATAACATGTCTCAGGCCTGCCATTGCAGCCTGTGTGCGCAGTTTTAAACTTCCATGTAGAGCAGGCAAAATAAACCTTTTGTCAGGCCCAAACAGTCCTTTTTAATACATCTAGGTTGTTGTGTGTTTCCTAGGGACCTATTGTCATTTTACCCTATATTAGCCTAACTGTGCGTGTTGTAAGCCGCTTTTGCTTTGCACATGTTACAAAATAGCATGCTTGTTTTTGTGCCACATTTTTATTTTGCAAATAGGCTGCACATGATTTTGTATTTTGCTCATCTGCTGTGATTCAGTCGGAACATCTCATACAAGGTCAAACAACACTGCTCCCCGTTATTTTCTGTGGTCGGACACTAAACCTAGACATAATAGAGAAATACAGCTGCTGTTTTCGAACATACAATTTTTATCGTATAAGACAGGACTTGTCGTTTTGAAATAGAGAGAAGACATTCTCTCAGAGCAAAGGTCCAGAGATGAGAGAACATTGCCATGTGAGATAAAGAATAGCTACCTATGTATGCCAGGTATGGGGTCGCCACTAATCCCAGAGATCTAAAATATATCACTGTGTTTCCATAATGAGGGTAGGCTTAGGCAAATCTGACAGTCAATATGACAGGGCTTTGTATTGTGTCTGGTCTTTTTAATATGCTAATCACACTCTTGGCCTGCATATGCCGTCTAATTGCAGTGCAGTAGTTACATAATAGAGCGTGATAGTTTCAATTAATATTGAAAGCTTTCTTTGTGTCTCTTTTATTTATTGTGGATGTATGAGTGAGCGAATGAAAGGTGATGACCTGCTACTGTGATCGCTGAGAGGGTGGGGTGCCAATTCACTTGTGTTAGACTTGGCATCCTTGGCGTGGTTTCCCCAGACTTTTTGCCTCTACCACCTGTATTTGTGATGCTGTGCTGGACTAGATGCTTTGGGCACTTGCCACTGCTGATCAGTGTCAAAGTGCAAGTGCCCCCTTTGTAAATTGTTATTACAATTGGTTTTCTCAGATTGGCCTATTTGATTTACTGCTAAGCCCAAGTAAAGTGCATTAAGTGTGACAGGATCTGTAAATCAAATGCTACTAGTGGGTGTGCAGCACAAATTGATCCACCCACATGAGTAGCCCTGAAAAGGTATCTCAGACCTACCGCTGCAGTGTCTGTGCGCAGTTTGTTAACTTATATGTCGACTTGGCAAGTTCACCCACTTGCCAGGCCCTAACCTTCCCTTTTCGTACATGTAAGACACTCCTATGGTAGGCCTAAGGCACCCCCGTGGGCAGGGTGCTTTGTATGGGGAAGGTAGGACATATACTGATGTGTGTGACATGTCCTAATAGTGAAATATTGCCAATTTTGTCATTTACTATGGAAAGGCTATCTGTCCCAGAAGATAGAATGGGAAATACTTTGTAACATCTCACAAGTATAATGCCCCATTGGGACAAGATAGGGAAATAATTTTTAGGCTCGCTGAACACAGAATTTAATAACACATAATTTAGTAAACATCGTTTTCAAATTGTGTGTTTGAAATGTGACTTTTAGCAAGTAAAAGATAACTGGGACTTGTGTCCTAGACACTGGATGCCGTACCATGCATCACTGCAAAGTGCAAACAGTCTGAACAGTGCAAAGTGAAAAAGTTTATCAAGGTGTACATGCTCATTCACCAAATGTCCAACCCATGCTTGAGACCATACTTTTTATTTCTCATCCAGATGTTTGTTTTACATACAACTGATTTCTGATATTTGTGCTTGTAGATTCCACTGGCGAAGGGCATTTATAATACCCAAAATGCATTAGGAATGACCATATTGTTGTATCACAATATGTATCAATGAATTAAGTACCTTGAAGAGTACCATTATTCTTTTCATCGTTTGAAAATTAAAACGGCTGAGCAAGATTCTGCATTCTAGTGATCATTTGGACTGTGGTTACTATTATTGATCTACCAATCACGCTCAGCGGTGAATCATCATTACACCTTGATAAACGTTTTCACTTTGTACTGTTCAGACAGTTTACACTTTACAGTGAAGCATAGTAGTGCACCCAGTGTCTAGGACACACGTCCCAGTTCTCTTTTTCTTTCTTTCCCACAGGGTACACACGTGAGAAGCAAAAATGTGAGTTATTTGTTTATTGGTTGTTACATTTTGTTTAGTTTGAGTGCACCCTAGCTAATTCTTGTTCTGTACTTTTAGCAAGTAGGCCTTTTCTTGTTTAATCATTATGTGTGCCTCTGCCTGTTTGTGTGTTGACTGTCTGGTTTTGGAGTGGCAGGGGTTGGTGATGTGCATTCACTGTATATAGCCACTTGGAGGGGTTAAGGTGTGCCTGGCCCTTCCTGGATGACACGGAGCTGAGATAAATGGGACTTGGCTGCATTCAGAGTAGTGGGAGGAGATTTCCTTGCACCTGAATAGGGCCTCTGTCTCCTTTGCATAATGATGTCTCCACTCTCTGTGGACATACTGCTCCAGTGAGGACAGAACCGGTTTGGACCTGGCTCAGAGACCCACGCACAAAGAGGACAAAGACATTTTGGGGTATACTTATTATACCACCTAAAAACCCAGAAATTTAGATAACTTCTGGACCCATGAGGAACCTTTGCCAAGGAGAAGTAAAGGACAAACTTTGCTGTGAACCTGCTTGAAGAAAAATTTCCAAGGGCCTGAGTGTGCTGGCCTCCTGTTCTGAAGTCTCAGGGACACAAATACTTCACCCCCTGCTCCTTTGAACTCTATTACGCAGAGTTCTGACCTGCCAGGAGGTGCCTATTGGGTCTCTGGAGGTTGTTCCTGCTGGTGGGAGATGGAAGCAACTTGAAAGAAGTAAGAAAACCTGTCTCAGATGCTGTCAGTAATGCCACTGTGATGCCAAGACTTGCACCGAGGCCCGGGGCACTGCTTGTGAAGTGAACAAAGCACTGCCCGGCCTGCACTGCAGCTTCGATGTCCTTCAATGACCTTCAACACCTGCAGTTATCAGCTTTTCCCTATGCCAGTGCTCGCACCGACTCCGTCATCCTAAGCGCCATGCATCCTGTTATCGCGGTGCCGATAATCGCAGAGGGCGACTTCACAAATTTGCCGTCTATGCATCATCACCGAAACCAACACCTCACCTCCGACTGAACCGTCTTGCCCTGTCCTGGACACCACACGTCGCCTCCTCGTGGACACGATGCCTGTCCTCTCCCATGGCAACCAGGGAGCCGGCCTCGATCTCGGCACCATTGCCTCACCTCCATGACGCTGTGCATCATCATAGGCTTCGTTTCCAAGATACTGTTTGTTTGCGGGTCCATGTGACTCTGTGTCTGATGCAGCGCTCCTCACGTTCGGTGCCGTACTTTGGATTTATAGCTGTCACGACATTGCAATAGCCCCAGGTGGAGCTATTTGTTTTCTACAAGCTTTATTTTTGCAGTAACTTTCCTAAAGTCATATTTCATTACCTGTATGTTGGATTTTTGTCGTTTTGGTCTTGTTAAGTTTAGATAAAGATACTTTATTTTTCTAAATTGGTGTGGTGTCCATTTGTGATGTTATCACTGTATTACTGTGTGTTTTGAGTACAAATGCTTTATACATTGCCTTTGGTATAAGTCTGTCTGCTCGTGCTAAGCTACCCAGGGGCTGAGCAGGGGTTATCTAAAGTGTGTATCCCTCTTACCCTGACTAGAAGGAAGGGTCCCTATTTGGACAAAGGTACCTGCCTCTGCCAACTATAGACACAATTTTTCACAACTTGTCTCCCAGGAAAGGTTAGGAGGGATTTTGCACATACACAGAATTAAGCACAGGAGAACAGGATCTTGGTGTATAGGGGCTAAGCCTTCCTACCACCTCAGTACCCAAAATCCCAGGACCAACTAGCTATAGTGTCTCACTCCTCACCTACTGTTATGTGTTGAATTGAGGCCCTAACATAGGTGCGCTGTTTCAGAGGCACAAATCCTTTGTGCCATTAAGACATGCAGGCCCTTTAACCCACTTAAGGCCCTTTCACCTACATTAGCCTTCCCTTCACAATAATGAGCAACAGAGGCTGTCCCTTATCTGTTATCACTGTATTACTGTATGTTTTGAGTACAAATACTTTATACATTGCCTTTGGTATAAGTCTGTCTGCTCGTGCTAAGCTACCCAGGGGGTGAGCAGGGGTTATCTAAAGTGTGTATTCCCCTTACCCTGACTAGAAGGAAGGGTCCCTATTTGAACAAAAGTACCTACCTCTGCCAACTAGAGACACCATTTCTAACAACTTGTCTCCCTGGAAAGGTTAGGAGGGTATTGGAGGGATTTTGCACATACACAGAACTAAGCACAGGAGAACAGGATCTTGGTGTATAGGGGCTAAGCCTTCCTACCACCTCAGTACCCAAAATCCCAGGACCGACTAGCTATAGTGTCTCACTCCTCTCCTACTGTTATGTGTTGGATTGAGGCCCTAACATAGGTGCGCCGTTTCAGAGGCACAAATCCTTCGTGCCACAAAGACATGCAGGCCCTTTAACCCACTTAAGGCCCTTTCACCTACAATAGCCTTCCCTTTACAATAATGAGCAACAGAGGCTGTCCCTTATCTGATGTGTGCTCTGGCCGCAGAAGACGGTCCATCCTAAATACGTCATCTCCATGCCCAACAGTGACTAACTTACGTCACAACAGATTCTTAGAAATAGACCATTAAGCTCTTGGGATTTTCCCTAGCACAGGATTATTGATTTCTCCAAGAACTCATTAAATATGCATGAACCACTATTACCTAAGGGTTAATTCCTAACTTCTTCCTCTGACTGACTTTACATCACTACTAACATTCCAAGGCACCTATCAGGTATAAATATACCTCCTTTTGCCCAAGTAAACCAGAGGAGACCGAGACTTCCATGCCGACACTCTGACATGAGACGCTGCAACCTGTGTCATGCCACAGCTCCAGCTGGCAATAGTCCATCCACCCATCCTGGAAGGTCCAGCTCGAGATCAGGATGAAGTCCCACTAAGGTAATGGGGTTAGACTAAATCCTAGGGGGATTCTTGGCTCTCTAAGACCTACACACATTCTAGGTACACTTAGGTACATCTAGTTAGGCATCATAGGGGTATAGGCTTTATCTTAATGCAGTCTGTATTTCATGTATGATTTCATTACTATTGCAAAATGGTAGAACTATACAATGCCTTTTTATTTAACTGCACTGCTGGCCATATTTCTCTGCTATTGTCCAACAGTTGTTGCAGCACATATAACCAGTACTAGAATAACAACTGTGCAATACATTTTATTGTAAACACACCGACTGTTTCTTCTACGTACTTCTCTGAGATGAGTGATTGAATGAAAAGTAGTATATTGTTTCCCCGATCCTGAGGGATCAGGTTTTTATGTTATGTGTTTGCTAGAAGCTATTCCCTTCTTGTCTTCAAGAAGTTTATAGTGACCTCTGAGCTAGCTGGTATACAGTAATTAAATTTAATATACACAATAGGGGCATACTGAGCTCAGTCCTATGCCAAGCCTATTCTGTATATTATTCCAATGCGCAGAACCTATCAGGAAAATAGGAACTACACTACACTACATAATCACGAAGATGCAAATGATTAGACACCCCAGAACAAAACACTTCTGACTCTCTCAGGAATCGCAGTAGCAAGACGTACCCTTTCGCTCACTCACTCGTACCAGTCCGCAATAAGAATTGACAGAGTCACTGTTATAGTTCAAAATGTTTTTTTTAATTTTTTTTATTTTTATTTATAAAAGACCTTTATTGTACCTTATTATCAGAACACAGCAGTAGGCCTACAACCCAATGTAAGGGCCGGCCGCAAAGCAATTCAAATTCAGACAGCAATCCACTTTTCAGAGTTAACGGTAAATACCAACTGTGCAACGCTACAACAAGTCAGCATTGGGAACTGACGTCTGGTATTTCCATCATGTATGTTACAATCGGTCTCATTTTAGTCATACAACCAGAACAACTTAGTGCTCCAACAACCCCCCTCCCCAAAAACCCAGAGATCAATCAGGTATCGGTCAACAATGCAGCATAGAAACATTACAAAAAGACAGAAGTCGTGCAAGGCCCAAAGGTGTCATCACAGCGCTACTCAAGGCAGTGGATAAACTATACATACTGAGGAAGCGTTCTCTTATGTAAAAAGACGTATCAGAGATACCCGAAGGTGGAACAAAGAAGCTCACACATCGAACCTATAATGGATACTTGGATGCAGAGGAAATGATCCCTATATCAGTCTCATAACACTACAGCGGACATCCGGACACTCAAACCGCACAGAAAGTCTCTCAGCCCACTGACCAATACCAGTGTGGTACGCTTCAAGTATCTTCCAGCTTAGATAACATGTACGTAGTGTAAGGTCCCCATACATCACGCGGACGTGAAGCGGCAGGCAGTTCTTCGTTGTAACAATTCAGCTGATCTCGACAATATGCCATGTCCTGCAACCATTCTCTGACAACTGGCGCTCGTCTCCCTCCCCAGCAAACAGCCACTCTGCGCTTAGCAATCTGCAGAGCCAACACGACCAAGCGGCTCAGTCTGGCTGGTATTCCAGAGGCTATCCCCAGCAAACATAAGCGCGGGTCAGTAGTAATCGCAATTAATGTCATTTCAGATAGTGCCATCGTGACAACCACCCAGAACGCCTGCACACGCACACATCCCCAGGCCAGGTGGATAAAGTCAGCACCCTCCAATCCGCACCTTGTACAACCAGACGAGTCTCGGAGACCATACCTAACCAATTAAACAGGCGTGTAATACCATTGGTGTAAGAACTTATAGTGAATGAGACGAAAATTCCCATTAGCTGCAAAGTCACCTAACAGCACTCAGACCATTCATCATCTGTCAACGGTTCAGGTAAACACGCATCCCATCTCTCTTTAGCAACCACACCGCCTCCTCCCTCATCCTCTTGTGATACCCGGTACAAGCGCGAAATCAATTTCACCCGATCGGTCGCTGTATACAGCAACTGTAAAGCCCCCAGAACAGGTGGTTCAGCCGGGAAAGTGGGATATAAAGCGCGGATCGCAGCCTGCAGCCTGACATAAATGAAGGTGGCCATCGTAGCATTAGACACCTTCTCCAATACTTTCTGCAATGGTATAAAGTGAGCACTCGGGAATACATCTCCCATAGTGTGTATCCCGGCCTCCTGCAATAATTGTAAAGCTCCCAGTTCACTGGAAACCGAGATATCCGCATGATACAGCAATGGCATACCCGGAGCATATAGCGGCAGCCTGTCCGAACGCTTGCCTAAGTTCCCCCAGGCCTTAGCTGTACATTGTACCGTGTCCACTTCCCCCCTGTCAAACACTGAATGCGGACTTACGATCATCGCCTTCAGGGGCAGCGGGATAACTGCGCTCGCCTCCAGTGCTACGTGCGGTGTGAACGGTGGTGCCGAAAGCCAGTAAATAGCAAAATGAGCCTGAGCGCATAGATAATATAGTCGCATGTCCGGAACATCAAAGCCACCCAGTTCATAAGGCTTAGTCAGTACGTCCCATTTCACACACGGCTTTTTCCCTGCCCAGGCCAACGTAATTAACAGGGATTGTAGCTGCGTAAAAAAATGAGACGTCAGAGCAATGGGCACATTAATAAGGTAATACAAAAACTTAGGAAGGACCACCATTTTGATTAGTGAAACCCTATCAGCAAAGGAGAGTGGCAACCGAATCCAGCGGGTCACCTGATCTTCCAATTTCGAAATAGCCACACCATAGTTAGCTCTAATCATCTCTTGGGAGTCCCTGTGCATCGAAATGCCCAGGTACCGAACAGGTTCCGATGCCCATGCCAGGGGGAATTCCAATGGGAAGGGCTGCGTGGTGTCCATAAGGGGCAACAAAATGGATTTGTCCCAATTTATGGACAGGCCTGAAAAACGCCCAAACCTAATAAATTCCCTCCAAATTTTGAGCCGGCTCCCTCACGTATAATACCATATCGTCGGCGTACATCGATACAGCCAGGGATCTGAGAGGAAAGCGTAAAGCCGTGTCTGCATACCTTTGCCTCAAAATGCATGCCAGTGGCTCCATCAGTATAGCGAACAGTAAGGGTGATAGGGGGCAACCCTGCCTAGTTCCCCTCTTCACAGCAAATGGTGCCGACACATGCCCGTTAACCCGCACCCTCGCCATCGGATTTGTGTATAGCAAAGTTATCAAGGACGTGAAGAAAAACGGGACCCCCATGCGATGCAATATTGCAATCATATATCGCCAGGCAACAGAATCAAACGCTTTCGCAGCGTCCAGAAGCACCGCCACCGCAGCAAGTTCTGGCTTAAGAAGATGTAAAACTGCAAACAGCGCTCTTAAATTGTGTGCCGTGGAGCGCAGAGGTACAAAACCGGACTGGTCCGGCAGGACCATATTCGGCAATACAAGGCGTAGGCGTGTCGCCAACACCTTGGCAATGATCTTAACGTCCGTGTTCATCAAGGACAATGGCCGATATGACTCACAGCAATTCAGGGGCTTGCCCGGTTTAGGCAGGGCCACCAGTAATGCCTCTCTCATCGTTGCTGGTAATTGACCCTGCTCTACTGCTTCTTCCAGGACGAGCGCCAAACGAGGGAGTAGTAAATCGACATATTCCTTATAAAATTCAGATGGCAAGCCATCAGTTCCAGCGGCCTTACCATTCGGCAGAGCGGCAATGGCATCCCAAAACTCCCCCTCCGTAATGGGTTCCAGTAAGAAATCTTGTTGCCCCCTCGAAAGTCACACCAAGGCAATGTCGTCCAGATATTGCGCTATGTCATCCTCCCCTGCTGTTTCTCTATAATCATACATCTGCTCATAGTAGTTCACAAAGCAACCCAGCACGCCTTTCGCACTCGTCACAGTGGTCTCTCCATCCCTAATCTCCTGTACAGTACAATGCCTAGCCCAAGGCTCCTTAATTCTGTCCGCCAATCCGCGGCCCGGACGCCCTCCCTCACCATAATATCGTGCCCTATTGCTTTTGGACAAAAACTGAACCTCCTGCTCTGCTAAGTCATTATATTCAGTGACTTTCGTACGTATGTTGGCCAGTAGAGAGTCAGCCGGCTGTTGCTCCTGTTGGCGCTCAAGGGACATCAACTCACGCTCTAGTCTGTCCATAGAACCCCTCAGCGACCTGAGCACTCCTGCCTGCATTCCTATACACGCACCCCGTATCGTCACCTTAAAGGCTTCCCATACCGTTTCCATAGTATCCACAGAGCCAACATTTTTGTCAAAGTATTCTTCAACAACTGCACGCAGCTCCTCACGCATCACTTGGTCCTGTAAAACCCCAGCTGGGAGGCGCCAAGCGAAGGGAGCGGGTGCATGCATCGGCATCCAGACTTCCATATACACCGGAGCGTGATCCGACAGTGTTTGAGGTAAATGGCCAATTTTCATCACCCAACCGCTAACATCCCTGGTCACCATCCAATAGTCCAGTCGCGACCATGTGTCATGTGCAGACGTATAACAAGTACCTTCTCTCACTCCCGGATTCCCCAATCTCCACACATCCAACAATCCCAGCCCAGTCATTCCATCTCGCACCGCGTCAGCTGCCTTCCTGTGCGTGTAGGGCCGATCATCCTTCCTGTCCAATGCCGTATCCAACGTCACATTCAAATCTCCACCACATACTATTGCCGAGGGTGGCAAAGCATACACCTTGTTCCATAGGTTGACATAAAATTCAGGGTCATCAATATTCGGACCGTATACATTAATCATCATGACCAACGTACCACACAATTTCCCATGTAAAATAACATATCGACCTTCTCTGTCAATGTCTTCGTGCAATGAAACAAATGGTACATTCTTTTTAATTAGAATCATTACCCCACGGGCATATGAGGAATAGTTTGACGCCAATCTAGTACCCGCCCAGTGCCGATCCACTGTCTCCGCCGCCCCCCCCTTAAGGTGTGTCTCCTGAAGGAAGGCCACCTGCACTCCATGCCTGTTCAAAAAAGCCAGTACCTGCCTCATCTTCTGTGGGCGATTCAGTCCCCTCACATTCCATGTTATCCAATTAATCTTGCCCCCCCTCAGCCATAGCGCTCACCCTTCGCGCAATCTCGCAGCATATAAAGTAAGCGCGCCCATACGTAGCGGCTGTGAAGTATATGACAGCAGACCAAATACCTGTCTGCAGGCAACAGCTGATAGTGATAGTCGTACCCCATACAACAAAGTTCACATACACCCCTCAGACCTCCCGACCCCTGGCTGCCGCCAGTTGAACAAATGACCCAGACCCGATATCTCTAAACATCCCCTGCCCTCCCCCCACCCACTTCAGCTCCCCCAACCTGCCAAAGCCATCCCCGCCTCCCCAGACTCCCTACCCTCAACCCAACTTCAAACAAATAGTGGGGTTCTCCCATATGTGGGGGCGTAGAGACGCTCAGCTCCCGTTAATGGAGTGAACGGGAGGGGACTGAGTTGTTGGATGAACAGCCCACCCCTGCCCCACAAGTAGCACGTCACTACCCAGAGCAGTCTGTACCAGTTCAAACTGAAAGGCTGTAATTTCAACAGTGACCCAGATGCAGCTGTTACACTTCTAATGTGACAGATCAACCTGGTGACTGGTGGTGAGTTCCAGCAAATATCCGGTCAGTAGTTCATACCTCTCCACAGTGCACAACCTGCATCCGTGAGAGCAAAATTAGAAAACCAGCTATATGCACTCAGAACCTGAACTCAACCAGCGCTTTTGACACGCAGTAGCAGCCAGCGTATGCATAATCACCACTGAAGATCTGAAAACTATACATATCCACCACCCAGCAATCCAAAAGTCATGTAAGGCAGAGCCTCCAAGGACAACAGTGACACAGCAATATGCAGTAGCACCCCAGTCAAGATGAGCGAGGCGTCCTGAGATGTGTGTGAGGAACAATTACTCATGCTATCTCGTCGTGCAACTCTTCTTCCCCATCCTGCGGCATGGCGGCTTCACGCTTACGTTTCTTTTGCTTTTTAGCATAGACCATGGCCGCCTTCGGAGAAGTGAAGATTTTGTTGTCAGCAGGTGACCCAATCCGCAGACGAGCTTGATATAGCATGGCGTATGATATGTCTTCCACTCGGAGAAGTTGCTTCATCGCATTAAATTCCTTCCGCGCCGTTTGCACTGCCATCGTGAAATCAGGAAACAATTCAAGTTTGTTGCCTTGGTGCTCTATGGTACCCTTTTCCCGTGCAAGGCGCAAAATTACATCCCTATCCTTATAATTGAGTCTGCGGGCAATTATGGGGCGCGGCGGTGCTCCAGTCGGCGGTCGCTTCGCTAAGGAGCGATGTGCACGTTCTACTATAAACACCCGGGACAGATGCTCAGCCCCAAATATTTCAATCAGCAACTTCTCCATGTAGTCTTCCATTTTGCCCACATTGGTGGTCTCCGGCAGGCCCGTGACGCGGATGTTGTTGCGTCTGGACCGCCCCTCCAACTCCTCATTCTTGGCCTGGATAACCGCCAACACCTTCTCCATATTGAAAACCTTGGCGGTCACCGTGGTGAGACCATCCTCGGTGGCAGACACCCTTTCCTCGACCTCCCCCATCCGCTAATTTTGTCGATCAAATTGCATGGCCATGTGATCCAGTCTGTGGTTGACTGCTTCCATAGTGCCTTCAATAGATTGCAATGTCCGTTGCATGGCCACCAGTGTAGCCTCCAAAGTCGGCGTTCCCCCTGATGCCCCTGGTGTTTCAGTGTCTGGGGGCGCTTGCGAAGAAGACATCGTCGTTTTCTTAGCCTCAAAGGTGATTTTGGGCTGATTCCTCTCCGGCCTGCCCATGGTATCACCAAACTGCTATCACCAATAGCGCCACGTCGAGGTCCGCCCTCCGACAGTCAGAGTACAAATGAGCAAACCACCACAAGCTGGCACCCACACAAGCATCGCGGTCCAGGCCCACACAAATGTCAAAAGCAATGGCTCAGGCAGAGTCAGTGTACAGGAAATCGGGCCACTGCGCCACGTGGGCCTCTCCACCAGTAACCAATGCAATCCAAAAGTAGGCCCCAGATCAGCACCAGCTCTCGTTTGCAGACCCAGTCATCAAAGCTGCTTCTTATCCCGTGCCCACATGAATGACAGGGAGTTCACGGCCGCCTCTACGGATCCTTAGCTGAGCAGCCCTCCCGGTCCGCTCCCCGCCCCCGCCGGCCGCAGGATGCACAGCGCAGCCCAGTACGGCCTAGCACCGCCTCCGCAGCCCCAGACTTTCCCAGGCCGCCGCCCCACTCACCGCTACCGGCAAAGGCGGTCACAGGTGCCGGAGTCCGCTACCGCTCGCCACTTCAGGTCAAGGCGCCGCCGCAGCTTCCTCTCGCCGTCGCCACTCACAAGAGCCGCTCCCCACGTCGCAGGGGCTCTCCGCAACTGCCAGCATCCAGAAACGGCAGGCAGCCGCAAGTCGCCGCAGGCCAGCCCCCGTCTCCACGAGGCCGAGACCCGGCAGAGGCACCAGACGCAGTACATGCAGCAGGAGGGGCACACTGCACCCAAATCAGCCTTCAACGATGTTCGGTGGTAGCAGACACACACCGTGTCCCGTTTTGTGTGCAGCAAAGGCAGGATGTACAGGATAACTGAAGGATATTAATTCAGTCCGGCGGAGCCTCACAGAAGTGATGCCATCTTGCCCGGCGCCCTCTAGCGCCCCCATAGTTCAAAATGTTTATTTGAATTACAGTGCCATATAATGCAGTATATGCGCCACTACAAGCAGCAAAACCATAAAGCTAAAACAGTTAGCATTGTAGCAAGTCCATAGATTATCAAGGGGGGTGTCATCGTATACAGACAGTGGATAAAGGACTATAAGGCCTAACCACCCTCCCCTTGGCCAGAAGAAGTTTTATTATATAAAAGAAGATCTCATGGCTTTGTCAGCAGACCCCTACCCCTGTGTCAAGATGGATTTCTACATCATCGGAACAGCATAGCTATTCTCCCTGGAAACCAACATGCATCCTCATAATATCAAAACACGAGTCTCCAGCAGTCGCAGCTGTGTTAGAATGTTTTGTCTAGGTGCTAGGGACTGACTAGAACAGAATAACAAGGGGCATTGTTTATCGACCTTGCACATCGTGTTCAGTCTAAACTCCAGCAACAGGCAGAGAATGCAGAAAGCAGACGGTTCTCATGTGAAAGGCACAAACAGAGTCATGCAAAATAAAGTCATGTAGTAACGTGTGCAGAAGCTGCATCATGGCAGCAGGGCTCAAGCTGACTTGGCAATGTCGACAATGACCCTAACTGCCATATGACAAGGGCATGTGAGGCTCTATTAGCTTGCCAGATTGGGGCCAAGAGTAACTGGTGTGTTACAGTGACTCAATCCCTACTTACTGGTGTTCTGTGGTCCCAGGCATAGTTCTGGTTCTGAACAGAATGTCTGCAACAAGGCATCACCAACGCTTTGTCTGGCACTTATTTATAGGACTTCTGAGTAGTGCTTGAGCGTCTCCACAATACTCTTACACTTACTGCAGGAGACATCCCTGGTTTTAAGGATTAATCCTCTACAGATTTTAGGAAACACCTACTTCGGTTGGGTTTTCAAGTTTGAAAGTTTAAAAGGATAAAACTAATCTTTTGTTTTGCAGTTTGTTTTACATACTGTTTAGATTATGGCAGCGCAATAACCTATTGCTATTCCTCTGAATTGCAGGCCTGCTGTCCATGCACATGTTGTGTGGTTCCTATATACCCTATACAGGATCTGCACGTTTAGATAACATAAACTGTGGGATTGGTGGCAGACTGCTTCAGTGCACCCCCACTGGATAAGTTAGCCTGTCTGTATCAGCTAGCTCACAGTGCCACTAGAATCTCTTCTTATCGTAGAGAGAATCATTGTTGGCAATCTCAGAACGTGACAACCCTGATCCCTCAGAATCGTGGAAACAATATACCACCTTTCGCTCAGTCACTCGTGCTGACTTATTTGGTCTCAGAGATACACAGAATAAACAGACTGGGCATTTTGTCAATCAGAATTTATTGAATAGTAGTTATTCTAGTGTAGAATAGATGAGCTGTAACAACCATTAGACAGTAGCAGAGATATATGATTAGCAGTACTACGAAAGTAAAGGGATGGTACATTTATACCATTTTGCAGTAATCATGAATATATACAAATACATAGAATACATGATAAAAATTGCATGCTCCTACAATGGCTCCCTAACTTGATGTAGCTAAATGTACCTAGCATCTATGTTGGTGTTATGCCAAGAATCTCTCTAGGATGTAGTCAACCCCATTACCTGAAAATGAGAGACTATGGGACCCCGTCCTGGTCTCGAGTTGGACACCCCAAGAGGGATGTTAGACCACTGCGAGCTGGAGTGCCTGCAAGCATGAACCCCAGCGTCTCTGGTTAGTGTGTCAGCCAGGAAGTTTCGGTCTCCTCTGTCTTCCTAAGCAAGATATGATGTATATATACTCATAGGTCTCCCCAGGGGTCCTACCTTGCCGTGTTACTTTGTCGGGGTAAAGGATGACGTCGGGCCTGAACTTTATACAGAGATATTATACAGGAGATGGTAGTCCTGCTGTGCTTCCAAGAAACCTCATGCATAATGTATGAGATTTGAACTAGGGAAAAACCTTACCTTACCGCGTTCTGATAGCATTGTCATATCTACGCAAAAGGTCAGTCCCTAAGAACCGTTATGTTTGTAATGTAGGGAAGAATATAGGTGAAAGATTGGAATGTTACCAGCGCCTATATTGGGTACCTATATGGAATATAACACACATGTAAATCAACATGGACTTGCTAATACAGGTGCTTCTTTTATCTTTGTGGTAGAAGCAGACCCTGCTCTCAGCTTTGAAGTTTTTTATTCTTGAGTCGAATTTCTGGCTGTAGATGGTAATACAAATACATTTTATACATACACAACTCCAGCTGCATAAAATCTATATAAAGCATATGAGCTCATGGAAACATCTTTGTCTTATTCAAATTATCGTTGGTCCTTTCATGCCCTTCCACATGTACCTACACCTCTACACTTAGGTACCCTTAGTAATGATGGGTCAACCTGGCCAGTGTTAGCCGGATATATACCATACCCTGATATGGCTAATCAAAATCTTGTCCAAACACAAGCTTTATACCATGCTCTAGTTACTTTATACAGATGCTCAACTCAGTTAGTTTTACGCACCTTCTTGGCACAACCAGTAATAGATGGCCTGCCAGAGCAAGTCCCGTTGTCTGCCGTGCCTTCAATCAGTCCTGTAATTGTTCATTCAGTTATCAGCAAAAGACCCACTAATTCTGCAGAAATTCAATTTTGGATCGCCCAAAAATCAACCAAATTTATTCTGTGTTTCTCCTTATGGGACCACAAGAGAAGCGCAGAATATTGATTATGTGCTTACCCAATGGGATGGTTCCCGGTATTGAAGACTGTAACACCTGGGGGAAAGTTTTTGCCTCCGTCTATACTATCTGTCATGGCACTCCTTTGATGTCCTTCTTACTAGATGTCTTAAAGCAGATACAGAACTAACACAGGGCAGCTGCTTCCCTGGATTTGGGGATGAAACTAATGGGAACATTTCCCATGGTATCCTCAATGATTCTGTCTAATGGTAAAGGTGAAGCAACATCTGTGACTATACGTCAGCGGCTCACAGCGGTTGCACAAGCCGACCATGAACATGAGTTGCCTATAATTATTGCTGATGTGTACACATCCTTAGGATGAAAACATTTGGGAACCAGACCTTTCAAACCACCTCTTGGAAAACCTAGTATAGATAAGGAAGCCAAGCAAACCAGTGAGTGTGTTAAAAATCCATGGGATAAATCTAAACAACCTCAAAAAGGTAAACCTCGCGGAGGTTCTCCATTCCAGAGTCCTCTGAGAGGTGGTACTGTTTTTGTGATCACACTAAAATCAAGATTCCAGACAAGTATCAGGTTCCTCATACATGTTCTACTTGTTCCTTTCAGGAATTGTATGAACAGCGGTACGACAGAGGAGGGTGATACAAAACAGAAAAGGGGGGCACAACACTTGGCTGATGTGAAGATAAAGAAGGAGGATAGGCCTCCTCAAAATAAAGCCACTTTTCAGAAGAAAAAAAGTTGCGTCTATAACCAAGAAATATGCCACAGACACTGAGAACCCTCTTCCTGAACAGGATTTGGGTGGTGACTTTCCTTGACAGTGTGGCATAAGTCACCATAGTGCACCAGAATCTCCTGCAGCTTCTGGTAGCGAGAGGAACTGATACCTTTATTACAGTTGAGATCCTAGACAGGCGCTTAGCCCTTCCTGATAGATTATATAATCTAGTCATGCAAATCGAGGGTGAAGTACGACGCAGCCTTAAAAAAAGTAATATTCTGGAAAATGTTACTTTGTTCTATGATATCCTTCAGGCGGAGGGCAATTGGCTTCTACAGTTGGTACAAAAATCCCCTCAGGGAGACGATGTTATACCTTCTTCCTTTTCTGCCCTTGTCCCTGAACAAGTCAAACTACCTAATGCAGCAGAATGGGCTCTTGCAGTAGCCCCTATGTTATACTGCAGTCATGTCGGCTGGGATGAGGAATCTACTTATCATGTTATACCCTTAAGTTCCAGTCCGCAGATGCATCTACAATACCCGATGAAACGGGATTCGAAAGCACCTGCTAGAGAAATACTCTCCCAATTGGAGTGTCAGGTAGTCATTGAATCCTGTGTCCTTCTTATAAATAATCATCTTTTTCCTGTCAAACATGCTCTTTCACAGCACAGAACACATATAATACAGCATTAATTAATAGTATAGTCCATTAACTGTACAAAACCACTTTGGATATATCCAAAGCTTTTTTCAGCCACAATCTGGCGCTTGAAAACAGAGATTGCACAGACTTTTCGGAGCTTGTCTTTCAAATGAGATATGCAAGGCTCCCCATGGGCTATAAGAATACCCAAGATTATTTTCTGCACACATAATGTCAATTTTACACAATACTGACTCAGATGCATTGTCATAAATAGATGAGATCTACCTTACAGATGATGAATTAAATGTTCATTTGTCCAGAGTAGATTCCTTAAAATTGGGATTTGCTGAAATTGGGTAAAGGCACAACTTTAGTTTTCCTGAGTGTCCTGTTTCTACAATATGAACTTACACACAAGGGAAAGAGCCTTGCACCTAATCTTTTGGTAAAGTGTGCACAGTTTTAACCTCTAAATACATTAAAGACATTACAGTTCCTGCTAGGATTTCTTAATTTTGGCAGAACATACATATCAGATTATGTACAACGCATTAGACCACTTTATGAATTAATATAACCTAATTTTTCCACTGCACGTTGGACATCAGAACACACATATACACTCAGAACATTACAATCTGATTTACGTGCTACACATCACTAACATACACCTGTCAATGCCACAGACCTAGTCATCTGGATTTTAACAGTCATCATTTTCCCCCCATCTGGGATTCACCGGGGTCTCCAGAATGGTCCAGGGACGCGCTTTTAAGGACATTGATGGAGGCCGGGATAAATCAGTGGATCCAGCTAATGCCCGAGGGTTCATTGATACATTGGGATGAGATCACAATAATGACAGAGAGGAAACTATCCAAATTCAAATATCTCAAAATCTACAGTTGGAGCCAGGCTATGGGATCCCTGGTAGGAGGAACAAATGATTTGGAGCACGCGCTCCAAGGAAAGAACAAGAAGATTAAGACAGCGACCTTGTACTGGACTATGCTGGAAGCCGAGGATGGGAATTTCACTCTGCCTGCTGAGCTTTGGGGAGAATACTTGCCGGATGAGAATACAGAAGATTTATGGCAAGTATCTTATGATTTACTACACACTACAGTAGCGCCTGCCAATTTAAAAAGAAATCATTTGTTTTCTCTCGACAGAGTGTATTGGTCTCCAGATAGGCTTTCAAAATTCTCGAAAGGCCCTACTCCCTCCTGTCCAAAGTGTCAGCAGGAAAAAACTGACGAACTCCATATGTTTTTTATGTGTACTGTCTTACATAACTTCTGGGTAGCGGTCTGTAAAGGTATGGAAGACATGTTTAAATTTGGAATCCAGCTTAGCGTAATCTCAATTTTTTTTGGTATCTTGCCAAATTAGGATCTATTATCTCGTGATAATAATAAGCTGACAATATACCTGATTGCACTTGCTCGGAGAGAAATATGCAAATTCTGGTTAAAAGATACTGCACCAACTTATCTAGATTGGTTAAAAGCAGTCAAACATACTCTGAATTTAGACAGGACAAATTGGAAAAGGAAAAAGCATTTCTGGCTGCCCTGCTTAACCTGGTTGGATGAGATGTGATACATCTAAGCTATTTTGTCCAATGATAATGCCTTTTTGCAGACTCATATACCCTTTGGATCAGTCCCGTGGTTGGGAAGGTAGATGAACTGAACTGTCTATATGTGAGGGTATCTGCGGAAAGTGCATCTAAAAAGATCTCCAGAGTCCCCTATAGGTGGAGGCCTACACTGGCTGGGAAGTATGCTACACAGTTGTCGTGGAATCTGGCTGTATCATTGGGGTATGAGGACAAAAAAACAAACAAAAAAAAACAGTCATCATTTTCTACATCGGGCCAACGTTCAACGTATACTTTTTAATTACACACAATGGGAACATTTTCCAATTCCCCACAAAACATACAAAGGTAAATTCATATATTTTTCAGGCTATGACACCTTGGATCCAAATCATATTATTTAAAATGTGTTCCTACATCACCAAAGAAATATGTGCTTATACAAACTGAGCTAACATATACAGCTTTGTTTGTCACCCAATTTCCTGCTAAAGGCTATTATTATTGGAAGGACACAATTGAATTGAATTTGATTTTGGGGAACCAAACCTTGGCAACTCCAGTAGACAGAAAGTTTGTTTCCAGCATGTTTAATCCCAGCAAAAGTGATCTTCCTGAATGACACCGTCCAGCAGACTACATGTCTGGGACAGGCCACATTCAAAAAAATGAATGCCCCAGATATTCATTCCATTGCCTGCTTTGACAATCAACAAAGTTTGACAAATTACACTGAAGAACAATTCAGTAGTTTGTTGCAGAATAGTACATGTAATTCCACACTTTCAGGTCATCACAATGGTGGTTATTGTGGCCGGTAGACACAAATGGTTGTCATGCGTTTAAGACAACCCGGCCCGTGCCCTGATATTCTAACTCACAACATTCAAGTATTGTTCCCACTTATTCAGTGGGGAAATTGTGTCCTCAATGGTTGGAATATTCCACACCGTCTGTAGTGAAACATCTTTCTCTCCTGAATGAAGACATAAACTTATCAAATTTTTTATTAGGTCCTAAGTCTCCACATGCCTAAAAGATTTATTTATGCTGTATATCATGAAATTTGGAAATTATCATGAATGGAAGCTGCCGCAGGTTTAATACAAATTGATCAAGATAATTCGGATTAAGTGTTTGCTGTTGCTAATAGTATTAATATGCTGTCTTCTTGAATTTATAATTCGAATAACATTATTTCATCTGTTATTGATATTAGGCGAAGTGACACGTCAGCATTCTATCATGGGCAAAGTCAGCTTAGATCACTCATGCAGTTTGCTGGACACTTTAAACCCTTAGAAATGGGCACATACCCTGGTGCTATATAAATTCCAGTAACCTATTTTTTGCCCTTTAACTTGAAATGCAAACAGCAACTGATGGCGAAAAAAGATGCCATGTACACAATGTTGCATTTAGAGAAGTTAGAACAGCTCCCATTTACAATAGCCGAAACATCTTCAGCTGCCTGGTTAATACATGTTTCAACATTTCAATTCACATCCTACATGAAACATTTCCCTGTTGGTAAATATGAACCCCTAGGAGGCAACTTAATTCATGAATTATGGGCACTCCCTTTTTCCTATAGTTGTCAATGAGCCAGCAAAGAGGTCTTCTTTACAGGAAAGGAATGAACCTCCTTTGTTGGACATTCTCTCGTTTGCCAACACGTGACCGTTCACAGTACATGTAATGAGTCGGTAGCAAATTTGCCCTGTTTTCTAAAAGGAATACCAGCTCCTGCAATACTCCCACTTATAACTGTCCTTTCTAATGGAAGTTATTTAATGCTAAGCATTCAAGATTGTTGTTGAATGAGAGCTGGGATCCCATACATTTTATTGGTTTCCCAAACTGTCCCATGCTGTAATAATGTCCTGTTTCCCCTAAACAAGGGGTTGTGGATAACCCATTGGGGCCTTCCATTCCGACTTAGAAGGCTGATTTTAACAAGCTAAGCAGACTCACAGCAGTATTGTTTCAAAAAGAATTAGCACAAACATCTGCTAGAGAAACCTTTGAATTACAAGTTGCGAGGACACCCAGTGAGATACAGTCCTTGTTAAACACAAACCTCCCAGTAGATTTTGTTGAATTAGTTAATCACATTTTTAACGCATCAACTACTGCCAGCCTGGCGCATTTCTTTATGACCGTGGGCTCCTGCTTAGATAGTTCATTTCAAACAATCTTTAGAGTAATACCAGCTTTTATTCATTCAATTATTTCTTGTGTGTTTGGAGGATTCCTGCTGGTGTTATTCCTCATTTGAGGCATTTTGGTCCTATTTTTGCTCCTCCACAATGAATGTTCCGTTGGCAAGCCCACTACAAGTTCCACCGCTCCAGCTGTGTCATTAGTGTATGCTTCGATACTTTAGATTTTTTTTGCTCCAAGAGTTGGACCTTGATTGGTCATTAACATTCGGACCTGCCTGGTTTAGCTGCATGCAACCTGTGTTCAGGGCCGGACTGGCTACCGGGCAGTTGTGTGTGCTGCCGAGCTGGGGGCTGTTTTCGTTGATAGGGCCCTGCGTGTGGAAAACGAAATTCCTTTTGCTTTTTTTATTTCAATGCGCACGCAGGTCCCCATCAACAAAATGAGCCCACACCACAGAGAAATCGGCCCCCAGCTCGGCAGCACACACAACTGCCCGGTAGCCAGTCCGGACCTGCCTGTGTTTCACTGCCTCTGGTCCCCCTTTGAATGGGCACTGGATGTTTGCCTGGCTTTGCAGTTGCCAGCTCCCATGGACATTGAACTGCTCATGAGCTCGTTAGCAACCATTTTCAGAGTTATCATTTGGGCCTACAGCTTCTCCACAATGCAAGCTATGAGCCACTCCTTCCAGAGGAGATGTGTGCATCAGGACGTGGATCACTGAATACCGGCTCTAATAATATGGATGCAGGTTGCCAGGCTACTTTATCAGCTTTGGCTGAGACCGAGGATCATGTCTGTTCTCTGGAACTTGTGAACTGGGCAGTCAATTAATCGTCTTCTGCAGAGAAGGTATCCTTTTTGGGTTTATTGGCCCTTGAATTTGTAAATTACGTCATGGATACCTCTGCGCACCTTAATATAACCTCTGGTTATATTTTTTCAAAATTGACATGTTAACTTTTATTATCATTATAACCTATTTTATAACATGCTCAGTAGAAATGCTTTGAATATTCTTATCTTGTGACCTCACTCATATTACTTAGTTAGTCGTCATGCTACTGTCCATACTAAAAGGAGGGTGTTGTGTATTCCCTAGGGAGCTCATTGCCTTAATTAATCTTTATTTCGACCAGAGATCATAAAAGATACACATTCAATTCTATATACAATTAAAAAAGCATATTAAACAACATAATGATCGAGATGAAAGCTGGAATTTGAAAATGTAGCGCAATTTTAAAACTATTTCAGGACTTCAGGTTTCTTAACACATCATTTTTACACGTCGACATCGGGCATACCACATGGAGGTTAAAAATTTAGACAGAGCAAAGACTAGAGCGGGGGATAGGTCTGTCTTTAACACTCTATAGGTGGGTAGAAAAGTTCTAAATCCCAAATTTCTAAGCAAAGGGACTATGCAAAAGTATTTTCTACTCCTTTCGTATCCCTTGCAAAAGAAGACAACATGAATGTCATTCTCCTTTAAATGTCCACAAGCCGGGCAAATTTCTGAAGAAGAACAAGAAGACCACGATGCTGTGAACGATGCTAGGGGAAGCGTTCCATATCTCCGTTGGAGAAATAATTTCCTGGTTAGTTGCGGAGAAATGGCATCTAGAACACTTTCAAGATGGTATGAATCTTTAGTTTGTATAAACTTGTCGGACAGCGACCCCTCACGAGCTCCGTCCACGGCTCTAAGGAGCATCTGTTCGTAATACGCTCTCGTCAGGGCCTTTTTTGAGATCCTTGGGCACATGTCAAGTGGGTCAGTCCACAGTTCGTAGAGGCCGATTGCCTCCAACGTTCTCCTGATGTAAATCAGCCATGGCATTGATTTGGCATTGGGAAACTCTAAAAATTCCTGCAGCTCAGCTCTATAATTTGAGAGATCCGGACTACTCCATAGGCGCCGCCAGAATGTCAGAGGCTTTAAGCCCAGCACCTCCGTTATGGGTCGAATGTCCAAGTCCAGTCTGAGCGGAAGTAATGGTGTGCTCTGAGGGAGAGCAACAATCTGTCTCAAGAATTTGTTTTCTGTTGTTAATAATTTGGACGACAGAGTGTGCCCCCACAGCTCACCCCCATACGTGACAGCGCCCCGTGCTTGAAATTTGTAGATGTGGGTTATGGGGCTAAGTGGACGAAAGGGGGATTTGCTCGCCAATCTCATAGTGCCTCCCGCCAACTGTGCCAGTTTGATGTTCGCTTTCGCCTGGTGGGGTGGCCACGTTAGGTGTTCGTTAAGAGTGATCCCAAGGTATTCGATTGTATACACCCGTTCCAGTAAGACTTCTCCTAGCCTTGGTGCAGAGCGATTTTGCGGCTTTGGGTTGAGGATCATATATTTGGTCTTTTGGGGGTTAATTTCAAGTCCTCGATCTAAACAGAACTGAAGAAACCCGTCCAAGACACGTTGAATACCCATTGGGGATTTAGACAGCAGCAGGGTGTCATCTGCAAACATAATTGCAGGCACCCTGCTGCCAGTCAACTTTGGGGCGTCAATGTTGGGGATCCTGGTTAGATGGTCCACTATCCCGTTCACAAAGAGGCAAAACAGGGTCGGTGCAAGTACGCAACCCTGTCTTACCCCTCTGCGAACGGGAAACCTTTCGGTTAGTTTACCTCCTCTGCCACACCTAACGCGGGCATAGTTGTTATTGTGCAATCTCATCAGGATACCCAAAATATCTCCAGGGACATTCAACTCCTCCAAGACTTTCCATAACTTCAGTCTTGGTACCAAATCAAAGGCGGCACGGAGGTCCACAAAGACTGTATACAGGGTGCCGCCCTCGATTATGGCTGTCCTCCAGTATATCAGGTTCAGCCTCAAAATTTGGTCTGTTGTTGACACCCCCTGTCTAAATCCAGCCTGGTATGGAGTCAGGATACCCATCTCGTCCACCCAGTCCTGCAGTCGATTCAGAACCAGTCTCCCAAAGAGTTTCTGGGATATGTCAATGAGACTTATTGGTCGGTAGTTGGCTGGGAGCAGAGGGGACCCCTTTTTGTAAATTGGGACAACCTCTGCGCCCAGCCAAGTATCCGGTACCTCCATGCCCCCTAGAATGGCATTAAATATCAATGTGAGATATGGGGCCCATATCCCTGGTTCTTGCTTAAATAAATCCCCTGGTACTCCATCAAGACCGGGGGCTTTTCCAGCGGAAAGCCCAGCTATGGCCGCCCTCACCTCCTTTTCTGTAAAATGGTCACTACGTGTGCCTGGGCCTCACGTGCTATTTAAGAAGCTGGGGGACCTTTCTTCTGCTGAGTACAGTGCCTCAAAAAGGCTCTGCTATAAGCTGGGAGCGATATTGGGCTCGATAGCTGTGGATAAATCCTCTGTGCCGTTTGAGGACAGGCGCCAGAATTTACGCGAATCTCGAATAGTTAACGAACTCGAGAGATTTTCCCAGTATCCCTGGTCCCATTCGGCCCTTGCATCTGCCAGGAGCTTTCTATAAGATCTTCTCCTGGCTTGGATTTCCTCCCTGTTGGTGCCACTCTTGATGGCGAGTAGCAGTTTGGTCTTAGCTTCCCGGCAAGTAGCATTGTACCAGGTCGTCTTAACTGGGGGTTCTGATCTTTTTCCCAACTTTGAGAATAGATCTATCTCTAGAGTGGTGATTAGCTCAGCATGTGTGGTGTGAGCGAGCTTTTCTCTATTAGCTGGCCCTTCTGCCTCTTTCCCTAACTTGAAGGCTTTCTCCAGGAACGGAAGTATCCTTGCATAAAGTTTGGGTAAACCGTCTCCCTTAGTAACTAATTTCTCCCATTTAACTTTCCTCCGGTTGTTTTCTAAGAGGAGCCCAGACTTATCACTATCCGTACTGAGAGTGGGGAGTTCATTCCCTGGTGAGATGTAAGAAAGTTCCAGGGCATTATGATCACTATCCCTTCTCTCAATAATTTTAAAATCAGCCACTTGTGGCCACATGAATAGTTTGATGAGGATATAATCTATTCTCGATTCTCTGCCAATTTTATTGTAAGTGCAAATACTAGGTATATCTGAAGTACAGCGACCGTTGCAGGCCCTTAGTCCTTGGTTTAGGGTGAGGGCAGTAATCTGCAAGGCTAAGGGAGTCCAAGCTCTCGGGGGGGTGCCACCGTCTTAGGTACGCACCAACGTGAGTCTTCCTCAAGGGAGGGGCCATCACGTAGACCTACTAGTGGTTCGTACTGTGAATTGAAATCACCACCCACAAGGCATGCAAGTTCCCAGGGAATGCCATCAAGAAACACCGAGAGTTGCTCTATGGTGCTGGATTCCTTACCTATTTGTAACGGCCTAGAGTAAATATTTACAACCACCAATTTCGATGAATTTGGCCACTCCAATGAAACGGCCAAAATATCATCTGAATCTGTTTCCAGGTAGTTAGCCTGGCAGCCTAAATCTGTAGCTATCCATGTCGCGAGTCCCCCCGATGGCCTTCCCCTTCCCCCCCACTTAGCAGGTTTAGAGAAGGCTGCAAAACCTTGAAGTAAGATTTCCTCGCGTGACCAGGTCTCCTGAAAAAGTAAAATATTTTTGGAGTTAATAAAGGAGGTCCAGTCAGGAGAGTCAATCTTGCTGGCTAATCCCGCGACATTCCACGAAACCAGGGTTAAGGGGCATAGTTTGGTGGAAGATAAACCCAAGCTGATGGTGGTATTAACTTCTCTGGTTTCCGGAGTAACCACCTGTGTTGGGGGTGAGAGAGCCTGAGCAAATCTTGAGTTAGTATGAAAAACATTTGGAGCCTCTAAAGGGGATTCTAGAGCTAGATTTAATTCCATGGAGTTTTGTGTCCCTGTAAGCAGAGCGGGTGGTGAGAGTGGGCTATTCCCTGTCCCTTCTACTGCGGTCCTGTCCCACCCCCCATTGTCTGCAAGTCAGTCCACCATTTCCAGACTGCTGTATCTATTGTAGACAGGGAGATGGGCTGGGTAGTGCATTCTATGGGGCCCTTGAATACCTCTTGTAAATCCTCCCCTGCGGCCCCTCCTCCTTGTGATATTTTCCCAACCTTCGTCCTCCTCAAACTGCGTGAAATGATCTGTGGGTCCTCCCCTATAATTTGGAGGACCACTTCTCTCTCTTCGGCCACTTCCCCAATCGTCCAGAAGATCTTGGTGGTGCCCCCATCTTTGATCCTCCAAGTTATATAGACTTGATGGATAAAAAAATGAGAGAGGGAGAGGTTGGATATTGCTTACTAGGTCATCAGAGTCCCAGGCACAAATATAAGCAGCAGTGCCCGGTTCTCTGAAGGTGACCAAGATGCAGTCTCCCCTTACTGATTTTCTGGAGTATCCCACCCAGGTAACCCGCCTAACCATAGAGATATCGCTGGTTATTCCTCTCGGGAGTGGTCTGTATGTGGATAACCAGCTGATGACTTTATTTCTGAGTGATGATGTTGTTTCTATGGTTGTGGGTTTTAGTTCCAGAACCCCTGCCAAGACTAGCGTGTAAGGGGCAGCCTCTGGTGGGAGATTGACGGGTTTGGGTTTGCGATTATAAATGGGTTTCTCTCCCGTAGATGTTTGATCGCCCTTGAATTTAGACTGAGTGGGTACAATGACCTTGGGTGTTGGGGTAGTCGTCGGTGAGATGGTTATTGTTTGTGGCATTAGTACTGATGCTTTGTTGGAGTTTAGGTTGGGCGGGGGAAGAGGGGTTTGAACCAGAGTGAGTGCTGGAATTTGTGCATCGGTGGAGGGTAGGTTATTCTTAGCAACTTTGGGTACGTTGCCCTTTTTGGACTTTGGATCAGGGCCCTCTTTTGTTATTTTGGCTGGATTAGTGTCTAGTTTCTTTGAGTCAGCTAGTTGTACTGTGGATTTTTCAATATTAACTAGCCTGCCTCAATCTTGATCAGTCGAGCTTCAAGAGGGCTCAGTAATGATCTAAGGAGTGCACCAATATCCTCCAGTGTAATATCGTCACTGGAGTTATCAGCCGGGGTAGCGGTTATGGTCATTTCTGGTACCTTTGTAGTATGGATTATCGGGGAAGTTGTTATGCCCTGCTTTTTTGGGTTAGGCGCAATAATGCCTCCCTTTACCCCTTTACCCCTAGAAGGTTTGGATATTGGGGATTTTGTCTTGATGACTTCTTTGGTAGGGCCCCCCTTCTTTTTTTGTATGGCACCTTCCCTGATCCCCCTATCTCTTCCGAGGCTAGGCTCATGAGCGTTGTTTACCATAATTTTCGGGACAGGGGGTGGGGGTAGAATTACAGGTGATGTCTGGGGTGGTTGGGTGTTTGGTAGGGCCATTATGCTTAAATCATCAAAATCACTTGGGACCTCGTTTGTTGACTCCAGATCAGTGGTATTTGGATTGGGCAAGTGGTGTGTTACCTGGTGGGTCTTGTCTTTTGTTATGAGTTCAATCCTCCCCTCCGGTGTTCTAGCTTGGGCCATTGGCCCAATTGAAGATCTTCTAACCCAGTCTATTTCTTGGGAGATTCTTCTTTCCAGGACCTCAATTTCTTCAATTAGTAGAGATCCAGCTTTGCCTATTTCCCTATGTTAGCCTTAGTGTGCACAGTGTAAGATTCTGTTGCTTTGTGTAGGAAGCTGGCTCTGTATATACTATACCAAAAAAGAGGCATTGTGTGCAGTCCAGTGAGTCCTGAAAGGTATGGCAGAGGTTAAAGTAGATAATACCCTACTCTCAATTTAGGCTGAGCAGTTAGTCTTATCAGAGGGTAGTGTTAATGCATTTGGTGTAAATCTTCATACAAGACAGGAACACACACTGAAGGACTGACTCCAGGCCAATAGTTGTAGAAAATTATTACTTTAGTTACTTTTATTTCTAGGAACCAAGTTGAACTCAGTTACAGGTAAGTAGACTGTTATGCAATACTTTCAAATTACTGGCAATAGATTTGTATAGCATCACTGCATCAGCAATACTTAGCATGTGCATAAATGCTTTTTTAATACAGTAAGAGATACTTTGTTTTCAGGATCACACTCAGTACATTACAGTGAGAGACTAATGCAAGTCTATGAGAAAAAGACAGGTAAGTGACTTACAAGTAAGTACTCCGGAGGTTTGGGTCACAACTGAGCAAGGGCTTGACTAAGGTAGCTACTGCATCACCAGTGGCACTGAGGTGGCCTGGTGCAGAAGTCACTGGGCCCAATGCTAACCCATGGAGGCTGAGGGGTACTTTGAAGAGGCACCGGTTACAGGTAAGAACCTGTGGCCAGGGACACAGGCTCTGGGGATCATGATCAGCACTGGAGGGGCCACCAAAGAGCACTAAGACTGCACCACCACCAGCGCGGGGGAGGCAGGGTGCAGAGTGCAAAGAAGGCGTTGGGTCCAGTTAATACCAATGGAGATCCTTGGTTGTGAAAAGGGCTGCAGGCTTGATTCAGAAGGCTGGCTGAAGGAATCCCATGACTGGAGAGGGGTATGTAACTGTTACCACGCAACTTTTAGCACGAAATACTTTTACAACGAAACTATTACCACGCAGGACCCTTTACCACGAATACCTTTACAACGCATTACACTACAACGCAGATACTATTACAACGCATACCGTTACAACGTAAGTATAGGTAAGTTTATCTTTTTTTAAAAACATTTATTAGGGGTATTGGGTTTGGGTTTTGGGGTACAGGGGTATTTTTAGGTGTCAGGGTTGGGTTTGTGTTTTGGGGTACAGGGGTATTTTTAGGTTTCAGGGTTGGGTTTGGGTTTTGGGGTACAGGGGTATTTTTAGGTTTCAGGGCTGGGTTTGGGTTTTGGGGTACAGGGGTATTTTTAGGTTTCAGGGCTGGGTTTGGGTTTTGGGATACAGGGGTATTTTTAGGTTTCAGGGCTGGGTTTGGGTTTTGGGGTACAGGGGTATTTTTAAGTTTCAGGGTTGGGTTTGGGTTTTGGGGTACAGGGGTATTTTTAGGTTTCAGGGCTGGGTTTGGGTTTTGGGGTACAGGGGTATTTTTAGGTTTCAGGGTTGGGTTTGTGTTTTGGGGTACAGGGGTATTTTTAGGTTTCAGGGTTGGGTTTGGGTTTTGGGGTACAGGGGTATTTTTAGGTTTCAGGGCTGGGTTTGGGTTTTGGGGTACAGGGATATTTTTAGGTTTCAGGGCTGGGTTTGGGTTTTAGGGTACAGGGGTATTTTTAGGTTTCAGGGCTGGGTTTGGGTTTTGGGATACAGGGGTATTTTTAGGTTTCAGGGCTGGGTTTGGGTTTTGGGGTACAGGGGTATTTTTAGGTTTCAGGGTTGGGTTTGGGGTTTTGGGGTACAGGGGTATTTTTAGGTTTCAGGGCTGGGTTTGGGTTTTGGGGTACAGGGGTATTTTTAGGTTTCAGGGCTGGGTTTGGGTTTTGGGATACAGGGGTATTTTTAGGTTTCAGGGTTGGGTTTGGGTTTTGGGGTACAGGGGTATTTTTAGGTTTCAGGGCTGGGTTTGGGTTTTAGGGTACAGGGGTATTTTTAGGTTTCAGGGCTGGGTTTGGGTTTTGGGGTACAGGGGTATTTTTAGGTTTCAGGGTTGGGTTTGGGTTTTGGGGTACAGGGGTATTTTTAGGTTTCAGGGCTGGGTTTGGGTTTTGGGGTACAGGGGTATTTTTAGGTTTCAGGGTTGGGTTTGGGTTTTGGGGTACAGGGGTATTTTTAGGTTTCAGGGTTGGGTTTGGGTTTTGGGGTACAGGGGTATTTTTAGGTTTAAGGGCTGGGTTTGGGTTTTGGGGTACATGGGTATTTTTAGGTTTCAGGGTTGGGTTTGGGTTTTGGGGTACAGGGGTATTTTTAGGTTTAAGGGTTGGGTTTGGGTTTTGGGGTACAGGGGTATTTTTAGGTTTAAGGGCTGGGTTTGGGTTTTGGGGTACAGGGGTATTTTTAGGTTTAAGGGCTGGGTTTGGGTTTTGGGGTACAGGGGTATTTTTAGGTTTTAGGGATGGGTTTGGGTTTTGGGGTACAGGGGTATTTTAACATATATATATATATACAAATTAATAAATAAAAATTAATATAATTAATTAAAATATTTAATATTAAGATAATAATTTATTAATTAAAAAAATTATTATTAATAATGACATTATTTTAACATATTATATACTTACGTTGTAATGGTATGCGTTGTAATAGTACCTGCGTTGTAGTGTATTGCGTTGTAAAGGTATTCGTGGTAAAGGGTCCTGCGTTGTAAAAATTGCGTGGTAATGGTCTGCGTGCTAAAAGTATGCGTGGTATCAACATATATCCCTGGAGAGGTAGGTTGGATAGTGGGTGGATGCTGGGACACTGTCGGTTGGGCACATCAAGGACTTGGGGCTGCGGGTGTAGGGGTGTCTTTTGGTGTCAGGTTTTTTCACCAGCTCCGGTCATGTTCCCGGGGACCTTTCAGGTTGAGGCTGCAGGTGTCAAGGGGGAGGTCAGGAGAGGTCCTCCAACACTCATTCACATGTCAGGATCACCAGGGAGACTTCACTGGGTCGGTCAGCCACCTGCGCTCAGACCGCTGGCGTCGGGTGCAGAGTGGTGCAAGTGTGGCAGATCTGCATGGATCCGGAGTCCTTTTGTTGGTTTCTTGGCTGGACATATCTGGTGTCCACAGGCGACAAGATTCTTTCTTGAAGACAGCACAGGTCCTCTGGGGTTCTTGAGGTTGCTGGCTGTGGGCCACACTGGTTTCTTGGAGCAGGGTCGCTGGAGGCAGGTCAGTAGGGTTGGGTCAAAGCCAGCCGTTGTCTTCTTCTCCACTGCTGTACGGCTTTTCGGTCCTTTTTCTTAGGTCATCGAATCTGAGGAACAAGGCACTAATTTTAAGAGCATTACTGTGGTTGGGGGGCAATAACCAATGGTTACTATACCCTAGGATGACTACACCCTTTGGGTGCCCCCTAAATTTGGGGAGAGGGGCACATAACTGTTCCTATTGGGTCTAATTCTCCAATTCAATATGGAGAATTTCTAAGAGAGAGGTTCATCTCAGCTCCTGGAGACCCTAGGGGAGTGCCAGGTTAAAGTGGACACTCCTACTCTGCTTACTAATTTTCCCACCTGTCCTGCTGCCAAAAGGGGGGACTGGGACAGGGAGGCAGACATATGCACCAGCTGGAGCTGCTAAAATCAGCATAACTCAAGGTGAGAGACTTTGAGGCTCACCACCAAGTGTTGCTGTTCCTGCAACGGGGAGGTGTGAAGCATCGCCACCCAGAGACAGCTTGGTTTCTGACCTCCGAGAGCACAAAGGCCCTCCCCGCATGAGGTAAAAAACCTGTCTTTTGGTGACTGGCTGGCAGGAACCAGTATCCAATACACTAGTAGTCGGTCGTTTTTCAGGGGGCATCTCTAAGATGACCTTAAAGTGAATTTTATAATAAATCCAACACTGGCATCAGTGTCGGTTTATTATGCTGGGATGTTTGGTACCAAACTTGTGAATGGCACAGACACTGTAGGGGCATATTACTCTTGCAGCTATGCCCTCCACTGTGGTAAGGGGGCACCCTGCCTTAGGGTTGTAAGGCCTGCCAGAGGGGTGACTTACCTATGCCACAGGCAGTGTTGTGTGGACATGGCACCCAAGAAGGTGTGTCATTTCGACTCTTTTAGTTTAGCCACACCACAACACAAAGCCTGCAATGGCAGTGTGCATGTGTTGGGTGCGGGGTCCTTTAGGGTGGGTCAATACATGCTGCAGCCCTAAGGGACCCTTTCTGGTCACAAAACACTTTGGTACCACTCGTACCTTTTGCAAGGTACTGATATGTTTTGCCTGAGGTGTGCCAATTGTGGAAACAATGGTACAGTTTAAGGAAAGAACACAGGCATTGGGAACCCGATTGGCAGGGGCTCAGTGCACACTCAGTCAACGTGCATCGGAAATCTGGCAAAAAGTGTGGGAGGTTACTGCAACAGAAACCCACTTTCCTACACTTTGCACACAACGTATCAGTCTTGTTTTTGTGCCATATTGTTATTCCACAAATAGGCTGCACATGTTTTCATATTCTGCTCTTCTGCAGCGATTCAGTTGGAACATCTCATACAAGGTCAAAGAGCACTGCTCCCTGTTATTCTCTGTGGTCAGACACTAACACCTAGACATAATAGAGAAATACAGCTCCTGTTTTCAAACATACAATTCTTATCATATAAGATGGTTCTTGAAATTTTGAAAATAGGGAGAAGACACTCTTGCACATTAAAGGGCTTGAGATGAGAGAGGTGAACATGCTGAAATGTAGAACTGCTACCTATGTATGCCAGGTATGGGGTTCACCTCTAATCCCAGAATTTATAATATATCACTGTGCTTTTATAGTGAGTTTAGCCTTAGGCAGATCTGTCAGTCAATATGACATGGTTTTTTATTGTGTATTGTCTTTTAATTAGGCTAATCACATTGTTGACTTGCAGATGCTTTCTAAATGCAGCACATTGTTACATAATAGAGCATAATAGTTTCAATAAATATTGCAAGCTTTCTTCTTGTCTCTTTTTTATTTATTGTGGATATGTATAAGTGAGAGAACAAAAGGTGATGATGTGCTATCACGATTCCTGAGAGGGTCTAGATTGTTATGTATTAGACTGCCAATTCACTTGTCTCTCTGGAAAGGCTAGCAGGGCAAGCAAGGTATTATTAGCTAGTCGGATTTGGTCCCATAGGCACTGATGGGGTATGGTGACTCAGTCCCTACATACTGATGTTCTGTGGTACCAGGCATTGTTCTGTTTCTGAGAAGAATCCCTGCAACAAAGTAACCCCTAGAGTAGGCCCGGAATGGTTTAGAGAGCAGGATGCAGTGCATTTAAAAAGTAGGATATGTACTTTTAAGTTTTACATGTCCTGATAGTGAAAAACTCTCACATTCTATATTTCACTACTGCGGGGCCTACCTCTCCCATAGGATAACATTGGAGTTACCTTATTATAACGAATTTGCTGTAATCTCAAAATGAGAACACGTAACCAGTTCGTGTTTGGCATCTTTTGAACTGTAATGAAAAATCATATATCCTGGTAAAGATCGGATTTTAAATTAATTTTTTGAAAATGCCATATTAGAAAGTTTACATTTTCCTGCCTTGGCCATTTAGTGCCTGTAGCCTGTCTCTGAGTCACATGACTGGTGCTGACAGCCTGGATTTGTGTATTCCCCCTAAACAGCCATACACAATAGAGAACTTAGGTTTGCCAGGATGGGGCATCACTGGCAGGATGGCAGGGTGAAGTTGGGCACAGCCCTGCTTACACATGAATAGGCTGTGTCCTCCCTCTACACAAAGGGCTGCATACTACCAGTAGTTAGTCTGGAGCCAGGGCAGGAAAGGCAGGAAACCTCCGCACTTCAAAGGGAACATTTTAGTAGCTTCTCCACTTAAAAGGAAGGTTCAGATGTAAATATAAACACCAACTCTTCAGTACACTTCTGAACCAGTGGATACTCTGGCAGGAAGAAGTACTGCTATGCTGTTGAAATGACTGTTGTTCTGCTGGACTACTGCTCTGAAGGACTGCTGCCCTGCTGTGCAGGCATGCTGCCCTCTTGTTTGAGTGATAAGAAGTGGACCTGCATCTGCTGAACCCAGGACACCAGTATGACTCCAAGTGCTAGTTGGCTGGCCTCTGGACTAGAGCCTAGGGACAGAATGCTCCAACAACCTTGAACCCAGCCTTGGACCCTGCCATATGTGAGTCATACCCTGCCAAGTTGTGTCACCTCAAAGCTGGGCCCTTTAAAGCAAGCCTGAAAGTGTTCTGTCAGCCCATCCGTGGATCCAGCAGAACTAATGCATCTCCTCTGCTACGCGTCGCAACCCGAGCATAACCGAAGCATCGCCCTGCTACAAGGATTAATTCAGTGCAAGGAAATCCACATCGACCTCACAGCCAGCATTGGAACTGCTGGTGTGCAAAGCTCACCAGACTTGCAGCTCTTCTGAACCGACACATCGCCTCGACTGCACTATGCATCCTCGATGCTGGACTTTGCGTCACAAGCCTTCGTCAATAGGATCCTTGATAATGACACAGGATCTGGCATCTCAGCTTCACAACTCCTTGGAACTAATACATCATTGTGGCTGCGTGATGCTTCCTCGACGTGAGACAGCGCAACTCGCTGATATCCGGATTTAAGGTATTCTTATGCAGCAGACCTAACCGGGTCCCGGTAGCTTACCAACCCTCCATTATTGTTGGCCTGAACTTGTGACTTTGTTCCGGTTGTGAAACCAGATATCCACAGATGGTGCATTGATATTTTGGCACAAGCTTTACCTAAATCTTTCAAGTCTCCTATTTCCAGTTTTACTGATTGGTGGTTGCCGTTTTAGTCTTGTTTTATTTATTAAAATTAGATCTATGTTTCTAAACTGGTGTGGGATATTATTTGTGCTGTGTTTTCACTTTATTACTGTTTGAAGAGTTCCATAAATACTTTACATATTGCCTCTAAGTTAAGTCTGACTGCTGTGTGCCAAGCTACAAGAGGGTTGAGCAAAGGTTAATTTGAGTTTTCTTGTGCCTGGATCCTGACAAGGATTGTTGTTGCTGCATGAGTAGGGTGTCATACCCCTCAAGCAGTGACCCAATTTCTCACAGTTTTTTTAACCAAAACTACCCACTTCATATCTTCCAAGATAATACCAATAACCAAAGAACCCATTAAGAGATGTCTAGCACAGATCTTTCATTTCTATGTCTCTCTCTCTCTCACTCTCTCTCTCTCTCTCTCTCTCGCTCTGTCTCTTTCTATTATCTCAGATAGTAGAACACAGGTCATCTGCAGTTTCTGGAGAAAACTAGCCCATTAGAGAATATGACATTATGTATATTCTCTGTCTGAAAGTTCCAACCAAGCAACGGAACAATATCTCGGTTGTTAACCGAACAGCAAGTCTTCATACAATAATACATACATAATTTAACAGAAAGCTCCTTGTTGTCTACATCACATGCTTTCTATCCCTGAATGCTGCCTGTGTTGATTTCCACTCTTTAATTGATCCCTAAAATTGTGAATTTGATTCGCATTCTCTCTGAAGAATACCACTAAATTTAAAAAATGCTTTAATCAGGAGTGAGTATAACAAGAATGGGCTAACAGGCATCATGAGTTGGGCCTAGTTTATTCGACCAGCTGTGCTTTCTAAGGCAGATCTCAACATCTATGGTACAGTGTGGAACCCTAAATCCCTGGTACATAGCGTGGTATTGATCAGGAGATCAATCTAGTGGCATGTGTTTTTTCCTGCCTGTAGCTACTGTGGTGCATCCAGCACTTTATTGAAACTGGTGTCTTCAGATATCTTTCCACAAACTGTGCTACCCCTTTTCTGTGGCTGGTGGTGGTGTAGAGACGTTTCAGTAGAGAAAGATCCTGGATTTGTACTAAAAATAATATACATTTTTATTATTATTTATACATAAAGACACAGCAGTTAAAAAAACATTACATTGATACTTCTTGCACAACATTCCCAGCCTCAGTCCCACCCACCCACAATAACTCACCAGCCAATAAATACTTTGCAAAATACATATTTACAAGACTGTGTACAACCACGTATCTCCCTCCTAAGAGGCACATCACCCCATCCTGAGGCAGTGAGTGTTTGTGCATCTACCTTTCCTGCCTCACCTTCTAAAGTGCACCTATGACTTCATGTCCCACTTCACCTTTAGACCACTTTCAGACTCCCATTGTCCCCAAATCTTCTCAGATTTGAGCAGGCAGCCTCCACCCTTATACACTTTTCTCTCAATCTGGATGCATCTATCCATCACCCTAGGTATGATTTTGCTGCCCCATATCTGGTCTATTTCTTTTTATTCACTAGAATCTTTTCAAATCTGGTTACATCTGTGGGATTCCAGAACCCCAGTATTGCAAGCATGGACAGCAGTTCAACTTGTCCCCCAATCACTATCCCCAGTCCTTTGACTGTTGTGTGGCGGCCTTCTCTTCCACCCCTAACGATCTTTCTCTACTGATGAGGGAAGTTATCCCGAAACCCGAGACATGTCTCGGGCGATATCCTAAAACCCGGAACATGTATCGGGTCTAGAGATTCATCAGTCCAACAAGTACCGACTTGTACCCACCTGGGTGATCCACTAAAGAACTACAAGTACCAGAGTACCGAGGGGCGATCTGGAGGAGGGGCTAGCGGTGTGCGCTCCATTGATGACTAAACACAATATGGCTCCCTTGAGCTTTGGGCCGACGGGCTCTTGGACGACGCACCTGCGTGCCGGTTCTGGCATCGAGGCCTTTGACTGTTGTGTGGCGGCCTTCTCTTACACCCCTAACGATCTTTCTCTACTGATGAGGGAAGTTATCCCAAAACCCGAGACATGTCTCGGGTGATATCCTAAAGCCCGGGACATGTATCATGTCTAGAGATTCATCAGTCCAACAAGTACCGACTTGCACCCACCTGGGTGATCCACTAAAGAACTACAAGTACCAGAGTCCTGAGGGGCGATCCGGAGGAGGGGCTAGCGGTGTGCGCTCCATTGATGACTAAACACAATATGGCTCCCTTGAGCTTTGGGCCGACGGGTTCATGGACGACGCACCTGCGTGCCGGTTCTGGCATCGAGGCCTTTGACTGTTGTGTGGCGGCCTTCTCTTCCACCCCTAATGATCTTTCTCTACTGATGAGGGAAGTTATCCCAAAACCCGAGACATGTCTCGGGCGATATCCTAAAACCCGGGACATGTATCGGGTCTAGAGATTCATCAGTCCAACAAGTACCGACTTGCACCCACCTGGGTGATCCACTAAAGAACTACAAGTACCAGAGTCCCGAGGGGCGATCCGGAGGAGGGGATAGCGGTGTGCGCTCCATTGATGACTAAACACAATATGGCTCCCTTGAGCTTTGGGCCGACGGGCTATTGGATGACGCACCTGCGTGCCGGTTCTGGCATCGAGGCCTTTGACTGTTGTGTGGCGGCCTTCTCTTCCACCCCTAACGATCTTTCTCTACTGATGAGGGAAGTTATCCCAAAACCCGAGACATGTCTCGGGCGATATCCTAAAACCCGGGACATGTATCGGGTCTAGAGATTCCTCAGTCCAACAAGTACCGACTTGCACCCACCTGGGTGATCCACTAAAGAACTACAAGTACCAGTGTCCCGAGGGGCGATCCGGAGGAGGGGCTAGCGGTGTGCGCTCCATTGATGACTAAACACTATCCCCAGTGTGTTGGCAACTTTCTCCCAAAAAGGGCGCATGCTTGGGCAGCTCCACAATGTATGGTAGAAGGAGCCTACCATCCATCATTTCCGGAGGCAGTTTGCACCCTCCTTCTTCCCAATATTATGCAGCTAGGTTCTCATATTGTTTGTTCTGTGTAGGCTATTCAGCTGAAGCAGCCAATGTGATGCATTAATCGCCACCTCTGAGGAGAATCCAAGTGCTGTTTTCCTCATGCAGTTAGCTCCCAGCGTTACCGCAGTTTCCCTAGTGTCCCTTGTGTGTTTCTCATGAGCAATTCATATGTCAATGAGATTGCCTTTGTGCGGACATGAACATCCAGCAACCTCACTTCCAATGGGGACTCATCCTGCGTCTCCTCTTCCATGGATATGCGCCCTTGCAACATGTGTCTTAACTGTCTATGCCTGAGACATTTTGTCATGGACATTTGATATTCACTCCACAGTTGCTCGAATGGAACTATTGATAGAGCGCGGGCTCACCAGCCCGAGATTTTACCATACTCACTTGGGCCCACAAATCAACATACACACTTTGAACAGGTAAACCTATGCTTAACCAATTTTATTTAACCATTCAGGACCTATACCATTCGACTTACCAATCCTAGTCACTGGTACCTAAAGTCCTAAGGGATCAAGGGTGTTAGCATAATAGGCAGTAAAATAAACACTTACACTCATATAATAACCACAAACTCTGGAAAGATTTAAATTATTTATCTAATGTTAAATATTAAATGTCAGTGTCCATACTACATTAACTGAAACTTGATCAATCAAGAAAAATATGGTGAAGATAAGATAGAATAAGAAACTTTCATTAAGCATTGAAACATAGGGAGGGTGGAAAAAGGAAAAACAGTACAATGACGAACCCACATTTATTATAATTACCTAGAATGGTGTGAAGACCACCCCTGGCCACGGGCTGGGTCAAAGGACAGACCCCCAAAGTACAGGTGCCAGCAGGAAAGAATAGATGCAAACCAGAATCAGGACAGGTACGGACCAAATTGGATCAGGACAGGACCACCTCAGACTAAGACTGACAACCACAGCTAACGTGCTACGCCTGCATTGTACCTTCTCTGCAGCCATCAGCCAAACCCCGATTGGGTCTTCGAAACCTCCTTTCCCATAAACCCCGATTGGGTTATCGAATCTTCTGACAGAGTGCTCCGCCAGCACTTCTGCTCTCAATCACCTATTGAGTGCGTTGGGTCAGTGACAGGTCAGCTATTCAGAGAAGTCGGACAAATTAACTAGCTAAGCCTACTCTAGTTATACTATTTTCCAGGGCAGTGTACCACCCCCAAATGTTACAAATGGAAGGATCCCCAATTTTGATTGGACAAAAGGATGACGAGAGGTCATCACACCACACCAAAATCAAACTTTTCTTCTGCATTTTAAATTAGCGTTCCCGCCCATCAATTTATTTTCTCATGCGTTTTTTTCCACCCAACAATTGAATGTTCTTCTAGAAATACAATGTTAACAGTTTGTTTTCCGCTTGGGGTCATCAAGTCAGGTTCCCAGGCGCATCTTGTAGTGTGATGAAAACTTGGCTTTGATTCAATGACGAATGACTTAAGCTCCTTCTGGAGTTTGACATGCGCAGTCTGGGTTTTCAAGATGGAGTAATAGCACCTCCCAGGCCCAAGATTACAATAAATAAAAAATAGAATAGAAACAGCTTTAGAGCACAGAATAAATAAATGCACTGTATACCACTTATCCCTACCCTATTCCCATTGATTTATTTTAACTATTGCGTTTAGTGTTTAGGCAAAACAAACAGCTTAGCAAAAGCAGCAGTGCAAGCTTCATGCATGCTGTAACACAAGCAGCCATCTTAATTCTAGTGAGCAGAAGCGAAAGTTTCCCTCCAAGCAAAAGAATATGTCATATCACGTGAGTATGACAGACGCATGCGCCGTAGAAAATCCCGCATAGCAGCAGCCATTTTAATGCAAGCGGATTATAGTTAATAAAAGCACATTGAAAAGCTTCCCCTAGATACTAAATATGTCATGTAATGCAATACTAATTAGACAAAACAAGTTAATTAATACGTTATGAGTTATTTGAGAGGGTTGAGTACAAGCAAGTCGCTCTACGTGAGAATCCTTGCTCCATCTCTATCCCATTCACATCCCAAACCTTATCCAGAGAACCCAATATTATTCCCACCTCTGGAATCCCTGCAGTGTGCCCCCAAGCCCCATTCTGGTTCCTACCAATAGCAACTTCTTTGGGATCACCTTCTAATCCCATTTCATTTCCCTATTCAGCCATCTCCATGCATGGGCCACCGTCAATGTTGCTGGCTGTACCTTTGGACCCAGTCTTCCCCCCATATAAAGCATGCAGATAGCTGTTGCCCATACCCACTCTGTCCATTCGGAAGGCTGGGTCATCCAACTCTGTGTGCGCCCAGTTGTCAACCACGCTAACCTGGAATACCTCATAGTACTTCCTAACTTGGGAGTGCTATACCCCCGTCATACTTGGAGCACTGTAGCACTGCCAAAGCTGTATGTTCCTCCACCACAGGAGAGCCCTGAATAGTGCATCTATTTTGGCACAGAAGGCCTCCGGGATCTGAAATGGGCTGTTTTGCAGGATATAAAGTAGCTTTGGTAGAGCAAATATTTAAACATCTCCGCTATTCCCAGTATCGAGAGTGGCAACGCATACCAGTGGTTCACATCCCTCTATAGGGCGGCAGTCAACAACTTCAGATTTGAGAACTTCAGAAGTGAGGCTCAACCTCCCTAGAAACACATATACCCAGGTATTTAAACGCATGAGGTTCAACTCTGAATGTCAGCGACAGTTTGCCTTCCTATTTCCACCCTTCCATCGGGTACAGCACCGATTTCCTCCATTTAATGGTAAAGCCGGAGTATCTCCTTTTTATCCGTAAAATATCCCTCAACCTGGCAGCGACTGGTCTGTACTGGCTAGGTATGGCAGGATGTCATCCACGTATAACAATATATATTCTTTCCAGCTCCTGTCTCCTGTCCAGGCCCATGTTTGAGAGTCAACTCTCACTCATTCAATTAAGGCCTCTACCGCCAATGTGAAGAGCATTGGCAACAGAGTAACACCCTTGCCTCACTCCCTTCTCCATGAGGGAATCTGGGGACACACATCCATTCTAATTCCCCCTAGCTGTTGGCCTTGTATAAAGCAACTGTACCCAACAAATATATCTGGGTCCGAATCCCATGTTTTCCAACAATGCCAATCAGAAAGTTCATTCAACTGAGTAAAAGGCCGTATTGGCATCCACCAATATAATGGCCCATGACTCCAATATCCCCCCTGGCAATGGCCAGGGTACTGTGAAGACTCTGCAATTTCAGCTTGGTTTACCAATATGGCATGAATCCGGTTTGATCTGAGTGGATCAATCTCATCACCCCATGTCCAGCTTATTCACCAATACTTTCACCAGGACTTTAACGCCTAACGGCTAGGGCGGCTGACCTTGAATCTGGGAACTGGGTTTGAGTCTCAGCAATGACGCTGAGCATCCTGTGATTCTGGGCAAATCACTTAATCTCATGTACCTAACAAAAATTAATGTGTGTCCTCATGTAACGTAACTGGTGCTATGTAAAACGCTCTGATACCCGATTCGGTTCAAGTTCGCGCTATATAAAATGCTGCACAAAAACCCCAAAAAACGTCAGCGCTTAACAGGGATATCGGCCTATAAGAATTGCATTGATCTAGGGCATCCCTGGCTTCAGGATGAGAACTATAGTGGCAGTACAAAGGTCTGTGGGTAGTTCCCCAATCCTGTAATCTTCCTCACACATTGCATGCAACGGGTCAATCACTCTCCAAGAAAAACCCACTGAAAGCCCATTCGGGCCCGGTGCCTTCCCCACCTGTATCTGCGAAAGTGCCAGACCAACCTGTTCCTTTGACAGATTGTCATCCAGCTCTTGAACCACATTAGGCTCATTTGCTTTACGGGACACTCCCTCACAAATTCCACCACCTCTGCCGTGGGTACAGTTAGTCTAAATGTATAGTCTAGATTTATCAAAATAAATCATGTAGTCCATCAAGACCTGCGCAGTCTATCTACTATCTATCTACTGCCACTTACTCTATCCCCATTCCCCAGTGAAATCTTTCTGACCTGCATACCTTCCTGCTACCAACTCCCCAACCACGCTAGTAGCTTCCCAGCCTTCTCTCCAGCTTTGTATATCCTCTTCTGTCTTACAAGGTAGGAGTTTTTCACCTCATATCTCACTACCACCCTGTATTTATCCAATGTGGAGACAATGCGTCGTGACGTGGCTTTGTATGCCTCCCACAGTGTACATAAGCTCTGTACTGTCCGGTTATTTTCTTTAAAATAGTGTCATGTGGCTTTTTTATTCTTGCGTTTCATCTTCTTAGCATTCAGGAGGTGCCGTGTTGCCATCCTCCATGACCTGTCTGTGATAAGTCGTCCTAGGTATTTGGCCTCCGAAAAAAAAACATTGTCTCAAGTGGGGTAACAAAGCAGTCAAGCCTGGACAGCATATCATGGCTGCTGGAAAAAAGAATATCCTCTCTCATGGCCATGAAGCGCACACCAAATGTCTCCTAACCCCAAAGTCTGGGTGAACCCTGCCGTCTTCCCCATCACTGCCTCACTCTCTGGCGAGGCACTCATTCTACCCATACGAGTATCTAGAACTAGATTGAAGTCACCACCTAGAATTGTGAGAGTCTGTGGCATTTCCGTCAATAGACGTCCTAGGGTTTTGAGTGCAACTGACTCTAGCACTGGTGGGGTATAAATGTTAACTATTCCGGTTTTCCACCCCTCCCATTCCCCCATACCGCTGTGTAGCAGCCCAATGAATCGGACCATGTGCGTGTAATATGGAATGCCAGGCTTTTCTTGAAACGGATTACCACAATCCTCTATTCAGATTTGTACTACGAATGACAGGCCACTCTAAAGCTGTCCCCTGCCAAGCAGCCATGTTGGCCATTGATCATGTGTGTCTCCTGGAGGAAAGATTACAACTCCCTTATATCTAGAGAGCACCTCTACCAGGGCTCTCTTGAATCTGTTCCCAAGACCATTGACTTCCAGGTTAAAAAGGTCAAGTGTTGTCTCTGTGGCATCCTTCCTGAGTTCCTCCCCCCCCCACTCCCTGATATAGATATATAGAGCAAGATCCTTGATATTTGACATTTGACAGGTCATTGCAGTATAAAATAGATTGGAAGGAATATGGCCCAACGAACAAAGAGTGAGACCCCAATGGTTGGTTACTCATACTCAGGTTGATCAAAGGCTTTCACACATGTTGTCCTCATAGTTAGAAAGTGGACTGATAGGCATCAGATACTGGCATGGCATGCTTAACAGTTTAAAGTATTGTTCCACAGGATGAGCAACACATTTTGGTCACATTAGATAGCAGTCGAGGTCCCCTCGGAAAGAGCTAGACACAGGGACTGATAACAGCGGGCTGAGGCAGGATATCCACAAGGGTGAGATACAACTCTCTGAAAAACAGACCAAGGAAAGAAATATTTTTTCACAACAATCTTTATTGGTTTTACAAAACGTAGCTATGGCACACATTCAAATTAAGTAAAACACAAGTGCACTCCAGACATTACATAATGTAATTCTGGTTATGAAAGAGATTGGGACCCTCAACAGCAGGTATATTATTGACACTGAAATACTAGTAAAAGGAAGCTTCATCATCGGGTCTTAACCTTCACTTGGAGGAAGTCCAAAGAGATTGTATTGGATCCGTGTCAAATAGTGCTCTAAAATTACCTCGTATTCAGAGTAGATAGTCTTAAATCCTTGGTAGGGGTAAGGTTAAAAACATACAGGCATGTGTTCAGGGATGTACAAGGTGTCCCTGATATCATCAAGTATAATTGATGTTTCAGCCTACTTGCACCCCAGTGGGTCGGTGGCTTTCGTCAGGACCAACAAGGATGGTAGGATCCCTTTTCTGAGCCAGTCGGGATACTATGCCCTGGCTTTGCACTTAATGTAGATTAGTTCACTCCATTAGTTGCTAGAGAAAACTCTGTTCTCCTCTTCTTTTAGACTCACACAGGCTCCATAGGTTATGGGGGAAGGCGGGGTGGCTGTCCTCCTTGGTTGCAGCATGTGCATGTTAGATCAATTCCTCCCTTCGTGTATGTGCAATTTGTCTAACCACTTGAAGGTTGACTTCTAACACTTCGTTCTTATGTAGACCATCCCATCCCACCTAGCAAATCAGTCTTAGTTCTGCTCCAGTAGGAAAAGTCCAGCCTGAATTGCCACACCAGGTCCTCTTTAGGCAGGTGTAGCTTGGGTCCAAAGATGCAGTGAACAAGGGGCCCACGTCTGTGTATACCCTTTTGCCACTTACAGCGTTACATCAAACACACAAAAAGTGACAAGAGAAATGCAGTTCTTGAATTGCTTGTGAATTATTTAGTAAGGAATGCCCCCATTTGGAATTTGTATGTCATTAACGTTCTGTCAATATTAGAGATTGTGGAGAGAAATCCTTTCTGCAGCATCCATAATGTAAATAATGTCTATTCAAAATGTAGCCTTGAATTACGGAGGGCAAAATTGTTTTGGTTAGTTAGGACCTTATTCTATCAATTGTGACCATAGATCCTAGATGGCACTGTTATGCAGTCTTTGTATTACATGTTTATTTTCTGGCAGTTACCTTGAAAAAGGTTTTGTTTTGAGGCAGAGAAATGTTTATTGAAACCATTAAGTGAAATACTGGCATATACTATTTGGTTGTCTGTGAAAAGGATGAGAACAATATGTCATCATGTAGCCAAGGATGGATTTTAGAATAACATTGTTTGCATTGTTAATTAATACATACGTTCTGTCCATTGAAGTGACAACATTCTAAACATTTGTTTCCGCCAGGTGCACCTAATAATGGGCAAAGGTTGGGTTTATAATATTCAGGCTGTATTTATTCTTCATGAGTATAATGAGGATCCAATAATTGGCAATGGCAAGGATGCACAAGAGTGATTTGGGGGCTATCATTATCATGTTTAAACGCATGTTTCACTGGGACCCGATACATATTTTCAATATTTCACGGATCTCTGTGAAATATTGTAAGGATTCACTCTCCATCACATCATAGCAAGCTGCCACAGACTACAAGTTTAGGTCGTAAATTACCAGGGAAACCCTGACGCTGGAAGAGAGAAAATCGGTAGAAGAGTTAAAGAGTTGAAGGATGGGCCTGTGTGAAACTGGGGTACAGGTCAGGAGGGGAAACATCCTTTACAACGAATCTTTTACAACGCAGTGCTTTTACAACACAGGTTTTACAACGAAAACCATTACAACGCATAGCACTGGGGGGCGCTCTAGGATAGGGAATAGTTTTAATTTACTATCCAACACCTTCCCTACTATCCACGGGGACCGGAGTTGGAATAGTAAATTAAACTATTCACTATCCAGCACCCCAAAGCGCTATGCGTTGTAACAGCATGCGTTGTAAAAACTGCGTTGTAACAGCATGCGTGGTAAAAGCATGCGTTGTAATGTCATACATCCGGTCAGGAGGGATGGATCAGAGGTAACACATGTCAAGTCAATAGCGTAGGAGAGGTTCTGGCTATAAAAAGGCAGACTAAGCGATGAACAATGGGGCATATGTATCAAAGAAGCCGTTTGCGATTCTCAATTTGCGTTATTTAGCTCATCGCAATGTGAGAATTGCAAACAGCGATTTAAATAAATGATCGCAAAATGTTAGCGATTCCTTAAAATTCGCAGAATACGTTTGCGAACTCCATAATAGCGGTTCCTTATTTGGAATTCGCAAATAAGAAATCACAATTTTAGAGAATCTGCAATACAGGTGCAGCATGATGACATCACAACTAGGACGTTTCTGATCCCCTTAGGCTGGGTGAGAGGCTGGGAGGAGAATCAAACCACTTTGGACTGAAACACCACCAAAACCAAATGGATCCACAGGAGAAGGATAAGGAGGAGGCTGGGAGGAAAGGAAGCACAAATTCAGTGAGATGGAGCAGGAGGTTCCCATTGAAGAGTTTAGGTCGTAAATTACCAGGGAAACCCTGACGCTGGAAGAGAGAAAATCGGTAGAAGAGTTAAAGAGTTGAAGGATGGACCTGTGTGAAACTGGGGTACAGGTCAGGAGGGGAAACATCCTTTACAACGAATCTTTTACAACGCAGTGCTTTTACAACACAGGTTTTACAACGAAAACCATTACAACGCATAGCACTGGGGGGCGCTCTAGGATAGGGAATAGTTTTAATTTACTATCCAACACCTTCCCTACTATCCACGGGGACTGGAGTTGGAATAGTAAATTAAACTATTCACTATCCAGCACCCCAAAGCGCTATGCGTTGTAAAAATTGCGTTGTAACAGCATGCGTGGTAAAAGCATGCGTTGTAATGTCATACATCCGGTCAGGAGGGATGGGTCAGAGGTAACACAAGTCAAGTCAATAGCGTAGGAGAGGTTCTGGCTATAAAAAGGCAGAGTCAGCGATGAACAATGGGGCATATGTATCAAAGAAGCCGTTTGCGATTCTCAATTTGCGTTATTTAGCTCATCGCAATGTGAGAATTGCAAACAGCGATTTAAATAAATGATCGCAAAATGTTAGCGATTCCTTAAAATTCGCAGAATACGTTTGCGAACTCCATAATAGCGGTTCCTTATTTGGAATTCGCAAATAAGAAATCACAATTTTAGAGAATCTGTAATACAGGTGCAGCATGATGACATCACAACCAGGACGTTTCTGATTCCCTTAGGCTGGGTGAGAAGCTGGGAGGAGAATCAAACCACTTTGGACTGAAACACCACCAAAACCAAATGGATCCACAGGAGAAGGAGAAGGAGGAGGCTGGGATGAAAGGAAGTACAAATTCAGTGAGATGGAGCAGGAGGTTCCCATTGAAGAGATGGTCCATAGCCATGAGCTGCTGATTGGGAAAAATCCCTTCATGTCCCAGAATCACAGAAAAGAAAAATATGGCTGGACATACAGGCAAAGGTGAATGCCATCGGTGTAACCCAGCGCTCCCTTGCTGACCTATGCAAGTGCTGGTAGGACATGCGCTCAAGGTCCAAGGACAAGGTGGCAACCAGGCTTGCGGAGGCGAAGAAGTCTGGTGGGGGTACATCCACTGATACCGAATCCACACCCCTTGAGGAGTTGGTGGAGTCCACCCTACAGCCTGAAATTATCAGTGGTGTGGCTGACATCAACAGCTATGACACTTCCAACACCAGACAAGGTAAGATGAATGCTAAATCAGCCCTGACACATTACCAACTTAATAACACCCTCAGAAATGCCCCAACTACACAAAGTAACAATGCAACTCCATTCCACATTTTCCAGCACACCCAGTAATGCATCATGGGAGATCTAGTCATACACATAATACAGTGGAGCAATGAGACGCAGCAATGTATAAGCAGTTGAATCAAATTAGCGAAGGAAAAAATGCTAGACAGTTCTTAGCTAACCTAAATTCAGAAAACTTTATTCAGTGAACAATGTGAAGCTAAACACATAAAAAAAATGCTTTCTCATTTACAGTTGAACCTGAAACACAGGCTGACAATACTGAAGCTGAGGAGGCAGCATACAGAGGACCAGGCAGGTTAAGAGGACACAGAGCAGACAACACTACCAAAACCTGTCCCCGGGAGACACCATAAGATTGTGCCTCCACACACACTTTTGGAGGGAGAACCGGAGTTCAAAGGGGATGAGGCCCAGCCAGAGCAGAAACAGTGTGCACAACAGCTCCAAGATCAGCCCCCTGTGCACCACAGGGAAGAAAGTTGCAGGAGACGCAGGACAAGGGCACACACCAGAGCAGATGCTAGAGAGGATGCAACTGTGTTTTCCGGCCTGGAAGGTACCATGGTTAAGATACCGCGCCTGCAAACAAGAAGCATGAAGTCAATACACAGGCAGCTGATGATTGAGAACCATAACCTGGCTGACATGAAGAAGGACATCAGAGAGCTGAACGTTGAAATAGATGAGGGACATAAGGCATGTGCGGACAGCATCAGGGAAATGATGGGAGCAATAAAAGAACTCTGTGCCACCATGAAAAGAGATCAGGCATCCAGACGCAGGGGGAAACAACATCTCTACACATGTCTAGACACTTATAGCAAGGCGGTCAACTGCTTAACAAATGCCATGTTTGTGCCGTCACGCTGCACAGTGACCATGCAGGTCGAAATGACATACTGCAGCCAGGATGGGGCCAAAGGGTTGGTGCAGATGATAAATGCAGTAGACCAGCTGCAGACAACTACCATAAGTGGCACAGGTCCCCTGGGCTCAGGGGACAGTGAGGAGCTCTCAAGCTGAAGCAGCATCACCCTACCAATTACCAAACACAGACAGTGTAGGGTGAGGCAAGGAACACCATCGGATGCCTCGAAGGAGAGCAGTCAGCACCCTGAGCGTGCAACAGCAGGACGTGCATGCAAAAAAAGCATTGTCACCACAGCAGAATGCCAATAGGTGGAGTAACCCATGGCATATGGACTTTGAAGACCCATTCCTGTTGTCTCCTTCTCTGTGCTCCTGCTCGAATCTACATCCTCCTGGCTATCACATGCAGTGCTGCCATTGTGGAAAGCCCTGTGGCATTGTGGGCCTGTTTAAATAGGTTGCACCTGGTTACCACCTGCTCAGAGTTGGTGGTAATAATCATGTGCATATGCGGGTGTGGAATGGTCCCCGCCACGCAGCCTCTCCTTGTACAACTTGAGATGGTGCAGTTCTCCACGGCACGGCTGCCGGGCCAGTTACTTAATCATCTAAAGCCCAAAAGCATTTGAGGACACACTCAACAGGTAATGCCAACCATCGGTTTATTTAAAAGAGGAAATCCAGCAACCTCATTCCACTCTTTACAATCCATTGTGCCTGACGCCTTTTGAGGTATCAGCCTCTTAATCATAGGCAGCTTCTAACGTTAGTGTAAACAGAGAGCTCTAGATGCATGCTAATTTATACCATCCCTCAGTGGGCGTTGCTAAGTGTATTCATTTTCACAGTTCTTGTTTGAGGCATGCTAGGAATTGTAGTTCCATTAAGAGCAAGTATTCTCCTAAGTGGGTTCTGTTTCAGCATTCACACTTTGCAGCTAGGGTTATTCCCTTCATTAGGGCTCCGGTTGAAGCGCTGGATAAAACTGTCCGCATTAGCTGTGCTGCATCACAGGCATGGAGCCGTTCTAACACGCAGCCTCTCCTTGTGCAAAATGAGATGGTTATTATTGAAATTTTTAAGTTATATTTTAGGTGTGTGTTGTTAGGTTTGTAGGAGTATAGGATGGGAACCTAAAAAAGTAAACATTTTAAATCAATTAATTATCAATTTGAAATAAAATATGTAATTTATTTATAATTATGTAATTTGTTTAATAAATATATTTTATGTTGTATATTAGGTGTGGGTTGTGTTTTAAGGGGGATAGGATGGGAAGTTATTTAAGTCATAATTATTTAACAATTATTTTTTCATGTATTATGAATTCTTTAATTTATAGCTTAATATGTTAATTTTTTTACCATTTTTTATTTTAATTATATTTTAAATGTGGGCGCCTAGGTATGTGGAAGCATAGTTTGGGAATTTAATTAAATAATCAATTAACAGCATTTTTATTTGATATTTTTGGAATAGTTATGTAAATTGTTTAATTGTTTTTTAAATATATATATATATATATATAATTTTTATTTTATAAGTTTTATATTTTTGTGTATCTCATTTATGTTCATTGATCACATGTTTTTTGTAAAAAATTTAAACTTTCACTTTAAAAAGGATGGCTTTGTATTGAAACTCCACCCGTGAGCAAGAGGTCGGCTGACCTCGAAACGCGTAGGGTGTTTTTTCTTATGTGACAATAAACCCTAGCACTGCACCAACATTGGGGCCTCGACGCTGGTTTCTTTTTTCAACAGTTGGACCAGGAGTTGTGATAATATTTAGGGGTTGGCGACCCCGTCGAGTGCCCGCCGTGACAAGAAGGCAAAAGCACGCTGTCTTTGAAGGTGTTTATACATATATATATATATATATATATATATATATATATATATATATATATATATATCAAAGCTCCACGGGGTGACCAAATCGAGCAGCACTCACACCACGACACGCTTTTCCCCAAAAGCGATTTTATTGCACAGCTTCATTCTCTGTTCTTTACAAGACATACGTCTGCCGCCTGACGCGTTTCGTTATTCACTTCCTCAGAGGCGCTGCAGTCGAAGGAAGCACAGGGCCACACCCACCTCTTTAAGTCCTATCGCACGCTGATATGCAGCTGCTATGAATTAGACAGTGCGTATGACTGTATCATGGGAGATGTAGTCCTTCTTACTTCCTTGTATCTTTGCCACGATGAAAGTCTGCACATAAGCCCCAAAGATCTGGAGCCGCTGTCCATGTGCTGTGTGCCACCTCGCGCCCCGTATATTTCAGGCAAGTGGCCCCCTTCACTTAGGGGTGGTGCCCGCTCAGCGGCTGGCCTGCCGCTATAAACATCAAAGCTCCACGGGGTGACCAAATCGAGCAGCACTCACACCACGACACGCTTTTCCCCAAAAGCGATTTTATTGCACAGCTTCATTCTCTGTTCTTTACAAGACATACGTCTGCCGCCTGACGCGTTTCGTTATTCACTTCCTCAGAGGCGCTGCAGTCGAAGGAAGCACAGGGCCACACCCACCTCTTTAAGTCCTATCGCACGCTGATATGCAGCTGCTATGAATTAGACAGTGCGTATGACTGTATCATGGGAGATGTAGTCCTTCTTACTTCCTTGTATCTTTGCCACGATGAAAGTCTGCACATAAGCCCCAAAGATCTGGAGCCGCTGTCCATGTGCCGTGTGCCACCTCGCGCCCCGTATATTTCAGGCAAGTGGCCCCCTTCACTTAGGGGTGGTGCCCGCTCAGCGGCTGGCCTGCCGCTATAAACATCAAAGCTCCACGGGGTGACCAAATCGAGCAGCACTCACACCACGACACGCTTTTCCCCAAAAGCGATTTTATTGCACAGCTTCATTCTCTGTTCTTTACAAGACATACGTCTGCCGCCTGACGCGTTTCGTTATTCACTTCCTCAGAGGCGCTGCAGTCGAAGGAAGCACAGGGCCACACCCACCTCTTTAAGTCCTATCGCACGCTGATATGCAGCTGCTATGAATTAGACAGTGCGTATGACTGTATCATGGGAGATGTAGTCCTTCTTACTTCCTTGTATCTTTGCCACGATGAAAGTCTGCACATAAGCCCCAAAGATCTGGAGCCGCTGTCCATGTGCCGTGTGCCACCTCGCGCCCCGTATATTTCAGGCAAGTGGCCCCCTTCACTTAGGGGTGGTGCCCGCTCAGCGGCTGGCCTGCCGCTATAAACATCAAAGCTCCACGGGGTGACCAAATCGAGCAGCACTCACACCACGACACGCTTTTCCCCAAAAGCGATTTTATTGCACAGCTTCATTCTCTGTTCTTTACAAGACATACGTCTGCCGCCTGACGCGTTTCGTTATTCACTTCCTCAGAGGCGCTGCAGTCGAAGGAAGCACAGGGCCACACCCACCTCTTTAAGTCCTATCGCACGCTGATATGCAGCTGCTATGAATTAGACAGTGCGTATGACTGTATCATGGGAGATGTAGTCCTTCTTACTTCCTTGTATCTTTGCCACGATGAAAGTCTGCACATAAGCCCCAAAGATCTGGAGCCGCTGTCCATGTGCCGTGTGCCACCTCGCGCCCCGTATATTTCAGGCAAGTGGCCCCCTTCACTTAGGGGTGGTGCCCGCTCAGCGGCTGGCCTGCCGCTATAAACATCAAAGCTCCACGGGGTGACCAAATCGAGCAGCACTCACACCACGACACGCTTTTCCCCAAAAGCGATTTTATTGCACAGCTTCATTCTCTGTTCTTTACAAGACATACGTCTGCCGCCTGACGCGTTTCGTTATTCACTTCCTCAGAGGCGCTGAAGTCGAAGGAAGCACAGGGCCACACCCACCTCTTTAAGTCCTATCGCACGCTGATATGCAGCTGCTATGAATTAGACAGTGCGTATGACTGTATCATGGGAGATGTAGTCCTTCTTACTTCCTTGTATCTTTGCCACGATGAAAGTCTGCACATAAGCCCCAAAGATCTGGAGCCGCTGTCCATGTGCCGTGTGCCACCTCGCGCCCCGTATATTTCAGGCAAGTGGCCCCCTTCACTTAGGGGTGGTGCCCGCTCAGCGGCTGGCCTGCCGCTATAAACATCAAAGCTCCACGGGGTGACCAAATCGAGCAGCACTCACACCACGACACGCTTTTCCCCAAAAGCGATTTTATTGCACAGCTTCATTCTCTGTTCTTTACAAGACATACGTCTGCCGCCTGACGCGTTTCGTTATTCACTTCCTCAGAGGCGCTGCAGTCGAAGGAAGCACAGGGCCACACCCACCTCTTTAAGTCCTATCGCACGCTGATATGCAGCTGCTATGAATTAGACAGTGCGTATGACTGTATCATGGGAGATGTAGTCCTTCTTACTTCCTTGTATCTTTGCCACGATGAAAGTCTGCACATAAGCCCCAAAGATCTGGAGCCGCTGTCCATGTGCCGTGTGCCACCTCGCGCCCCGTTATAGCGGCAGGCCAGCCGCTGAGCGGGCACCACCCCTAAGTGAAGGGGGCCACTTGCCTGAAATATACGGGGCGCGAGGTGGCACACGGCACATGGACAGCGGCTCCAGATCTTTGGGGCTTATGTGCAGACTTTCATCGTGGCAAAGATACAAGGAAGTAAGAAGGACTACATCTCCCATGACACAGTCATACGCACTGTCTAATCCATAGCAGCTGCATATCAGCGTGCGATAGGACTTAAAGAGGTGGGTGTGGCCCTGTGCTTCCTTCGACTGCAGCGCCTCTGAGGAAGTGAATAACGAAACGCGTCAGGCGGCAGACGTATGTCTTGTAAAGAACAGAGAATGAAGCTGTGCAATAAAATCGCTTTTGGGGAAAAGCGTGTCGTGGTGTGAGTGCTGCTCGATTTGGTCACCCCGTGGAGCTTTGATGTTTATAGCGGCAGGCCAGCCGCTGAGCGGGCACCACCCCTAAGTGAAGGGGGCCACTTGCCTGAAATATACGGGGCGCGAGGTGGCACACGGCACATGGACAGCGGCTCCAGATCTTTGGGGCTTATGTGCAGACTTTCATCGTGGCAAAGATACAAGGAAGTAAGAAGGACTACATCTCCCATGACACAGTCATACGCACTGTCTAATCCATAGCAGCTGCATATCAGCGTGCGATAGGACTTAAAGAGGTGGGTGTGGCCCTGTGCTTCCTTCGACTGCAGCGCCTCTGAGGAAGTGAATAACGAAACGCGTCAGGCGGCAGACGTATGTCTTGTAAAGAACAGAGAATGAAGCTGTGCAATAAAATCGCTTTTGGGGAAAAGCGTGTCGTGGTGTGAGTGCTGCTCGATTTGGTCACCCCGTGGAGCTTTGATGTTTATAGCGGCAGGCCAGCCGCTGAGCGGGCACCACCCCTAAGTGAAGGGGGCCACTTGCCTGAAATATACGGGGCGCGAGGTGGCACATGGCACATGGACAGCGGCTCCAGATCTTTGGGGCTTATGTGCAGACTTTCATCGTGGCAAAGATACAAGGAAGTAAGAAGGACTACATCTCCCATGACACAGTCATACGCACTGTCTAATCCATAGCAGCTGCATATCAGCGTGCGATAGGACTTAAAGAGGTGGGTGTGGCCCTGTGCTTCCTTCGACTGCAGCGCCTCTGAGGAAGTGAATAACGAAACGCGTCAGGCGGCAGACGTATGTCTTGTAAAGAACAGAGAATGAAGCTGTGCAATAAAATCGCTTTTGGGGAAAAGCGTGTCGTGGTGTGAGTGCTGCTCGATTTGGTCACCCCGTGGAGCTTTGATGTTTATAGCGGCAGGCCAGCCGCTGAGCGGGCACCACCCCTAAGTGAAGGGGGCCACTTGCCTGAAATATACGGGGCGCGAGGTGGCACACGGCACATGGACAGCGGCTCCAGATCTTTGGGGCTTATGTGCAGACTTTCATCGTGGCAAAGATACAAGGAAGTAAGAAGGACTACATCTCCCATGACACAGTCATACGCACTGTCTAATCCATAGCAGCTGCATATCAGCGTGCGATAGGACTTAAAGAGGTGGGTGTGGCCCTGTGCTTCCTTCGACTGCAGCGCCTCTGAGGAAGTGAATAACGAAACGCGTCAGGCGGCAGACGTATGTCTTGTAAAGAACAGAGAATGAAGCTGTGCAATAAAATCGCTTTTGGGGAAAAGCGTGTCGTGGTGTGAGTGCTGCTCGATTTGGTCACCCCGTGGAGCTTTGATGTTTATAGCGGCAGGCCAGCCGCTGAGCGGGCACCACCCCTAAGTGAAGGGGGCCACTTGCCTGAAATATACGGGGCGCGAGGTGGCACATGGCACATGGACAGCGGCTCCAGATCTTTGGGGCTTATGTGCAGACTTTCATCGTGGCAAAGATACAAGGAAGTAAGAAGGACTACATCTCCCATGACACAGTCATACGCACTGTCTAATCCATAGCAGCTGCATATCAGCGTGCGATAGGACTTAAAGAGGTGGGTGTGGCCCTGTGCTTCCTTCGACTGCAGCGCCTCTGAGGAAGTGAATAACGAAACGCGTCAGGCGGCAGACGTATGTCTTGTAAAGAACAGAGAATGAAGCTGTGCAATAAAATCGCTTTTGGGGAAAAGCGTGTCGTGGTGTGAGTGCTGCTCGATTTGGTCACCCCGTGGAGCTTTGATGTTTATAGCGGCAGGCCAGCCGCTGAGCGGGCACCACCCCTAAGTGAAGGGGGCCACTTGCCTGAAATATACGGGGCGCGAGGTGGCACACGGCACATGGACAGCGGCTCCAGATCTTTGGGGCTTATGTGCAGACTTTCATCGTGGCAAAGATACAAGGAAGTAAGAAGGACTACATCTCCCATGACACAGTCATACGCACTGTCTAATCCATAGCAGCTGCATATCAGCGTGCGATAGGACTTAAAGAGGTGGGTGTGGCCCTGTGCTTCCTTCGACTGCAGCGCCTCTGAGGAAGTGAATAACGAAACGCGTCAGGCGGCAGACGTATGTCTTGTAAAGAACAGAGAATGAAGCTGTGCAATAAAATCGCTTTTGGGGAAAAGCGTGTCGTGGTGTGAGTGCTGCTCGATTTGGTCACCCCGTGGAGCTTTGATGTTTATAGCGGCAGGCCAGCCGCTGAGCGGGCACCACCCCTAAGTGAAGGGGGCCACTTGCCTGAAATATACGGGGCGCGAGGTGGCACACGGCACATGGACAGCGGCTCCAGATCTTTGGGGCTTATGTGCAGACTTTCATCGTGGCAAAGATACAAGGAAGTAAGAAGGACTACATCTCCCATGACACAGTCATACGCACTGTCTAATCCATAGCAGCTGCATATCAGCGTGCGATAGGACTTAAAGAGGTGGGTGTGGCCCTGTGCTTCCTTCGACTGCAGCGCCTCTGAGGAAGTGAATAACGAAACGCGTCAGGCGGCAGACGTATGTCTTGTAAAGAACAGAGAATGAAGCTGTGCAATAAAATCGCTTTTGGGGAAAAGCGTGTCGTGGTGTGAGTGCTGCTCGATTTGGTCACCCCGTGGAGCTTTGATGTTTATAGCGGCAGGCCAGCCGCTGAGCGGGCACCACCCCTAAGTGAAGGGGGCCACTTGCCTGAAATATACGGGGCGCGAGGTGGCACACGGCACATGGACAGCGGCTCCAGATCTTTGGGGCTTATGTGCAGACTTTCATCGTGGCAAAGATACAAGGAAGTAAGAAGGACTACATCTCCCATGACACAGTCATACGCACTGTCTAATCCATAGCAGCTGCATATCAGCGTGCGATAGGACTTAAAGAGGTGGGTGTGGCCCTGTGCTTCCTTCGACTGCAGCGCCTCTGAGGAAGTGAATAACGAAACGCGTCAGGCGGCAGACGTATGTCTTGTAAAGAACAGAGAATGAAGCTGTGCAATAAAATCGCTTTTGGGGAAAAGCGTGTCGTGGTGTGAGTGCTGCTCGATTTGGTCACCCCGTGGAGCTTTGATGTTTATAGCGGCAGGCCAGCCGCTGAGCGGGCACCACCCCTAAGTGAAGGGGGCCACTTGCCTGAAATATACGGGGCGCGAGGTGGCACACGGCACATGGACAGCGGCTCCAGATCTTTGGGGCTTATGTGCAGACTTTCATCGTGGCAAAGATACAAGGAAGTAAGAAGGACTACATCTCCCATGACACAGTCATACGCACTGTCTAATCCATAGCAGCTGCATATCAGCGTGCGATAGGACTTAAAGAGGTGGGTGTGGCCCTGTGCTTCCTTCGACTGCAGCGCCTCTGAGGAAGTGAATAACGAAACACGTCAGGCGGCAGACGTATGTCTTGTAAAGAACAGAGAATGAAGCTGTGCAATAAAATCGCTTTTGGGGAAAAGCGTGTCGTGGTGTGAGTGCTGCTCGATTTGGTCACCCCGTGGAGCTTTGATGTTTATAGCGGCAGGCCAGCCGCTGAGCGGGCACCACCCCTAAGTGAAGGGGGCCACTTGCCTGAAATATACGGGGCGCGAGGTGGCACACGGCACATGGACAGCGGCTCCAGATCTTTGGGGCTTATGTGCAGACTTTCATCGTGGCAAAGATACAAGGAAGTAAGAAGGACTACATCTCCCATGACACAGTCATACGCACTGTCTAATCCATAGCAGCTGCATATCAGCGTGCGATAGGACTTAAAGAGGTGGGTGTGGCCCTGTGCTTCCTTCGACTGCAGCGCCTCTGAGGAAGTGAATAACGAAACGCGTCAGGCGGCAGACGTATGTCTTGTAAAGAACAGAGAATGAAGCTGTGCAATAAAATCGCTTTTGGGGAAAAGCGTGTCGTGGTGTGAGTGCTGCTCGATTTGGTCACCCCGTGGAGCTTTGATGTTTATAGCGGCAGGCCAGCCGCTGAGCGGGCACCACCCCTAAGTGAAGGGGGCCACTTGCCTGAAATATACGGGGCGCGAGGTGGCACACGGCACATGGACAGCGGCTCCAGATCTTTGGGGCTTATGTGCAGACTTTCATCGTGGCAAAGATACAAGGAAGTAAGAAGGACTACATCTCCCATGACACAGTCATACGCACTGTCTAATCCATAGCAGCTGCATATCAGCGTGCGATAGGACTTAAAGAGGTGGGTGTGGCCCTGTGCTTCCTTCGACTGCAGCGCCTCTGAGGAAGTGAATAACGAAACGCGTCAGGCGGCAGACGTATGTCTTGTAAAGAACAGAGAATGAAGCTGTGCAATAAAATCGCTTTTGGGGAAAAGCGTGTCGTGGTGTGAGTGCTGCTCGATTTGGTCACCCCGTGGAGCTTTGATGTTTATAGCGGCAGGCCAGCCGCTGAGCGGGCACCACCCCTAAGTGAAGGGGGCCACTTGCCTGAAATATACGGGGCGCGAGGTGGCACACGGCACATGGACAGCGGCTCCAGATCTTTGGGGCTTATGTGCAGACTTTCATCGTGGCAAAGATACAAGGAAGTAAGAAGGACTACATCTCCCATGACACAGTCATACGCACTGTCTAATCCATAGCAGCTGCATATCAGCGTGCGATAGGACTTAAAGAGGTGGGTGTGGCCCTGTGCTTCCTTCGACTGCAGCGCCTCTGAGGAAGTGAATAACGAAACGCGTCAGGCGGCAGACGTATGTCTTGTAAAGAACAGAGAATGAAGCTGTGCAATAAAATCGCTTTTGGGGAAAAGCGTGTCGTGGTGTGAGTGCTGCTCGATTTGGTCACCCCGTGGAGCTTTGATGTTTATAGCGGCAGGCCAGCCGCTGAGCGGGCACCACCCCTAAGTGAAGGGGGCCACTTGCCTGAAATATACGGGGCGCGAGGTGGCACACGGCACATGGACAGCGGCTCCAGATCTTTGGGGCTTATGTGCAGACTTTCATCGTGGCAAAGATACAAGGAAGTAAGAAGGACTACATCTCCCATGACACAGTCATACGCACTGTCTAATCCATAGCAGCTGCATATCAGCGTGCGATAGGACTTAAAGAGGTGGGTGTGGCCCTGTGCTTCCTTCGACTGCAGCGCCTCTGAGGAAGTGAATAACGAAACGCGTCAGGCGGCAGACGTATGTCTTGTAAAGAACAGAGAATGAAGCTGTGCAATAAAATCGCTTTTGGGGAAAAGCGTGTCGTGGTGTGAGTGCTGCTCGATTTGGTCACCCCGTGGAGCTTTGATGTTTATAGCGGCAGGCCAGCCGCTGAGCGGGCACCACCCCTAAGTGAAGGGGGCCACTTGCCTGAAATATACGGGGCGCGAGGTGGCACACGGCACATGGACAGCGGCTCCAGATCTTTGGGGCTTATGTGCAGACTTTCATCGTGGCAAAGATACAAGGAAGTAAGAAGGACTACATCTCCCATGACACAGTCATACGCACTGTCTAATCCATAGCAGCTGCATATCAGCGTGCGATAGGACTTAAAGAGGTGGGTGTGGCCCTGTGCTTCCTTCGACTGCAGCGCCTCTGAGGAAGTGAATAACGAAACGCGTCAGGCGGCAGACGTATGTCTTGTAAAGAACAGAGAATGAAGCTGTGCAATAAAATCGCTTTTGGGGAAAAGCGTGTTGTGGTGTGAGTGCTGCTCGATTTGGTCACCCCGTGGAGCTTTGATGTTTATAGCGGCAGGCCAGCCGCTGAGCGGGCACCACCCCTAAGTGAAGGGGGCCACTTGCCTGAAATATACGGGGCGCGAGGTGGCACACGGCACATGGACAGCGGCTCCAGATCTTTGGGGCTTATGTGCAGACTTTCATCGTGGCAAAGATACAAGGAAGTAAGAAGGACTACATCTCCCATGACACAGTCATACGCACTGTCTAATCCATAGCAGCTGCATATCAGCGTGCGATAGGACTTAAAGAGGTGGGTGTGGCCCTGTGCTTCCTTCGACTGCAGCGCCTCTGAGGAAGTGAATAACGAAACGCGTCAGGCGGCAGACGTATGTCTTGTAAAGAACAGAGAATGAAGCTGTGCAATAAAATCGCTTTTGGGGAAAAGCGTGTCGTGGTGTGAGTGCTGCTCGATTTGGTCACCCCGTGGAGCTTTGATGTTTATAGCGGCAGGCCAGCCGCTGAGCGGGCACCACCCCTAAGTGAAGGGGGCCACTTGCCTGAAATATACGGGGCGCGAGGTGGCACACGGCACATGGACAGCGGCTCCAGATCTTTGGGGCTTATGTGCAGACTTTCATCGTGGCAAAGATACAAGGAAGTAAGAAGGACTATATCTCCCATGACACAGTCATACGCACTGTCTAATCCATAGCAGCTGCATATCAGCGTGCGATAGGACTTAAAGAGGTGGGTGTGGCCCTGTGCTTCCTTCGACTGCAGCGCCTCTGAGGAAGTGAATAACGAAACGCGTCAGGCGGCAGACGTATGTCTTGTAAAGAACAGAGAATGAAGCTGTGCAATAAAATCGCTTTTGGGGAAAAGCGTGTCGTGGTGTGAGTGCTGCTCGATTTGGTCACCCCGTGGAGCTTTGATGTTTATAGCGGCAGGCCAGCCGCTGAGCGGGCACCACCCCTAAGTGAAGGGGGCCACTTGCCTGAAATATACGGGGCGCGAGGTGGCACACGGCACATGGACAGCGGCTCCAGATCTTTGGGGCTTATGTGCAGACTTTCATCGTGGCAAAGATACAAGGAAGTAAGAAGGACTACATCTCCCATGACACAGTCATACGCACTGTCTAATCCATAGCAGCTGCATATCAGCGTGCGATAGGACTTAAAGAGGTGGGTGTGGCCCTGTGCTTCCTTCGACTGCAGCGCCTCTGAGGAAGTGAATAACGAAACGCGTCAGGCGGCAGACGTATGTCTTGTAAAGAACAGAGAATGAAGCTGTGCAATAAAATCGCTTTTGGGGAAAAGCGTGTCGTGGTGTGAGTGCTGCTCGATTTGGTCACCCCGTGGAGCTTTGATGTTTATAGCGGCAGGCCAGCCGCTGAGCGGGCACCACCCCTAAGTGAAGGGGGCCACTTGCCTGAAATATACGGGGCGCGAGGTGGCACACGGCACATGGACAGCGGCTCCAGATCTTTGGGGCTTATGTGCAGACTTTCATCGTGGCAAAGATACAAGGAAGTAAGAAGGACTACATCTCCCATGACACAGTCATACGCACTGTCTAATCCATAGCAGCTGCATATCAGCGTGCGATAGGACTTAAAGAGGTGGGTGTGGCCCTGTGCTTCCTTCGACTGCAGCGCCTCTGAGGAAGTGAATAACGAAACGCGTCAGGCGGCAGACGTATGTCTTGTAAAGAACAGAGAATGAAGCTGTGCAATAAAATCGCTTTTGGGGAAAAGCGTGTCGTGGTGTGAGTGCTGCTCGATTTGGTCACCCCGTGGAGCTTTGATGTTTATAGCGGCAGGCCAGCCGCTGAGCGGGCACCACCCCTAAGTGAAGGGGGCCACTTGCCTGAAATATACGGGGCGCGAGGTGGCACACGGCACATGGACAGCGGCTCCAGATCTTTGGGGCTTATGTGCAGACTTTCATCGTGGCAAAGATACAAGGAAGTAAGAAGGACTACATCTCCCATGACACAGTCATACGCACTGTCTAATCCATAGCAGCTGCATATCAGCGTGCGATAGGACTTAAAGAGGTGGGTGTGGCCCTGTGCTTTCTTCGACTGCAGCGCCTCTGAGGAAGTGAATAACGAAACGCGTCAGGCGGCAGACGTATGTCTTGTAAAGAACAGAGAATGAAGCTGTGCAATAAAATCGCTTTTGGGGAAAAGCGTGTCGTGGTGTGAGTGCTGCTCGATTTGGTCACCCCGTGGAGCTTTGATGTTTATAGCGGCAGGCCAGCCGCTGAGCGGGCACCACCCCTAAGTGAAGGGGGCCACTTGCCTGAAATATACGGGGCGCGAGGTGGCACACGGCACATGGACAGCGGCTCCAGATCTTTGGGGCTTATGTGCAGACTTTCATCGTGGCAAAGATACAAGGAAGTAAGAAGGACTACATCTCCCATGACACAGTCATACGCACTGTCTAATCCATAGCAGCTGCATATCAGCGTGCGATAGGACTTAAAGAGGTGGGTGTGGCCCTGTGCTTCCTTCGACTGCAGCGCCTCTGAGGAAGTGAATAACGAAACGCGTCAGGCGGCAGACGTATGTCTTGTAAAGAACAGAGAATGAAGCTGTGCAATAAAATCGCTTTTGGGGAAAAGCGTGTCGTGGTGTGAGTGCTGCTCGATTTGGTCACCCCGTGGAGCTTTGATGTTTATAGCGGCAGGCCAGCCGCTGAGCGGGCACCACCCCTAAGTGAAGGGGGCCACTTGCCTGAAATATACGGGGCGCGAGGTGGCACACGGCACATGGACAGCGGCTCCAGATCTTTGGGGCTTATGTGCAGACTTTCATCGTGGCAAAGATACAAGGAAGTAAGAAGGACTACATCTCCCATGACACAGTCATACGCACTGTCTAATCCATAGCAGCTGCATATCAGCGTGCGATAGGACTTAAAGAGGTGGGTGTGGCCCTGTGCTTCCTTCGACTGCAGCGCCTCTGAGGAAGTGAATAACGAAACGCGTCAGGCGGCAGACGTATGTCTTGTAAAGAACAGAGAATGAAGCTGTGCAATAAAATCGCTTTTGGGGAAAAGCGTGTCGTGGTGTGAGTGCTGCTCGATTTGGTCACCCCGTGGAGCTTTGATGTTTATAGCGGCAGGCCAGCCGCTGAGCGGGCACCACCCCTAAGTGAAGGGGGCCACTTGCCTGAAATATACGGGGCGCGAGGTGGCACACGGCACATGGACAGCGGCTCCAGATCTTTGGGGCTTATGTGCAGACTTTCATCGTGGCAAAGATACAAGGAAGTAAGAAGGACTACATCTCCCATGACACAGTCATACGCACTGTCTAATCCATAGCAGCTGCATATCAGCGTGCGATAGGACTTAAAGAGGTGGGTGTGGCCCTGTGCTTCCTTCGACTGCAGCGCCTCTGAGGAAGTGAATAACGAAACGCGTCAGGCGGCAGACGTATGTCTTGTAAAGAACAGAGAATGAAGCTGTGCAATAAAATCGCTTTTGGGGAAAAGCGTGTCGTGGTGTGAGTGCTGCTCGATTTGGTCACCCCGTGGAGCTTTGATGTTTATAGCGGCAGGCCAGCCGCTGAGCGGGCACCACCCCTAAGTGAAGGGGGCCACTTGCCTGAAATATACGGGGCGCGAGGTGGCACACGGCACATGGACAGCGGCTCCAGATCTTTGGGGCTTATGTGCAGACTTTCATCGTGGCAAAGATACAAGGAAGTAAGAAGGACTACATCTCCCATGACACAGTCATACGCACTGTCTAATCCATAGCAGCTGCATATCAGCGTGCGATAGGACTTAAAGAGGTGGGTGTGGCCCTGTGCTTCCTTCGACTGCAGCGCCTCTGAGGAAGTGAATAACGAAACGCGTCAGGCGGCAGACGTATGTCTTGTAAAGAACAGAGAATGAAGCTGTGCAATAAAATCGCTTTTGGGGAAAAGCGTGTCGTGGTGTGAGTGCTGCTCGATTTGGTCACCCCGTGGAGCTTTGATATATATATATATATATATATATATATATATATATATATATATATATATATATATATATATATATATATGTATGCATACCACATGGTAACTCACTCGAGACGCACACAAGTTTGCACAAGGTTACCAGCCTTTATTCAAGGTATGGACACACGTCGTCAGCAGGCTGGATAAGCAGCTTTCCGAAACGCCGACGCGTTTCGAGTTTCAATTTTTTCACAGGCTGTCGGAAAGATTGTGCAGTGGTGGGCAACTCCCTAAATTTATACATAGTCCCGCCCCAATGGGCTAAATGAAGACTTGTGGGAGTTGTAGTCCCGGCTATTCCATTACAAAAATACTGGTGCACTGATAACCGCCAGATGAAGCCCAAGGTGGGCCCCCGCATTTCTCGGTGTCCTAAATCCTTCGTCCAAACTCCACATAATGAACATACAGTCCCCTTCACGTGGCACCCTTGGAGTCCTGGGCTGGAGCTGTCTCAGCGGATGAGCCTCCGCTTTACAATTGTATGCCACATGGTAACTCACTCGAGACGCACACAAGTTTGCACAGTAGGTAGATATAGTTAGGACCAAGTTTCCATAGGAAGAGCATTTTTTGTTTTGCTTATAACATTGGCATTGTCTGATGAATCCTCATAAAATTTTCAAAACTCATTATTTGTACAAATCAGCTCCTATGTTGAAAGTTCGGGGTTGATTGGTCAAGGGGGGCCGAGATAAAGGGGGGGTCCCAAAACGTGTTTTCTTCATGTTAATTTCCATAGGAAATTTTGGACAAGGCTACAGATCGAACGGGTGAACGGAATTACCCCCAATTTGGCAGGGAGAAGGGTCTTGGTCTAGAAAGCACGCTTCTGTTTATTTGGTGTAAATCCATTCAGTAGTTTTGGAGAAACTGCGAGCTGCGAGCGGTTTCAACTAGGAAGTGTTGGTCGCCATTTTGTGATTCCGTTGAAGCAAGTAAGGGGAAAAAAGGGTGAAAAAGTAGGAAAGGAGGGTAGGAGCACTGTAACCTCTGTGGGGGAGTGCGAAGTGAAGTAGTCACTCCTAACGGTCTGAAAGTGCGGTGTTGCTCAGAGTGACATGGTGCTGAGATGATATGCTGCTGCACTCGGGTATGAAACCGAGAGCCTAAACCGTGAGCTCATTGCTGTAAAGTGATGTGGTCTGGTCTTTGTAGCATACATGTGGAAGTAGTGGTAGTAGGTGTTTATACCATACAGGGAGTGGTAAGTGAACTACTGACAACTATCGTGCTTTTGTATTATACCAGATGCGGGAATCGAAGTACTCACGACTATCGCTGTGAAGACTTGGGGATCAAACCGAGGTGATTGCTGTAAAGGGATTGTCTATGGGCACTGTAGTATACGTGTGCAAGTAGTGTTAGTAGGTGTTTATACCATACAGGGAGTGGGAAGTGAACTACTGACCACTACCGCGTGTTTATACTATACCGGAAGCGGGAAGTGAAGTACTCACGCCTACCGGTGTAAAGACTCGGGATGAAACTGAGCTTATTGCTGTAAAGTGATATGCTCTGGGCGCTGTAGGATACTAGCCGCTGTAGTATAACTGTGTAAGTAGTGTTAGTATGCATTTATAGTATATAGGGAGTGGGTAGCGAACTACTTTCTCCTACTGGTCTGAAGACTCAGGGATAAAACCGTGAGCCTAAATCGTGAGCTCATTGCTGTAAAGTGATGTGCTCTGGGTGCTGTAGTATACCTGTGCAAGTAGTGTTAGTTTGCGTTTATATAATACAGGGAGTGAGAAGCAAACTACGCACCCCTACCAGTCTCAAGTCTCCTGGATGCAACCATTAGCTTATTGCTGTGAAGTCATGTGCTCAGTGTAGTATTCCAATGTAAGTCTGTAAAGTATTGTGCTCCTGAGGCGGAAGCCGGGAGCTAGAGCTTTTTTTTAACTATTTTAATCTTGTGTTGATTGTCACTGTAAAAATTACTCGTTTTGTACTTGGCTTAGCACTTACCCTCCTCGCTCCTCACGATGTTCGTGTAGCGGATTTAGCGCTGCCACTATGCCTCAAGCCAAACACTCTCTGCTGCCATCCCGGCATGCCCGGAGGCCATGCCCCTTGTCGGAGACCACGCCCCCCACCGATCACTACTTAATAGACGCTGATCACTAGCGCTTCACTGTAAAGTATTGTGCTCCTGAGGCGGAAGCCGGGAGCTAGAGCTTTTTTAAAACAATTTTAATCTTGTGTTGATTCTCACTGTAAAAATTACTCGTTTTGTACTTGGCTTAGCACTTACCCTCCTCGCTCCTCACGGTGTTCGTGTAGCGGATTTAGCGCTGCCACGACGCCTCAAGCCAAACACTCCCTGCCGCCATCCCGGCACGCCCGGAGGCCACGCCCCTTGTCAGAGGCCTTGCCCCCCCAGGATCACTACTTAACAGACGCTGATCACTAGCGCTTCACTGTAAAGTATTGTGCTCCTGAGGCGGAAGCCGGGAGCTAGAGCTTTTTTTTAACTATTTTAATCTTGTGTTGATTGTCACTGTAAAAATTACTCGTTTTGTACTTGGCTTATCACTTACCCTCCTCGCTCCTCACGGTGTTCGTGTAGCGGATTTAGCGCTGCCACGACGCCTCAAGCCAAACACTCCCTGCCGCCATCCCGGCACGCCCGGAGGCCACGCCCCTTGTTGGAGGCCACGCCCCCCCGCCGATCACTACTTAACAGACGCTGATCACTAGCGCTTCACTGTAAAGTATTGTGCTCCTGAGGCGGAAGCCGGGAGCTAGAGCTTTTTTTAAACTATTTTAATCTTGTGTTGATTGTCACTGTAAAAATTACTCGTTTTGTACTTGGCTTAGCACTTACCCTCCTCGCTCCTCACGGTGTTCGTGTAGCGGATTTAGCGCTGCCACGACGCCTCAAGCCAAACACTCCCTGCCGCCATCCCAGCACGCCCGGAGGCCACGCCCCTTGTCAGAGGCCACGCCCTCCCGCCGACCACTACTTAACAGACGCTGATCACTAGCGCTTCACTGTAAAGTATTGTGCTCCTGAGTCGGAAGCCGGGAGCTAGAGCTTTTTTTTAACTATTTAATCTTGTGTTGATTGTTACTGTAAAAATTACTCATTTTGTACTTGGCTTAGCACTAACCCTCCTCGCTCCTCACGGTGTTCGTGTAGCGGATTTAGCGCTGCCACGACGCCTCAAGCCAAACACTCCCTGCCGCCATCGCGGCACGCCCGGAGGCCACGCCCCTTGTTGGAGGCCACGCCCCCCGGCCACCGCCCCACCCACATCTCTATAAACCATGTGCATTTTCCGGACGCGCAGCGGACGAGCGCAGCGGGCGCGACGTTTGCGCGCCAAAGGCGCACCAAAGGTAAGCCCCTCTGTGCCCGTCCGCGTCTGACCGGGGCCATGGGCCCTCCACTATGCCCACACTATACAATACTCCTCCGTGCAACTGGTTAAAATCCAAGGCCCGTGGCCTCTGGACGATGCTGTGATTGCACGAATCGACAGGCTGGGACTGACTGCCCCGCACTCTTCCCCCACCCCTTCCCCTCTTCTTTTACCCCTACTAGTTGTCCCTGTCCTGACCTGCCGGCTCGCCCTCCCCTCACCGCATTGTCCGCTTATTACCTTAACACCAGGTCAGCAGTCAAGCACTGCCACGAACTTTTCCCTTTATTGGACCTCCATAAACCTGATCTCTTATTCCTCACTGAGACCTGGTTTTGCGACAATTCCCTTCCCTCACTATTAGCCACGCTCCCTGCCTCATATTATGCTTTACGAGCCGACCGACCCCCCGGCAAATTGGGCGGCGGCGTTGCTCTGATCGCCCGTAGAGAAATCTCCTTCCAACCTCTAGTCTTCTCTTCCATCGGCTCATCAGACTTCCTAGTCGCTCGTTCACTTTCCTTCAGCACCCCGCTCACCTGTCTTCTTATGTACCGCTCCCCCTCTCCTTCTCAACTCTTTCTTCCTAGCTTCCAAGACTTGGTGGCCACCCTAGCAGTAAATAACTCCTCCATCCTGCTGTTAGGCGACTTCAACTTTTGGCCCTCAGATCCGGCTGAATGTTCTACATCAAAAGAGTTCTCAGAGACCCTCCGATCTCTCAACTTCGTCCCTTTCGTTCACTCCCCTACCCATATCCAGGGCCACATCCTTGATCAGGTCTGGTCCCTCAATTGTCCAGTAACCTCTCTGTCTATCTCCCCTTGTACCTGGTCCACCCACTTCCCGATTGCCTTTTCCCTACTCCTCAGCACAGCCCTCAAGTCCCCTCTTCCCAAAAACATCTGGGCACGCTCCTGGGACCATGTGGATGTGGCTTCGCTGTCCGCCACACTCTCCGCATCCAGCCCGGATCTCTTCGGGCTGTTGTCTTCTGCGCAAGCCGACTCCATCAATTCATGGCTTCGTTCAGGCTGCGACTCAGTCGCCCCCTTAAGACGGGTGTCATCCAGGCGCACCAACGACGCAAACCGTTGGTTTAATGAGGAACTGAAGGCTCAAAAACTCAACGTCCGCCGTGCGGAACGCACCTGGAGGCGAGACTATTGCCCGAACCTTAAAAATCAGTACATTACCCTCTTGGCCTTGTATAAAAAATCTATCTTGGCGACCAAGAATGCTTATTTCTCCTCTAAAATTCTAAATGCTGAAAATCAGCCCAGAGAAATCTTCTCCATTGTACACGATCTCGCCTACTCTGATCGGGCTACCCTTAAACCCTCTCCATCCCAGCACTTATGTGACTCCCTCAACTCCTTTTTTCTAGACAAAATTTTCAACATCAAAGCAAACATCACCCCCCCTCCTCTTTCATCGACCCTCAGTGTCCCTCGGTCGCAGCATGTCTCGACTCCATCCCCCCCCTTATAGAAGAATCCTTCCTCGCCCTTTTGCCCACGGTTAAATCAGGTTCCCCTCTAGACCCTTGTCCTGCACACATCCTGAAACAGATCTACTCAGCCTGTGTGCTGCCCCCTCTCACTTTCCTCAATTGCTCACTGTCACAGGGCATCGTCATTCCACCTCTCAAATCGGCCATCATCTTGCCCATTCTCAAAAAACCAGGCGCCGACCCTTCAGTTCTTGTCAACTACCGCCCCATCTCACTCTTACCCTTTCTGGCAAAGGTACTGGAGCGCCATGTGACCAAAGCGCTCAGCACCTATGTGGAGGAGAACAGGTTACTAGCCCCCTGTCAAGCGGGGTTCCGCCTCGCGCACTCCACGGAGTCCGTAGTCTTATCGGTCCTTGACAACCTCAGAGAGGGTATGGACACTAACCATCCCCAGGCCCTGGTCCTCCTTGATCTCTCCGCCGCCTTTGACACGGTTGACCATGCCATCTTACTTTCCCGTGTCAGGGCGGCGGGGATTGGAGGGTCGGCCTTGGTCTGGCTGTCCTCTTTTCTGAGAGACCGCACCCAGGCAGTGCGCTTGGGTGACTTTTTGTCGGACTTCCGTGCAGTTCAATGCGGGGTCCCCCAGGGCTCTTCCCTTTCCCCTCTTTTATTTAATTTGTACATTGCCCCCCTCATATTTGCTCTTCAACAGTTGGAGGTCTCTGTCTATAATTATGCGGATGACCTCCAGCTTATTTTTTCTTTATCCTCTTCCCCCGAGTCCATGTCTAATTTTCAGTCCGTTATGATTTTTATCCGGGACTGGATGAACTACAACCACCTGAAATTAAACCCCGATACAACGGAGCTGGTGCTGACAGGTGGTTGCTCCAGTCCCTGGTCTTCTCTCTTCTGTTCCCCTTCCTTAGGCCCCCCTCCCCCCTTCCTCCTCTGTAAAAACTCTCGGGTTCAAACTGAACGACCAACTCACCCTTCATTCCCAAGTCAACTCTGCTGTGTCCTCATCCTTTCTCTCACTTCGTACTATTCGCAAAGTTTCTCGTTTTTTTTCCTTCCCTGCCCTTAAGCTCATTGTCCTGGCGATGGTTATTTCTCGCCTGGACTATGGCAATGCCCTTTATTGCGGCATGCCTGCCTATAGTATGCGACGACTCCAGCTGGTCCAAAACCAGGCGGCCCGCCTGGTTTTCAACTTGGCCAAATCACACCACGTCACTCTCCTCCTCAAGTCCCTACACTGGCTCCCCATCCGAGAACGAGCCCAGTTCAAGCTGGGCTGCATCACCTTCCGAGCCCGGCTCGGCACAGCCCCCGTTTTTATTTCTTCAGAAATTATACCCTACGTCCCTGCCAGGGAGCTACGCTCATCCGCCCAACAACTGCTCATAGTCCCTCGTTTCAAACGCAAAAAGTGGGGAGGCACGAAATTTTCTACACTTGCCCCTGCATTTTGGAACTCTCTCCCGGTTCACCTCAGATCCTGCGCCCATTACACACTTTTCCGTAAGGCTCTAAAAACTTTTCTCTTTACACAAGCCTTCCCTTCATAAACTGCTTCTCTCTATTCTCCCTTTTCTTCTTGCCCCGCTGGGTCCAGTACTTTATAGCGCCATGTAACCGCCAGGTGTACGCGCGCTTTAGAAATATTTTAAACTCAAGTCATAGTAGACTGTTAGTATGTAATTATACTATAATGTAAGTATGTAATGTTAGAATGTAGGGCTGTCATGAGAGGAACCTTGGGGAGTTTGTACACAGTGCTGGAGAAGACGGTTGCCTTGCTGTCTGCTCCTGTTGGTGGGTGTTTAAGGTGTCTTGTTTTCCTGCAATAAATCTACTTATCAGATCCACTGCTGTCTGCCTCTTCACTACATAAATTTGGCGACGAGCAGGAGAAGGTAAAAAGAAGGCAGCACTCACCAATATTTCAAAGCTTTTTGCGTTGTGCTGAAGACCCATTTTCTTTGTGTAGCTGTTTTTACTCATCCCAGGGTCGTTGGCTCATTGACCTATGTTATCCGACCTCTGGTAGGATTTATATTTTTAGATTTTTCTCTTCCTCCGCCTCTTCACTACACTCCGGTCGCTGTACTACACATGTTTAAGTAGTGTTAGCATGCGTTTATACTAACCAATGCATCATGGTCCTAGCGAGCGCGAGCTTCTAGGCGCAGCTCATACAATGTCCCAGGGTGTGCATCCGCGGGACATTTATGTTTGCTATTAGAGGGCGTGGGCATGGCTTCCACCCTGTGATAGCAAATCCTTGTTTGACTAGTTGAAGCAAGAGGAGGAAAACCTCGTATCGCTTTAATAGAGCGGATCCGGATAGTAAAAATGGAGAAAAAAAAAGAAAAAAAAAAGAAAAAAAAAAAAAAGAAGCGGGGTCTCACCCGTTCATTTAAATGAGGCCCCTGGTAGGTAATGTTTCGTGGCCCATCCTATTATTATATTGCGGAGTCTCTGTAGGACTGGGGATCTTAATGTCACATGTAAATTAGGCGCGGGAGGGCACAGAGGCGTTTTGCAGCCTTGGGGATCGTCACCTTCCTGTGTATTGTTTACTAATAGTTCGGGGGGCTTCGAGGCCAACTGAAGTCCGGGAATCGCCACCCTCCGGGGCTTTACTTAAATATGCAGGGTGTGCATCGGCAGTCCCTGAAGCCTCGGTGGTCCTAGGCAGTGCCTTATTGGTTCTGTAATCACACGGGCAGTACTCATGGTGTTATAAAGTGATAACACTCATAGAACCCTTGCAGTTGTAGAATTACCCAGGCTTCATTTGTGTAGTCTGATGGTTTATATTTGATAGGTGCACCGCAACATTACAAATGTTTTCCCTCTTAACCTCCTATAAACAGACGATTTTCACAATAAACTACAGACAAGTGTTTTCAGAAAAAGAAGACCTATACAGTCACTTATTTATTGGAAAAAAAATAACCTTTATTAAAACAACACAAATAAATGGAAACGCAAGTTTATTAGAACAAACAACAGTATAACATGAAATATGTGGCTGGGACTGCTCCGGAAGCAGCATACAAAACCTGCAAAACAAAAATGAAACATAAGTATGTGTGCCATGTGGAAGAGGAAAAGAAAGGGAGTCTGAATGAAAGGAAGATAGTGAGAATGGGAGGGAGAGGGAGTGGGTGGAAGGGAGAAGGGAAGGGAGAGTCAAAAGAACAGAGAGAGGAGGAGACAGAGCATCTGCCTACTGCACCCAGCCCTCAGTGTTTACCTCCCGTCACCCGTTTGTCTAGGACGCTGGGGTCCACGAGAAAGAGTGTGGTCCAGCAAGCCCGTAAAATGAAACATATGAATGAGGCCAGAGATTATATTATTAGTTACGGGAACATCGCTTGCCTGCACCTGTGCACCCGGGTGCTGCACCCCAGCACCTTCCCCCACATTGTGCTCAATTGTAAGTCCTGCGCACCGAGGCTTCACTGCTCACCTGCCACCATCGGTGTGTCCAACGACGTGTTGGTGCAAGCTCCGCGTCCGGGGTACCTTTGTAGGGTGGGAGAGCAGGTCTCCGGTTGGGGACAGTGTCTTGATACCACGATGGAAGGCGTCAGAATGCCGAGGGCATCATCACGGGGTGAGCACCCGCTTCGCCCATTTTGGCTCAATCAATTCAGTGTCTGAAAAGGGAGAAATAATTTAATGGTGGAAACATCTGGAGGTAAATGAAGGTTTATTTCAAGCTTAATAGAAAACACCAGTTGAGTGCATCCTTCGTTTTTGAAGTACGATCTACCAACTGTTAGTGGTAATCGTGGTTCAAAGAGGAGTTGGAGTGCACGAGAAAACATAAGATAAATATTAATATGTTATACCAACGTTCACAAACAAAGGAACAGAGTGCATGCTAGAAGCATAATGAGCGCGTGTAATGCAGTGGCGGAAGCCTGTGTGCATGTACACTTAGTAATGAGCTCACTACAGTGCCCTAAAAGCCAACGCCACGTGTCTGTAGGGCAGCGCTGCCCGCTGGTTGAGGCCCACAGTATGGTCCAGCATGTCCTTAAAATTAGATAAACATGTGACTGAATGAGGTCAGAGATTTCGCACGGCAACATCGCTTGTTCGCACCTGCGCACTCAGGCAGATGCACCCCATCCATCCCACAGCACTGTGCACAACACGTGCCTGTAGGGCAGTGCTGCCCACTGGCTTGGGCCTACAGTACAATCCAGCAGGTCTTTAAAATGAGACAGAGATGTGACGGAATGAGGTCAGAGATCACATCATTACAAAGGGCAACTTCGCTTGTTCGCACCTGCGCACTCAGGTTGATGCAGCCCACAACTCCAACAGCACTGCGCTCCATTGGAGCCACTGTGCACCCAGGCCCCACTGCTCACCTGCTGTCATTGTTGTGTGTGCAAACATTAAAGGCAGCAGTGATCCCAATTCAGTTGCAGCAGTGATTGCAGGATGGTGTACACCTCATGGATCCCTTTCGAAACACGACAGGCAGTAGAGTTCACAATTTAGAGCCAGTGTTGATAGCCAGGATGGTGTACACCTCATGGATCCCTTTTTTTATTTCACATTGTGATATGCGAGGTGAATGCGGCCATATTACCTGAGGCAGTGTGGAAGAACTGGGACATGTGGCGTTGTCGTTATCCTATTTATACATACGCAAAGTGGGCTGGGCTTGTGTACGCCAGGGCAGCGTAGGGGTGTGAATAATTGTTCCGGGGATCTGGGCGTTGTTCAGTTCCTGCCTGGCCAGGAAGTGTTATTATGTGTGTTTCTTTTGCAGTTTTGACATCGCAGAATGCGCAATTTACATTAATGTAGCATGTATCGGGAGGGCAGCAACTATCGCTAATGAGATGCTGTTCGAAAAGATTGAATGGCGAACTTCACATGTCGTTGTCAAAGTTGTGGATATGCAGAGACACGCAGTGTCAATGGGTTGCGGTATTATTGAAAGTGTTGCTATCGCAAAGCGTACACATGTGAATGTGCTCGGATGGCGGGAGAATCAGCAGTGAGGCTACGTCATACTTAGTGATAACGCTCATTACAGTCAAGTAATATATGTCAAACGTGAATCTGAAAGTCTCACATAAAACACACTACTATATTGGTAAAGCCTGACAACGGAGCGTACAGCAATACAAGTCCACACATTACTGTTTATTGTTTGTCACATGCGATCTAGGATGTGCATTCTGCCCATGGCTGATGATACTTCTTAGAGCCACCAATACCCAGGCCGAAAGGCAGCACAATAATGTGCACACACACACACACACACACACCAGGGGCATTGTGTAACACACATTTGTTTTTTGATGTAACGTTCAAGATGCATGGCCATCACACGTGGAAGGCTAATGTACAGACCATGAATATTGATCAAGATGATCGTTGCATGTTGTGTGTAGTATAAGATATGTGTATACAGCAAAAAACTTTTCAAAAAAGCTCTCTAAGCAGAAGAGGTGTCTCTCATCAAACGCTGTAGAGAGAATGACTAAAGTGGGTGGGGTCGTCCAACTGTTACAATGGGAAATTTTATGAAGCAATCAAATGCTTTTTTTTTAAGGTCACATGGCAGTCGCGCACCGAGCATGCAAGGAGGCTGCACCCGTTGCGATTTTCAGAAAATATATTTATCATAATATCAGTTTATTACAGTTAGAAATATATAAATGTTTAAAATAGTGTAGATTATCGCTTGCTCTCATAACCTGTTTAAAGTTATTTAGATATACTTTTGAGACAAAAAAAGAGGGTATGGCATACCTGGCGTGATATCATACAACTGTGATGTAACACAGGACCTGGCGTCGTGCACTTGTCGCATACGCAACACGCAGCGGGCGCGACCCCATACATACATGACGTAAAGCGTGGCTTGGTACTGCGTACCCGTTGGTTACCAAAGTAGCAGCTGAGGCGACTTCATGCGTATATGATGTTACGTGGGACATGGTGCCACTCACCCGTCGGATACGAAATGGGCATCATTTACGAGTTTAGCAATATGGTGGATCACATTCACGTGGTGATGGAGTTTGGTATGCTACCAGTATGGGAGGGAAGTTTTCTCAAAAAAGAGATACACATTAAAAAACATTACATAATTTTTAAAGTTAAAAAAATAAGTATAATAGAGTTCCAAAATATGAAAAAAAAGAATAGAAAAAATATAGGTTTTTTAAACATAAAAATATGAAATTAACATTTAAAAAACCTTTGAAATTCACTGAAAAAACCATAGGCTTTACAGACGTTATAGTTAGGAATTAGCATTCAAAAAACATTGGAAATTCTCCAAAAAACCATAGGTTTCAGGGATGTTATAGTTAGTTGAACATTTGACTCATATAAAACCAGAGAAAATCACCTGTTATAGTTAGTTGAGCTAACTATAACTCGCGCGCCCGCAATGTACTGTTGATGACGTCACATATTACATCACTCATGACATGGTCAGTGACATCACTGATGACATCACTGATGACATCGCAAATGACAGCACTGATGACATCACTGATGACATCATCCACGTGATGCACATACTGATGCCCTAATACTTAGCTTTCCAAACTTTTCATGTTGGTAACACACCTTTTTATGAAAAAAATTTGAGGGACACGGTAACGCGAGGAAGTGCAGCGAGCGAGCCCGAACCACCTATGGTGGGTTCGGACCCCACACACACCCCACACACAACCCCACAAACACCACCCCACAGACACAGCACCCCCCAGACACACACACACCCCATACAACCCCACACACACACCCCACACACACACACACCCCACACACCCACCCCCACACACCCACACACACACCCCACAGACACACGACCCCCACACACACACCCCACACAACCTCCCCACACACACAACCCCACACACCTCACACCCCACACACCCACCCCCCCACCTCACACCCCCCCACACACACTCACCCACACACACCCCACCCACCCACACATACACCCCCCCACACACCCCCCCACACACACCCCAAACACAACCCCACCCACACCACCCCACAGACACATCACCCCACACACACACACACCACACAACACCCCCACATACACAACCCCACACACCTCACCCCCCATACACACCCACACACACCCCACACATACCCCCCACACACACACACATACACACACACACACCCCACACACACACCCACAACCCCAAACACACCACACAACAGACACACCACCCCACCCCCCCACACACACCACACACACACCCACACAACCCCACACACACACCCCACACACACACGCAACACCCCACACACAACCCCACACACCCCACATACACCCCCCACACACACCCCATCCCCCCACACACACACCCCACACACACACCCCACACACACACACACCCCCCACCCCCCCACACACACACCCCACACACACACACACACACCCACACAACCCCACACACCCACACACACAAAAAGGCAAGTGTCCATCTGTAACACAACTGGTGCTCATGTAAAGCGCTCTGATACCTTTGGCTCTAGTTTGCCAGCAGCGCACAGGGCTTGTTAATGAGCCCCAGAGTTTATACAAAGAGAGATAGAAAGAAATAACATCTGTGTAGTCTGGCCCACACTGTTTGGCTACAACCACACCGCCTCTAGTACTAGACGCACGCCGTATTACTCGTGGTTTGGTTACCTCTGATATGTGTGGTAACTCTCGTTTCCGCACACATTAGAATTCATATCGGGGTGAATACTATACCTTGCACACTTTTCTCCTAGTAAATTTTAGCAGGTCAAACCTGCATAAACGTAACAGGTGGAAATGTGAGGTAAATACCGATCCATGCAGAATTTATTGAGCTAAGCACCAAATTCCATGTCTTATTGCCTGTTTCCTTGATTAAAATATGGAATAGCAGGCATTTACCACGCTAAATACCTCACACCACCCCAATCCTGCCCACTTATAGACCGGTTCCAAGCCTCCGAATCGGTTCTTCCCTCAGAGAATATAGAAAGCTGTGACTATGGAAAAGGGGAAAACAGCGGGGCATATATTTGCGCCTTTTCTGCCTACTGCCTCCACCATTCTGCCCAGCATCCCGACTCTCCATACCCCCACCACACCCCCGCCGTTACTCTGAATTCCACATGTGCCTGCAGCACGGCGCTCTATAAGCCCTCCCGTCCATATCTGAGTCATGGCATGATGGAGTTATTTATCATCAGTGCTGCCACCTGGCCCGCCATCTGCCTGCCCCACCATCAAAGCACAGTCTCTACTGCAAGCCTCAGTGGATGTAAGGGGCGGGGAGGGAGGCGTACATGGGGCACTGGCTGCCTCGGTCCTGCTGATTCCTATCACTCGGTCCCAGCTGCCGCATGGCCAGTGAAGGGTTGCAGTGCTCCTGGACACCGGTGCCTGGGAACATGATCTCAGTTTTTGTAGCGCCACCTACTGTCCATGTGTGGGAATGACAAGAGACCCGTTCGCTGCCCTCTGATTTCAGTCTGGAGTCGCATAACGCATTCCCCTAATGTCGGCCCCTGACGTCATTGCATCACATCGCGCGACACACCTACGCATGCGGCGCACCACAGTAAGGTGTCGCGCCACACAGTTTGGAAAGCTGTGCCCTAATATAACCTTTGATACATGCACTCTAAAATACAGACCACTATTTTTGAATCCATATCCACAACAATGCAAGATACTACATACCACCCAATATTTCCTAGGTCTATACACACATCCAGTCACTTATACATGCAGTTACTCATCAATACAGTACTATAATATACACTCATACACCTATACATACAGTAACACTCCACCACTCATTCATAGAGTTACTCACACAACTAGTCAGTCATGCAATGAATCAATCACATACCAATTTACTCATGTATACAGTTATACACACCAACTCCGTTATTTATACACACACCACATCACTTATTTATGCAGATACTAACACATACTTACTGTCTTATACATTCACTGATACAAGCAGACACTCATTTATATACCCACTCTTCAAATAACTTACTCTCATGTATAGTCATTTATATATTCCAACACTCACATATACTGCCTTAAAACATATGTAGTTACTCACACATATACTACTGAGACATTCATACACTCTCCAACACACCCATTCACACACTCACTCACCCATACAGCCCTTCCCAGATACACTTTTGAATCCATAAAACCAGTGAATTACCCACTCGGACATCTATGCACAGAGTCACACAACACAGATACTCAGGCACCCATACAGATACTCAGACAACAAATCAATAACCCATATAGACACTCATGTAGCTACTCACCAACCTATGCAGCCACTTACACATCAACTGAGAGACTAATACAGACTTTCACACAGTTTAGTCACTAACCCGTGCATTCAGTAAGACACTTTCAATCACTCACTTATACAGTCAGTCACGCACCTACTAAATATTCCATTCAGGCACTTGTTAACCCACTCATTCTTCAATATACCTTGGCATAGATATATATGAAAAATATTTGAACTTTCCAAAACACATATTCACTGGATGATGTCATCAGTGATGTCATCAGTGATGTCATTTGAGATGTTATCAGTGATGTCACTGACCATGTCATGAGTGATGTAATATGTGCATTTCGGGCCCGTGAGTTATAGTTAGCGCAACTAACTATAACAGGTGAATTTCTCTGGTTTATATGAGTCAAATGTTCAACTAACTATAACGTCCCTGAAACCTTTGTATTTTTTAGTGAATAACATATATATATATATATATATATATATATATATATATATATATATATATATATATATATATATATATATATATCCACAAAAAGAATACTCTGCCTTCTAGGGCCTCACACGTTGTCACATTTCCATTAGTTGGCAGAAAGAAAGGCTTGCAAGTAGTTTCCTTTCAGGCATATTTATTCAGCTTGCCTCATTTTCGCGTTTCCAAACACGTTTCGGGCAGCATTGCCCTTGATCACTGGTGTAGGCAAATTCACAAGCAGCATTAGTTTAAAGCACACCTGCGCCTTTTTAAATACACGCCCTTCCTGGCTTTTACTCGCTTTGCATTATTGTAGATGTAGATGTAGTCTTTGTTTAGTGCATGCTGCCAGATGAATGCGCTGTTAATCCCTTAGTGGGTCTGCTCGTCAGTCAACTGCTGCTCACCTTTAAAGTGTCCAATTTCTACCAGCAGGTAAAACAACGTTCCCCTCAGCGCTTTCAGTTTTCCTAGCGCCAGGGACCTGCTGTTCTGCAGTGGGGCCTCTCACGATATGTCGTTGACTGCAAGCCTTTCTTTCTGCCAACTAATGGAAATGTGACAACGTGTGAGTCCCTCGAAGGCAGAGTGTTCTTTTTGTGGATTTTTGACGGTATGACTCATATCGTGAAGGGGCGGTGTTTTCTATGCGGAGGTCAAGTGGGTCAATGATTCATAAGGAGAAGCTGTGCTTACCTGTAAAGATGCGAAATCACTTTGGCTCCTGAACACTGGTATTTGAGAAAGGAATTGGATTTCCGAAACGCGTCATACCATCAGAGAAATAAATGCTGCCTGAAATTGCTCCGGTGTCCCTCTCATCTTTCCGGTATGGTGAAGGTGGTTCGAGTTGTATCTAGCGTGTGTGCCTTTGACACGCAGAGGGACCCTTCCGCAAAGAGCTCTCGGCAACAACGGCATGAGTGGCAACACTGTCTGGTTTTTGTTCCCGAGGGGAAAGTACACCGAGAGCTGCCACTAACCTACGAGGGAGAAACGAAACTGCTGGCAGAGTCAGTCCACTATAATATGGAGAGACGTGGACACTGGGCCGTCGTCTCCGGTGTCTCCCGCTGTAGGATGAATGTGGCTGGAAGCAGGGGCAAGTAAGGCAGCAGAGCCGCGCTATAACCCACTAAACCTTTTCATAGTGTGGGAATTATGAACTGTAAGCATGAACTTACATAGACATTGAACATCGCCCGTCCTGTAAGCAAAAAACAAACTGTATTGTGGGACATGCAGTTTTGAAAGTGCAAACGGAAGGGGCGGTGTTTTCTATGCGGAGGTCAAGTGGGTCAATGATTCATAAGGAGAAGCTGTGCTTACCTGTAAAGATGCGAAATCACTTGGGCTCCTGAACACTGGTATTTGAGAAAGGAATTGGATTTCCGAAACGCGTCATACCATCAGAGAAATAAATGCTGCCTGAAATTGCTCCGGTATCCCTCTCATCTTTCCGGTATGGTGAAGGTGGTTCGAGTTGTATCTAGCGTGTGTGCCTTTGACACGCGGAGGGACCCTTCCGCAAAGAGCTCTCGGCAACAACGGCATGAGTGGCAACACTGTCTGGTTTTTGTTCCCGAGGGGAAAGTACACCGAGAGCCGCCACTAACCTACGAGGGAGAAACGAAACTGCTGGCAGAGTCAGTCCACTATAATATGGAGAGACGTGGACACTGGGCCGTCGTCTCCGGTGTCTCCCGCTGTAGGATGAATGTGGCTGGAAGCAGGGGCAAGTAAGGCAGCAGAGCCGCGCTATAATCCACTAAACCTTTTCATAGTGTGGGAATTATGAACTGTAAGCATGAACTTACATAGACATTGAACATCGCCCGTCCTGTAAGCAAAAAACACACTGTATTGTGGGACATGCAGTTTTGAAAGTGCAAACGGAAGGGGCGGTGTTTTCTATGCGGAGGTCAAGTGGGTCAATGATTCATAAGGAGAAGCTGTGCTTACCTGTAAAGATGCGAAATCACTTGGGCTCCTGAACACTGGTATTTGAGAAAGGAATTGGATTTCCGAAACGCGTCATACCATCAGAGAAATAAATGCTGCCTGAAATTGCTCCGGTATCCCTCTCATCTTTCCGGTATGGTGAAGGTGGTTCGAGTTGTATCTAGCGTGTGTGCCTTTGACACGCGGAGGGACCCTTCCGCAAAGAGCTCTCGGCAACAACGGCATGAGTGGCAACACTGTCTGGTTTTTGTTCCCGAGGGGAAAGTACACCGAGAGCCGCCACTAACCTACGAGGGAGAAACGAAACTGCTGGCAGAGTCAGTCCACTATAATATGGAGAGACGTGGACACTGGGCCGTCGTCTCCGGTGTCTCCCGCTGTAGGATGAATGTGGCTGGAAGCAGGGGCAAGTAAGGCAGCAGAGCCGTGCTATAATCCACTAGACCTTTTCATAGTGTGGGAATTATGAACTGTAAGCATGAACTTACATAGACATTGAACATCGCCCGTCCTGTAAGCAAAAAACACACTGTATTGTGGGACATGCAGTTTTGAAAGTGCAAACGGAAGGGGCGGTGTTTTCTATGCGGAGGTCAAGTGGGTCAATGATTCATAAGGAGAAGCTGTGCTTACCTGTAAAGATGCGAAATCACTTTGGCTCCTGAACACTGGTATTTGAGAAAGGAATTGGATTTCCGAAACGCGTCTTACCATCAGAGAAATAAATGCTGCCTGAAATTGCTCCGGTGTCCCTCTCATCTTTCCGGTATGGTGAAGGTGGTTCGAGTTATATATATATATATATATATATATATATATATAGATATATATCTCCACTGATGATATCCTCGTGCTTTCATGCACAAACAGGACCATGGTCTCTGAATTTCGCTGATTCCAAATTTGGGTCATTTATTTTCAAAATGAAAGGGTGATGCCTCTCTCTATATATATAAATATTCCCAGACGTGGGTCCTGTGCCCTCCATGCCACTGGAGTAAAGCTATCCTGGCTGATGAGGGGTGAACCCCAAACCGGTCTGAGGATGCTCGTTTCCAATCCAGGTAGGACCTGGCCTGGCAGTTCGGGCTGGACTGTTCCCATTGGACACAGGGTCAAGACTGATTTGCATTTGGCTGGGTTCAAACTGGAATGGCATGGTGAGCAAAAATACGATGGATTTAGGCCCAGATATCTGTACTGGGGTGAATGTATGACATTGTTCTGCATTCTGTCCATTAATTGTTCTTTTTTTTCCATTTGTGACCCAGAGTGGGACGGGTATGACCCGATATGGGTCCCCTGCTCTCCATGCCACTGGAGACAAGCTATCCTGGCATTCTGTCCATCAATTGTTCTTTTTGCATTTGAGAGATAGATAGAATAAGTGGAAATGGCAACGCAACCAATCAGTAGTATGCAATTCTTTGCATGAAAAGTATTTCTTCTGAAAAAAAATTCATAGAATCTAGACTTATACCAGTGCTAAGTATGAAAATAAAACTGTACAAAAGGGGATGATGGACGGAGCGCTTGAACAAATCAAACACTCACCCCCAGTCAACTGATCTGGGTTTAATCCATCACCATTCTTTAGTTCACTCAGCCACCCCAGTTCAGACATGGCTGTATGCAAATCAGTCTGACCCTGTGCCTCGTGGGAACAGTCCAGCCCGAACTGCCAAGCCATGTCTTCCCTGGACCGGAAACAAGCATCCTGGGACCGGTTTCGGATTTATAATCTTCATCAGCCAGGCTATCTTGAATCCAGTGGCCAAGTGAACAAGGGACTCACGTCTGAGCATACCCTGCCACACTTAGGGCGAACAAAGCGATACAAAAGGGGATAATGGACGGAGCGCTTGAACAAATCAAACACTCACCCCAGTCAACTGATCTGGGTTTAATCCATCACCATTCTTTAGTTCACTCAGCCACCCCAGTTCAGACATGGCTATATGCAAATCAGTCTGACCTTGTGCCTCGTGGGAACAGTCCAGCCCGAACTGCCAAGCCATGTCTTCCCTGGACCGGAAACATGCATCCATACATACCTCTCAAACCACCGGAAACTCTGTCATCATGGAGTGGATGTAACTTTGTCTTGGAAATTCGAGAGTAAGCACACCTACTCATAAAAATGTCTGTTTGAATGGGGGACATACTGCAATCATAGAATTTGCACACTTTAGTTGCACATATGCATATTTGGATAGCGAGTTGCAAAAAATGCCTCATTAAGTTTTTCAGACTTTTGTGAAGTATACACATTTTATGCATGCTCATATTGAATTCTGAAAGTCTAGATGTCACACATGCTTTGGACCCTATTTCAAACGCTATCTTCAAGGAGCAGGTGTAACTTTTGCATGATGATTCAATAATAAATCACACCTACTATTAGAAAATTCAGCGTGAATTGGGCCCTCTGTGGTTCTGGCTTCCAGAGCCTACCAATGTATAATTTGATAATCTTTAAATGTCATTTTGTTAGGAATCTGTTAAAGTTTCAGGTTGAATATAAATGCTAATTCTACTCCTTAATTTAATTGTGTCTAATCCCTAAATGAAATGAAAATGGATTTGTGTTAAACTATTGCATTGTAAATATATATTGTTCAGGCACAGTTTTATTTTCAAAAGAGAATGATGGACGGAGCGTTTGAACAAATCAAACACTCACCCCCAGTCAACTGATCTGGGTTTAATCCATCACCATTCTTTAGTTCACACTGCCACCCCAGTTCAGACATGGCTATATGCAAATCAGTCTGACCCTGTGCCTTATGGGAACAGTCCAGCCCGAACTGCCAAGCCATGTCTTCCCTGGACCGGAAACAAGCATCCTGGGACCGGTTTCGGATTCATAATCCTCATCAGCCAGGCTATCTTGAATCCAGTGGCCAAGTGAACAAGGGACTCACGTCTGAGCATACCCTGCCACACTTAGGGCAAACAAAGCGATACAAAAGAGAATGATGGACGGAGCGTTTGAACAAATCAAACACTCACCCCCAGTCAACTGATCTGGGTTTAATCCATCACCATTCTTTAGTTCACTCAGCCACCCCAGTTCAGACATGGCTATATGCAAATCAGTCTGACCCTGTGCCTTAAGGGAAATACTGGGGTGTACCATGGGTACCACCACCTCCCCCCAAAACATGGGGGGCCCACAACGGGCCCACGAAGCCAATCCCGCCATGGAAAGGCTGGCTGCAGCCAGCATCGTAATTTGGGGGATTGTGCCTGCTAGGCACCGCCATTATTTTACAGATGCAGACCCTTCTGCTAGGCAATCAGAACAATTGCCTGTGGTGGATCCGTGAAGGACGGTTTTTGCTCCTGCCATTGTCGCGTTCCGATTCCCCCGCCATCCTAAATTGGTGAGCGGGGAATCGTCGTCCGATGGCGGTGGGCCCACCACCGCACATCTGGCGGTGGCGGGCCTTCCGCGATTGTAATCGGCCCCCAGGTTCAGATAGCAAATGGCTTGGTTATGTCCTGTATCTAACATTCTTCACATTGGGAGTAGGGGGCCCATCTTCAGTTCCAGAATTCAGCGTTTGGTCATTTTGCAGCATCTGCCTTTGTCGACTTTAGCTGAACCATCTTTCTGATAAAAAACAGGACCACACCATCAGGAATAACATACTTCATAGTCATTAGTGAGAACACCTTCCAAACAAGTGCACAACCCCACACCCTTCTGCTCAGTCACAGAGCAGTATATATGTAAATCTTACAAATAATGTTGTGTACTAACATTAAAACTCTCCAAAATTAAAAAGTGTATTCTTTTATCAGTTGGAATAGTTTCATTTTAGAAAATTAGGCTATATCAGTGCATTTAGGGCATTTGTTAGGAGTAATAGTTTCTAAACATGAACTCGGATACGTTCAAGAACTCCCATCCCCCTGCACTCATGACATGAAATTATTGCTACTGGAGACAACGCGATAGTTTTGCACCCTCTCTTTACAGCCTATAATATTCTTATAGAATGCACAACATTAAAGTCTATTAAACCATTTATAAGAGAGTGTTTTGTACAGCCAGATCCTGAAATTAATTATTTCAATGAACTCAAGAAATAGGAGGCGCTGTGAAGTAAAGCAATGCCTTAGGATCACACAGTTTGCCAAGCAGGAAAGCCAGTGTTGTTTCCAGGTTTCTTTCCTAGACATTGTGCAATTCAGCCACTGGATTTATATTTCCTTTATCCCACTGTAGAAGATGAATTTCTTACTCTGTGTTAAATAAATATATGTATCACATTAAATTCAATCCCATAAAAAGACCGTTTGACAAATCACTAGCATGCCATCCCTCTCTAAGCACTTTCATGGCACTCGTTTGTCGTCACTCTCAACAGGATGTCCCCAGGTGGTAATCCAAAATGTTAAAAGACAGTGATGCATCACTGTGCTACACCTCTGTAGGAAGCTGGCTCTTTATATGGTATTCCAAAAAGGTATATTGGGCAAAGAGCCCAGGTATTCCCCTACTAGTGGATAGGGGCTTGCTCTAGCAATCCCAAGATGCTCTTTTAGGTAGAGGTGGGGACAAGCAGCCATAGGCTTATCAGAGAGGAGTGTTAGACATCCATTGCACACACACAACCAATAAATGGTACACACAACTCAATAAGGAGATCCACATCAATTAATACAAATAAAATGTATCTTTATCTAACCTTAGGCATGAAGATCATCAAAATCTGTTAAGTACATTTTACAATTGCAGATTTAAAGAAAACAGGTTTTTGATGCTTTAAATACTTATTGAAGCCCTTCGTGTTAATGTAAACCAGAAGTCTTCAATCTGTGGGGCGCAACCCCTAGGGGGGCCGGGGAGGCCTGGGAAGGGGGTCGCGCATTCCCCAGCTTCGTTTGTAACACTCTAGATTCTAGGCTGTTATAAATGCTCAAAATAAATACATTGGCTTGCTGTTTTTGTGGCTGATTAAAGCTTACGTTAATTGATAAATCTCCGATTTGCCCATCTGTAAAGTTCTCCCAGTATTCACAGAGGTCATCTAGCCTCCCACTTACTGTATTTGGCGCGTGCCCCCTGTGGTACCCACATAAATCACACGCCCATGTACACACAGAAACAAACGGGCATACACAGAGACCAACACACATGCATAGAGGCAGCCAAACATAACAGTACCCTTGCACATTAACCAGCATTCATACAGACACCGGTGCACGCAGGACAATGGGCCTTTAGGCACAAACGTGCTGAGGTACATAAGCGACCAAAATGAATGCAGGCACCCAGAGAAATAAACACAGAAAGACTCATGTACACAGTCTAGATGAAGGCACCCATGACAGACCAGGCACACAGATCAGTAGGCATACAGAAACACTTGCACACACACTACCATAGACACACCCTTGAACATAGGCCTAGAGACACACACGTTCCAACGTACACACTAACAGATAGACACCAATGCACACGGATCGTGGTTGCCCAAAGGCCTCCCAGCGCTAGAACAGTCTATAATATCAACATTTCACCTGTTAAACATAGTCACCAAGCATAGAGAATAATAGACCTACAAACTGCAATCCACACAGACCACCACACTGGTATACAAGCACAGAGAACAATATACACACAGGCTTCAATGCACACAGACAAACACACAGGCATCCAAGCACAGAGAACAACAGACATAGAGACACCACAGCACACAGACTAACACACAGGCATCCAGGCACCCAGAACAATAGACATACAGACACTGATGCACACAGGCATCCAAGCACAGAGAACAATAGACATACACACACCAATGCACACAGACTAACACACAGGCATCCAAGCAGAGAGGACAATAGACATACAGACACCTATGCACACAAATTGGTAAAACAATAAGGCCCTGGAGGCTGCACAGGGCATGCTTCCACGTTACAGGCTCGTAAATAAACGTGCACTTGTCTCATTTAAAGTGCCTTCTCAGTGTAGGAAATGTATAAATAAACACAGGCTTTTGAACTAGAGTTAAGTACACTATCCAGCTGCACCTCTCAGGATGTAGGGAAGGGAGAAATAAGAGGACACGGATGCCGTCCTGGCTCTAATAGGCTCACCGGTGGCATGCGAGCTGTAGGCCTGGTGAGGCACACTACTCTTCGATCTCTTATGATAAGTGGTTGTTGTGGTCATTAGGATGGCTGGTTCATGCAGGCCTGGTGAGGCATGCTACTCTTCGATCTCTTACGATAAGCGGTTGTGGCAGTTGGGATGGCTGGTCCACCTAGGCCTGGTGGAGCATGCTTCTCTTCGATCTCAAATGAAAAGCGGTTGTTGTGGTCATTAGGATGGCTGGTCCAGGGAGGCCCGGTGGGGCACGATACTCTCATTCATATTAGACTTTCTATAAATGTCCTTTTCCTTTCTCATTTTTTCCTCTTTCCTTGAGTGCTGCATTCTGCAGCTCACATTGAAAGAGGAAAACGCCTCTCAGGATTGTTTTTTTGAAGGAAGGTGCTCCTTCCTGTACAAAAACAATCCTGTCTATGTTGGTGCTAGGCAGCAATTTATGTGCCAACACAAAGGAAATGGACAGGAATGCACCGTATTTCATAAATAATGTGCATTCCTGCTCTTTCACATTGGCATAGGGCAGCACAGCAAGCCTACAGCCCCATGCTCACTGACCTTTGGTTTGCTAAACACTGTTTAATATTATTTGCCCACCATACAAATTATATGTTGTGGGATTTGGGGGCGTTTATGGTTGTCGATAGTTGTCTATGATGAGGAGTACCAGGTTCTAGAAATCTTCATCAGAAGGGGGTCCTTACGCCTAAAAACGTTTGATAAGGGGGTCTCGGCATCAAAAAGTTTGAAGACCTCTGATGTAAACTATGGAGAAAACATTGGCTTTCTCTGGTCACTTAACAATGACTTATGGGATCCTTCCCCATTACTTTAGGTGAGTAGGGGCAAGGTCCAAGGCAGCACTAACAGGTCACTTTGGGAAGCACTGGGATGTATGGCTGCAGAGGTGTTTTTCAGCGTTGGGTGATTTTGATACTTTAAATCGTAATTAAAGCACTTCAGTGTGATGTTAACCTATGGAGGAAAAACATGTATTGCAATCGGGCACTAAACAGTGACTTATGGGACCAATCTTCTGGACTTAAGGTGGGTGGTGGAGTTTGAAAGTTGTGGGGCTTCAAGTGAAACAATGTGTTTGTCTGAGCGAGAGCATGGAGAGAACATGAGTGTGCTAAGACTGGGCCAGAGGAGTAAAGGAAAGATATTATGGCCATGAGAATTTTTTTTTAAAAGGGCTGATTTTTTGCATTTTCCAGCACAATTTCTTTAATAAGTATAACCTAGAACCTTTGGGCATTTAATTCATGTAGAAGGCCTTAAAACTGTACAGCCTTTGGTAGCAGACTATATTGCTGTGATAATTGCTAAATGAAGATAGTGAGTTATACATTTCTTATTTTAATTTATGTTATAACATGCATGCTTTTAGTGTTCTGTAAGACTACAAAGCTACAAATAAGCAATCAATTAGGACATTTTGATGTGTTTTATAATGCCTTAATAAATGAATTTGGTTCTCATGCAGAGCTCCCAGCTGCTAAAGATAATGAGAATATTTAAAAGAGGAAATGGGCGCTTAGATATTAAACCTTAGGAAAAAATAGAATTCATTGCAGTGGACAGCAAAGCCTTTCTATAAAGTACAAGCATCAACCTAGTGAGGTCTTGAGTAGGAGCACAGGGCACAAGCATATGCTCTTTTCTGTGCATGAATTGATTGTAGTACACATAAAAATATAACACTTGTTTCTCTTTCTTTTAAAGAATTACCCAATGTAGGGAAACATGACAAAGATAACTATACTATTTACAGTTCTTAGCAGAAAAAACTGTTGTGAATTGTCGTAAACTCCATGGATAGAGTATGCATTCACCTTTAAAATGTCAGCCTAACTGCTGGGATTTGGCACTACAAAAGCATTAAGAGCATCGGGGCCGGCTACGATGGCAGTGTCACCGCCATCGTAGGCAAGTTTCCCGCCCACCATATAACATGGATTTTGTAAAGCACACGTTCACCCCAGCAACGGGGCATCTTGGCGGTGAAATAACAGATGTATATTGTTACCCAACTCAATAGTACTCATTTTATCGACTTCAAACAGATGAAAGGCTGAGTGGATCTGACGGGATTTGAATCTGTGACCCTGAGACCCTGAGGTCGAACACAGGTCCCTGCAGTGGATGCATTAGTCCACTGAGCCACCAGACCCGGCACAATGGCGAGCAGTTTGGTGGTGGTTGGAAAGTCGGCTGGTGCGTCGGAGGCAGCCATAATCCCTACAATGGTGACGGTGCCTGCCAGGCACCGCTTTAGGATTATGATGTACCTTCCCGCCAGCCGTTTCATGGTGTTTTCCCCGCCATGAAAAGGTTGACAGAAGGGACGTTGGGGGCCCGTAGCAGGCCCCAATCCCACCTGGCCCTTAATTTTGAGTGTTGTGGGCACCTATCCTACCCCAGTGGTGGCTGGTGACTTTTTTAACTGGTGGGCCGTAAAATGAGCATAAAACCAAACGACAATCAGTCGCGGCTGGGGGGAGAGAGGGTGATGTCGCGTGGAGGGGGAGGGAACAGGGGTGGGAGGGAATTAAATATTAAATATATTTTTTAAAAACTTACCTAAGTCACCGCCGGTCTGGGTCCGCGCCACCTCTGCTCACCGACCCTTGGCGCCTCACATCACGCATGAATGGGGACTGGCAGCCCCTCGCAGCCAATCCTGGCGCTTGGGGCACAGGTTTCTCTTCGCCTGGAGCACGCCCATTAGGAGCCCAAAGGGCTCCTAATGGGCATGCGCAAAAAAGTGCAAACGCAAGTGCGCATGAGCGGACACGGGTAGTAAAGCACTGTGACCAGTCATTGAAAGAGTGCCAAGATAATTAGCAGGAAAAATATAACGTGCAAAGCAGGAAATAAACAGAGATGTGGAATGATTGTTGCTTTTTGTGCTTGGCATTGGGCATATGTAAACACAGTTCTATTGGCAGACGTGTACAGGGTGACATTTGAATTATAATTGAGTAAAACAATGAGGGGGCCCTCAAGAGGTTGTAGTGATCAGTGCTGTTTTATGGCACGCAAAATGATTCTTTGCATTTTGTCATTTCAAACATAATTTTTTTGCTCCTGAAAAACATCAACAGGCACAAAATCAACACAATGTTTTTTTTACATTTCTTTTTATTGAAAAACAAAGTAAGGCATGTACAAAACATAGAAATGCAATGACTCTACGAGGGCTGAGCAAATCAACACAATGTTAAATCACATTTCTGTGCCATTTTGCACAGCTTCTTCAAGGGATTTGTATTACTTTCGCATTTCAGCTGAAAAAATAAAATCAACATTCCTAATGTCGTCTATAAAGATAAAATGGACGGTGATTTTTCTTTCGTAACACACCAGTAGCTGTTGGCAAAAGTAGTAAACATGTGCAATCCTTGTTAGTTGGAGTTTAATCGCAGAAACCAGACTATTATTCGAAATGGCATTTTTTAAAATCAATTACGGATTAAACATTCATGTTCTTAGTCAGATGAATGTTTTTTTCCGTTCCCCACATCTGCCATCTTTTAAGTTTATTTTATTAAAGCTGCACCTGTTCCAGAAAAGGGACATCCGCAGGACACAGCATGACATCCAGCATACTGCCAGACCCTATGCTCTAGAGATCACCAGGCGAATGTCACATGACAGACGGTGAGTTAAATAGTTGAGTGCCTTGCCTCTCACTGCACACAGTACTAAGCTCACCTGCTTGGCTTACATACACTTGCACTGTAGTGCGCACTCTTCTACAGCATCGATCGATCCACTAAAGGAAATTAACCGCCCATGGAAATGGTAGTGTACTTGAAGCACAAAGCGGGAAGATTGGCACTGCAGTGTGCTCAGTGTGCCATCAAAACCTAATCAGGCACACTATGCAAGCTTCAGTGCTGAACTTCCTGCCTGCACCCTCAAACTTCACCCCTTCACAATTGGTCACAGGGTGAGGTGGGGCCAGTGTGGTGACGCTAGCTAACCCCATTCCAGCCGGTAACGTGCTGTGAAAGGGTGACATGACTGACCTTTGATTCCCTGATTGACACAAAGTCTCTGGCACTACAGGGCTTCTGGCTGATGTGCCAGGGGCAAACTTCAATGGCTTGCCGGGCTGATGACATCAAAGGCCTAATGGCAGTGTGAAGCCTCACCCCAGCAAATGTATTGCAGCTGGGATTCATACATGTGCACTTTTCTGCATAACAGAGCCCAGTGTTTACACGAAAGCAAACATGGCTGAGGGCAGCCCTCAGGCAATTGTTGTGCAAAATGATATATTTATTTATTAATTATATGTTTTTTAAATATGCATACATTTATTAATGGAAAAATGCAAGGGGCGGAGCCCGACACTTATTTAGGGGAGCCGCCCCTGGTATGGGGCAAGGTCCAAGGCAGCACCAACAGTTCACTTTGGGCAGGACTGGGGTGGCTGTGTGCAGAGTTGCCTTACAGTGTCTGGTACCCCATTCAAGTCTATGGAGATTGGTCTATCGGAAAAGAGGCTGCAAACACGGACCTGGGGACCAGTTGGGCTGAACTAACAGGTGGGCTTCTCTCTTGTGAGGCTCGGGGATATGGGCACACCTTTACTCCTCTTCGACGGGCGACAGGTGCAGAGGTGTTTTTAGGTTTTGGATTTTCTTCACTGGGAGCACTTGCTGTAGAAAGGGCCTGCAAACAGAGACTGCAGGCTGAAGTCCACAGTGGCCAAGTCCAAGTTGGGCGTTGTCTTCGGAGGCCGGGGGACCACATTGGCATCATTGGCTCACTACAGGTAAAGCTAGGCAGTGCAGGCCCAGTAGTGATATGCAGCAGCGGGGTTTTGCGGTTCCGTAGTTTCACAGTCTTCTTTGGGGTGCCTACAGGATGCAGGGAACCAGTTCTGCTGCTCCACAGCAGTCTCTGATTCTTTGCTGAAGGCAGGTTTTGCAATACTTTGTTGACTTCCTTTGGTATATCATTTTGATAATGTGCAGAGCTTGATAAATATTTAATACCAGAAATCACCAACAAATATCCTCAAGTAACTAGTAGAGGGTTTCAACCCTGAAGCTATTGTTATATCTTTATGCCTAAATATAATTAAAATAGACATAATTTAATAGACAGTCTAATGACTTTTATGTTCTCTAGAAATAGGATATGCAATTAATACAGGTTATAAGCAAATTGTTTAAGGCGGGTGGAAGAGGCGACAACATGCCAACGAAAAAGCATCACATATGCAGTTCGCTTTTTCTTAATTGAATTGTAACTGTGAAAATTATTTTCTAACTTATTTTTATTGCAACTTTTTAGCACTCGTACAAAATGAAGAACATTAAGATTAATAATATAGTGCAAACTCTGAGATTCTAAAGCCTAAGGGTACAACTGTCTCCCTTTACCCCTGTTGGAAGAGATTACAGTACGTACATAGTGTTTGAGAACATGCAGAGAATATAGCTAACGGTAAGTGTAGTCGCTGCAAGAACACAGGAACTTGCGTAGCTACAGGGCATTTGATGTGAAGACTCACTATTGGGATTAAAATGTGATCTAGGAAGATGATGGAGCAAAACATACTTGATTGCTTAAATATTATACACTTTAAAAAGAATATTTCAAACAGATCATATTTCCTTTATAAATGACACATTAGCATTAAAATTTGATTATAGTGCCCGCAAAATATTTTAAATCTGTGCCTTTCCTTGATATTGACTTAATCAAATGCATAACAGATGCTGCTAATTTCGAAAATCCAAACATTTACATTAAAAAAATGCATGTTAGGCTATGAAAAGTGTTTTGTTTCTCTGCGTCCCCTATTTGGGCTATATCAAGCTACAAATTGTATACAGAGTTGAGTGTGTGCACAGATTTAGTTGTGTTATAATCCAAAGTTAATGTAATATTCTTTGTTGCTATATTGTGTTACATTATATTGTGTTGCATGTTTCAGAACATTGCAGAATTGAACTCTTTTAGTCTGTTCCCATATTTCTGCAGCTTCTGCGGAGTAGAGAAGAGAGATAGTGTATATTTTTTCTGGTTTGTGTTTTGTTGTTAAGCAGTGAAAACTGTAAAGTGGACACTTAAGTACTAAATACTAGCATGAGGAATGCCAGACTTGTGGGGGACTGGCTGTGGCAGTCCGGTCACGGCTGCACTGGAGTTCCAACTGCCCTCTTAGGATTTTTGCTGTCAGACGGCCAATGCACCGCTGCTGCCACCAGGGAACGCCGTTCCCTGGTTGTCTCATGAAGGTCTGAGGGCCACAATATGCTTGGTGGTACCCTGGAGCACCACCAAGCATATTACGACTTTCCTCACCACCAGCGCGGTCATGGAAGTTCTTCCTGCATGAAAAGGCTGGCGGTGAGGAAAGAAAACCCTGCACTCTGGTGTGCATGCAGGGGGCCACATGGTGTGCCCCCTGTATTTCTGCACCCACAGTTCCTGCACAGGAAGAAATACACAATATGGTGCATTTCTTCCTTTGCAGGAACATGCACTGGCGGTCCCACAGCAGTTCTGTTTTAGGGTCACTGGCGGTCCCACAGCAGTTCTGTTTTAGGGTCACAATGAGCCTTTAAACACCACTGTGTGATCACCACGCCGCCCGCCTGCCAGACTGCAAAAAACTTGTAATCGGGTGGGTGGGTGGCGGCGTCTCTTGGTAGTTGCGGGTGTGGCAAGATGCCAGCTCTCGCACCTCCAAAAGTCGTAATCGGGATCTTAGAGAAATGTAGAGCTGATACACTTCATGTGTCGGTTTCAATGTCCACTGTATAAATTCCCACTGGGAGAGATATAATAATAATCCTGTATTTGTAAAGCGCACAGCTACCCGTAGTAGGTTTACTGGCGCTGGGGGGCGTCGGGAAGATTAAGCAAGCTATTGCCCAGAGTCACATGGTGCTGGGCAGACCCCTGCCGCTGGTGCCAGGAATCGAACCGTGATCCGCAGCATCCGGCATCTGTCGCCCTGGCCGCTGCACCACACCTAGCTAGCAGATTACCTTGCAGGGCATTTGTCCCACTGACACTGAAGAACAGCTCATTGAAAGCAATTCAGATTTGCCATCCCTAGTGTATGTGTATGTCACTACATCTGGGTGACAAAATCCTGAGTCACTACATAGAGGTCAAATATTCTGAAGTCACTACATTGTAAAAGTAATTAGTTTGCAGTTATTTTTTTAATAGTACACACATCTCTATATTTACCCCCCCCCTCTCTCTCTTTTTCCCTTAAAAAGCACATAAAAAATAAAGCTTTCACTTTGACCATAAAAACACAACATAACACCCACTATATATAATCACCCCAAGAACATAAGAAACAATGTAAAACACATTTACAAACTATAGCCACATCATATAAATGCACATACTATACTAAGGCCTAACTCACTTGACTCCATAACAGCAAATCACAATCTAACACAAACCTACACCACCATAATAAACCAATACACTGTTTTACCCTATCTACCACATCCACATCCCCTTACTTCCAAACCCCCCAAATATTTCTTACAAAAAATATGTACTTTATCTGTAGGGAACTGCATACAACTTGATCCAAAATCAAGTAACAATAATAAAAAATATATGTTGTAATACAAAAAGGTAGCTAAATGAAAATGAAAAGAATATGTCATAATAGAAATTCATAAGAACTTACATTTTTTTATTAAAAAACAAATTGTATATGCTAAAAATGATTAGAAATGCGTTAAAATATAATAAACATGTTAAAAAGTATGTTAACATATATATAAAATTGCACTAAAATGAATTTAATAATTAGTGTACTAAACGAATAGCACTAATTAATATATATTAAAACGTGTTATTACAGAAAATGTTTCTCAACTTTTTCCATGAAATATGTCAATGTTCAAAATAAATTATTAATTGTACGAAACAAGATGTAACAATGTGAACTATAAAAGCCTGTGTAACATGACACGTTACATTACAACATTTATTAACATTAAAAAATAAATATGCAATATGTATTGTTCAACAAAGCTCTGCGAAACAATGATTTTACCTGTTGTTTCTAAATAACATTATATGTAAAATATAAAAAAAATGCATGTATGTCAAAAATAAAAATTTCAACATAAGATATATGCTAAACCATGCAAGTGTATTATTGAAATAAAAAAAACATGAACTTTACAAACCAACCAACGCTACAAAACATACAATAACTCAATCAAACCTATGTGCTTATCCTATCCTTCCATACAGTACATTAAAAAATATATTAAAATATAGCACACCAAAATCTTTTTAGGAATGTGTGTACAATAAAAACACAATACATACTATTCTCACATCAAACATAACTACACTAAAGAAACAAAAAAATGAACAACCAATATTTAGTGTTGCACCTAATATAATCTAAACTATTTTGAAATGTGTTGAAAAGTGGAGTCAGATGTGATATTCACACTCCAATGTAAACTATTTTTGGAAATGTACGGGGCACTGAAGGAGTCCGATTTACTTTTCTCAATCCATCCTAAATCACTTTGGGAAATGTGGTGGACACTGAAGTAGTGAGATGTATGGTTCCCTCTCCAATTTAAACAATGTGGGGAAAGGTTGTGGACAATGAACGGATTGGATTCACTATTACCACTCCAAATAAAAAAAATGTGAAAAGTGTTGGGCATTGAAGAGGTCAGATTTACTATTTGCACTCAAATCTAAACCAATTTGGGCATTGTGTTGGAAACTGAAAAGGTCAAATTGACTATTACCACTTAAACCTAAACCATTTTGGGGAAGGAGTTGTATACTAAAGGGTGCAGATCAACTATTCCCACTCTGATCTAAACCACTTTGAAAATATGTAGGGCATTACTACTATGATCTCCCAAACAACACTTTCTAAATTCTTCTATCCTCCATCTCTCTTTTCACTTATCCCAAAACTCATCTTACCACTATGATCACCCAATAAACACTTTCTAGACTCTTCCCTCTTCTATACTCCCATTATCCTTTTCAATTCAGCTAAAAGATTTACATGTGCACCACTGAAATTAGACCATATTTCCCTATACTAATCCAACACTATCGGTCTTATTATGAGTTTGGCGGTCTTCCTGTTGGCCCACCAACGGTGCACCATTAGAAGGGCTGCCAAGTCAGTTTTGCGCCCGCCCACCGGATTACAAGAGTAATCCGTGGTGGGTGGACGGTGCTGCGGCAGCCTCACAGCAGCAGTAGGAGAGCCTAACATGCAGTCCGACCCTGTGACAGCACCTGCAGCACATTCCTGCATGGTGTGGCAAGCATGGCACACCATGCAAGAAAGGGGGTGCAATTACAGGGGAGCACATGTACCCCCTGCCGCATTCACCCCCAGGCCCAGATCCAGCAGGGTGTCCTGTAAGGGCCCGGCTAAGTTGCTTCTCTGCCACCCTTTTCATGGTGGGCTCATCTCTATGAAGAGGGTGGTGAAAAGGCAACTTGTAATATGCTCGGCAGTGCCAGCAGTGGCACCACCAGCATATGCAGGCCAGTTTAGGCCCACCAGCCATGCGGGATCATTGATCCCGGTGGAGCTGGTGGTCGTGTGGCAGGCCAACTGCCACACTAAGAATAATGGGGCGGGCCCGGAGTATGGCAGTGGTTAGACCGCCACCATGAGAACGACAATCCTGAGAAGTGCAGTACTCTTAATAAGGCCCCGATCCTTTCTGGATTGCAGAGTAGGATGCTACTTGCCAAAAAGCACTTTGACATCCTCATAAGGGATTGTAAGTGTTACATGAATACAATTGCAATCTCAATTAAAGGAATACCATGTACTATTCCTAAACTAAATCGAAGCCATTTAGGGGAAGGAATTACACATTAAAACTATGGAATTTCATACTTGAAACCCATTTAAGTTATCATATTAACTATATCACATCAAAATAAATGAAAAATATATTATTATAGAACAAATAAAATATCACAATATCTATCAACAGTAAACATTACACAGAATTGCTCAAAATATGCTTCAAAATCAATAAACACTAAAAAAACAAAATATGAATTGAGAAAAATAGATTATTAAAGTGTTTTATACAATACAAAACCACATAATGTGTATAGAAATGTCAATATCGTAATTCTGTTATGAAATATGAAAATCCAAATAAATATTTAATATTTTCATACATATATTAACATATAAATTATTAAACACAATTATTTCATTTTCTTACATTATTAAACTAATTTTAAAAAGTATATTACAATATCCAATAACGTTTACAAAAACAAAAACTAATTATAAGAATATATATTCAATTTAATATATAAGCACTATCCCCACTCCAGTCTTTGAGGAATGTGAAGGGGAGAGATTTAAAATTCCCACTCCAATCTAAACCATTTTACTAAATGTTTTGGACACTGGTAGGTCATATGACCTGAAAGTGTTGGAAACTGAAGGGGACAAATTGATCAATCTAAACTAATATGAGGAATGAGTTGGATACTGAAGGAATCAGAATTACTACTCTCACTCCCAAACATTTTGGAGAAAGTGTTGGACCCTGAAGGGGCCAGATTTACTATCCCCACTCTAATCTAAACCATTTTGGGAAAGGTGTTGGAGACTGAAGGGGTATGATTTACTATCCCCACTCCAATTTAAACTAATTTGCTAAATGTATAGGACACTAAAGGGATTACAATTACTCTTTCCAACCCATTCTATGCCATTTTGGGGAAGGTATTACAAACTAAAACAATGTAATTCCTATTATAAACCAATTAAAATCATCATATTTCCTATATCATCCCATAACAAATGACATGCAAGTAATTATAAAATAAATACAATAATACATATAATATTTAAAGAAGAAATTGCACATAATGTATCAAAAGATACTTATAAATCTATATACACTAAAAATAAAAATACAAATAAAATATAAATTAAGAAATAATAAACTGTAAAAAATTTCTTATCAAATACAAAATAAAACAACATTGATAACACTTTAATTTTAACATTTGTTTACCGAAATATTAACATTTAAATACATATTTAATATTTTCATATGTATTTTGTAAGTTACAAATATATTAAAATATAAATTGTTAACCAAAATGAATTAATTTACTTACAGGGGGCTTAGACCCCTCCCATTGGCTCCCATTGGTTGGCTCCATTGCCACTCTGATTTCCTTGACACCTGAAAAGAGGTGGCGGACTTGCTTTGATATACCGCAGTAGCCTTATAGTGGCATGCGAGACAATCCCATCCTTAGACTGTGAAGCCTTCATTTTTAATATAACACTGTATAATAAGTACTCACATAAAGGCATGCTTCTGTATCACACTCCTGTACCTAGAGGGAACTTTGTGGATAATATTGGTTCCCTCCTTGAGGCCATTGCTTGTGAAAAGGACATCAGCGTACTAGTTGATTTTAATTTTCACCTGGATGCTTCATTAAACAAAGACACTGCTGCCCTTCTAGATAGTTTGGGCTCGCTAGGGTTTACTCAAAAAAGTTTAACATATACTCACTCTGCCGGAGATATCTTAGACAGCCTTTTTACTAATAATACCCAGATCGCTAACAAGGAGGTTTTACCTCCACTGTGGTCTGATCATCATGATATCATCTTTGAGATAGACATGTTGTTAAGATGTTCTAAGAGTGTCAGGCCAAGCCACTCAATTCAGTTTTGGCACTGGAAGAAAATAAAATTTCTCTCCTCACCCAACAGTTGGCTAAAATTCAATCTGTTCTCCCTTCTGATGTAGATCAGGCCTCTCGACACTACACAGATTGGCTTCAGGCCATCTTTTCCCTCCCACCTTGGTTCACTGAGGCACCCTAGGCTGAAAAAGCAAAACTGCAGGAGACAGGAAAGATGTTGGCGGTTGGCAGCCAGGAGCTTCACTCCGTAAATGTAGCCTCTCGCTCCACACAGGAAAATCCCACACCCCTAAAGCTTAACATCTGCACTCGGGGCAGCGTGAAAGCCCCCAGTAGCATAAAACATAACAAAAGCGAGCCTGGCCCTCACCCCCAGACAAACCTAATCTGCTTGTACTGCAATGCCCGGACCCTCTCCAAACACGCCCTAGAAATTTGGTCGTTACTCGACACTGAAAATCCAGACTTACTTTTCGTCACAGAAACATGGCTTCTAGAGTCTTCCACCTCCAACATCTTTATAGCCTTACCCGACGACTACAAAATTCACAGACTCGATGAAGTACTGGGTTTTTAAGAACCCAGCGGTGCCAGGGAACACACCCTAAGACTTCGAGTCCTTCCTGTCCCAGATTACAGAAACACAGAGTCTTCTTGGTGAAGTCAAAGATCGAATTTATTGGCTGCAGCCAGTAACAGGTATCCTAGAAGTACAACACGGTGTATATTCTCAGGAGACTGCTCAATCTTACAAAGCCAGCCATCCCTTTTTATACAAAATATTATGCTTTAGGCAAACATTCCTTATTTTACAGTTGACCATTCACATATTTTCACAACAAAGAAAAAGCAGATTCATGATGACAAGCCCATTTTCAGTTTGTCCATCCCATAATCAATTTCCCGGCAAGGCCCAACATTTTTCATCAGATATCGGACGGACCCCTAATAAAATCGGGCACCTCCTCCTCGTAAAGCAGGTCATAAAACAGAAAGAAGAGACAGGTGTGTGTAAGATTTGGAGTGGTTTGGATGCGATGAAAGGTTTATGGTTTGCTGTGCCTTGATACTAATCTCGATCGGCCACTGGGAGAGGAACTGGCCGAACAGGTTTGGCTTCAGGCAGTGGAGTCAGCTTGCCCAGGTCACACAAAAGTCAGCAGAGGTGTACGTGTCCTTAGGACTCGTTTTGACCTTAGTCATCAGCCTATGTGAGGGCAACCACAAAATGGCTGCCATGCACAAAATGGAACCCGAGGGTTCAGGACGGTATCCCTGATTTAATGGTGATCTAGCCGTTCGAGTACGCCGAAAATGCCTGTATATAGTATACTCGTCATTTTCGGTCTGCTGATACCAAAATCGTCATGATTCGACGATGTTTATGACACGGGTCCAGAATTTTCAGTACCACAGACCCTCCTTTTGCCCTTACATAGGCAATCAACCTATACTCACGCTAATCTGAGTCCAGGTCTATCTATACAAATTCATTGAGATGTTGCTGTAGCATCATCCTATTGCTTAGCTCGTCCCTTGATACAGGTTTCCTTACACACGATGTAGCACAGAGGCCACATATAGCAGGAGCACACTGTACGCACAGACAAAACAGGAAAAGGATGGCTAAAATCATCCCAATGACCATCAGAATCTTCCACCCCCAGGCGGACATCAGTTCCCAGAACCACCCCATCAACGACCAATCTCCTTTATCCACATGAATAGATTCAGAGATCTTATGTAGTTTGGAGATGGCCTGGTACACTGTTGGAGCGTTATCTGGAATGAAAACACAGCAACTCGATTGGATCACTTTACATACCCCACCTCGGTCTGCAAATATGACGTCTAACGCGACCCTGTTCTGAAGGGTCATAAGGCGATCCGACTGGAGCTCAGCAGTCAAGTTACTAAGGGCACCGGCAGTTACAACTACGGTGGATTCAACCACCCTCGTCAATTGCCTTATGTTCCTGCTGTTAACCATAGGTCCCCAAAACGGCAGAAAACCCTTAAAGAAGTCTCCAAATTCTTGTCCTGCAGTGTCATCTTTACTGAAAACACCTCTAACTATCCTTGTCTTATGGTAATCTGCCGCAGCTGTGTAGATGGGAGGCAACAAGAATGAAACAAAACATGTGCCCGAGAAGTCAGGGGGCAACCATGTGTAGGCTCTATCATGACAGATGAAATAGGTACCCTTAGCTGCTAGGAACTAAGGGGAAGTCTGAGATGCAAAGACATATGTTTCCGTGCAGATACTCTTTACTAACTGAGCTCTGGGATTCTTGCCATTACCTTGCAGACATAGGTGACCCTGATGGGGTACAATCCAAATCGGGGAGGATCTCTTTGCTCGCTGGTTTTCACTCAGAGTAACTCCATACCCGGTCACGTTCCATCCAATATACGCTAGTGTCTCATCTCTCGGGATAGTTTCATAGGAAGTATCTTCCCTAATCATATCTACTATACCCTTAACTAAAGCACTATTCTTTGGATTATCTTTTACAGAACGTAGGGGGTGGACTTCATGTGCATAAATGAACATCGTTCTGTATGCCCACACAGAACCATTATGGCTGAAAGGCAGGACCAGATAAGGGATACCTTCATCAGTAGTATGAGGCATAAGACCACACACCCAACAGTTGTGTTCATCACTAATTGGTGTTGGTGCAAAAGCTGGACGAAGGAGTTATTGATAAACTCTAACCTCCTAACGGATTCATGTTCAGGAAAAGGGTTAAAAGAATGTGAGGAAACAGTAGAAGGAGGCATGGGCTGTGCTGTGGGTGCAAATGTCACTTAAAAAGAGAATCAAATATATCCTATTAAAAACATAATTACGCTAACCAACATGAAAATGCAAAATATCAAAAAACGTTTTCTGGTCATCATTGTACACATTTTTGCTTTAAAGTTAATCTCTTTGGCAGGTCTCTCCATCTCGAAAAACTCCATCCTCTAACGTTGCTGCTCGCGGAGGTAGGGTGTTCCGTGCTAAGGAATGCGCCTGTCAGTTCAAGGGAAATGCCCAAGGACCAACCAGAACCGTCGACCTTGTGTCTTCGGCTTGCACTACAAAGACTTGTCGCCCGCGACCCTACAGCTGAACCCGGATGGTGGTACAAAAAACAAAAATAAAAAAATTTCTCAGATGAGAGAGCTGCACTTTCAAAAATAGCAAGGGAAAGAAAATTGTATTAGTCCATAGTTCTCGGCCTCAGATTATAACGCCTTTTTCCAGGTAATGTCTGGTCTTGGAACAAGAGTTCAGGCTCGGTAGTGTCCAATCGAATGGACGGTGGCACAGCTTCTTGCAAAAGATTGTCACTTTCACGTTCAGAAATTGTTCCTTTTACACGTGCATCGCTGAAAGGCAGAAAACGAGGCACAGTCTCAGTCTCAGAGTCAGCAATACCCTCCTGGACCCACCGGTCGTACGGCAGAGGCAAAGGAACCCTCTTGCAGTGTACGCCGTGGATCCAGTGTTTCTTTCCTTCCACTCGCACGGCGGATCTGGTTGATAGCAGGACTAGGTAGGGGCCTGTCCAGCGGGGCTGATCATTCTTTGTCCGCTGGAAATTTTTCACCAAAACCCATGAGCCAGGCTCGATGATGTGACCTGGATCTTCAGAAACCTGAGGCAGAGAATCGTGAACCTGTTGGTGTAAAAAACGCAATTTAGCCGTCAAATCATACAAATAATCAAGCAGCACAGGGTGTTCAATCTCACTGAATTTTGTCGGCCTAGGCACTCCCCATATGTTGGCCGGGCGGCCGAACATGATTTCGTAGGGACTAAGTCCCACTCGTGAGTGCACAGTCATTCTTGTCGATAGAAGTGCTAATGGTAAGCCATCGGGCCATTTAAGACCAGAGCTTGCTTGTATTTTGGCCAGTTTCAGTTTTAACGTGCCATTGTAGCACTCTACTAGTCCAGCTGATTGGGGGTGATTTGCAGCGTGAAACTTCTGCTGGATCCCTAGCCCTTCACATACTCTCTTCATCACTTGACCCACAAATTCGCTCCCATTATCACTCCAGACCATTCTCGGCAACCCAAATCTGGGGAAGAATTCTTTGACAAGGGCTTTAGCTGTGGATATGGCAGTGTTGTCCTTCAGGGGATATGCTTCTACCCATCTTGAAAAGGCACAAACAACAACGAGTACGTATTTTAAGTTGTTGCACCTCTCCATGTGGATGAAATCTAGCTGCAAAACCTCGAACGGATACGTTGGAGGCGCAAAATGACCAGCTGGAGTTGGGGTTCCCCTACCGGGATTGTATTTCAAGCACACCATGCAATTTTTGACCACATTCTCTGCACACTTAGGAATTCTAGCATTTTGCCATACTGGAGCCAACAACTTACAAATCCCTTTCACACTGATGTGAGCCATTCCATGGGCCATTGTAACCACTGCAAGCACATATGCATCGGGTAATAATCATCGCTGATGTTCTGACAATTCAACCCAACAACCATTTGCATCCAATTTACCCGTACTCTCTCTCCACACACTCAACTCTTTCTCTGTAGCTTCAGCTTGAATAGATTTCACACTCTCTATCGTATCCTCACACATTCCAATGTCACCAACCCATCTCGCAGGGCCTGCAACATACATTCGACTCATCACATCCCTCGCTGTTTCTTTTGCGATTTCATCAGCAAATGCATTGCCACGACCAACATCATCAGTAACCTTCTTATATGCACTGCATTTCACAATCGCAACTTGCAACGGCAAAGGAAGTGACTCGAGAAGCTCATTCACCAATTGACCATGCTGTATCTTGGCTCCATGCAAAGTCAGAAATCCACGTTCTTTCCACAGTCGTCCAAAACTATGGGCCACACTAAACGCATACTGGCTGTCAGTATATATGGTCACTTTCATTCCTTCTGATAACACACACGCTCTTGTAAGTGCAATCAACTCTGCTGCTTGAGCTGAATTATGTGGGATACGTGCAGCTTCAACAATCGTATGCAAAGTCGTAACAGCATATGCTGCAGTCGTATCACCATTCGGAAGCTTGAAGCATGAACCATCCACCCATAAGGTACCATCACACTCCACAAGAGGAGTGTCTCTGAGATCTACTCTCCCTTTCGTTTCTTCCTCTGTCTTAAGAAAACACTCATGCTGTTCAGAAACATCTGTTCCTGCTACAATCGGCAACAACGTAGCTGGATTCAACGTGTTGCATCTTTTTATGTGCACATGACTCGCTAAAAGTGTCAACTCGTAACCTGACAATCGAGCACTAGTTAAGTGCTGTGTCTTGGTCCTGTTTAACAAAATGTCCACTGCATGTGGAACCATTACAATTAACATATTATTCATCACTAACCCAGCAGACTGCCGAATAGAAACTGCTGCTGCCGCTGTGGCTCTCAAGCAACTTGGCAACGCTCTAGCTACCGGATCCAAAGTCGACGAAAAATACGCGCATGGACGTTGCTTGTCCCCAAAAGACTGTGTCAACACTGACAATGCACAACCTTCTTTCTCATGGACATAGTGTAAAGGGCTTGCTGTAGTCGGGGGTACCCAATACAGGAGCCGAACACAATGCATCACGCAATTCGGTAAAACTTTTCTGACAATCTTCAGACCATGGAAGGGGATTCGGTGTATCTTTACGAGTCAATGCCACCAAGGGTTTGGCCAGTAAAGAAAAATTTGGTATCCATTGTCTGCAATAGGATGTAATTCCCAAGAAAGCGCGCACTTCTCTCTGTGTCCTTGGCACACTCAATTTTGCAATTGCCTGAATTCTTTCTGGGGTCAGTTTCCTTCCCTCCTTCGATAAGAGATGACCTAGGTAGGTCACTTCTTGTCGACAATATTGCAATTTCGAAAGGGACACTTTGTGATGCAACTCGGACAAACGACTAGCAAATCATCAACGTACTGAATAAGGGTAGCGCCATCAGGTAAAACAATTGTATCAAGCTGTGTTTTTAAAGCCTGACTCTATATCGATGGACTTTCACAATAGCCCTGGGGAGCGCGTTTGAACCGGAAGCTTCGTCCTCCTAAACAGAAGCCGAAAATATCCCTGCTCTCCTCGGCAATCGGGATGCTGAAGAAAGCATTCTTCAAGTCAATCACCGAGAACCAAGTCGCAGAAGCTGGAATCATAGTCAATAGGGCAGTGATATCAGGAACGACTGGAAATTGTGGCACAACGATTTTGTTCACCTCTCTAAGATCAATCACAAACCTGTAAACAGGTGGCTGAGAAGGGTCAGTACGCTTCAAAACAGGCAAAACCGCGCTATTGCAAACGTTGCCTCTTGTCTCCTCAATTACATCTTTTTCAATCAAATCATAAATGATCGCTAGCAACGCTTTTTCACTTTCACTAGAGATCTTGTATTGGGGAATACGTGGCATTTTAACATTCGCTTTTAATGTCACAACATATGGCGGTATTTCCAAAAGACCCACATCATTAGGACCAGTAGCCCAAAGAATATCAGGAAGAAGCGACAATTCTGTCGGAAGTTTATCCTTCGACAAATACATTGGGGAGACCACTTTCTTACCCAGTGTAAGCTGTACTCCTGAAGGAGAACAATACAAGGTTGCATACAATCTTTTCAACAGATCCAATCCTAACAAGTTCTCACCACAACCTGTCGTCAAAATAAGGTGTGCTTCTAATTCACACGGTATAACAGAAAGGGACATGGGACTAGAAATCGGGTTCCTAACCGGGGCGCCAGAAAAATCTACTGAAACATTCATTTCGCCAGACAAAGGTGCGCCAGGGAGTTTAGAGTGCATGATAGAACTATTTGTAGCACCAGTATCCAACAGAAAAGGCTCTGACACACCTGATGTAATCACCTCAACATAAGGTCCACTCTGATCTACTGGAACTGAAACAACTCCCTCTCTTTGTCTATGGCTGTCCTAGCAATCATTACCTTCCATGTTCTCATCTTCCGCATATTAGTCATCAGCATAATACTGAGGCGTCCTACCAGACGCGTTATTCTGCTGATCAAAACTATTCATTGAATTCTGAGGCGGAAAGGAGCGTGCATTCTGGGGGAAACCTCCACGTCCTCTACCTCTAGATGCTTGTGAAACACCTCGACCTCTTGCGCTAGAAACACCATTCATACGCTGTAACCAAGCAGGGCAACTACTTTTAAAATGACCTTCTTCTTTACAATATGCACACTGATTAGGGCCTACAGGAAAACGTGGTTGAGAAAACTCAAACCTTTGCGAGTTTCTCTGAAACTGCCGAGGTTGTTGAAAATCATGCTGACCACCACGAGGCGGATAAGCTTGCTGTAAAAGAACCTTCGTTTTTAACTCTTTAGTTTTCTTGTCTGCTCTATCTTTTTCGTCCTTACCTCTATTTTCATAATACTGCGCAGTAGCCAATATCTGTGCTGATGAGGAAACGGCCCAAGAACTCTCTGAATCTTTCAATTTTTTACACAACTCAGGAAGCAAATTATGTACAAACTTGTCAACGAACAACCGTTGACCACCTTCTGTACTCATATCTTGACCACTGTGGTCGATGAACGTCTCCTCAAACCTGGTGAAGAAATCAGACACGGTTTCCTCTTTCTTCTGCTTACATGCAGACAATTTGTCCCAATTCACTCGCATAGCAGGCATTAAAGTCTTCATGTAGGTAACGATTTTACCAGGGAGTTCTGCAACTAAAGGCTCAGGTTTAGCACCACTAACTTGTCGGCCATCTGCAGTAGCAATATGAGCCCATGTATCACCTAATTCCGGCGCATGATCTGTATGACGAATCAATCCCCACAAAGGCTGTGGAACCACATTTCCAAACAACATGTCTATGTCAGCTAAATTCATAATACATGAGCCTGCGGTCTGTGATAGTTCTTTATAATACCCTGCAGGGTTTTTACGGGGGTCAGGCAAAGTCTGCTTAAGGGCCAAAACTTCAGCTCGCTTCCATGGAACATGTACCCAAACACGCTGAAAATGTGCTGGTACAGCATCGACGTGATTAGCGACATCAGCTGCAACAGCATCCTTCCATACCGGAGGAACTTCTCTCATGGGAGACTGTCTAGCTTTCCTCCTAACAGAGGGATCAGGCTCAAACAGCGACCGAGAGATAGCCTCCCTCCTAAATGACAACAATGTCGCAACTGCTCTTTCAACACCGGAACCCACTATCGTTCCTTTTGCAAACTCGAACCGTACATGACACAACTCAGGTGGATTGGGCTCCAAATCATTATTCTCAAAATCCTCACAAAGAAAAGCACACATTTTATCAAAAACGTATCTTTGCTTCGGTGCTTCCCACTGCTGGAAGACATCCATAACAGACTCTAGCTCATATCTTGTGGGGTCTGCCCATTTATGTGCCAAATAATCCAATGTTTCTCGCTCTCTAGAGTCGGGCAGTTGACTGCGCAACTGTTTGTGCGTTGAAACAGGGGTCATACTTGCTGCCCCAAAAAGAGGAGATAGGAGACTAGCAACAGTGTCAGTCATTCTCTGTCGAACAGAAGGAGAAGTCGACGAAAGAACAGGAGGAAAAGTAGAGTGAGGCAAGGCAGATGCAGATGCAGACGCAGAAGCAGTAACAGGAGGAACATCAGAAGAGGTAGTTGATGCAGTAGGCAAAGTTGTAGGAAGTACAGGGGGAGCAGGTAGCAAAGTCAGCGGCCCTTGAGGAGGCTGCGCCGTAGCAGTAGGAGCCAACTGAAGAGGAGCTGGCGGTTGTGGAAGAATCTGAGGCACAATAATCGGAGGTTGCACAACTAGAGGTTGCAGAGTGCATTAGCACTCTCCGCATAGGGGGGTGGCGAATTCAACAAATGTGACATTAAAGGATCTTTCTCATGTTCCTTTGCTGTATCTTGTTGGAGAGGTGACAAAACTGGATAGCATTTATCGATTGCCATTTTACGTTGCCTGTGCAACTGCTCACTCGCTTGCTCTTCTTCGTTATCTTTATACTGCATAGCAGCTTGCATTATCGAGATACCCTTTTCTCTTTTATTCCGTTTAGCTAATTTAATTTCTTTCTGTTTGGCTTCCTTTCGCCATAGGCGGAAAGAGTCAAACATCGCCGGCCGGGCTTTCTTCTTAAAAAGTCTAACCTCTAGATTATCTAATATCTGTGTGTCAAAACTACCATATTGGGGCCATTTTAAAACACCATCCTTCCTGGTGTATCGAATCCATACTTCATTATACGTGATGGGGCCCACGCCGTGCTTTACATAGAGTTCATAAGTTGGAGTTCCAATTGGAGGAACCGGACACGAGTCCTCCAATCGGGAATCCCTATTACAACCAAGACAAAACAAATTTCCAAGTCTGCTAAGCCCAGGCATCGTTGCTTACTAGTCTAGCTTCAAACTTCAAAGGATTATCGAAATGCGATAGTCTCGTGAATACACGAGTCCCTCGGCTTTGGTACTTGCAAGTTCCAAATCAAAGATCCCAAGGGGATACCCAAACTAAGAACCAAACTAAGGACTGGGAGACGCTCCACTTATACTTAACTGAGGTATCGATGACGTCACCAGAAGACTCGTCTATCGTTTCGCTCTACAAGACAGGGCGATAGTCAGGGCAGCAGTCCTTCGTAGCCGTCGGGACGCAGGGAACCTCGCAGCAAAGACTTTCGGACCAAGAACGACATACAGGGGTCGATGAAGTGGTTGGCCGTCCTTCAGAATTTTCACACGAAGCTCCTCACGAACCTCTGGCTTGGACCGGTACCGCTGAAATCGCCCCACGTTGGGCGCCAACTGAAGTACTGGGTTTTTAAGAACCCAGCGGTGCCAGGGAACACACCCTAAGACTTCGAGTCCTTCCTGTCTCAGACTACAGAAACACAGAGTCTTCTTGGTGAAGTCAAAGATCGAATTTATTGGCTGCAGCCAGTAACAGGTATCCTAGAAGTACAACACGGTGTATATTCTCAGGAGACTGCTCAATCTTACAAAGCCAGCCATCCCTTTTTATACAAAATATTATGCTTTAGGCAAACATTCCTTATTTTACAGTTGACAATTCACATATTTTCACAACAAAGAAAAAGCAGATTCATGATGACAAGCCCATTTTCAGTTTGTCCATCCCATAACCAATTTCCCGGCAAGGCCCAACATTTTTCATCAGATATCGAACGGACCCCTAATAAAATCGGGCACCTCCTCCTCGTAAAGCAGGTCATAAAACAGAAAGAAGAGACAGGTGTGTGTAAGATTTGGCGTGGTTTGGATGTGATGAAAGGTTTATGGTTTGCTGTGCCTTGATACTAATCTCGATCGGCCACTTGGAGAGGAACTGGCCGAACAGGTTTGGCTTCAGGCAGTGAAGTCAGCTTGCCCAGGTCACACAAAAGTCAGCAGAGGTGTACGTGTCCTTAAGACTCGTTTTGACCTTAGTCATCAGCCTATGTGAGGGCAACCACAAAATGGCTGCCATGTAAAAAATGGAACCCGAGGGTTCAGGACGGTATCCCTGATTTAATGGTGATCTAGCTGTTCGAGTACGCCGAAAATGCCTGTATATAGTATACTCGTCATTTTCGGTCTGCTGATACCAAAATCGTAATGATTCGACAATGTTTATGACACGGGTCCAGAATTTTCAGTACCACATCGACCGATCCGGTAAAAGAGGAGGGGCCACCGCAATTATTTATAAATTATCTATCAAGCTCCATATCATTGACTCTCTCTTAGAAAATTGGGCTGAAATGTGCATCACTACCATAACAGCTGGGAATAGGGAGTCATAGAAGGTTGCCCTTATCTATAGACCCCCTAGTGCAAAAACCCATTTTGTAAATAAACTCATGAAAGCTATAGCACCACATGCCCTGGCCTCCGGTAACTTTCTCCCACTAGGGGATTTCAACTATCATGCAGAACAAATCCTTGACCCTCATACCAGTGACCTTATCACCAGTATTAACTCCTTAGGTCTAAGCATACTACCCACAGGCCCTATCCACATAGCTGGTCACTCACTAGATCTATTATGCACAAATTCCCGTAAGGTAGAAATTAGTCAAATACTCCCAGTCCTCTAGTCTGACCATTATGTTATTAAATTCCACATTGCAGACACCCCTACAAAGCCTCAAATTAGTAACCAAGCAAAATTGAGCAGACCATGGAACAAGATCAATCTGGACTCCTTTACAACCCATTTCACCTCCCCTCTCATCACTAAGACCACCGATTCAAACAAATCAGCTGTCGATCTTGAACTTGCGATCGTCCTCGGCCGTAGATATAATTGCACCATTAAAAGAATCCAGACCTCCCACTAAAATCTCCCCATGGTTCACTCCGAACCTGGAAAAGATAAAACTTTCTGCCAGGACAGCAGAAAGGAAATGGCGTCAAACCAAAGCTTTAATTGATAGACAACAATATAAAACAACGCATAGACTCTACAAGAGAGCTATATAAAATAGTCAATGAATTTACAAACCCCCCTGCCTGTCAGCACTCTCTCACTGTATCACAAGATTGGGTTAACTCTGTATCATCTTACTTCCATGAAAAAATCAATGATATCCACAAACTCTTTCCCCAACCAACTCCCCCTATTCAGACCACACCCCTGCTCAATAAAATCAACAGAGATCCCGAACACTTAAACACTGTCCTTAAAGAATTCCTTCCTTTTTCAGAAATAGAAGTAGAATCCACCTTGCACAAAATCAAGTCAGGATCCCCTGGGGATCCAGCCTCCTCTCAGATTCTAGCAAAAATTGCTCCCGCTCTGATCTCTGATTTAACCAAGACCCTTAATCTCTCCTTCTCATGCTTCTCTCCCCCGGCACCATGAAGGAGGCCACAATCAGACCAATTTTAAAGAAACCCTGGGCCGACTCTAAACAACTCTCTAACTACCGGCCTATTTGTCTCCTGCCCCTATTTGGAAAGGTCATGTAATCTTTGATAAATAAACAACTTGTAACACATTTGGAGACAAACAAACTCCTGGATTCCTCCCAATCGGGATTCAGGGCATTCCACATCACCGAGACTGCCTTGCTTGAAATAGTAGAAATGTCAGAATGACCCTCGATACAGGACAGTCTACCATACTGGTCCTGCATGACCTGTCCGGGGCCTTCAACACCATCTCGCATCACATTCTTTTAGAGCGTCTTGCAGAGATTGGTGTTGAGGGCTCCGCGCTATTTGGATTAAAAGTTATTTGACCAAGAGCCGCTCAAAAGTCCAAGTAGGAACATACTCCTCTAGCTACCACGAAAACGATAAAGGTGTACCCCAGAGGTCAATATTGAGCTCCACGCTTTTTAACCTATATGTATCCCCCTTGGCTAAGGTGATCAGAGCTCACGGTTTTGGAACCGTATCCTACGCAGACGATACTCCGTTACTGATCACTGTCGGCCAGGATCCTGACGAAACCAAACTGAGGTTCCAAAAGTGCATGGTTGCAATTCACAATTGGATGACCAACAACTTTTTAATGCTAAATGCTAGCAACACTGAGATTGTGCTTTTCGGAAAGGCCAACAAGCTCCGGACAAGTGAATGGTGGCCACCAACACTAGGACCCTGCCCCTCTCTCAGTTAGGAACCTAGGGGTAATAGTTGACAACAGGCTGTCCATGACTGAACATGTCAACAAAGTAGTGCACACCAGCTTTGGACTAATGCGCAGTCTGAAGAAAATGTTCAAACAGATTCCCCTCCCCTCACGCAGGTCTCATCGTCAGCCGTATAGATTACGGGAATGCCCTGTTGTCCTCTATTAATGAAAATCTTCTGGCGAGACTCCAGGTACTACAAAACACCGCAGCCAAGCTGGTGCTAAACCTTCCCCCCGTACCACATCACTGCCCTGCCTCAGACCCTGCACTGGCTCCCTATAAAGAAACGTATAAAATTCAAATTATGCTGCCTAGTCCACAAAACCATTCACGGACAAGGACCGATATATATGGAAAAAAAGCTAAAATTTCATAGCTCGGCCAGAACACTCAGATCCTCTAGCAAACTACTTCTAACTGTTCCCAAGGTTTGTACTGTCAGAAACGGCGATAGGGCCTTCAGTAAAACAGCTCCTGAAGCCTGGAACGACCTGCCCCTTCACATCAGGACTGAACCCAACCACCTGAGATTCCGTAAGAACCTTAAAACCTGGCTCTTTTAGTCACCTGCTCACTGTCTCTGTCTTGTGGATCTGCTAGTGCTCTGAGACCTTCGGGTGATTTATGCGCTATATAAATGCATTTTACAATTACAATTACAAAATGCGATGTGTACGATCTGTAAAAAAGCAAGCTTGGTCGAACTATAAAATCTCCTAATTAAGTAAAAGAGCTCTTATTTCATTGAAACAGCTATAGACTCTACCAAACAGCTTTTCCAAGTGGTATCTAAACTCACAACACATCCTGGTGGGAATTCCAGTAACAGCACACAAGCCTTTTGCGACACCTTGCGAAATTCTTTAAGGACAAAGTTAATCAAATTTATACCAAGTTTGAGGCTGCTAATTCTTCTGATGTCCTAACTGACACCTTTAAGGACACATCTACAATAAGCTCTTTATTGGAATTTTCCCCTGTCTCTGCGGAGCAGATAGCCATCATAATCAGCAAGGCAAATTTTGGCTCTCCTCTCGACCCTTGCCCTCCCTCGGTTCCGAAACTTGTTCCAGATATGATAGGCAAAAACCCTGCAACCATCTTTAACTCCATGTTTATCTCTGGGGTCTTTCCCACTCAGTGGAAAATCGCCTCTATTCTCCTGCTTCTAAGGAAACCCAGCCTGAACCCAGTTAATACCAACAACTACCGGCCCATTTTATACCTCCTGCTTGCTGCTAAAATAGTAGAATAAATTATGAACTCTCAGCTTACCCCATGCATACAAAAGATCCAATTGCTGGATGATACTCAATTTGGTTTCAGGACTGGGCATAGCACAGAGTTGGCTTTGATTAAAGCGAGGAAGGAGATTAGGGTCGTGTTGGACAGAGAAGGAGCTGTGGCACTTATTCTCCTTGATTTTCAGCAGCATTTGACACGATTCACCACACGATGTTCATCAACCATCTTGGGTATCAAGGATAAGGCCAAGTCTTTACTTACATATTTTTCTTTCTGATAGACTACAATCTTTAGCATTGGGCCTATTCAAAAACTCTTTTTTTTCTCCCCCTGTGGGGTTCCGCAGGGATAGTTTATCAATCCAATACTCTTTAACATCTATGTTTCAGAATTGGCTTTATTAGTTCAAACTTTTGCCCTCTTCTTGACCTCGTATGCAGACGATATACAAATTGTTCTGCCAGCCTTCAAAGACGGTATTGAGGCATCTGCCCATTTCCATGACTGTATGTTGGCAATCAGTTCCTGGATGAACATTTACTGTCTTAATTCAAAGAAAATCGAGGTTGTTCTGTTCAGTAAAGTAATCTCTCTCCTGCCTGGTCTCCTATTTGGTGGCCAGAAGAAATGGGCCCTCCCCCTATCCCAGTGTCCACGGCTCAAAATGTAGGAATCATAATAGATGAAAAGTTAAACTTCGTACCTCAAGTCAGTACTATGGTCTCCTCCTGCATCTACCTGATTTGAATGATTAAGAAAATCTTTCCTTTCATTTGTGCTCATTTTAAAAAAACAGCAACCACTGCGTTCGTTTTATCAAAATCGGACCACTGTAACAGCCTCTATGTTAATATGCAGGAAAAACTCCTTAACAGGTTACCAATGGTGCAGATTGCTGCCGCCAGGCTCCTTTCTGGTATTTCTAAATTCAAATCTGTTTCTAAGGAAATTCAGCAATTTCATTGGCTTACAGTGAGACACGATGTCAAATTTAAGGCCCTAGGAACATAGCTCAACAGTGGCGAGTCACAACCCCGCCAACAGTAACGGACTGGAAAAGCACATGGACTGGTGCAGGTTCAGTGAAAAGACAGTATACCTCGTTAGAGGCTGCCCAAAGAAATGGTCATTGATATGGAGGGCTTGGAATACCTACCGAGGGGAGATTTGTACTCCACTGTGAAAGTCTCCTATTGATGACCTGCCATCGCCTTAATTGAAACTTTTAAAGTATTATTGCAACTCAACTCAACCCATACCATGATCAATATTGTGACCGATTGTTATTTCCTCTCATGTATATACAGTCAATTTGTCATATGCTATTTTGCTGATATACGTTAACTAATAAAAAGAATTATTAAAACAAAAAAAACTAAAAAAAATGTACGCCCTACAAGGCTTTACACACAATAGGTCCAGAGTTCTTGAAGTATTATTTTGAATGGTATGTCTCCAGCAGACAGCTGCGTTCCTCAGGTCCAATCTAATTATGGTTCCCAGATTCCATAATGTGATCTGGGGAGGCAGAACGTTTATCACAGGAACCACTAAGCTTTGGAATAGCCTGCCCTCTCACATCAGAGCTTTGCCCATGCTGATCTTCTTTAGGAAGGAGCTAAAAACGTGGGGCCATATTATCAAGAAAGGGCGATACATTATCGCCGCTTTTATCGGCAGGAAACTGCCGCTAAAGCGGCGATAATGGGCTTGATAATATGTCCTTGTGAATTCCCATAGAAGCCCAGGTTAACACCAGAACCTGGGCTTCTATGGGAATTCACAAGGGCATATTATCAAGACACCAGAGGGTAGATGTGCGCTTGCTTAGTTGCCACAACATAACATATATCGTCCTGGTATTCAGGCAGCGTTCAAATGTCATTCCATTTTGCATGTCACGGAAAGGCCTCCTAGTTGCTTGTGTAATTTTGTGACAGGAAAACAATGGACTGTACAGAAGAGATGGTGCCTCAACCAATGGTTGCAGTGGCCCGATCGGAGGGGCACGATGAGCTCATACTTTTTTAATTCAAGAAAAACAGCTCCTCTACTTTTTGTGACTGTTAATAACAAGAGTTGCACTGTCTTAGCTGAAATATAAAGCATTGAGTCTCCTGTTCTGTGAATCCAATGACAGGGCAGACAGTTCAACAAGCCTTCTTGCCAGGGTGCCTGCTTGACTGAAAGAAATGTAAATGTGCAGAATTGGTTAATCTTCAAATGCAAAGGGTGCTTGGAAGCCGGTATTGGCTTTCATTGACTGATTCACTTAAAGCTTCAGGATGACATAGACTTAGGGCCTTATTACCCTTGACCTTCTGGGCCGGTCGCTCCACACACTGCGCGACTCCCCGTGAGTGCGCCCAAGCTCCCCTGCTACTGCCGCAAGTTCGCCGCTGCCCCGCAGCTGAGGATTCTGGTTCTAGTAGTCTGTGCATTTTCTGCCCGTGAAATCGCCGCTGCTCCTGCAGCTGAGGATTCTGGGCTTGCTTTGTGTTTCTGTGCCTGTTTCTGCCTGTATTTGCCTGTATTTGCCGCCTGTGACTTTTAGCTTTGTTTCTTGTTTTCGCCCCATCACCTCTGCTTTCCCGCCCTTCTCCCCCGCTCCCCGCCGCTGCTCCCCTGCGGCCCCGCCCCTTTCTCCTCTGTGCCCCCTTCCCATTCGCCGCCCCGCTCCCGCCTCCCCGCTGCTCCTCCCTCCCACTTGGCCATTTATGGCAGAGTCCACGCAGTGGTGAGCTGTGACCCTTGACCTTCTGGGCCGGTTGCTCCACACACTGCGCGACTCCCCGGGAGTGCGTCCAAGCTCCCCTGCTACTGCCGCAAGTTCGCCGCTGCCCCGCAGCGGAGGATTCTGGGTCTAGTAATCTTTGCGTTTTCTGCCCGTGAAATCGCCGCTGCTCCTGCAGCTGAGGATTCTGGGCTTGCTTTGTGTTTCAGTGCCTGTTTCTGCCTGTATTTGCCGCCCGTGACTTTTAGCTTTGTTTCTTGTTTTCGCCCCATCACCTCCGCTTTCCCGCCCTTCTCCCCCCGCTCTCCGCCGCTACTCCCCTGCGGCCCAGCCCCTTTCTCATCTGAGCCCCCTTCCCTTTCGCCGCCCCGCTCCTGCCTCCCAGCTGCTCCTCCCTCCCACTTCACCATTTATGGCGGAGTCCACACGTACGTGCAGCGAGCATGTGCAGCGGGCGCGCCGTTTGCGTGCCAAAGGTGCGCCAAAGGCAAGCCCGTCTGCGCCCGTCCGCACCTGGACCACGCCCAGTGCCAGGACCCCTGGCCCCAGACGATGCCAGCCCACACAATGGACTTACGACGCCGCCACCCTCCACGCACTCAACGCCTGCCGAAACCCCGCCTGCTACCGAGCCAGCCCGAAACGCACCCACGGACCCTTCACCTGCCAAGCCTGCAAATTCACCTGCCTCCGAACCTGCACCGCTCCCGCCAAGCCAGGCACCAGCAACAATCACCTCAAGTGCATCCTTCTCAACACCCGCTCCATCCACAGGCACGCCGTCGAACTCTGGAACCTCCTCGACACAACATCACCAGACGTCGCCTTCCTCACAGAAACCTGGATGAACGCCTCCTCAGCCCCCGACATCGCCATAGCTATCCCGGATGGCTACAAGATCACCCGGAAGGACCGTGTCAACCAAACCGGAGGAGGCATCGCCATCGTCCACAGAAACAACATCCGAATCACGACCAACTCCGACGACACCCTCACCGCCGCCGAGCACCTTCACTTCCAGATACACACCGACCCCACGACCACCCTCAGAGGCACTCATCTACAGACCCCCATGACCACGCACACAATTCAGCTAAGCCATCACAGACTTCGTCAGCCAGCACGCCCTAATCTCCTCAGACTACATACTCCTAGGGGAACTCAACTTCCACCTGGAGAATAACAATGACAGCAACACCACCACCCTGCTGGCCAACCTTGGTCTCAAGCAACTGGTGGACACCCCCACCCACTACGCCAGCCACACTCTAGAACCCATCTTCTCCTCCAGCAAGCACATCTCCTTCAGCCACTTCACCGGACTACACTGGACAGATCACAGCTGCATCCACTTCAACTTCAGGAGAACCACGACCCACCACCACCACCCACAACAGGTTCCCCGCAGAAGCTGGAGCAAGATCACCGCCGACCAACTCACCACCTCCCTCAGCCAGCACCCTCCCACCAACACGAGGGACCCCAACGAAGCAGCCCGCAACCTCACACAGTTGCTCACCAACTGCGCCGATGACCTCGCACCACTAAAGAACCCTCCCAGCAGACCCGGCAGCAAGAAAGCCTTGTGGTTCACCAACGACCTCAAAAACTCCAAGAAGACCTGCCGCACCCTCGAGAAAGACCAGACAACAGAAAACATGACAGCCCTCAAGAACGCCACCCGCAAACACCACCAGCTGATCCGCACCACCAAAAAGACAACATTCAAAGAACGACTGGACAACAACACCCACAACAGCAAGGAACTCTTCAGCATCGTTAAAGAGCTCTCCAACCCCAGCGCCTGCAACAACGAAATCACACCCTTGCAAGACCTCTGTGACTCACTCACCTCGTTCTTTTATCGCAAGATCGCCGACATACACAACAGCTTTGGCGCACAGACCACGCACGCAACCTCCGAACCAGTGCCACCACCCTCTGCACCTGTACCCCGGTCAGCACCGAAGACACCACCCGCACGATGAACACCATCCACTCCCGCTCCCCAACCGACCCCTGTCCACACCACATCTTCAAAAAAGCCGACTCCATTATCGCACCCCAACTCTGGGATATCATTTACAGCTCCTTCGCATCCGCCACCTTCCCGGAGAGCTGGAAACATGCCGAGCTCAGCGCCCTCCTGAAGAAACCCACCACGGACCCCACGGACCTCAAGAACTTCCGTCCCATCTCGCTCCTCCCTTTTCCTGCCAAAGTCATCGAGAAGACCGTCAACAAACAACTCTCCGCCTTCCTCGAGACAAACGGATCCCTCGACCCCTCGCAGTCCGGTTTCCGAGCAAACCACAGCACCGACGACATCAGGTCCCTGCTCGACAACGGGGAAACAGCTGCCCTCATCCTCCTGGACCTCTCAGCAGCCTTCAACACCGTATGCCACCGCACCCTGATACAGCGCCTAAGCAACACCGGAATCCAAGGAACGGCCTTGGAGTGGTTCATCTCGTGCTTCACCGGAAGAACCGAGAGAGTCTGCCTCCCCTGTTCCGATCCGCGGCCACCGAAGTCATCTGCGGCATTCCACAAGGATCCTCGCTCAGCCCCACCCTCTTCAACATCTACATGAGCCCCCTCGCAGCCATCTCACGCCAACACAACCTAAACATAATTTCCTACGCTGACGACACCCAGGTGAACCTCTCCCTCACCAACGACCCCACCACCGCCAGAGCCAGCCTCCAGGAAGGAATGAATGACGTCGCGGAATGGATGAGGCTCAGCCGTCTGAAACTGAACTCGGACAAGACGGAAGTCCTCATCCTGGGACCATCCCCCTCTGCCTGGGACGACTCTTGGTGGCCCCCTGCCCTGGGCACCGTCCCCAAGCCAACGGACCAGGCACGCAACCTGGGCTTCATCCTGTACTCCTCCCTCACGATGACCAAGCAAGTCAACGCTGTCTCGTCATCCTGTTTCAACACCCTGCGCATGCTCCGAAAGATCTTCCGGTGGATCCCCACCGAAACCAGGAAGACGGTCACCCAGGCCCTCGTCACCAGCCGACTGGACTACGGGAACACCCTCTACGCTTGTACCACAGCCAAACTCCAGAAAAGACTCCAACGGATACAGAACGCTTCTGCACGACTCATCCTGGACATCCCCCATCACTGCCACATCTCTGCCCATCTGAGAGACCTGCACTGGCTCCCCGTCAGCAAGAGGATCACGTTCAGACTCCTCACCCACGCACACAAGGCTCTCCACGACATGGGCCCCAAATACCTCAACAGACGCCTCACATTCTACACACCCACCCGCCAGCTCCGATCCGCCAGCCTCGCCCTCACCACTGTCCCACGAATTCGCAGAACCACCGCCGGAGGAAGATCCTTCTCCTACCTGTCGGCCAAGACATGGAACTCCCTCCCCACCCACCTACGGCTGACCCAGGACCATCTCTCCTTCAGGAAACAACTCAAGACCTGGCTGTTCGAGCAGTAGCAACTCCCCCTCCCCCCAGCGCCTCACGGGCGAGTTGTGCGCTTGCAATTCCCCTGATTCATTGATTTATTGATTGAATGGATAAACAGAAGTGGGTGCTCTGACCTTCTCCTGCATCAGTAACTGTGTCACCCCTTTTTGATCAACACCCAGGAGTTGCTTTTCTCAGTTATCTGAGTCTGTGAGCCAGCAGGCGGTGTGTTTCATGTGAGCCACATAGTAAAAGAATTGTACATCCGGCACCACCACCCCACCATCTTCCAAGTCCCTCTTTAATGTTGCAAGTGCCACCTTGCTGCACTTACCAGCCCACAAGTGAGTCACCAGGCAAGCTATCCAACCGGCGGAAAAAATAATCCGGCAATGGAAACAGAGAATTCTGCATGAGATACAAGCATAGTGGAAGGAAAAACAATATTGCAATGACTGCCCTACCCATGATGGATAAAAGAGCTTATTCCAAAACTGAATGGCATTCTCCAAGCCGGTCAGCACCTTAACCACATTCTAGAGCTGGTGCTGTACTTCAGTATGAGTAACCCAAATCCACAGCGATCAGAACCCTTCCAATTCCCATCGAAGTCCTACGTCTGGTAACTGATGCAGCTGCTTCCCAATCAACCCTCCTGATGGAACATTAGTGATTTCCTGTCTTTGTTAACATCAACTGTATTGAGTATGGAAAAATATTACAAAGGTTGACATGAGAAGCTAGATCCAAAATGGTTATTTGAGAGCTTCTACAAGTACTCCTTGGACCAAGCACCTTAGCTACAGCTAATATAATTGAAACTATGATCATTAATACCTGCATATTTCAATTGGTCCACTATATTGCAATTGCACCACCCAGGCTAGGACATACAGTCAATAGTTAAAAGAAATAGATACTGTTTTTTCTCAGCGTCAAAATCTTACCGCTTGGGGAATTCATTTCCGCATAGGACTTGGTTACCTGCAAGGTTTAATGTTTGTTCATAATTAATTTCTCCCCCATTCCTCACTCACCACCTTTGTGCGTCTATTCCTTAGGTAGGGATGGATCTCAAAGTATTAAAATTACTAATGGCATTTTAATTTTTTTTTCTGGAAAACATCGATGTTGTAAGTCTGTCTATGTACTTTTTGATAATATGTAGGACAACATTGGGATGTTCACTGTGAGAAATTGCCCCTTTTTGTTTGGCCACCTTACATTTTTTGATGAATTATATTGCTGACTTTTAAACTCTGCACATTGAGACACTGCTGTCCAGTACCCACCTCAACATGTTGAAATTTACTAATCCCTGATTGGCATATTTACCTTTCCTGTAAGGGAATACTACACAGTGTCTACCACTGTAGCCTCGCTATTTTTAAAACTGCAGCTTGACATGTCCAAATGACCTTTGTGACATATCAAAATGGCCTTTTAAATATTAATAAGTCGGGGCGTGGCTTGAAGCCAGGAGAAGATGGTCGCTCTCCGCTGAAGGTCCGTGCTGGCTCGGGAAGGGTACCGACCTCCACGCGGATGCAGCTTGTTTTTTAGCCACAAGAGTGGGTTCTTCAAGGTGTGAGGACCCACTGCTCTACATGATGTGGTTTCCGTTTGCCTGGTGAGAATTCTTGAACCCTTTTATCACCATCTATGTGCGGTGTGTTTTCCTCAAGGAGCTCGTGACCGCCATTTTGTCTCTTCTCAATGGAACAAACAGATTTTCCTCTCATGGTCATCCAGTTTTGAACGCATTTCTGTTGCTTCGCATGACTTAGATCTATATTGGCTTTCCTATGGGTATTGCTAATGGAAGAATGTACTGGAAAGCAATTTTTGAGCGGTTGTATTTGTTGGTGTCATTTTTATGACAGAGTTTCAGATTACATTTCCTTTCAGTGAACTTTCTCCATGCCAGTTAATTACAGGATCATTTTTATAGGAAGTGTCAATATTCTCTTATTTTGCATACAATTGAAATAAAATCTGCAAACTTCACATCAATTTAATAGTGGGCTTGTTGAAGTGCTAGTTTTTTTTCTGGTTTGTTTATGGGGAGAACAAAGACAGTAAGATGCACTCCCACATTGGCACATGCTTTGGAAGAATATCATACATTCAATATCCTAACATGGAGGATGCACCTAGTAACACCATACCCCTTGCTGCGGGTGCAGTGGGTACAACAACATCCTTGTCTATATTTCCACTTCCAAATACAAACATTTTACCTAAACCAATGGTCTCCTCTGTTTTGTCATCTAGCAAACATATTAAAAAGGATCCCCCATCTCCTGTCGCTTCTCCTGTAACCATTTATTTGGTTTTGCTTCTTGAGGAGATTTGAGCGCTTCCCCAAACATGGGAAAAAACAATAATCGCCTGTAATCATTGAATGATAGATGGTCCAATATGGAGTATAAGATTGTGCAGATGGAGCAACGTGTGAACTCTATACAAGTTGTTGTAAACCAGGTTCCCGCTATGCAATCAGAAACCACTACTCTTAAAAAGCAAATTAAAAGTGTTGAAAAACCCCGAAACAACTTAAGTATCTATAGTCTGATAGAAGGCCTGGAAGGTTCAGACCCTATTTCATTCTTTAAGTCATTTCTTCCAAAACTTCTTGTCATTACTGACACTACTTTGCTTAATATTCAGAGAGCACATCGCTTTGGTCATAGCCCATGCTCTACAACTTCATCTACCACACCAAGAGGTGTTATCATTTATTTCCTAGAATATACTGACTTACTGAAAGTTCTGCAAGCAGCCAAAAGCAAAGGGTGCATATCCTGGCAGTTCTCTAATCTTTTTTTTTTCCACAGGACTATGCTAAAGATATTGTGGATAGTAGAAAGAAGTTTTTGGATATGAGGCCAGCACAGGGGAACAGATTTGGTCTGTTTTACCCATTGTGTTGCTACAGCGCTTTATAGACAATTGTAGAGAAGAGGCCATGGATGTTACCAGACTTCCTACTGTTTGAAATTATGTTTTGTTATTACCTGTTTTCTCTTTCAGGCATTTAGTACATGTTTTTGTCAGCAGCTCAATTTGGATTGTTCATTTTTCATGTTTCCCATATTTTCTTGTCTAAGTTAGGTGCGGCTTCCCCATTTTTGACCCTTGTGATTCCTGGTCCATTTGATTGGACTGTGTCCCCCCCCCACCCGCCCTGAGTTATTTGGGCAGTTATGTCATCTTCCTTATATAGTCTCACCACCCTCATTTTGGTAAGACTTTTTGTTAGTGTATTTGTTTGTCTGCTCTGTGCATGGTCTTTACTTCTCCTCCTTCTCTGTCCTTTTTTCTTTCTTCTTTATCTATCTATGTTCCGACATTTGCTCTTCTTCATTATATCATTGCCTTTGTTTCATTCTTTTCTATTCATTTTCTATTTAATCTCCATTTCATATCATCTTTTTCTTATATGCTCCTTTTTCATGATCGCAGTTTTTATTTAATATGTTATTCCATTTTTGCAAGCATTTTTATTCTTGTTTTTTGGGTTTTACATTATGTATATGACGGTTCTATTTTATTATTATTAATAGTTATTTTGTCTATTTATTGCAATTCACGTTAAAATAGATGGCTTTACAAATTCTTTCTTGGAATATTAGAGGTTTAGGTTCTCCCATAAAACGTCAGAGAATACTAACCTATCTTTCTAATTCAAAATGCGACATTACTTTATTGCAGGAAATTCATATTTTAGAAAAAGAAATAGCTAAAGTTAAACAATAATGGGTAGGCCAAGTCTTTGTTTCCCAGGTGATTGTAAACATAATGGTGTTGCTATTCTGTGTCAACGCCTAGTTGTACATCTACTATCACAAGACAAAGATGACTGAGGCAGATGGGTATATGTTTCGTTATTAATTAATAACATTCCTATTACCCTTCTTAATTTTTTATCTTTAAGCACCTACCTCCCCTAATTATTACTTCTAGCTTGTAATATTGTCTAAATTGATGACTTATAAAGATGACTATCTACTGGTAGGGGGTGATTGTAATATGGTTGTTGATCCTACAATTGACTGAAAGTCTAAATTCTAGTTTAATCCCTCTTATACATTCTCAATTTACTTTGACTATCAAACAATGATTCATAATAGATGCATGGAGGTTTTGTAATCCCACACTTTTAGAATATACTTTTTTCTCCCCAGTACATTGCTCTTAATTTAGATTAGATTACCTGTTTCTTTCTTAGGCCCATAAATTATATGGGATGCTTTTAAAGCGGCATCTAGAGCTTTTATTGTTTCCTTTGTATCCCGTAAAAATAAATCTTCTGTAGCTTCTTTAACCTTCCCATAAATATACCTCATTCTCGATACAAGATAATATACTTGATTTTGACAGAAATGTTATGGAACAATAAAAAACCCGCAATGTCCCTTCATAAGCTTAAAAGACACAAACTTATGAGAGGCGCTATTGTTCCATATTTTTATTCCTATCATAATGCAATCTTCCTAAACCAATCTTCTCTGTTATTACAGGAAGATGAAATGTAAAATGTACATTATGGACTAATATTGAGAAGTCTTTTCTTCATCCCTTTTCCTTTAAGGAATTTCTGTCCCTCTCACATAGACCATTGTCTCTTTCACTTCCTATTTTGAACAATCTTTCAAAGATTTTTCAACCTATTTTCCTATCTCATAAAACTACTAAAGACCAATTCTGACAGTCTTCCATTTGGTACAATAGTCATATTCGCATTAATAACAGAACAATGTTTTGGAAAGATTGGCAGGCTAAAGGTCTTCATTGGAACTCTCAACTCTTTCAGAATGATATGTATATCCCTTTTATAAATTCTCAGAAAATATTTTCTTTACCTTCTTCCTCTGAATCTAAATATAATTCCTTAATCGCAGTGATTCAATCCACTTACAATGATCTCTTATCTAATCATACATCTTCTTCTTCTCCTTCCCCTAATATACTTTCAGTCTTGGCTTCTACTCCCTCTGTTTCTCAATTATATAAACAACTCTTTTCTCATTCAGTTAATCAAGACAAAACGGTAGTGGGATTAACTTGGGAAGCAGACCTTCAGGTTGCTTTTCCCACTTCTGTTTAGAATAACATTTGGCTGAAAATAAGGAAGTCTTCCAGAGCAGCTAACACCACACAAACATTGCTCTATACCTACAACAGACTTATGTTTTCCCGGTTCACTACATAATATAAACTCAACTCTTCTCTCTTCTTGTTGGTCCTGTGCAACAAATACAGCTGATTTAAAACAGATGTTATTTGATTACCAACATTTTCACAATTTTGTATGCCAACAGATAAATGACATATTTCATACACAAATTCCTCTTAATTTTATAAATGTTTTCTTAGGGAGTGTTTCTGAAGTTTGGAATCCCCAACCGAGAAATTTCTACATAATTAATTTACTTCTTGCTGTTGCCTTCCAATAAATCACCAGGTAATGGAAGAACTCTACTAAAGTATCTTACCGGGCCTGGTGGTATGCAGTTTGTTACAACCATAGATTGGATAGAGCATATGTCTCTCTGATTTCCCTCGCTATTAAACAAGACCTCTTTTGGCTTCCCATAGCTACTTTTCTAGATACTTCTGCTAAGTCTGCATGTTCTCATAATCCCCAAATTGAGGAAGTTCCTAAACCACCATGAATAGGTTTTTCTATAATATAAGTATAAGTAATTGTTAATTGATCCGTGTTTTTCTGGCTCTCGACTTTGGTAAGAGTTATTATGCTGTGATTATATTGATGTTTGCAGTTTGGTGAATGTTTCTTTCTTTTTCGTTTCTTTCTATCTTGCATATTTTATTATATTGACAATTGTATTATATGAATTTATCTTGTGGTTTTATCATACTGTATTTTGAATATTTATAAATAAAATCATTTTCTTAAACTTAAAAAATAAATATATATTAATAAGTCTCCCCTATGCAGGCCATGTAGCTCACAAGGAACAGTGTTTGGCATTTAAAAGTAGGACATGTTGAAATTTAAAGTTAACATGTTCTTACAGTGACTTATACCCAAACTCTATTTTACTGTAGGAAGGCTGGATGGACAATAGAGAAACACTGGAATCAATAGTACAAATTAATTCTGCTATCTCAGGCTCATGACCAGCTGGAAAATGTATTAAACATTTTTTCTATTTATTCAAAGCCCATCGTAATGGTGACATTGGATTATTTACATAAATGAAGGAAAGGGACTTTTAGAAAGTTTCTTTTTTCCTACCTGAATTCTGGAAACCAATTTGCCTTAGCCTCCAACTGTCACTCAATTTGTGAATGCCCTGATGAAGTGTGAAAACTGCTCATAGAGCAGAGACAATGGACTGGGTGTTGGCAGGTGTTGTCCCTCTGGCAGGAAGAACAGCTTGGCTGTTTTCAGGACCTAATTTTTCAGAAAATGACTTCCCTTGCCACAAACAGATGTCAAATGACATCTGCTCAGCCCCCTTCCTTTGTCTTTCCAGCCAAGCAGGACAACCACCATGTATATCAAACACATTGTTACAACTCATAGTAATGAAATTGTGTCATAATACACTATTGGTGGGCCACCCTGTTTTAAAAAATCATAGATTCTGTACAAAATACTTTCTGGAGGCCGTCCATGAGAAAATAAATATGTGATTATGTCACAGCATGCACAATATGTGCCCAAGGAAAATCTACTTGCTCTCCTCCTGATGGATTATTGGATCCAATTCAGATACCTCCAAAGCCTTGGATTATAATTTCAATGGACTTTGAGGAACAACTTCCCAAAACAGCTACAGATCATACCACCATTCCAACAATGGTAGATCATCTCTCCAAGATCGCACATCAAATTCCCCTTGAGAAATTACCCACAGGTCTGGAATTAGGATTTATTTTCATGTTGAGCATAGTATGACTTCATGGACTACCATCTGTGCTAATCACAGATCGAGGCTCCCAATTTTCCTCATGTTTCTGGATGGCGATGTGAAAATCTTTAGACGTGGATTTGTGCTTTTCTTCCACTTACCTCCCGCAAAGGGGTGGACAAGCTGAAAAAAACAATCAATCTAAGGAGCACTATTTATGCTGCTTATTGCTGGATACTGAGGGGTTTGGTTGGAGCATGCTTCATTAAAAATGTGCTTGTTCTATTATGTTCATCCTCATGGGAGGAGTTACTAGAGTGTAAGGTACCTGCACGCCCATTTACAGACTCTTCTTGAGAAGGCTTGGTTTTATATTGACTCTGCCAAAGAAGCCCGGCATCATAGTCCTGAATCCACAAATACCTAGTGAGATAAGGTTTGGCTCTCTACAAAGAATTTGAACTTACGTGGCACCAATAAACTACTGCCTTGTTTCCTTGACTCTTACACAATCAGTGCAATTCTTATCCCAGTGGCAATGAAACTGGAATTACCACCAACCCTCAAAGTCCATCCTGTGTTCCACATATCCCTGACACACTGTTAACTACCACTAGCAATATCAACCAGACCTGCTTCCCTAGACCCAACCAGTCTTCCTTGTGCAAATGTAGTCACAAGTAAACAGGGAGGGCATAAAATGTTGGGACTATGTCATCCCTGCGAAGTCACATCACAACAAAGTAAGATAAGATTTCATTGTTGTCTGCAGTCATGGAAAGTACGTTTTCAGTGCCACACAATTATCATTATCACAAATGCCCCATGCTATCATAAAACACATATACATTTACCTCAGTATGTTTGAGAAAGAGACCCCTTTCACGAAGAAAATATGTAAACATACAATTCCATAACATGAACACTAAGATGTGAATGAGGAGGTGGCCTAAATGGCTAGGGCGATCGACCTCAAATCTGGGGAACCGGGTTCGAGTCTAGGCAAGGACTCGCAACATCCTGTGTTTCTGGGCAAATCACGTAATCTCCCTGTGCCTAACAAATAACATTTTTTTTAAATTGATGTGTCCTCATGTAACACAACTGGTGCTGATACCGTCGGGTCAAGTTTGCGTTATATAAAACTGTGTATAAAATAAACAGTAAATGGAAGGAACTGAGGACCCAGATTGCACATATTATATTTAGGTCCTGGAATAAAGCCTCATAAATACAGAGCAATCTTGTTGTTGTTGACTTGCTGCCCAGGACAACACCAAGGACCGCCTCAAGATAACGTTCCTCGGGAGCAAAGAGAATATCAATCAATCAATCAATCATAGTATTTGTATAGCGCGCTACTCACCCGGAAGGGTCTCAAGGCGCTTGGGGAGGGGTCCGCTACTGCTCGAACAGCCAGGTCTTGAGTTGTTTCCTGAAGGCGAGATGGTCCTGTGTCAGCCGGAGGTGGATGGGGAGGGAGTTCCATGTCTTGGCTGCCAGGTAGGAGAAGGATCTTCCTCCGGCGGTGGCTCTTCGGATGCGTGGTACGGCAGCGAGGGCGAGGCTTGTAGAACGTAGCTGGCGGTGGGCGTGTAGAAGGTCAGGCGGTCGTTGAGGTACTTTGGGCCCATGTCGTGGAGAGACTTGTGTGCGTGGGTAAGGAGCCTGAACGTGATCCTTTTGCTGACGGGGAGCCAGTGCAGGTCCCTCAGGTGGCCGGAGATGTGGCTGCGTCGGGGGATGTCCAAGATGAGTCGGGCGGAGGCGTTCTGTATGCGCTGGAGTCTTTTCTGTAGCTTGGCTGTGGTTCCCGCGTAGAGGGTGGTCCCGTAGTCCAGTCGGCTGGTGACGAGTGCCTGGGTGACAGTCTTCCTGGTTTCGATCGGGATCCAGCGGAAGATCTTTCGGAGCATACGCAGGGTGTTGAAGCACGATGAGGAGACGGCGTTGACTTGTCTGGTCATCGAGAGGGAAGAGTCCAGGATGAAGCCCAGGTTGCGTGCGTGGTCTGTTGGCTTGGGAACGGTGCCCAGGGCGGGAGGCCACCAGTAGTCGTCCCAGGCGGAGGGCGATGGTCCCAGGATGAGGACTTCCGTCTTGTCTGAGTTCAGTTTCAGGCGGCTGTTCTTCATCCACTCGGCGACGTCTTTCATCCCTTCGTGTAGACTCGTTCTGGCGGTGGCGGGGTCTCTGGTGAGGGAGAGGATCAGTTGGGTGTCGTCGGCGTAGGAGATGATGTTGAGGTTGTGTTGGCGTGCGATGGCTGCAAGAGGTCTCATGTAGACGTTGAAGAGGGTTGGGCTGAGTGATGATCCTTGCGGTACGCCGCAGATGACTTCGGTGGCCTCGGATCGGAACGGGGGGAGGCAGACTCTGTGTTCTTCCAGCGAGGAACGAGATGATCCACTCCAGTGCCTTTTCTTGGATACCGAAGTTGCTGAGGCGTTGAATTAGGGTGCGGTGGCAGACTGTGTTGAATGCTGCAGAGAGGTCCAGAAGGATGAGGGCCGCTGTTTCCCCGTTGTCGAGCAGGGCTCGGATGTCGTCGGTGGCTGCGATGAGAGCGGTCTCGGTGCTGTGGTTGGCTCGGAAGCCTGACTGCGAGGGGTCGAGGGATCCGTTCATCTCGAGGAAGGCTGCAAGCTGTCCCCTCCTTTCTAAGAAATACACCCTTTAGGGTGATATTCAGAATACACCACCAAGGGTTAATATCTCCAAAAAATGAAGATACCAAGAACCATAAAGAAGTCCCAATTGCAGCCAGCAAGGAGAAGACCAACTCCCTTCAAAGTGGACGCTACAGAAATAAAAAGGACAACAATGTAAGTGTTAGAGATAACAAGGCATAGTACAGGAAACAAATATCAGAACCCTTCCTATTAAGTTGTGCAGTCTCCCCCACTTACTTGGTATGTTTTTGGTAGATTCCCGTAGAATGGTTTCTTGAACCAAAAGGATAGTAACAAAAAAGGAAGAAAATCCAAAGATCACTATTTCTTCAGGAAGAATTCAATGTCCAAGAGATCAAGCACTCCTGTGCAGTGCTTAATTTGTAAAATATTAAGTGCAGGTGCTCAAATTTTTTAGGAGACCACACCCCTTCTCTTGGCTCCACCCACTTCCTCCACTGGCTCCACCCACATCCTTAACTGCCACTGCTGAAACCCAGATGTAATACCGCATCTGAATTTTCAGCAATGGAGCCTTCCTTAAGTAAGGGTTTGATAGTAGGTTCCCCCAGCCCGAGAACTTTTTGAGAAAAATTAAATCAAAAAGTGCATTTAAAGCACAATTTTGGAATAAATTGGCTGACATTACTAATGCATTTAAAGGGGACACCTATAATTACTACCTTATAGGCTCCCATCTTCCTATTGTTTATGCCTACGCTCCTAAATAAAATGCCATTAAAATGCCATGCCAGAGCTAACAGGAGAGGTTACATGCTGGCAGTGAAGCAATATATCACAGATAGCCAGAGGCAGAGAAAAGATGAAAACTGTGAAGAAAGGAGAGAGAGCGTCAGGCAGATGGTACAGGGCAGTAATGTTGGAGTCACTGATGGTGCTAATTTTGAACAAAAGGAATCCAAGAGTTTTGTCACAATATTGTTGTGATGCGCAGGGGTTGTTCTTCTGGGTTAGACAGTTCTTGAAAGATGCTGAAGATTTCTCTTCTTCAGCCAGACCTGTTAGATGAATTTTGTAAATTAAGACTTTTTAGCTCTCCTTATGGCACTTTGGACTCCTTACAGGTATCTTTTAGAGAGGGACTATCTTCAGTTAAAATAGTCTTGTGCAACTTGTATTACAGGTTTGTTTTACCACCACAGGCACCACATGAAACCTTTTTTACTGGATTTAATGCCAAATGTAGTGGTTCTTGTTTTAGTTGGTACCAACTCGCAGAAAGCAGTGATGTATTGTGGCATGGATTGTCCAGTAAGGCTTCAGTGCCATCCTAGTTGAGAAAGTTAGTTGTCACAACATTCTATGTTACCTCAAGCTTGTCTGTGCTGACATATCTAACACCTGGATGAATTAATTGCATATCTCTTTCAAACAAATGCAAGCAATTCTACAAACCTGTGTCTTAGTCCATTGGTGTATATCATATGAAAACATCTGCCATGAATGACGCAGGTGTCATCAAGTCAAACCTAAAAGGTAGCTGACTTAAAATGTGCTGAATGCTAATCATTGTGTATGTGACATTTATGTTTTTGAAAAGCATCAAGGAGGTTGGTGGTTTGAGATGACAAATATAACAAAATATGCACTTACTGGCTCCCTCCATGTTCATTATTTGCAGGCCAACACAAGACATGTGTTGTTTAGTCTGTACCAAAGTTCGATTGCCATAAATATATAATACAATTTAACTTCAACACTTAGTGTTTGAAACAACTGAATATTTGAATAGAGGACTGGAAATGTTCCCTGGCGTTACATCAGGTGTTGTATTGTCAGCATACGTTTTTATTAGCGCTCCAGACTTTACATTTACCCACATAAGGCTGATTTTGAAAGAGTTTTGCGGTCACAAAGGCTGGAATTTTCAAAAAGGAAACAAAAAGTAGAGAGGTGAGAAAAGGAAAAAAACATTGATGAAAGGAAAAGTGGAGAAAGGGTGACAAAAGGAAGAAAACCCCAACAGTCAGCCTCAGCAAACTGGAAATACGTTTTGTATTTTTTTATGGGAAAGCATTCAGAAGCCATTTTTTGTTTGGAGAATTTCTTTAAAACCCTATTTTATCATTAACTACGACAAAAGGTTTCTTAAGCATAAACTCCCCTAAAAACCTCAAGGGATGATGGAGTCCCTCTTTTCTTATCGGCGCTTTACAGGGATGGTCAAAGAGGGAGGTATTTTCATTTTCTGGATAATCCCTTGTCTGGCATTGATAAGCAGTGTGACAAACTGGCAACTGAGGGTACCACGAGGAGCTTGCACCAGGGAAGTGCGAGGACCTGTCCTCATCCTACACATCCCATCGCTCTGTTTATATCTCTCTTTATCGGGCCTGACTGCCGGAAACCATTAATTTGCACATAAATTCAGTATCTGCTCCAGCATTAGACCACTTAAATACTTTGTATTTGCTACTAATTGGCCTATGACAGTCACACTGTGCAAAACGAATTTGCATCACCGTGAGCCAGCTGCACACCGAAGCTTCCAGGACAAACCAAGCAAACCTTTCATTGACTTGTACAGATATGGCAGACACTGAACATTGCAAAATAAACAGATGCCACATTTCAGGTGCCCGTGAAGAAACTGCGGTCAGAAAACATTTATGAACAAGCAGATTCCACCGTTCCATGACCTATGTGGCACGCTCAGGTTAAAGCACAGTTAGTTATCACTTGATTACTGACTTTTTCAACTGACAGGCTTGTTGCTGCATGTTGCACGGCATGCTGCTACTTCAATTAATTGTGCCGGACTGCTGGCTAGTGCATAGTGCGTGCATGTGTGCCTCAAGGCGACATGCATAGCTGCCATTCCAACGGGAAACAACCATTACAACGCAACTTTTACAACGCACTACCATTACAACGAAATTTTTACAACGCAAAAACCATTACAACGCATGTATTTACAACGCAGCTACCTTTACAACGCATACCATTACAACGTAAGTATATAATTATATTTTAAATTTTATATGTTTGGTTTTTTTTAAGGGGTATTTTTAGGGTTCAGGGTCAGTTTTGGGTTTTTGGGTAAAAGGGTATTTTTAGGGTTCAGGGTCAGTTTTCGGGTAAAGGGGTATTTTTAGGGTTCAGGGTCAGTTTTCGGGTAAAAGGGTATTTTTAGGGTTCAGGGTCAGTTTTCGGGTAAAAGGGTATTTTTAGGGTTCAGGGTCAGTTTTCGGGTAAAAGGGTATTTTTAGGGTTCAGGGTCAGTTTTCAGTTTTTGGGTAGGGGTATTTTTAGGGTTCAGGGTCAGTTTTCAGTTTTTGGGTAAAGGGGTATTTTTAGGGTTCAGGGTCAGTTTTCAGTTTTTGGGTAAAGGGGTATTTTTAGGGTTCAGGGTCAGTTTTCAGTTTTTGGGTTAAGGGATATTTTTAGGGTTCAGGGTCAGTTTTGGGTTTTTGGGTAAAGGGGTATTTTTAGGGTTCAGGGTCAGTTTTGGGTTTTTGGGTAACGGGGTATTTTTAGGGTTCAGGGTCAGTTTTGGGTTTTTTGAGTAAAAGGGTATTTTTGGGGTTCAGGGTCAGTTTTGGGTTTTTGGGTAAAGGGGTATTTTTAGGGTTCAGGGTCAGTTTTGGGTTATTGGGGTAAGGGGTATTTTTAGGGTTCAGGGTCAGTTTTGGGTTTTTGGGGTACAGGGTAAAAATAAAATAAAATTAAATTTAAATTAAATCAATTAAATTAAATTAAATTATTTTTAATTAAAAAAATAATATATACTTACCAATACTTATGTTGTAATGGTAGGCGTTGTAAAGGTACCTGCGTTGTAAAAACATGCGTTGTAAATACATGCGTTGTAAAAGTTTTTGCGTTGTAAAAAATTCGTTGTAATGGTATGCGTTGTAAAAGTATGAGTTGTAACGTCATACATCCATTCCAACACATATGAGTGACACTTTCTTGTGAGCAAAATCAAGCAAGCAAGATGAGGGAATCATATATATATATATATATATATATATATATATATATATATTCACTGAAAAAACCATAGGTTATAGACCATATATAGTTAGGAATTAGCATTTAAAAAACCTTATTTTACTCACACAAAACCATTGAAATTCCATATATAGTTAGTTGCACTAACTATATATCGCGCACCCGCAATCCACTGCTGATGATGTCACATATTACATCATTCATGACATGGTCAGTGACATCACTGATGACATCACTGATGACATCATCCAGTGACTGTGTGTTTCTGTAAAGTTTAAATATGTTTGATATATTGAAGAATGAGTGGATGTATAAGTGTCTGGATGAAGGATTTAGTAGGTGCGTGACTGACTGTATGAGTGAGTGAATAAATGTGTCGTACTAAATGCATGGGTTAGTGACTAAACTGTCTGAATGTGTGCTTCAGTATGTCTGTTGTGATGTAAACTGCTGCATGTGTGGATCATTAGCTATACGAGAGGCTATATATGTTATTGATTGGTTGCCCAAGTATTTGTATGGGAGATTGAGTTTGTGTGGGGGTGGCTGGGAGGTGTGTGACTCTGTGCATAGATGTGTGAGCAGTTGATTCACTAGGTGTATGAGTTCAAGAGTGCATGTGGAAACAGCTACATGGGCGGTTGACTGTGTGCATGAGTGTATTGATGAGTGAATGGATATCTCAATGCTACATGTCATAGTAAGTACATATGTAAAACACAGTACATGTGAGAGTTGGCATATATAAATAACTGTGCATGAGAGCCACTGAATGTGTGAGTGGCTGTATGGATCATTGTAAACTTGTATCAGGGATTGTATAAGAGAGTAAATATGTGTTAGTATATGTTTGAATAAGTAAGGTGTGTATAACTGTATAGTTGAGGAAATGGAGGTGTGATTGATTCTTTGCATGACTGACTAGGTGTGTGAGTAACTCCATGGATGAGTGACAGTGTGTGAGTGTCTGTATACACTGAGTGTATCTAAGGTTATATTAGAGTCTGAAGAGGTTTATCGTATTAGCACAAGAATGATGTCAAATGAGATGTCATCAGTGATGTCATCAGTGATGTCACTGACCATGTCATGAATGATGTAATATGTGACATCATCAGCAGTGGATTGCGGGTGCGCGATATATAGTTAGTGCAACTAACTATATATGGAATTTCAATGGTTTTGTGTGAGTAAAATAAGGTTTTTTAAATGCTAATTCCTAACTATATATGGTCTATAACCTATGGTTTTTTCAGTGAATTTTCAAGGTTTTGTAAATGCTAATTCCTAACTATATATGGTCTATAACCTATGGTTTTTTCAGTGAATTTCATTGGTTTTTTAAAAGCTAATATCTGTAGCTGTAAAATGTATTCTTTAAATCCAAAAATATATTTTATATGTTTATTAATACATTTTTTTTAAATATTTTTTTTTCTTCCCTCCCGCTTCGCGAATCGGGAAGCTTCCCATTAGCTGACCTTGATGCCGCGAAATAGTCCGCGAACCCAGCCGCGGGCCGTGGAGGGAGTTACGGTGGGGCAGGGAGGCGGGGAGGGGGAGGGGCAGGGTGGAGGGACCTAAAAACTGACATATGGATAATTGCAGGTAAGTACACAATTTAATTATTCAAACGAAATTCGTAGCGCGCACAGCATCGCATTTTGCGATGCAGTGCGCGCTACGAAATTCGTTTGAATAATTAAATTGTGTACTTACCTGCAATTATCCATATGCCAGTTTTTAGGTCCCTCCACCCTGCCCCTCCCCCTTCCCGCCTCCCTGCCCCACCGTAACTTCCTCCACGGCCCGCGGCTGCGCGAACCAGTAAACGTTCCTTTAACGCAACTGCCGCGTTAGAAAACATCGTGACGCCTCGCGTCCGCATGACGTTTCACGTTGTCGCGTGATACGTCATATGACGTGCTACGTTAGCGAACTGGTACGCGAAGCGAGGCGCGAAGCGCAGGTTCCCGGAAGCAAACCGGGAGGCGGCGCAAAGCGCGTATCGTAAACACAGCAGGTCATGTGACTTGGTAATAACACTTTTCATTGGTTCATTTCACTTTTGGTTTCCTAATGATGTAACACTAGGTCATGTAATCTAAAATTAACACTTTTCATTGGTTGAGAACTATTGTTTTTCCCAAATGATGAAAACCCCTCCTTCTTTCCTCACTCTGACTTTCATCTTTGTGAGAGAAAGACCATTTGTTACCAGTGAGCAATGGCTTCTTTAGTAGCTTCAGCTGGTGCTTCCCCACCACCTCCACCACCTCCAAGGAAGAGAGGACCACCTGCTGAAGTTATAATTCAGCAAGAAGAGGAAGAAGAGGAAGAGGAGGAAGAGCAGGAAGAGAGGCAGTTTTTGCCTGAGGAGCCCAGGAGGTCTCACCGGATAGAAAACTTCATTTGGCAATTTTTTAAAATTCCCAAAGGCCAGAAAAAAGTAAATGCAAGATACGTAACTTGCCTTATATGTCAAGATAGACTGTCCAGAGGGACCGAGAAGAAATACAGTTACGGAAACTACACAATGCATCGCCATATGACTAGGTGGCATCCTAACAACTACAGTGCTGCACAGTTTCGTAACGAACTAGATAATCCCCCTATTATGGCCAGAAGATCTGTTGTACCCGAAGTGACGGGACCAGAGGGCAGGGAGATGGTGCCAAATATACAACTGAGATTTGGGGAAGTAAAACAAGTCTGCGTACTTTGCAATGGATTCATTTGCTACAGAGAAAGTAGCATCACTCTGATCAACAGAGCTATTGACAATCATCTTCCAATTTGTCCGAAACGCCGCAAACAATAAATTCTTTTTTTTTTGTTGCTCCTGTTGAGCCCTTTACAATGAATCGTTTTCGTTCACCCCCCCCCCCCAAAAAAACCAAAAAAAATATAAAACCGTTCAGAAAAATTCAAAAAAAGTAAAAAAATGTTCAGAAAAAAAATAAAAACAAATATAAAACAACAAAAACAATAAAAAAAAAAAAAAGTTCTTTTCAGAACTACCTCCCCGTTATTAAAAAATTGGTAGAATATTTGGAACTCTGCCAACCTCTATTTCTCTTAGTTCGCTTCCCAGTTCGCGAACCGGGAGCGAACCAAAATTTTTTTAAAAAAAAAAAAGAACAGTAAGTATAAGGGAAGGAAACAGACAGTTATGTTAAAAGAAAGACAGCTATAGGGGAGTAAACTAGAGATACTATTACCCGTAATCCACTGCTGATGATGTCACATATTACATCATTCATGACATGGTCAGTGACATCATCAGCAGAGGATTGCGGGTAACAGTATCCCTAGTTTACTCCCTATAGCTGTCTTTCTTTTAACATAACTGTCTGTTTCCTTCCCTTATACTTACTGTTCTTTTTTAAAAAAATTTTTTAGATCAGTCAGAAACAGTGAAAGTAATAGAGACAGAGTGAGTGACCAAGAGTGAAGAAGTATGAGAAGAGAGGGACTAAGAAAAATAGTGAAGGAGTAGAGTAATTAAGTAATAGACAAAGGAATGAGGGAAGTAGCAAAGGCAGGAAAGTGATTCTTAAAGAAATAAAGCAGTGGAACTAATAGAAGTTAAATGTGATAGAAATATAACAAAAAGAGTACAAAACATTTACCTCATAATTGTCGTTAAGTTAGTCATTTGTTCTTTTTATACTAAAAAATCTGTGAAAGAGAGAACAAACATTTGAAAAATATTGACACATGTTTTTAATAAATTAGAAAAAACAAGGGAAAAGATTGAAGGACAAATAGTTTTTCAAGAACTTTGACACTTACAGAAGCCTCTGCTTCTCCATGCCCCTACACAGTCCTAAAAATATACATTTTAAACTAATAGTATCTTGATGCAGATGAAGTGAGTCCTATCTTGCAACATTGTGCATCTTTTGCATGACTGCTGCATCGGTTTCATGTGGCATTGTTTTTTTACAGCATGACACATCTGCCTAGATTCATCATTTTATAATTTTGTCGCCTCATACCAAATCTTTTCAACCGCGACTGTGTCACAAAAGTGACGCACAGTGGCGCAAAAGAGGCATACACCTATCATAAATCTGTCCCTAACATGTTAAATAATTGATTCAGGATGACAATAAGGTGTGGCCTATCCAGAGGTTTGTTTAAGGTGAGGCCTACTCAGGGTTGCAGATGAAATTTACACTTATTGAAGAATACAGAGGAGATAATACATGTGAACGCCTACTAATGAAGTAAGTCATGTCCACTTCACTTTTGAACAAAGGCTAGACCTCTTCTCTGTCCGTGGACAGACCTAAACTTCATCTGCACAATGTCATTCGTAAACTTAGGAAACACAGGTGATGTAATTGAAAAATGTGGAGTTTCTTTTCCTCATTTCACAATCACATCACCTGTGTTGCCTTTGCTTAGGTATCTCATAGTGCAGATGGAGTCTAGCATATCAAACAGTACACAGAAGTTGAGCAGTGTATACAACAATTTTCACACTTAGAAAACCTTCAGCTTCTGCATGTCCCCTACACAGTGCTAATTATATACATTTCAAAGTGATGGTATCTTGCTGGAGATGAACTGAAACCTATCTTGCAACATGGTGCATGTTTTACACAAAAGTGACCCACAGCGGAGCAAATGAGGCGCACAGTCATCATAAATCTCAGCCTAACATTTTAAATCATTGTTTCAAGATGCCGATAAGGTGTAACCTATTCACAGATTTGTTTCAGGTAAGTCCTACTCAGAGTTGCAGATGAAATTTAGGTTTGTTGAAGAATACAGAGAAGAAAATACATGTGCAGGCCTACCAACCAAGTGTGTCATGTCGACTGCACTCTTGGACAAATGTTAGACCTCCTCTGTCTCCAGGAACAGGCCTAAACCTCATCTACACAATGTGATGTGTAATGTTAAGAAACACAGGTAATATAATTGAAAAACGTGCAATTTTTTTTCCTCATTCCACAATCATATCACCTGTGTTTCCTTTGCTTAGGTATCTCATTGTGGAAATGTAGTCTATCATATGAAAGACTACGTAGAATATGAGCACTGTATGCAACAACTTTGACACTTACAGAAGCCTCACCTTCTCCATGCCTCCTACACAGTTCTACATGTACATCATAAATGCAAACAGAACAGAATTAATTATACATGTTAAATGGTTTATTTTTGCTGTTCTCAGAATGTATCAAATTTCACTAAAAACAGTGACTTGAAGGTATTCATCATATAACAGCGGGGAAAAAAAAACACAATCAAAATGATTGTGTTTAAAAAACCCATACAACATAACAAATCAGAATTCAGAACTCCTTAAAGTTAACTTACTTTCCATGACGGCAAAGGATGTCCTATGAACAGCTTACACTCTGTTGTGCTGTTATTACTTTCAACCCGCCACTTTCTGAAAGAAAACCTCCATTGTTTTCAAAAACATGTTACATACAATAAATGACTTCTCGCTCTCTACCACACGTTTCCACAAGGCCAAATCGTGTCTGAGCCATTTATAACTCTTAGAATTCTTGTAAGCCAATCCCGTCATGTTGTATTTCCGCAACTTTCACAATTAAAATGTTGAAGATCATTTTCACAATCCTGGACTAGTAATATCTTCCCCTTCTTGCTCAATCATGTTCTACATTTCCTATGACACTGATACTGCTTACTATAAAGCAGACTTACACTACCTTTATGACTACTACAATTATTTAATTCTCTACATCACTTTTAATCACAAAGCAATGTAAAACAGTAGACAGCATTGCAGACTTACATTCCCTCTACTCCATGTTTTGATTGGCTGCTTCAATTAGCTTATAAAAAGAAACAGTTTTTCTGAACTCATTCAAAGTGCACGTATTTCTCCATGACGTCCAGTGTTATGGTAAGAAGTTATGTCTCTGTACTACACTTATCCTCAAGGCCAAATCGTGTAGGAGCCATTAGAACTTCTTGAAATTCCTCAGAGCACATCCCGAGATTCTTTCCCTAAAATTTTGGTTTTAAAAACACCAGGTAAGAGTTTTTAAGGTCATACGGCAATTTTTTTTTGAAAATTAAAACAGAATCATTGCAAAATGACCAGCCATTTCTAGACTTTAAATAAGCTGTGTAATGTCCTGATGTTATTGAAGGACCGTCATGATATATAATTGCTACAGTTACAAAAGTCCTCCCTGATATTGACAACTGTGAAGCCACAAAATTTTTAATTAAAGTTGTCAATTTTGTTCCATCAGGCCTACATCGTTGGAACATTAAAATGACATACTGGCCATATGTTCGTATAAATAATGTGGACATCATTTCAGATTTACATTGGCTACACTCCATGTTGTGATCAGCTCCTTTTACTAGCTTATTAAAAGAGACTGATTTACTGTCTGGCAAAGTTAAATATATAAATCTTTCTGAGTCTACACTAGTAGTACTTGATACCCTACAGTTCTCGCAGTCATGCTGCCATTGATAAGAAAGCCCAAACAGGTGATCTACATCTACACCTTCATCATGCAATACATCAAGCATATACATTAAAAACTCCTGACAATCTTGCTGACTATTTTGAGAGAATTGTGTTTGGCCTGAACATCTGTCTAACAGATTTCGAATTTCAGACACACTTTCTATGTTTGTTCTATCACTGCTACATTTCTCTAACACAGAATTTAACAAACTGCAAAATCTTTGATCAGAATTGACCACAATCTCTTCTTTTACATTTTCTAGAGAAAACAAAACATTAACCACTACATTAGCATAGCAGTTGACACCAGAACTGTTTTCAAATTGAAAACCAACAACATCTTCAACAGAATCCTTTTTGTTTCTGCTTATAATTTCAGGTTCATCGACTTTTCGTCTTTTTGCTACAACCTCCCCAATATTGGTCACATTTCTTTGTTTCCGGCCTACCACATGTTTCTCAAACAAAGGATACTGAGGCAAATGTGGCGCATACTCTCTTCTTAACCTATTGTATTCCTTAACACAATCTAGATCCGCACAAATGTTTGTGACATCACACTCAATCAAGTACAATCCCGATAAAGTTCTAACTCGTGACAATGCCACATATGCCATACCCTCCTTGAACACAGAACTGCCAATATTCACCAATGCACTGTCTACACTTAAACCTTGCGATTTATGGATTGTCACCGCATATGCCAAGCAAACAGGAAACTGCTTACGACGAACATATAAGTCTTTTACAAGCAAAAATCTAGCAGAACAACGACCAATTAGCTGTACTTCCTCAATGCCATCAAATTTAATTTTTAAAAATTCAATTCCATCTCTATTTCTGTATTTCACAAAATCAACAACATTACCCATTGATCCATTTACCAGACCTCTTTCAACATGTAAATTCCTTCTTAAAATTATACGGCAGTTCAAGCACACATTCAGAGTCTTTTCAAAACCTGCAGTTTTAGATATACTCTTCTCTAATGAATCCAATTTTGTTTTCAGATTCTCAGACAAAATAATTGTTGATCCCATATGCTCTACTCTGTCAATAGCTTCCAGTTTCACAATCTCTTGCTTTTCTAAATGCAACATTTTGTTGTTGAATTTGGCACATTCTGCAAGAGTTGGCATCAAACATATTCCAGATTTCTTCTCAGTAATTTTCTGAAAAATATTCTCAGGCACAACATCTTGGTCTGGATATAAATTTGTCAGTAATCGTGCATGTAAAGCTTCTTTCCCATGCTCGGTCACTTTTCCAATTCTAACATCTTGTAGAATAGTCTTGTAAACTTCATCCTTCGCCTGACGCATATTTTCATGCAGTTCAGCATAATTGAAGTTTAACCATATATTGACGTTGCCAATGCTCCCTAGGCACTTCCTGGTATCTTCATGCGTGAGCATTTTGAACACAGGTTGCCCTTTCACTGGTGTCAGCTGCAGAAGATCTCCGAAAACAATGATGTGTTTGCCACCAAATAACACATCATACTCTGTTTTGAGAACTTCTTGCATTCTCAAATGCACAAAGGCAAGCATGACATTGGAAACCATGCTTACTTCGTCAATGATAAGAAGTTTCATTTTCCTCAAGACTCTTGAAACTTCAAAACAAGCATCTCCCGATAGCTTGTGATATTGTAATTTGTTGTCATGCTCCACTGGCAGCATCAGTAAACGATGTAAAGTAATCCCTTTAATGTTATGTGCTGCCAGTCCAGTTGGAGCGGTGACAACACAAGACAGCGATGACTCTGTCCTTTCCTGCAAATAACATGAAATTGCTTTAATAAGGAAACTTTTTCCAGTTCCCGCTTCTCCACTCACGTACAGTCGAACAGGCTTCAACGACGTACATGAGCACTCTTTCTTGTCATGACTTAATCCATGATCAATTTGCATGGTAACTTCGTCATATATTTTCCTCTGCTCAACGTTGAGTTGTCTTTCCAACTCTTCTAAGTTAACCGCATCCTCCTGAGCATGTGCCATTGCTCTTTCCACTTCATTCATAGCAGTGGCAGCTTCATTTTCGATAACAGGTCCTCCTAGTGGATCCTGACTCAATGAAGCAGAACTCTGACTGTCCTGAGAACTGTCTCTGGCAATCTCCGCTGCAATCGTTGCTTCCTGCTCGATTTCCACATTCAACATTTCTACATATTTGGGAAAAGCAGGACATTCTATGGTCTCCTTGGCAGCATTGAAAGAGTCTTCATAACAGAGGAAATCTCCAAGCAGTTCCTCTTCTGCACGCCAAGGCTTAAAAAGTTGCAAAAGTGCTAAATAGAAAAACTCCTTTTTTTCAGGAGATTCGCCACTCAATTTTCGATGGTTTACCAAGTGGCATTTTCTTTGCTTCACCAGACATCCCTCACTTCCTATTACAGCATACACTCCTTTCTCAGTATCTTCTTTGATGTTCCTCTTGAATATGTAATTTTGTAGAACCTCATACAGACAAACATTCTCGAGGTGACTGCTTCGATTTGGATAATATGTATCCAACATGTTGGTCTTCAAAATGTCGGTACTGTTTGGCTCCTTTTCCACCAAATACTCAATTTCCCGCACAGGTTTGAGAACTCGATTACGCGTTGCAGCAAGACCAAGACTCGCCCAAACGATACTCCTGGACTTGGCATAGAGACTTGCTGAAGACAACCGGTCAGAACATTCGTAAGCTCCGATTTCTCGATGCGACAACATCTTCAGACTGAAACTGTACAACTTCTTGCTGAGGCTCTTTTCATGGGAAATGTCCTCCCACATATCCTTCAATTCTGTCTTCTCTTTTTTGGTGATGTAAGATGTCACATACCGAGCCACAGCCATACAGTTATCAGCCACAAACTGTATATCCATGTTAGCATTCCACATGGACAAAATCACCGGGTTGTAGCCGTTGATGTACTTAGACTCTTCGTTCCTCTTCAAATTGTATGTGTTTTTAGGTGATTTCTTCATCACATTATGTCGCAGCGAAGACATCAAACTGTTCACTCTTCCTTTAGAAATCACCGGTCGTGGAAAGCCGAAACGACATTTGGTGTAAAACTTGTCTTTGTTTCGGAATTTACGACGACAGTACTTTCCACATCGATGGCTTTGGAAACGTAGAACTTTTTCTCTTAGGCTTTTTTTCTCCTTTGCGTTTGGAACAGCACACGTAGAATACTGTTCTATGAAACTCATCACTGAGTCTTCTGGATCCGTTCCAAATTTAGGTGCATCCTTGATCCACAGCAACATATGTATATGAGGAGCACCTCTTGCTTGGTACTCCTTTCTCCAGAAGAAATCCAACACCTCTCCAAGAGGTGGATTCTTCTTATTCATGATGAAAGACATCATACCTTCAAATCTATGATTGAAGTACCTACATACATTGACTGGATCCAAAGAGCACAGTTCTCCGGGTGTCTTGAATTCGATGTTTTCTACGTTAGCATTTGCCTCTCGTAGAAATTCAAGTAAGTCTTCCCAGCCATACTCGGCACAGCTCAGAGTGAGGAACCATGTGGGAGTTCCTAAGTTCCTCAGCATACATTTTAAATCACCATGACGACGGTACCAGTACTCATTAGTACCACGCTGACACGCCATGAGATTAATCAGGTGAGAATCCAAAATACTGTCTTGGACATTGACTTTATCCATAAAGTCACTTGCCGAGATGTTTTGCATGTGTATACCACTTTTCAAGATGTGGTTCACTGCATATGACAGTCCAGACAGATCGCTTTCAAACAGGAGATGAAACAAATAAGGAATGCATTGTCGAAACCTAGCATCTCCTGCATACAATCGCAAAGTCCGGTATTCAGAAGCAGGAATTTGATGAGGTCGCTCATCATATCTTCCTCCCTGACCTGTTGGAAAAAGCTGTGGGAAACACCGAGCTTCCAAACTTTCCTCCCAAACACTAATGGGACTCCCTTTGGCTTGTTTCATTTGAAACAACTCAATAGCATTCCCCATGACTTCCTTGGAATGCAAAGGATGAACACTATAATGTTCATATATTTCTTCACTAGTACAGGGTTCTACTTTCTCAATTTGACCAGCACACAAATCGCTATCCTCTTCCTCACTTACTTCCTCTTCTGCAACATATACATTTTTATAGTATTTATTATTTTTTTTCAAATACAATGTTGCCCTTTTGACTTTCCTAACATCTACTAAATCTTGCCATCTTTTCTTATTCTTTGTCGGAACCCCATTAACTAAGATAACCAGATGTTCCTCTTCCACTTTTTCTACTCCAATTGTGTTAATGTTTTTCTTGAAATCTAGAGGCAAATAAACAACTCTTCCCTTTAATCCTCTCTGTAAATCTGATGGAGGCAATTTCCCTGTCTTTGGCTCCATTCTTACAATAGCCTGAAAGGGATGGATACTTTGAATCAAAATAGATTCATAAGTATTTAAATCCTTCAATTCAGAAGGAATCTCAACCAATTCCAGATTATTATGAACTGCTCTAGCAGGCATCTGGTTTTGATTTAATTTGTTACAACAATAAGTACACACACGTTGATCCAATCCCAAATCAAAACAATTTTCTACCATCAAGTATGTTGTAAAATCCTTCCATTCACTATTATTTTCCCTTTCACTTTTTGCATATAAATCCACTAACTTAGTCTGATTCTTATAATAAGTGCGTCGACAACACACACAAGTGAAATTTGGCCTCTCACTTGATTTCACCTCAAACGTCGCAATTTCCCTCTGGAAATTATCTGTACTGGAAACCTGTACACTATCTTCCACATTACTCTCTTCTTCTTGGTCAATTTCAACATTCTCCTCTTTACTTCCAAAGTAACAAAACTCAATTTCTTCACATATATTCTTCACATCTATTTCAGAACCATGCAAAAGAGCAGCGCATAATTGTTTAAGCATAATTGCTGGACTCTTAGCATAATACAACATTCTAACTAATTTCCTCACTTTATTATGATGCACTGCTAGCATCCTGAAATGATGAAAAACACTCTGGCATACTCTCCTGGAAAGACAAGCCAGTGAATGACCATGCAAACCTATCACTTCTCTCACTCTGCAAGGATCTAATTCTTGCAACAACTTCATTTTCTGCTTCAAACTTTTCTTATTAAATGACCGTATAAAATCACAAAGCAAATTGATGGAATCCTGTCGTACACTGCAAATACTACTACACTTCCAGGTGTACACAGGACCCTTAGGACGTCTCCCTAAAACCTCATTACCTAACACCTCTTCTATCTCTGTTGTCACAAGTTTTTCTTTTTCAACTGGACAACCATCTTTCACTTCATAAGCTCGACCACTGGTGTCAACTGCATGCACCAAATCATTATCCTGGAAATAACTCTCCTCATTAAAAAATGCCTCAGAGCTTGAACTATGCATCCATTCTCCAGAAAAAACTTCACAAAAATTACTACGATTAACTATTCTCTTCCATCTACTATTTCTTTTGAAATCATAAATTGCCTTGTTTAGCTTCCTAATTCTATTGATTGTCAAAATAAATAACTTACATTTAATTTCAAATGCCTGATCAATAACTTTCTCAACTATTTTTTTTCTCTTATAAAAAACCACTTTCTGTTGACCTTTCTTAATATTTTTTAACAAATTGCCAATTATCCTGTTGCGGAACATTCGTTTACGAATGTCCCTAAACTGTTGTTTCCTTCTACTTTCATGCATAGAGTTATCTCTTACTCTAGCAGTAACATTTTTCATTGGCCTTTCCTTTCCGTTTGAATTGCTTCTCCTTTTCTGGACTGAAACATTTTCTGTAGTAATATTTTTTTTACTACAGATATTTCTTATGAATGTTTTTGTACTCTTACCCGGTGCTTTCTTGGTGACTTGACACATCTTTTTGTTAGAGGACTGCTGCTTTTTTTCATTCACCTGCTGTCTTTGACGTTTTGCAGCCTTTCTCACTCTTTCTTTGGTTGGCATGCTGAAATCTTGAAATGATCTGCAGTTGAATCTGTGGTAAAATATAATAAAAAATGTTATTAACCACTATTACCCAACAGTAAATCAATAACAGTCATCAAAAACTTAACACACTACTTAACATTTTTACATAGAAGATTTTTTTGTGCATGGCAAATTTAGAATACAGAAATAGCAGAAAAGAAATGGAATTTATATTCATTTTACCTGTGCTGTTTTATGTGAATCTGATCTAATTTTATGAGCATATTTTAATATTTTATTGAAGACACTACACAACCTGTTTTTGAAGGTGTCTTTATTTTTAAATTAAACGGTTTACATTTTTACTTTTTATTTATTATAAATTTATAAAATAAATGTTTATAGTTCCATAGGCTCAAGCAGGTCAGCTTCCCATCCTATGTCATACAATTCTGACAAATCTGCATCCTCATCACGTTCTTCTTCATCCTCAGGATTTAAATCATCCAAAGGATCAACATCCACTGATGTTTCAATTACGAGTTCAATGATGAGGTCGAAATCAACTGATTGCTGATTGTCGCTCATGTTGATGTTGTCTTTATCTTTAAAGAAAGATAACAACAATGAGATGTTGCAGAGTAAGAGACAAATCTCAGAGATTATAATAGTAAAATTGTTTAACAAGAGTAACATTTTGCAGCTATTATTTAACCATGTCCAGCGATGCTGAGGAGGCAGCCGCGGGCCGTGGAGGAAGTTACGGTGGGGCAGTGAGGCGGGAAGGGGGAGGGGCAGGGTGGAGGGACCTAAAACTGGCATATGGATAATTGCAGGTAAGTACACAATTTAATTATTCAAACTAATTTCGTAGCGCGCACTGCATCGCAAAATGCGATGCTGTGCGCGCTACGAATTTCGTTTGAATAATTAAATTGTGTACTTACCTGCAATTATCCATATGCCAGTTTTTAGGTCCCTCCACCCTGCCCCTCCCCCTCCCCGCCTCCCTGCCCCACCGTAACTCCCTCCACGGCCCGCGGCTGTGAGGAGGTGAAGCCTATGTCCAATTTTTCAGTGAACAGGACTCATCTCTTCTTAACCTTGGATAAACCTCACCGACTGTCCCCCCTGCACATAATTAAATGTAAAGGGGCAGATTTATGTTAACTAGCACATCCCCAGGGATGCACCAGTTAACGTGCACCGCTGCTCTGCCACCCATGGTGTGCCGCATTTACAATCAGATAGGACAAAGCTGCGTCAAAACCCTGCGCCTGCTTGAAGCAGGCATAGATCTTGACGCAGGTAGGCTGAAAGCTAAAGCAACAACTAAGTGTCGTGTGCAGAAGTTGCAAAAAAGGAAAAATGGCATTTAAACCGGTAATGAGCCCATGCTAACTTAACACAGTGTAAAGATATCCAGGATCTACATCAGTTTGGGGTTCACGAACCTGGCAGGTACAAGGCACTGAGGCTTTGCACCGTGCATGTCTCATCCCAAATCATATGTTGTTTGTGAATGAAACAATTTCCCAGACCAAATGCTTTGGATTGGCTACTTCTAAAAAAATTAAACACCCCTACTATCCCGGAGTTAGAGGAATATGATGGTTGGAGTCATTTTACTCGGTTGTCCATTAGTGATTTACAGGCCCTACTCCGTAATTCTTCCTTTAACATTTCCAGTATAAATCCAAAAGGTTGGCTGCTTTGGCAACGTGCCTTATCCACGGTTTAATAACGCTGCCTTTTGCTTTATATAAGTTTTCAAATTGTATGAAATATATACCAATATGTCGTTATGAACCTTTAGGTAGTGGTTTTCTTCATGAGGTCTGGTCGCTTCCATACACATACAGATGTTTCAAAGATGATCAAGAACTTTATCTGAATGGAGAGGAATGCACTGAGACGCCAGATCATTCACTAATGTGTAGGCACATACAGTTACACGGTTCATGCAACAAAGACCGACCAAATATGGCTTGCGTGTTGCAAGGCACGCCAGTTCCTGCTATCATTCCCACGTTCAAGTTGTTGGAAAATGGTAGTTATTTGATGCTCAATAATGAAGATTGTTCTGGGTTAATTAAAAGTATTCCTTTTATCGTAACAGTAAGTGAACGGGTTATTTGCTGCAGAAATGTTCTATTTCCTCCTACACATGAACATAGGGAGTTTTCAATCTGGCCACAAATACCAACCTTGGGAGCAGATTTCAACGGCATGGCAAGAATAAGGGCTCTTTTGTCTCAGAGAGAGGTGGCCTTGAGTTCGGCCCGTGAAACTTTCGTGCTTCACATAGCGAACACCCGTACAGAGGTGCAGACCCTTTTAAATACTGATTCGCCTTTGCATTTCAGCGAGATGGTTCGGACTATCTTTAACGCGTCCTCCACAAAGGGCCTGGCGCATTTTTTTAAAGTTGTTAGCAGTGGTCTCGTGACTTCATTTGAGAAAATCTTTGGAGTCATCCCTGCTTTCTTTCATTCTATTTTTTCCACTTTGTTTGGTGGATTCCCAGTTTTACTTGCATTAGCACCGGACGCTCTAGTGCTATTTTACATTTTTAAATATGGATGTCCCTCCTGTGCAAGGTCCCGCCCTGCAGCTGCTAACGCTGTTCCGCAATCGCATACTTGAATATTATGGCACAATGCCGTTGGCGATATTAAGCACGGCATATGGATTATCTTTTCGATTCTCCTACTTCACCTGTGTCCAGCCTGTATTTCACTGCCTGACCTGTGATTTCGATTGGGCCATTGATTTGTGTCTCTGCGGACCGGTTTCTCCTGACCTCGACTTTAATCAGCTGATGAGTCCTATCATTACTCACGAGTTGGTTTGTCCTGGCGAAAGGATTATGGCTGTGGCATTGATGCATGGACTAATTGGTCCCTGGAATTTACTGGCGGCAACACAGTCTTTCTTGGAACACAGCTTTCTTGAAAACCCACCGAGCTGTCCTCTGATGGTGATAGAGGATCCGGTGCTGGGAGAGCATGTATGTTCTTTTCCGCTTTTAAATTGGATGGCTGAACTCTTTTCGAATGAAGACGGTGACTTCCTATTGGAGGCTGTTGCAGCTTATTTTGCATACACAATTATGTCATAGACCTTTTTCATGTTTGATATGCTGAGTACTAGCATTTCATTGACAATTCATTGACTTATTTGTCAAGTTTTTATTATTTAGCTTGCCTATTGGCTTAAGCCTCGATAAACTAGTTGACAGTTTTATTTTTTCTTAGCATTAAATTTTGCTAGTTTTTAATGTTTTACCTTGCGGACCGTGCACATATAAAGTTGCAATCTGCTCTCATCAGATGGCACTTCTATTACCTTATTTTGTTCGTTTCCGGATCATGGAGGGGTGTCATGTAGATCCTGGATATCTTTACACCGTGTTAAGTTAGCATGGGCTCATTACCGGTTTAAACGCCATTTTTCCTTTTTTGCAACTTCTGCACACGACACTTAGTTGTTGCTTTAGCTTTCAACCTAGTAGTTCATCATGGTTTACATGAGAATAATATGTTATTGCTCTACTATCTGCTGTGCTTGTTAAACTATATCTGTACAGCGAGTGCTGAAGTTTCAAGAACAACACGATACAGAATTGTTATGAGGTCTGATCTCCACGACTTCATAGTCATAACATAAGTGCAGCTTCTGCCATTTCTGGGCATGAGGCGGGTTTTATATTGCTTTGCCGAACACACACATACACAACACTTGATGCGGTTCACATGAAGAGAGAGCTGGTGTATGCTGATGTGATTCCTTCAAATCTAGGACACTAAGGTATGGGCCCGCCCTAAACCAACCCAAAGAGACCTTCTTAACAAATAATATAATATGTGTATTAGGGAGGGTGAGATATAAGTGTTGCTAACTCTTATTCATTTACAGCATGTTAACATACTGTCACCATTCGCTTTTTATGTACTAGTAACTATGCTGGTAATTTTGCTACTGATAATTGTGGTAGCGTTCTAGTGTTCCTGCACAGGAACAGGATGTGGGGAAACAGAAAGCGGAAGGCGGCCATATTGTTTGCTTGGCGCCGACCGTTGAGCAACAGCTTAGCCCCGGCGCTCCGGAATAAAGATAACTAAAAAGCATTTAAAGACGTACGTTCTCACATTATTACAATGGCGACGAAGATGTGTACTTGTATTATCTAAGATACTACGCCTGAGAAGACGGCATTAGTAAATAAACATTTCAAATACACATGTGTTCTTCTTAACTCCATGTTCTGGTTTGTAATGAATATATAACGACCGAGTGTTCATGAGTTCCACGTATCCTGAGGTACTGTAAGTTCATGTTCTGGATTGTCTAAACATTGAGAGTTTGTTATATCCAATGTGACACTGTAGCTAGCTTGCTAAGGGGTTTTTGGGTACTAAGGTGAGTTTTGGGGCACCCTAATTCGCCGAGGTTCCAATCCTCTGTGCACAGTTCTGTGTGAGAACAGAAACCCTGCGACAGGGGCACCCCTGAGCCTTGCTGGAGCTTCATCACACTTGCGATCAGCCGCGGGCCGTGGAGGGAGTTACGGTGGGGCAGGGAGGCGGGGAGGGGGAGGGGCAGGGTGGAGGGACCTAAAAACTGGCATATGGATAATTGCAGGTAAGTACACAATTTAATTATTCAAACGAAATTCGTAGCGCGCACAGCATCGCATTTTGCGATGCAGTGCGCGCTACGAAATTCGTTTGAATAATTAAATTGTGTACTTACCTGCAATTATCCATATGCCAGTTTTTAGGTCCCTCCACCCTGCCCCTCCTCCTTCCCGCCTCCCTGCCCCACCGTAACTTCCTCCACGGCCCGCGGCTGCTTGCGATACAACTTCAGCAATGCGCCACCTTTACGGCACAGATGCGTCACGCATCTATGCTGTTTTTGCCCCATGATGCGCCGCATTGTAAATGCAGCACACCATGGGTGGCGGAACAGCGGCACAGGATGACTCTGGCACATACCTGATGATACGCCAGTCATCATAAATCTATCCCTAAGCTTCTTATCTTGTTAGAGATGAACCGCCATATGTATCAAAGTTTTTTACATTTCCTAAATAGCGAACTTTAAGGAATAAATAGCGATTCTTTACCATTCCTAGTTTGCGATGAGCTATTTGCTAATTACAAATTACCCATTCATTTCCATGGAGCAGGAGGCCCATAGGAATGAACGTGCAATTTGCGATTAGCAATCAGCTCATCGCAAATTACGAATTTTTCCGAGGGTGCATGGGTGTCTCAAGAACACCCTGCTGCACCCCTGAAAAAGAAATTTGGGGGCATATGGCACACATAAATTTTGAAAACATTCCTTTACCTCAAAAACGATTTTCAACTCATAATTTGAAAACACTGCCCACGGGGAAATGACTTAAAATGTCCTCAAGACACATGAAAGTGTTTTTTTAAAGCCTTTGCAACTTTTTTGGGTCACTTTTAACATGGCTATGTAACTCAAACAGTCAAAATCTAAATTTACCATGCACAGGTGGGAGCATATTTACAAGGAATTTGCTCCACGGAGAAAGGTCTTTTAATTTAATATTGGAAAAATAACATCAGAGACACTGAAATGCCTTATAAAGAAGCATACACCATTATGTCCTTGTCATAAATTTTAAAAGCATTCATTTTCCCCAAAAACGATTTTCAAGTCATAATTTAAAAACACTCCACATGGGGAAATGACTTAAAATGTCCTTAAGACACATGAAAGCGTTTTTTGATTGCCTTTGCAGCATGTTTCGGTCACCTTTAACATGCCTATGTAACGCAAACATTCCAAATCTAAATTTGCCATGCACAGGTGGGAGCATATTAACAAGCAATTTGCTCCACAGGGAAACGTCTTACATTAAAATGGGAAAAATAACATCAGAGACACTCAATTGCCTTATAAAGAAGCATACACCATTATGTCCTTGTCATAAATATTAAAACCATTCCTTTTCCTCAAAAACGATTTACAAGTCATAATTTGAAAACACTCCACAGCTCCTATGCACATAAAAACCCTGTCAGTACTAATACTTCACATTTTCTCCAATTACAATTTCTCAAAGAAACAAAATCTATTTGTAAAACACTTGAGACAAAGCAACATTTGAAAAACACAACTTTCTTCATAATTTTCTCCTTAAAGCACACTATTTTCTATCTAAATTAAAGAAATCTTTTCGCTGTCCTGGCCCCTACTTTCTGGAACTCCCTTCCCGTTGCCCTCCGTACTGCGTCCTCCTACACCCAGTTCCGGAAGGATCTTAAAACCTTCCTTTTTATTAAAGCCTACTCTGTTTAATTCCCTTTACTGCTGCCATCCTCCGTAAATCGCAATAGCGCCATGAAACCGCTAGGTAGAAGTGCGCTGTACAAATGTTTTTAAATTCAAATTCAAATTTAACCTTAGCAAATACTTTGAGTTTCAAAACAGTCTCAGAAACACACCAATTTGTCTTCAGCAGAGCAAAAGGTATGCACTCCAGAGTCTGCAGCTATCAAAAGCACAGAAATGCTGTAATTCTTCACACATATCTCTCATGTCACCCAATCAAAACTCTTCCCTCACTTTTTTTCAAATCAAAACCCTTCCCCCCTCTGCCCTCTCTGCTTTTTTGCATAGCAACCACCTCTTGCAAGACCTCTGGTGTTTGCAAGTTCACACAACAATGTTGCAATTGAACTCTGAACTCTCAGTGCACCTGCATATCCAGTGCATTCTTCCATTTAATGATTTTTTATTCGCCACTCAAAATACATCTTTCAACGAACTCATCCATGCACCCTAACTTTCTGTTTTCAACAATCAAAATCCACCAATCACTGTTACTGCTTCATTAACACAGAAACTCCACAGTTTTTTTCATTTTAAACTCTTATTTTTTCAACTGCCATTTCATTGCCACACTTCATCTGACTGCAGGAGAACCTTCTCTCGCCATGTTTTCTGTCTGGATTGTTGGACATAGTTACATCTATTGGGCTCAGAGGTACGCTGAAAACAGGAATTTACCTAACCTCAATTTACAAGATGTGGAAATTAAGTGGTTTGGCCACAGAGGATTAAAATGTCACCAATTGATACCATTGGTGAAAACCTTTATGCATTTGCCAAAACCTGACCTGTTAATTGTGCACTGTGGAGGTAATGATTTGGGCACTTTGACTGGGGTAGGTCTGGAAATGCTTTTAAAGGACACCTTTGAGCAATTGATGGCACTTTTCCTCAGACTGCCTTGGTATATTCAAATATATGCCAAAGACAGAAATGGAGGTGGTCGAACCAATTTTGTCCACAAATTGAGAAGTCGAGGAAGCATGTAAACAAATCTGTTTCAGCTTACATGAGAGACCATGGAATGGGCTCCTTGTACAACAATAACTTGCGTTACTACATGCAAGATATCTACAGAGGAGATGGAGTTCACTTCTCAGATGAGGGCAACAGAATTTTCATTCTGAATTTAAGACTGTGCATTGGTACCTACTTATAAGTACCTACATGTACCATAAACCCAAAAGCTCTTCTCAGAGCTACCCTACATCTGATCACTCACAATTATTATTTTACTCTAACTTTTTTCACTAATTTTCAAGAAAGTACGCTCCCCGGAGCGCTACCCGGTACGCGAACCGGAAGCTAACCGCGCGAAAGAACTAAAAAAACGATATTTTTTTTTTTTGCCGTGCGAGGCCCTTTTAAAGCCTCCACATCAAACCTAGGGGGTCAGAGAGGATCTACTATGCCCCCTTATGGTCATTTGCCCCTTCGCTTTGGCCTCCTCTTCTCTCTCGATCCTACCGAGAGACAAGATGGCGGCCGCTACGGACTGTTTGGAATGTTTACAGACGCCGAAGAACCAATCAGCTTCGCAAAGCTCCGTAACGCAAAAAGTACGCGAAGCGGAGCGCTGTTACAGATATATATCTTTTTTTGAACGTTAATTTCTCAAAATCCACTGGAGCACATATATTGAGACCTACAAAAGGTACATCGGGCTACCAGTCCCTACAATTTTGCCAAGTTTCGTGCAAATCCATTCAGCCGTTCGGGCTAAAAGTGAGGCCAACCGCCCTATGGAAAACTCAATGTTAAAAACACGTTTTGGGACCCCCCTTTTTTCTCGGCCCCCCTTGACGAACCCCCCCCAAATTTTCAAGGGCTGCTCAGAAACAAAATGTTCCATTTTCCTGAAAATTTCAGCCAATTCCGTCCACAAACGCCAAAGTTATTAGACATAGAATTTTCAAAAATCCCATAGAGAAAAAATCCTAACTATATATACCTACTGGCGACCGCCAGTAGGTAATATATATATATATATATATATATATATATATATATCAAAAATTGCACCCATTTGAGTATAGCTGCTAATGTACAGATTGATTATGTGTGAGATTGTCATAGATTCAGTGGATTTATGTGAGTCATTCAACGACTGTGTGGCATTTTCTTGCGACCAACATCATACAATGAAGTCTATGGAAAAAGAGAAATATAAGAAATCACACTCATTTGAGCAAGAAGAAAGTCAAACTCTGGAGCAGGTGCAGTTAAAGCTATTATTTAACTTTTAAATCGTTATTATTTAATTTTTAAATCCTCCACCCAACCTCCACTTCAGTTAGCAGCTGAAACATATGTAACAAATATCTCTGTGACAAATGCAGCAGCCCACTGAGTTATCCACATACAATACTGCAGTTCAATACAATACAATTGGTAATAGACTTTCTTTGCAGTATGCATATTAACCCCCTGCGCTGCTTTATGGTCAGAGTGAAAACTGCCAGTAGACACAACTCTGACCTCTCTCGAGGGGTAACATTAATCACCTCTAACTTAGCCAGCTCCCCCTGTCAGGGAAAATAAAGGCTGCTGCTTCATAGTGCCACTGTCGAGCACAGATATGTCTCCCCCCAAAGGGCTAACACAACTTCTCTGGTAGGGGAGGTTCCGCTGACCAATATTGTTGTGCCCCATCCCTTGCCTATCCCAATCTTACCCATTCCTTCAGGTGATGGGACAGATAATCTTGAACTAGTGGCTGGACCCCAAATTTCAGGTCCTCAGGGTGGGAATAGTGGTTATAATGAGCCCCAGCATCATGCCCCTTTGAAAATCATTAGTTGGAATGTGGCAGGCTTAAGCAGTAAGCTAGATGTCCCAGACTGGGTGGCGCTCATTGAACCCCACTCAGTTTGTGCATTTCAAGAGACATGGTGCGTAGAACCAAGGCACCGAGTAGGAAATGCCACCTTTTTTGTCCCGGCGGAAATTCCAGCTTCGGGAAGAGGTCGCCCCTTCGGAGGTCTCTTGGTTTGGATAGACATTACTTTGGGATGGAGGGTACACCATCACCCCCAAAAAACTCCAGATTTGATGCACCTCACTGTAACTTGCCCGAGGAGAGCAGAAAAACTGGAGATTATTAATATTTACACACGAGGGGCCTCCGGGAGAGCTTTGTCACCAACGCTCTTGGACCTGGAGGCAGCCCTGGGTGAGTGCTGTAGCGATTCCCTAATTTTGGTCATGGGGGACTTCAATTGCACATTTGAGCCTTTGTTACCCGATGAATCCTTGGATCTAAATGATGAAGATTCTAGGAGAGGTGTCCCGTCACTTGACTTGCCCATCATAAATAGCTGGACTCCCAGAATCATCCAACTAAATTCCCTCACTTTAGAGCATGGCCTAAGGGCAGCCAATGGGAGGACACCATCAGACCTAGTGGGGGCTCATACATATAACAGGGTCGGCCATTCTTCCCGATTATATCCTTCTAAATTTTTCTTTGTGGGCTCATATGAAGGATATGGTAGTTCTACCCTCCCTGGACAGTGATCATAACACCCTTTCTTTGACCCTATCAATCTGGTGGAAAGAGAACTTCCCTGGAAGTGGAAACCATGATGCTGTTGCAACAGGGCCACTGGGAGGAGTGGTCCCAACAAACTGCTTAAGACGCTTGAAATGGGACAAAGTGGCAATAGATGAGGAGAAAATGGCATGTATCAGAACTGTTACTTCCACAGCCAGTGCCATTTTAAAAAGTCAGCCTATTTGCCCTAATCAGATTACAGCATTGTTCTGTGAGGTCGCACTCTCAATTGGGGACCTTTTCAAGGCCAAAGTAAAAAATGGGAACCCTAATCGTAATAACCAAAAAGGCAAGTCAGGATGGTACACGAAGGAGTGTCGTGCCAAGAAGAGAGCCCTGATATTGGCGGTGAAAAGTGGAAATGCTATCCTAATATCCACTGAACGGAAGGGCTATAAATCGGAGCTTAAAACAGCAAGGAGAGACTGGGAAGACAAGTTCTGGCAGGATCTCCGAACTGCCAGTGGCGGAAAAAACGCAAAAGCTTTCTGGGACTTAGTTCACAAGAAGAACAGACCCCTTGATACAGTTATCACCTGTAATATAACCGAGGACTTATGGTTTACACATTTTTCGAAATTGTATACGGCAACCGCAGTTGAAGCGTTGGATTTCGTTTTACCTCAGCCCCTCAGAGTGATGGAAAGATTCGAGGAAAGTCTGTTCACTAAGATAGAAGCGGAAAGTGCAATAAAATCTCTGGTTCCACGCAAGGCGGCTGGCCCCGATGGTCTTCCGGGTGACTTGCTCCGAGCGGATATAGATGATTGGAGCACACTGATCTCCTCGGTTTTGAATGCTGCTTTGGAAAGCGCACCTCTGCCTGCCTCTTGGATGGCCGCTGAGGTGGTTCCCCTTCACAAAAAAGGTTCGAGAGATGACCCAGGGAACTACAGGCCAATCAGCCTGATCGACTGCTCACAAAAAGTCGCAGGCAAGGTTCTTTTAACAAGAATACAACAATGGGCAGATGAGAACAGGATCCTCTCGGATTTTCAGGCAGGGTTCCGTGCTGGCACTGGAACAATTGAACAATCGCTAAGGCTTCTTATGATCCACTGGAAGGTCGTCACAATTGGGAAGGGTACATTATATTTGGCCTTCATCGACCTCCGGACGGCCTTCGATTTGGTCCCCAGAAATAATCTATGGAAGGTTCTTAATGATCTTGGCCTGCCACCTTACCTGCTCCACCTGGTCATGAAGTTTCATGAAAACAACTACGCCCAAATTCGCTGGGGTCCCAATGGCCAAAAAACCCGAAGAATAGATGTGAACAGAGGAGTGCGGCAAGGGTGTGTCCTCGCCCCAACACTCTTTTCGCTCTATGTTAATGGGGTGGTAGACCACTTGTCAAGGATTCCAGCAGATGCCCCTCGTCTGGCAGGTCGTTCCATTCCCACCCTGCTTTTTGCGGACGATACTTTGCTCCTGTCAAAATCGCCAATGGGCCTACAACAGCTTCTCTCAGGCTTTGACGATTTTTGTAAACAAAGAGGACTCTGTATAAATACAGACAAAACAAAGTACCTTATTTTGAACCCTCCGCAAAAACTGGGCCCTCCGCCAACATTGGGCTCTGTGGCATTGGACAGGACTAAAACCTTCGATTATCTGGGCATCAGGTTGGTGGATTCTATGAAATGGGACCAGCATCTGCTCAAAATGTTGTTAAACCTAAAAAGAATAACCGGGACCCTGCTAAAAGAGCAGAGAGCAGCCACAACTAAACCCATAGCTGCAGTATTGGACATCTACGCGGCCAGAGGAGTAAGTGCTGCCTTGTATGGGGCGGAATTATGGGGAATGTCGAACTTGAAAGACCTTACTCGAGCTGAGAATTCCTTCTTGAGAAGCCTGATGTCCCTTGGCCCGTCTGTCCCCATCTTGCCTCTGCAATTGGACATGGGCTGTCGGGCCATAGAAGACCTAGCGAAGTTACGCCCTTTGCTTCTGTGGGCTCGCATCTGGAGAGTTCCTGAACTCTCAAGTTATGCGGACGGTCTACGGGAGATACTAAGATCGACAGGGTGGGCGAAAATAAAGTGGCTAACGGATATTAAAGCCTTACTTACCAATTTGGGGCTGGAAGAAGCATGGCATCAACAGTCAGCCCCTCCCAAATCCTTAATTAAACAACTTTATTGGAATTGGGTAACAAACAGAAGGAATTCCTCCACCTCGATATGCAAGTCGACTAGAAACTTCATGGAGTCCAAAGATACCCCCTATAGAGAACTGTATCTGGACACCATTTCAGCCCTGTGGGAAAGGTCCTTGTACTTTAAATTCAGAACTGGTCTTCTCCCGGTAATGGAATTTACTTGTCACTGGAAAATCCCATACCAGACTGCTCCATGGTGTCCCTTCTGCCCACAGCGCAGAGAATCTGTCCCCCATTTTTTATTTGAGTGTCCTGCATACATAGTTCCACGGTCAAAATGGCTTAAGCCTATGTGTCGTACTCTGGGCACTAGGCATTGCAACGTGGCTTTAAGGATTCTCTATTCGGACACCCGTACTTTTTACGCATGTGCCACCTCGAAGTACCTTGGGTGGGCATGGCGAATCCGGTCAAAAAGACTTAGGCAAATTGTTTAATTACACTTTTTACCATGGTCTGTTTTAAACTAAATGCTTATTTTAAAACCTATAGATCCATTTTCTGATAGCAGAAAGTTACGGTTTATTTTAAATGTACTGAAAAGTATTTTTTCTTATTGTATGTATGCTTTTTAAGATATTGTTATATGTCGAAATAAAGCCTTTTTGACTTTGACTTTGACTTTGACAGATATTAAAACACTTTTCACTAATAAATCACCAAATGTGCTAGTTGAGCCAAAACTTCCACCTTAGATGGCCCTAAAGCACAGGCTGACAATTTAGTGTGCCCATTTCCAAGACTATTCCGTGCTGGAGTCCCCTCTCCATTCTTGTAACACAGACCTTTTAATGTGAGCAGCAGTAGCAGATTAATAAATGAATATCTGACTTACCTGAATGTCTTTATAGCTGTCAGAATGATCCACGGAGAGGCGCTGCAGGGCAGGCGTGGCTCCGCATGGATCACTAGCCTGTCTCTTGTTCAGATTCAGACAGCGAGCCATGCTGCAGTGCAGCCTCAGCATGTGCCACTTGCCCCCACTACGAGACTCGTGGGGGTATGGTGAGTCCAGGGCATAAGTTGGGCTCTGCCTGGGCAGGGCATGCACAGCAACATGCCAGGGCCAGGTCAGAAGGAAGTGAGCAGGTGGTCAATCCTTAAACACCGGCTTGCTCCTTTAACTTTAGGCCTTGCAGCAGGCCAAAGATTGCTTTCCTGGGTGCTTAGGGGCCCCACTGGCAGGCAGGAAATTCAACATCCTGCCTCAGAATGCGCGCCGACCGGAGATGGCTCCTCCGCAACATTGTATCCATGTGGGACCTGATGTGACCCGGCCGGGGAGCTGTAACAGAAAGCAGGTTTGCAAGCGCTAGTTGAAAGAGCTTCTTCATATAATTAAGAGAGCCTTCAATGCCACAAAAACAGTCCGAGTAATTGATGCGTTTCGTTCAGAAAATAGGTGCCTCTGCAGAGATAATATTGTCCGGGCACCGACCCTGCGTAAAGTAAGGAAAGTGTGTGAATATGCTGCCCCTGCTTGCCCCCGATAACATTTATAAAATGAAAGCGATACCCTGCACTGACTTTCTGAAAGGGCTCGCTGCACCTTTGAAAAATCACACGGAGCACATGAGTGAAAAATCACACGAGTGCAGGCCCAATTCATCCTAGAAGAGGAGCAGTTTTAACACCGAGAGTTTCAACAGTCTTTATATTGGCTGACACTACGCACGTTGTGCATTCAGTTGATTTGAGTTGTAACGTGGCCCTGACTTCTAGACCCGGCCCTGATAAATAAGTGCCGGTGCTAAGCACCGGAAAGCACCGGCACAAATTAAGCCTGATTTCAAAGGAAATGGTGTCCAAAAAGAAATCAAGCTGGCCCAAATAGATCGAACCAACACGTAAAATCATAAATATAAAGTCTCCTCTTTGGTAAATGGAAAATCCGGCCTGGAATAACTTTACTGCACAGAGAACAGTCCAAGGAGGTGGGGAGTCCCCCACTGTGGGACAGCTTACTGATCTCCGAGGCTTCTGATAGCAACGCTGCAACCGGAGCAACTTTCGAAATAAACACACGCACCGAAAATGTGCGGATTCAAGGAATTGAAGGTTACCAATAATTGCCCATATGGCATGCAATAAACATACGTTAACAGGAAGGCAATGTAAGACTCGGAGCTGGAGGGAGAGGCAGGGAAAGGACTCGGGGGCTGGAGGGAGAGGCCGGGAAATGGCGGGTAAGACACGGGAGGCAAGATTTAGGAAAAGAAGCAGGAACTAGGGGTCAGGACTCGAAAAGCAAGGTGAATCAGGAAATCCAAACAAGAACAGCTAGGTAGGGAAACAGCAAACGCCGAAAAGCAAAGCAATGCGTTACTGCAGCTGCCGGCTTAAATCCTCCCTCTCACCTGACCAGGACCAGAGCAGTATGGGAGAGTGCACAACGCCCCCTTTTTCTCAACTCCTTCTGGGAGCTGTAGTGTCCTAGTTCCACATGAATTCTGACTCCTGACACTTGTAAGTTTAAGCTTCCATAAAGCAGAAAAATAGTTGTCCCGATGAAGGATTTATGGATTATAAGGGAAGGACTGCAATGTAAAAATCTAGGCCTGGTTACCCATTTTTGTCATTGTTCCTAACACTATTGATCAAGTAGTGATATATTGCCAAGTTGGTCTACAGCTTTTAATCTGTTTTGTTACTTCTTGTACAAACAATCTTTCGTTGTCATCTGATCACATTCTTTTAGCCATTGTCAAGCACTGGGTGCTGAGAAAGTATGCATGGGACCCTTCAGATTGTCTGAGGAAAGGGCAGGTCTTCCCAGCAGCCGCTGTGCCTCACAACTTAAAATAATGATAAAGTGAAAAGATCAGGTGTCTCCTTTATAGGGTCATGGTTACAAGAAAAAACCCAGAAAGGAATAAAACCTCTTTTGGTGATCTGGTAATGTTGATTGAAGATGAAGGTATAAGTGGAGAACTCAGTGAGGCACTTTGCTTCACTCATCGCAGCCTCTCAAAAACTGCACAGTGACTTCCCCACGCCAACTTGGAAACCAATCTTGACAGCAATTAAAGCAAAACTAATCCGAATGCTATGCTTTGGATCAGTAGCCTACGTGGGAAACCTATGCCTATTGTAAATTGATATTTGTATAGCGCACTACTCACCCGCAAGGGTCTCAAGGCGCTTGTACGAATACCGCTGTGGAACCCATCCTGGCTTTCCCTGTGAGGTGTCCACTCCTGGGCACCCCCAAGGTGGAGGCCAGGCATCCTTAGCGTTGTGAGGGCCGTTGTGGAGATTAAGCAAGCTATTGCCCAGAGTTGCAGAGTGGGACTCCATGATTGGAATAGGCACCAAGGCGAGAATTATCAGGTCCGTTGAAATTTTGAGCTCAAGACCCGCCGAGGCGGGGAATTGAACCCTGGTCCCGGGCTAGACCTCTGCATCAGGGTCTGCCGCTCTAACCATTGAGCCACACTTCTCTATTAATGAACAACACCCAGAGCCAAGTCGTTCACCTCATATTTCACCCCCCACAGAATATGTCACCTGCACAAATTCGCTTAGAAATCAGGCTACAAGAACAAGGGCTTGTACAGCAAATCATACTACCCAAGTATCTGTTTCTTTAAGAATGGTCCCCCAAATACATTAAAAGCACTAACTTGGAAAGAGATTCAGGATAACATTCAAACATACTGGCGGGCCCATGTGAGAAGTGAGGCCTTAGAAACGCTGAATTTGCAACACAACCTCTCACCAACAAAGGACGTGCTGCCGCCGAGGGCCCCAGAATCTAGCTCACTGTCATGCATGCTGTGTCAGGGGCTGGAAGAATCTTTTTTGTATATACTGTGCATGTGTCCCACTTTGCAATCTGCATGCAGAAAGCTTCTACATAACCTTTTTAACACTAACAGAGTAATAACATGCCCTCAAGCCCTGCTTTTGTGCTTACTAGCCCAGAGTACCCAAGTAATAGCTTGCATGGTAAAATGTATAATCATTGTGGGGAAGCTTTTTAAAATTGGTGCACAACTTACCTGAAGAACTTATTCCTAAATACTCCCCCATCCTCCACTTGCACTTCCCACACACTGACACTTTTACTCATGTATGTGTACCATCATTAAGGACAATTACTGAAGAGATCTCCTGACTCTCATGTGCTTTTTTATCTTTCATCATTCAGGGGTAATAATAGTAGCAATGTGTGAATATTGCAATGAAAAATCAGGGAACAAACTGCACTGTGATGTATCTTTCTCTATTAGAAACCCCTTTATATTAGTTTCAAACAGGATACTTACATCATGGGCTGAGAACATCTGCAACATCTTGAATTTGGAAACTTAAGCATCCTCCAATGGAAAGAGAGCCATCTTGGATAGGGCTAGTTATAAGAGCTATTCATGAGCTCATGAAATAGTAATTTTTACTCCTATGCTATCCAGCACTTTCTGGAGTTGGAATAACAATTATAACCCCTACGCTGTCCAACACTTTCCACAGTTGCACTCACTGGAGTGTGAATAGTAATTTTCCCCCCTACGCTATCCAACACTTTCCCTACTGTGTACTCACTGGAGTGGGAATAGTAATTTTTCCCCCACGCTATCCAACACTTTCCCTACTGTTGCACTCACTGGAGTGGGAATAGTAATTTTAACCCCCTCGCTATCCAACACTTTCCCTACTCTTGCAATAATTGGAGTGGTAATAGTAATTTTAACCTCTTCGCTATCCAACATTTCCATTACTGTTGCACTCACTGGAGTGGGAATAGTAATTTTAAACCCCTCAGCTATCCAACACTTTCCCTACTGTTAAACTCTCTGGAGTGGGAATAGTAATTTTTAGCCCTACGCTATCCAATACTTTACCCACTGTTGTACTCACTGGAGTTGTAATAGTTATTTTTCTTTTTTTTATTCTTTTTTTTTATTATACGTAACATCCAGTAGACAGAATTCTTCCAATTGGCATACATATTAATTTAAAACTAGCCATTTTCAGTCCCGATACGTTGTCTAATTAATAATTGAGGCACCACATTCGTGAACAGCCCCCCACATGTCAGAAATGTCACCCTCCCTAGTAATCCTCTCCCAAACCTTCATTAGTCTGTTCTTCCGGTGGTTCACAGATATTCCTCCTGAATGCATTCCAGACTCCCCAGATCTTACTCCATTTTCGAGGGCAACCTCGATTGATAAATACCGTTCTTTCTGTCACCATTGCCGCGTCCCTGTTTGTACACCATGCGGTGAGGGTCGGCACTTCCCCTGCCCCCACTTCTGTGCAATATTCCGTTTAGCAAACATTATCCCCAGCATTGCCGAATCTTGCCCAGGGCGTGTAAGGTCATTGGGTTCCCACATATTTAACAAGCATCTCCTGGGCTCCGGTATTAACGACACCTCCGTTGATTGTGAAATCGTCCTCATCACTTTTGCCCAGTACTCTTGAATCTTCGGGCATTGCCATGGTATGGTAAAAGGTACTCTCCTCCCCGCAGCCCCTCAGGCAGAATGGGTGTGACAGTCTACCTATTGTGTACAGGGTGACTCTGGTGTAATATGCCCGATGCAGAATCTTAAGCTGCACCAACCTAAGGCGTGAGGGAATGCCTACCTCTCTCAGTGAAGCCAGCTCCTCCTGCTATGCTGTGTCGTCAATGTCGCCTAGCTCGTGCAACCATTTTTCCCTAAGAGTTGCCGTGGGATCTGGAAGGTTGTTAATTAATTTACGGTAAGTCAATGATGTGGCCTTCTTATACATACATTCCGTCAGTAAACTATCTTCAAGAGGTGAAGCCTCCAGGACCTCGGTACCAGGTGGTAAGGCTGCTGTCAGAGCATGCCTTATTTGCGTGTCCCTAAATATTTCTGCGGGCGCTAGCTCATACTGTTGTTGCAGGCGTTCAAATGTTACCACTTCCCCCTTGTGCCACATGTCCCCTACCGTGGAAATGCCAATAGCGTCCCACTGAGGAAAGCCCTTACTCTTCCTAAGTCGTCCCAGTTGTTTCGTGTCCCAAAGGGGGTGAGTTGGGTTATTATACCATGACAGCCCAGTCTAACCTGTGCCGCATGCCCTATAGCAACTGTATGTTTTGCGGGTCCTACTAGTGACTTGGCTGGTAAAAAACCTTTACAACGCAACTTTTACAACGTAGTGCCTTTACAACGCGGTATTTACAATGCAAACCATTACAACGCATTGCGCTGGAGGGCGCTCTAGGATAGGGAATAGATTTAATTTACTATCCAACACCTTCCCTACTATCCACGTGGACTGGAGTTGGAATAGTAAATTAAACTATTCACTATCCAGCACCCCAAAGCACTATGCGTTGTAAAGGCATGCTTTGTAAAAACAGCGTTGTAAAAGCATGCGATGTAAAAGCATGCGTTGTAATGTCATACATCCGACTTGGCTTGCTTCTTGTCACAGAGGGCAGACAACATATTTCCTGACCCCAATATTGATCTGTCTGCCTTAAATGCAGGGTCCGCCTGGGGAGCGTGTATCCACTGGTTGACTACTTTTAGTTGTGCTGCCCAGTAGTATAACTGTATATTTGGGAGCGCTATCCCTCCTTCGTACCAGCCGCGAACCAACTTGGCTTGCGCTATTTGTGCCGGTTTTTGTCCCCATAACAGACTGGAAACCTGGGCCGCTATGGCTTTAAAATAGCTTGGAGGCATACACAAAACGAGGCAGCGCCATCATTTTAAACAGCGCTGCCTTACCCAGCAGCATTAGCGGCAACGTTCCCCAATGTGTTGCATCCCGTTTAAGGCGCTCCAGCGTTGGCAACAGTTTTTTTTTTAAAGAAGTCGTCTAGTTTAGGAGTAATGTAGATCCCCACATATTTAAATGATAATGCTTGTGATCAAAAGTGGGCAGTCTTTAGGTATCAGTGGTGGTGGGCCATGTAGGACATATCGTATGGATTTGGACCAGTTAATAGTGTAGCCCGATGTCCATCCAAAGAGTTCACATATGTTCAGGAGGACCAGTATGGAATGCCTGGGAAGCATCAGATATAATAGGACTTAGTACGCATATAGCGAGATGCGATCTTCCCACTCTACCGTCCAACGAATACCTTTTATACCAACGAATCCACGCCGCCAATGGCTCAAGCACCAGCGCAGAGAGCAGCGGAGACAGGGGACAGCCTTGGCGGGTGCCCCGTGCCAGAGGGAAGTCGTCAGAGATGTGCCCATTTAGCCGTTACATGAGCTACCAGATTGGCGTCAAAGGGACGGACCCAAGCGCAAAATTTAGGGCGGAAGCCCAAGTGATTAAGCACCGCGAGCAAGAACGGCCACTCGACCATATCGAATGCCATTTTAGCATCCAAGGAGAGTAAGACAGCCGGCTCTTGTAAATATGGGATACGTGACATCACTCCATGCAGGCTCTTCAAGTGTAGTGCAGTATTTCTGCCAGGCATAAAGCCGGACTGATCCGGATGGATCAGGGTCGGGAGGTATGGTCTGAGTCAGATCGCCAGCAGTTTTTTAAGCATTTTTGCCTCTGCGTTAATCAGTGATATTGGACGATAAGAGGTGCATTCCTCAACAGGCTTTCCCAGCTTGGATATCACCATTATTGTGGCCAGTCGCTGATCCAGTGGCAACTCGCCGCGCTGCAAACAGTCCGGTATACATGTGCAGCATATGTGGGGCAATAGTCCCCGCCGGCATCTTACAGAGTTTAACAGGGATGCCGTTAGGTCCCGTCGCCTTACCCGATTATAATGTCCCGATTGTCACCTGTAACTCCTCTATCGTGAGGTCCGCCTCAAGTGTGAGGGCTGCGTCTGGGGTGAGCCTGGGCATGTTAATATCTTTTATGTAGGACAGTGCCTCTTCTACTGTCATCCCGGAGGATGACGTATATACCTGTTGGAAATGTTGTGCCACTGTGTTTACTATTGTGTGCGGGTCTGTTGAAATTTGTCCATCTTCTATCCAAATCCCTGCTATCCACCCTCCACTCTGTTCCCTTTTATCTAGCCACGCCAGAAGCTTCCCTGCTTTGTCCCCGGTTTCATACATCTTATGTTGGGTGGCTGTCAAACGCAACCTGATGATGTCCTCAAGGAATGCCCTGTGCCGTTGCTGTGCCAGACACAATTTCTGGGACGTAGCCGGTAGGGGTCTCTAGAATGTTGGGCTTCAGCTTCATGTAGTACCAGTTCTAAATCATGCCGTTGCTGCTGGTACTCCCATTTGTGCCCCGCAACAGAGACAATGGCCTGTCCTCTGAGGACCGTTTTATACGCTTCCCACAAAGTGGTTGGAGAATCGACTGACATAGCATTCTCCTGGAAGTGGTGTTTTGTCATGGAAATGACGGCTTTTTTGATTTGTGGGATATGCAAGTAGCCCGGAAAGATGGGGTAGGTACATCGCCTAGCCGTGTGGTGGTAAGTATACTGCAGTAGCACTGGGGAGTGGTCAGAGATACCTCTGGGTCTTATCTCTATATTGTCAATATTCTTAAAACAATCCGCAAAGGCAAGGAAGTAGTCTATCCTAGATAAACTATTGTGTACTCCAGAGTAAAAGGTGAATTGTTGTGTCGTGGGGTGGTACCATCTCAACACATCAGCTAGCCCAAGCGCTTCCATGAAACCCCCAAGGCGGGATACGCAGGGCGCATGAGCATTCGCGGGTTGCTGGTCCAGATTAGCAACTAAAGTGGCACTAAAGTCCCCCCAATCATCAGTTTCCCCTCCGGAAGATCAAGCAGAAACTCACTAAGAGCTGGAAGAGTTATTCCATGCAATGCGGGAGGAATGTAGACGGAGTCAATGTTTATAGAAATGCCCCTCTGTGTTCGTCGGTTTTTGTATTAAGCACTGTCAGTGGGGAGTGCTTCTTAACTAAGATACCCACGCCTCTGGAGCCAGAGGAGAATTCCGAGTGTACTATCATTTTAAACCCCGACCTGTCCAATGCCCTTCATGCACTACCAGTGAGGTATGTTTCATACAAGAGGGCCACTGTTGGGGAGCATCGCTTCAAACTCTGTAGAACTAAACCTCTCTTAATTTTGTCACCCATGCACATTCCAAGTAAGCAGTGTCAGGGGCGTCATCTGGGCTGTGGGATACTGTCCAGGGTCAGAGGCTGTTTGAGGTTGTGCTGTCATACTTGATAGTAAGTGCTATTAGCGTTGGGGACCCCCATATGCGCCATGGATTTTGTACAATGAGGGAGAGTGCGGTATGCCTGAAAGTGCCACTAGAAGCCAACATAAAAAACAAACCTAACCACAAAAACAAACCCATCCCCACCTCCCCGACCCCCGCCTCCCAACAGTTGGAAGAGACTGTCTCCACCTTCCATTCTCAGCCAACTCCCTCCCTAACCCCGAACCTTTCTGAGTTAAAGAACGAGTAACAAAGAGGAGCCCCTTAAGGTTTTGCTTCCGGTGTCTCTTAGGGTATGCATCGACCACAGAAGATAAGTGCAGCCGTGACATCCCACCTCGTACAATGTGGGGACAGGACCTCCTCCGTTGTACTTGCGTTTGTTCAAATATTACATTTTGGGTAGCCCATAAAATGTACAGAAAATCACAAATAACCAAAAAATTAGAACTTTCCCCCCAAGCCATCCACTCCTTGCCTCCCTGCCACAGGGACTCATGACTGCCCGCCTCCCCAACTTAGCAGAGTGCTCAGTCCCAACCCCGAAAGAGTACTTGCGTGTAGGAGGTGAGAGGTCAGAGGACGGTCGTAGTCCTTCCCCACCCCAAAGACTGCTTGGTCTTAGAGTTTAGTCTATTTCTCGCAGTAGGTAAGTCCGCGTTCGTGCCACCGCACCTCACCCAATCTCAGTGTCCAAAGTTCCCGCTCAGCTTCACTCTTTGGCCTCACTTTGTTGCAGATGGTCTTCACCCTGTTGCTGCCCATGGTCCCCGGGGTCAACGGTCATCTCGCCTCGTCATTAGTTCTTCTCCGACCGCTTGGGACCTCCTACTCGGCGCTATCCCTCGATCCAGCCGTGTGCCTCCTCTGGCGTGTCGAAGAACCACGTTTTCCCATCAGCTACTATACGCAGTTTCGCCGGGAATAACATCGAGTATGGCAGTTCCCTGGCCCTCAGCTCTTTCTTGACCTCCATGAAGCTCCTGCGGCGCCTGGAGACTGCCACTGTATAGTACGGGAAGAATGACACTGTTGAGTTCTGAATAAGCAGCGGCGGAGCCACCCTTGGCGTTTGTAATATGGCGTCTCTATCTCTGAAATTGAAGGTGCGAGCCAACAGGTCTAGGGGGAGCCCCAGGCTTGGGCACACCCCCAGGCATCTGTGGGCCCTTTTGACGGAGAAGAAGGTTGACAACCCCCTGGGTTGTAGCCGTGATTTTATGAGGTCCTCCACATATAAGTCCATTCGTGGGCTCCCTTCACTTTCGGGAATTCCCGTAATTCTGACATTGTTGCGGCGAGAGCATCCTTCTTGGTCGTCCAGTATTGCAGCCATGAGTTTGTTCTCTGTCTCCGGATGCTGCACCGTTTTTATCAGGACCGTAGTGGCTCTCGTCAGGAATTTTGTGACTTGCTCGACTTCCGTGACCCTGGCCGTCATTTTTTGAAAGTCTGCCCGCAGGAACAAGACATCTGACAATATCGTTCCCACTGTTGATTGTACACTGGTGAGGGCGATCATTATGTCCTCCAAAGTCACTTTCGGGGCACCTTCCCCCCCCGGGGCCCTGCTCGTCGGGTCCTGCCGCTCAGGCAGCGGCGGGAAGTCTTTGGACTGGGTGGTCGCCGTTCATGGGCCCCTGTACCCCATCTCCTCTCAGACGACTGGGGCGCTCTCCGGTACTAGCTGCCGCCTGCCACAAGATCACCTGCCTAGCACGGCCTGTTGGTGTTCCCAGTGAGCGACCGGGTATTGGTACAATGGCACTGGAGGGCCAAATCAATCAAAGTGGGGGGGGGTGTTCTCTCATGCAGTGCCCCTGCACTACGCACTGCACAAATTTACGTCTACAGCAGCCACTGTATCAACACCTTCAGTTCTCCTGGTGAGTGTGTGGCCTGCCAACTGCTTATTTATAGCCTATCCTTGCTGACACCCACAATTCCTTCAAAAGCATTTCAGGTGCCGCCGGCCTCTAAATTGTGTGACATTCTCCCGTGGTATTACTTTATGGGGGGCCCTCCGACCCTACGTCCAGATCGACTACCGGTCAAATGAGGTCCTTCCCGCTTCCGATCTTCACTGCACGCTGCACCCGCTCTGCCGCACTCACCGGTCACCACCCGCGATGCAGGATCGCTTCTGCCCCGGCTGTCCGCTGATCGCGCCCAGCACGTCTCTGTACTGGAGGGCGCGGAACCCATACCCCCGGGGGGGAGGGGAAAGACGGTCTGCGCTCCTCACTCCCGCACCTCCATGGGTCAAGCCCAGATGCAGCCTTCACCAGCGATGCAGTTTTGGGGCCCCTCACTGCCACGTGAGGCACGCCACAGCGCCTCCGGCGGGTTCACCACCAACTTTATGTCCCAGCTTCAGAAGGGCCTCCGGGCCACCGCAATCTCCGCTTCGCGTCCGTCCCCCCAGGTATCGGATTTGGACCAGAGTTAGTTCTTTTAGATTCCGCCTGCACTCAAGCGTCAGCGACAGTCTTCGGGGTACAATTGTGTTATGGATTATGAGACGGATTGGCGTGGAAGCCTACCGAGTCCTCAGAGCTCTCCTCAGTAGCAGCAATCTCGCTCGGCTGCAAGCCATGCCCCCTGGAATAGTTATTTTTACCCCTACGCTATCCAACACTTTCCCTACTGTTGCACTCTCTGGAGTTGGAATGGTACATTTATAGCCTCCGCTATCCAATATTTTTCTGTATTCTTTTAGATAATGTTGTGTATAATTATTTGAAAAAGATTAAAAATATTGTAGTTTTTAATTTGTTATATATATTTTTATATTTTTATTTATATTATTTCTGTATGTGTATATATGTATTTATAATTTATAAAAATGTTTTTAACAATTTATAAGTTATTAAAATATTTATTTACAAACATTATTAAGTAAGTATATATATTATATTTTATATGTTTAATTTATTTCAACATTATATGTATTAGTTATGATTTTTAAACATTTTCAAATATTTTTAACTATCTTTCTTTTAATTATATGAATTATTTACTTTATTTACTTTTAACATTAAAAAAAAAACGATATTTTTAACAACGATATTTTAGACAACGATATTTTTTGGGGATATTTTTGTACTTACCATGATGTAGATAAGATGTCGATATTATTGACTTCAATATTTTTGTCACAATATTTTTATACCTCGATATTGTGGTACTCGATTTTTTGTCAGTGATTCTTTCTGATAAAGTTATAGGCTTGCAACTATGAAAAGGACTTGAGAATTATCGCTAATAGGAAAATAATGATCTACAGTCAGAAAAATAGAAATCTCATTTGGTGTATTAATAACATTAGGCTCTAGAGTTTAGACAACTATCCAAACCTCAGCATCATTGTGAACTTGAAAAACGATTAATTAAGACATACCACTACTGTGCAGCATGATTGACCACAGGTTTATAATGATTCAATTGCTTGTGTGGGGGAAGGGCTAAAGGTGAACCTATATCTGCATGTACGTAAGGCTGAAGCAATTAACCTAAGAATCAGCTGTTTTCTCTTGAAAATTAATTAAATTGCAGAATAGGATTGGTTATTACTTTATCCAACCACGGTTGAGGTTGCATTCCTACCACAAATCAATGCAAAATCCATCAGCTTTAGTGGTTACGTGTGTCTTGCTTTACTGAATGTCTTCTCTTAAACTCAAATTGGATTCTTTGAAGAACTGGTAGGGAGGTTGGTTAGTCTAGAGAGGAACATGGCTGCAGGCTGATGCCGTCACGGGAGCTCCTGGCGCAGTGCGAGGCAGAAAATCAATATCGGCATGACATAACCCACAGAAGCGCCAACTGAAGAGAATGTGAGGTACATAAGACGCTGTAAGTCTTTTGTAAAATATTTCTGGATTTTAATACCTTTTTTTCCTCACTTTTCTTCTTTCACGTTTGACGCAGTATACACACTTCTCAACACCACATGGGGCAGGAAACGGCTGATTACACTGGATTCTGGGGACGCCGGACTGAATTGTGGAGGAGGATAGGGGCCACAGTAACTCTGATTGGCTTCTGGGCCGGGGCAGAGACAGAACTGCGCGCTGGCGAGCTGCAAAACCCCGAGAAGGCTCCACAGCACAGGGCTCTTTTCCCGACTCTCCGGCGAGCCTTTAGTAGAAGAGAGGTTTGGCAGATGGAAAACAAGCCTCTTCTTTTTTGTACTGAGTTAGTTTCAGAAAACAAGGGATAGAGACAGGAGGATAGAGAGTCTGCATTCGTAGAGGAGCAGCTGAGGTCGGGAACTCCGGCTGGGCTACGAAAAGCTATCAGTACTGCACCTGTCAAAGGAATGTTGGTCCCCCCCCAAGAAATAGATAACAGTTGCGCTCTCAGTTTGAGGCGAAAAACAGAGGAAAAACAGTTGTGGACGGGAAAATAGATGGAGAAGTACCCCTAGTTACCCCTAAAAAAATGCTATAAAGTCTGGGGGGGAGGGGAAAGCGAAGTGAAGGTAAGGCTGTGTGCTTACCAGTTAAAATAAACTCTTTATTAAAATCTTCTTTTAAAATAATGGAGCAGGTGGTGACCTCTTAAAGGGGGCAGCAGGGAGTCAAGCAGATCCCCCTACTTCAGTTGGAAAATCGATACGCACCACTAATGGTGGTTGATGGGGGTGAGAAAGAGGCATTTCAATTAAACGAGCAGGTCAGGGCAGAAGAAACACCTAATAAAGGAAACCCGCCTTCCGTTATAGGGTCACCCCCACTACAGAATCCATACCAGTGCATGGTAGTGGCAGTGCCTTGGATGGGAGAAATACTGAATATCCTTTAGGGGCAGAGGGAGGCAAGACTTATTTGGAATCAATGTTATTAAGTTTAAGAGAAGATTTATTTTCAAAATTCGAGATTTCTGAGACTAATCAGAGAGGGATACATGATAAGTGCAAGGTCTTAGAAGGAAAACTGGACGAGATAGCATTGCGAACTGGTGTCCTGGAATCTGAAGTTAAGGTTCTCTCGGAAGCTGTATTGGAGAACACCAAAGATCTCGAGAAGTTAAAAGTCCAGAACAAACCTTTACAAGAAGACCAAGAGAGGTGAGAGATGCAGGCAAGGCGGAATAACCTAAGAGTTCTCAAAATTCTGGAGGGTGCAGAAGGGGGAGATATTAAGGCGTTTTTTTCTAAAATCCTCAGAGAAGGTATTCTCAAGGACAGACTGGATATAGATCTGGACAAGGAGATTCAGAGAGTCCACAGAGACCCTTTTAAGTTGCACCCTGCCAGAAAAGCTCCAGGGAAAATATTGATACATTTCCTCACTTATGCAGTTAAGGAATTGGTGTTGGGGAGAGCTTTAAAAGACACTACAATTTGAATCGGTTAACTATCAAATTAGGTCGGATCTTGGAAATAGAACGTCGCAAAGGCAGTGTGACCTTGGAACTAGAATGCCTGAGTTGAGGAGTTGGGGGCACAGGTTCAAATTAAATCTCCAGCCATGCTAAAAATATTGCCGCAAAACAAGATGTATAATTTTATCTCCCCAAAGGAAGTTGATACTTTCTTGACACAAATGAATAAGTAGATCAGACTTAGATTAGATTAGATTTAGGGATGTGAAACTGATTAGACTAGATCAGGGGGTGATAGTGGGTGGTAGGAGTTTGGTGTGGATAATAGTAAGGAAAATATATATATATATAAAAGTAGATAAATAATAAAACAATTCAGTGGAATTTGATATAGTTTAATATGTATGTGAGGGTTTATTCTAGGAGTGGATGCCTCTAGCTGCAAAGGGAGGGTCCCGAAAGGCGGTTGTTAATTGCCGAGGGACTAGTAGGAGGGTTCCTTATGGGAAGGTGGGTGGGGGAAGCACAGGGTGTTGGGAGCAAGGGGAAAAAATAAAAAAATTAGTCCTCATACAAGTCATAAAGTTTCAGAGTTGCGAGGGAAGAGTTTAGGGAGGTGTAAAGATGGATAGACTAAATAAAGTTAAATTATTAACATGGAAAGTGAATGGATTGAGGAGTAGGAGAAAGATGTCCCTGGTCATTGAATTTTTGAAAAATAGTGAGGCACATATCTGTCTTTTAGAAGAGACTCACTTAGAGGCCCTTGAGTGCAAAAAGGGTTTTAGTAAGGTCAGATGGATCCAGGAGGTGCTTTGTTCAAACCAAAGAGGAAGCACTAGGGAAGTAGCGTTGATTATAAGAAGTAATGCAGAAATAAATGTGGTAAAACAAGAAACGAATCAGTCAGGGAGATGGTTGTCGGCTATAATGACAGTTTGGGGTACACCTTTAGTTTGTGTAGTATATAATGGGCCAAATGAAGATAACCCAGGGGCGCCTTCAAAACTTGAGGTTAGCTTGTTGAATACAACCGCGCCAATAATTGGGGGGATTTCAATCTGGTTTTAAATAAAGAAATAGATCGCACCTCGAAAGTAAAATACAATAGCTCACCAAAAATGTTTGCTAGGTTAACAAATATAATCAAAGACTTCAATCTGCTTGATATTTGGAGAAGCAAGAATGGGGAAACTAGAGATTTTACGTTCTATAGTAAAAAGTATAAACATCATTCGAGAATCGATTATTTTCTCATAGATCAGGCGCTGTTTTCAGAAGTGGAGACAATAAATCATATTCCTGCTATATTATCAGACCATTCAGCAGTAGCTATGACCCTGGGGCTTAAGTAAAAAGAGATACAAAAAAGGTGGAATCTAGATAGGACCATATTATGAAATGAAGAAGTGATTATGGAGATAGGAGATAAAACGGATGAGTACTTCAAGCTTAATATTGGCACAGCTAAGGATCAGATAGTGTGGGAGGCTTTTAAAGCCTATATAAGGGGATACTAAACTATACTAAACTCTATAATGATAGGAAGAAGGAAAGTTCTGAAAAATTAATAAGTAGATAGGATAAGCAAGATTAAGGGGGGAGAAGTAGAATTACAGAAAGCATCAATGGAGACTTTAAGCACAGTGCCATGCTTAGAGAAAGAGTTGGAGATCTTACAGGCTGAATTTCAGGCTAATTTAGATAAGAAGCTTTTGGATAGGTAGAAAGCTAGTAAGCTTCAGCATTTAGCATACAGAGAGAAATGCAGTTCTTTATTAGTGTGGAAGGCGAAAACCGACAGGGCAAGGAACCTGATAAAGAATTTAATCAAAAGAGGGTCAGGAGGAATTATATATGCGGATGATGAAATTCGTGAGGAGGCCGGAAGTTTTATGAGTGATCCGTATAAGGAGGACATTAGACCAGGACAAGAGGTTGTTCAGGAGTGGTTAAAGTTAATAACGCTCCCTCAGTTGACAAAAGAGTATAAGGTATTCTTGAAAGGAAACATTATTGAAGAAGAAATTAGAGCACAATGCAAAAAATGGTCAGGGGAAAAGCTGCAGGCCCAGATGGGCTTCTGATCAAGTTATATGTAGGTATTTTGGATAAGGTAGTGCAAATTTAAAAAAAATCTGTTTAATAAAATCTATATTGGAGGAGAAAATACACCAGGTTCATGGGCACAAGCCACGGTGACCCTGATATTAAAACCAAATAAAGACTCTCAGATGATAGAGTCCTATAGACCAATATCTTTAATAAATTCTGATTATAAGGTCTTTACAGGTATACTGGCAGCAAGGGTGGCAAAGGTTATAAAGGCGGTAGTTCACACGGATCAGAGAGGTTTTATACCAGGGAGGCAGCAGAATGAGCTCACTTTTCAGGTTATAGGGGCCATAAATATGGCCGAAGTAAGGAAGACTCCATTGACAATACTAGCAATAGATACTGCAAAAGCCTTTGACCAGGTTAACTGGGTATATTTGTAGGAGACACTAAAACGTTTTGGTTTTCCTAACAATTTTGTTTAGGCGATAAAGAGTTTATATTTTAGCCCTAAAGCGAAGGTGTTGGTAAACGGGGCCCTGACAGATTGGTTCAATATTTCAAGAGGCACTAGGCAGACGTGCCCTTTGTCACCACTTTTATTCAATTTGTATATTGAGTCATTTGTCAGTTGGCTCAGGATTGATCCTACTATTCACCCCTTTAAAATCGGAGAGCTAGAACTTAAACTTGCTCTTTATGTAGATGATCTGCTCTTATACACGGCAAACACTGCAGAGGCAATCCCTAGACTAAATGAGAAGGCAGAGAGGTTTTGTGAAGTCTCGGGGTACAAAATTAATAAAGAAAAAACTGAAATAATGGAATGCAATCAAGTAAGGGGAAGTCAGGGGGTAAAGAACCAAATGAGGTACTTAGGGGTTCAGCTAGTGCAGAAACGATAGGATATTCCTAAAGTTAACTGGAAGAGGGTTTCTAGAGAGGTTGTCAGTTTACTTACATGATGGGCTAACCACCCTTTGAACATCCAGGGGAGGGTTAATCTTGTAAAAATGACAGTCTTACCTAAAATCTACTTTTTATATAATTCAGTCTCACTGCTTTGTGGGACAGAAGATATAGCTAAGTTACAAGGCAAAATAGGTACCTTCATCTGGGCAACGAAAAGTCAGAGAATAGCCTGGATAAAGTTAAGAAGAGGTCTCACAGTGGGTGGGTTAGCATTACCAGACCTACTCACATATTGTTATGCTTTTCACTTTAAAAATGTTAGGATGTTTGCTAATAAAACATATTCCTCATCATTAGGTTTACTGTTTGAGGCCATGTTAAAAGATGTGGTGCAAGGGAAGAACATTTCCTATATAAGTATGGAGACCCGAAGATTTACAAAAAAGTCAGGCAAAACATTTTGGTATCTGCCTTAAAGATTTGGATGCATATAAGAAAGAGAATGAAAATTCCATACTATGCAGCGCAGGCCCCTATTTGTGAATCTCCCGGCACCCTGGAATGCCTACAAAACCAACTCAGTCAGCCTCTAAAAACGGGAGGTATAAGGTGCTGGGGAGACCTGAAAGAGGAATCTAATGTTATAAGTTGGGAGGCGCTCAGCAGGTTAACCGGAGGAACATTGACGAGGTTTAAGTTTTATCAGATATCCTCTTGGTGGGCGACACAGAATTGGCATAAGGAGGAGGTATACTGGAAATCGGATTTAGTTACTATGATGGGCACATGGAAAAAGAAAGTCTCGTTCTGGTATTGGGCCTTACTGGACGTCGAGGATGATGGGGAAACTGAAGTTATAAGATTGTGGGGTGAAGAGTATGGAAAAAGTGAAACTGATGTATATAAAATATGGTCTGGCTCTTTTGTTATGTTGCAGGCTATAGTAAAACCAGCTGCACTTAGAAGAAATCATTTGTACACTGCCTACAGAGTGTACTGGTCTCCTAAAAAGCTATCCAAGGTGAAAGGAAACACATATAGTTGCCCCAGGTGCAAATATCCAGCAGCAGATGATAAAGATATGTTCACGGAATGTCCAAGAATTAAATCTTATTGGATGGAGGTATGTGAATTTCTGGAAACTGTGCTGGAGAGTCCGATGGAAGTAAGTACCAGCTTGGTTTTCTTTGGTCTATTGAATGACCACCATGTGAATGCACCTGGATCTAACTTCGTGTTTTATGTGGTAATTCTAGCAAGGTGAGAAATTTGTAGGATGTGAAAATCAGAAACTCTCCCGACTTCCGCTGAATGTTTGAAGAATATCATCTACACTAGTGAATCAGATATGGTTTGTGATCAAAGTAGTAAATTTAAGATTTGGGCTGCTTTGTTGAACTGGAGGGTGAAGGAAAGTGGGTGCAATGATTAAGCCAATTTACCGTTGGTCCTGGCCTCCTAAGTAACATAGCGGTGCCCCAAGGAAGATGAACAGGAGTGGGAGAGGGTAACGGTATTATCTTGGAGGGAAAGCCACCTTTCTCTCCCTTTGCCTCTCCCAAGAACTGGTAAATGTTGGCATGGAGAGATACGAGGAATCCCAATAAGGGTTTTGGCAATATGAGGAAAAAAGCTTGTTTGATCAATATTAATAACAGCCTTTATCAGACAAATTGTTGACAAAGAAGGATCATCTGAAAATGGTAATAAGGACTAAACTCGGGTAAACTAAACTCTTAGATGATATTATGAAAGGAAGGATTACCCAATATTGCTTAACACCCTGGAGCCTCTTTTCACACACAGGCAATCTTACTTAGATTCCAATTTATAACTGTTATAATTTACCTATTTGGCACATTCCTCCTCCCCTCCTGTCTTGACCCAGGTGGACTGTGGCAAGAATCTGTTGGCCAGAAAGTTCTACAGCTGACTCCAGGTGACTGGAACCTGTGGTGGTGTATAGAAGCAAATAGAGAATCTGCTGAACTGTACCAGTGTCATCTCTTTGTAACACTGGCGACAAGGATGAGAAGGGATTTTCTTTGATTTCATCTTCAGTACCGTCCATTATCCAGTTCAAGGGTCTCAGTCTGCCAGCTCAGTGAATAATCAAGTGTTGTGTTGAAACTATTAAACATATCTTGGGCCTCATTTATGAGTTATTGCCGTAGGGCAGAAATGCGCCGTATCTATAAGATATGGCGCATTTCTGTCCTTTTCTCCTGCGCTGGCGCAAAATGGGCTGCCTGCACCAACGCAAGCACATTTGCACAATGGTGCAAGGGTGCCTGCGCTGTGGGGATGATTATTTTTGTACAGGAAGGGAAACCTTCCTGTACAAAAATGATCACAAGAGGCTTTTCCTCTTTATATGTGTGCTGCAGAATGCAGCACACATAGAAAAAGGAAAAATGAAGAGAAATAAAGCTATTTCTCCCCGTTGTGCATCCCTTACCCCTCCCCTGGGGAGGTGTAAACTTTTGGCACTGCCTCAGATTTACGATTTCTCGTAAATCTGGGGCAGTGTCAAAAGGCCATGGATGTTGCTGGGTACGCCCACCAGCAACACCCATTGCACGCCCCTTTAACAAAGAACACTGCGTTAAAGGGACTGATATTTATCAGGCAGCATTAAGCCAAAAAAAGGTGGCTTAGTGCTGCCTGATAAATATCACGCAGGCTTCTGCGCCACGGAACGTCACAAAAAGTGATGTTCCAATGGCGCAAGGGGCCTCATAAATGAGGCCCCTTGTGTCTCTGCTCAAAATGTATTTAGAGCAAACCATTGTAGTAGTAACTTCCGTGACTTACTTTGGTTTTAATAATACAAATATGAGCAGGATTCTTAATTACATGAAACTTTTTTTAAGGCATTAAACATTTTTTAACCAAGTGAGAGTACTCCTACAAATGTTGAATGTGAAAAAAAGTGAATAAGTGTTACTTGTGATATTAATCTTGAAAGGGATATATTAAACCATGAGGGCACTAGTAGCTCACTCGATTTTCAACCACCATTTAGCCTATTTTTGTGCACCTGTGTGTTTTTTTATATAGCAAATTATCACCCGTAAGTAATTGTGACAAACAGTGGGTTTCAATGTTCGTTTCTTAATCGCTTTGGCAATATATATATAAAATTAGAGCAGTGGATGAATCAAAATCAATTGTAGCAGATTTTTAAAAATGTATTGAATAACATGTTACCTCTCTACCAAATATAAACCCACATCTCTCAACAAATATGTTATTCCCCTTACAATGAAATTGAACGATTTAAGTAGACTTTGCCTTTGTTTTTCTTCTCCATCAGGTCTGTTTTCTCCCACAAGTATAGTATTTGTTCAGTCTGGTTTGATTTTCCACTGTAAGTCACGATCTTATGTCTGAAAAACATCTACTCATATGAACATGTTTATTTGTGGCCTATTACATATCTTGTGGATTCGTTGAAAATAAGGTGCCTGCAAACTGTAGACTTCGAAACTCGTGCCTAATATGCGTTTTACTTCATGTCTTTCACATTGCAATATAACGAAAAACCTTTTTCTCCATCAATGTTGAACTAATGAGTCAAACGTTTGCCTTTTCCACTTAGAAACATCCTTTAGTATTTTAGTATTTGAACAAAGGCCTTCTTTTCTCGTTGTCCTTGCTCTTTCTAGCCGAACTCCTCGAGGTTACCCTATTGTCCTGGCTAATTAAGTGCTTGCACTCTGAACGCCGACAACAAATTGCAATGACAGTACTGGTAAAAAGCGTTGTGAACGACCTAGTGCCCACTAGGGACTGCAGAAAAACTGACAAACTCTTTCAATTTAGAAATAGAGAGCAGAATTAAATCCAGGCCTTTTCCTGAATGTATACTCTTTATTCACAAAGATGCGCAGTTTTGTTTCCACAGACTTTTAAAGATTACTCCTTTGTCCAAGCTTTTGGGTACATATATCTCTTTCAACATTTGTGTGGCAGCACAACGCTGTAAATGGACAATCTCATTGTTCCTAGAAGGCTGGGAAAAGAAGGGCCCTGTCTGCCAAATCCACAAACTCGGATAGAACAGGGATGCTGCTTTAAGCCTCCTAATTAGGAAACACTGGCTGAATCAAATCTAAAGAGAACCGTTCGGCACAATAAACAGACATTTCTCTTCTTCTGACTGCTCTCATTTGAATGTTTATGTTTTTGGTCTCAGGCAACGGTGCAGAGTGTATTCAGGGTGAAACTTCATTCCCTGGCTAGATGTAAATCCTCTGAGCAAGGGATAAGGGACACGTCTCGTAAAATTAAAGACAGGAAACCAAAAATAAAGACGGTCTCTAAGGGCATCTGAAGGGTGATGGGAAAAGGATTAACACCGCAAGCACGTATTGTTAAGGGATGGCTGGTAAGGAAAATAAAATCATCAAACGTTTACAAATAGTGTAAAAAAAGCCCAAACATTTTTTTTTTTTACATATCAAGCAATACCTTCCTCGCTTTTCCAGGGTACAGGTGTACACCAGGTGGAGCCTGGGAAGTGATGAGAGACAGGAGTTAGAGAAAGTTTGTATCGTTGTTGCTTAGTCAGATGGTGCCTTGGGGAGGTGAAACTACCTCAAAACACTAAGGAATATCGCGAGATGGGCATGAGGCGGTAATGAAGGCCAAAAAAGTGAATATTTTAAAAGGCTCATTCCAAGTTTAGTGTAAATGATGCTTGGAGAAATGTTCTCTGGGAGAACATGTCAGAAAGAGGGAACTCATGCAGCCCTTATTTTATTTCATAAGCCATCTGTACTTGTGAACACACCAGGATTCGTGAAGGAGTGTTTCACCCATATGGTGGCAATTGGTTTCACTGATTCTTAGAGGTTTTACCTTTGCTTTAGCAGCGGCCTTAATGACTCGCGGGTAGTGGGGTGGGCGAAGGGGGTCGCGGAGGGGAGGCGTTGGCGCACAAGGGTCATGATTGCGGTAGGGAGGGAAAAAAATGTAATAAAAAAATCACTTACATTGCTGCTGCCCGGTCCAGCGTCGCTGCTCCAACTCTCCTGCTTCCGATTTCAGGAATAGGAAGCAGGCAGCCAGGCTCTGTCCCCTAAGCCAATCGCAATGCTGCATTGCAGTTTTGTGATTCGTCTGAGCTCTGTGACACAGTGCTCAGCCAGGGGATGTAGGGATTGCACTGTTCTCCATGCAGGCTGTAATTCAGGCTGCATGGAAAAGTGGGAAAGTGAGATATGACTGGTTTGGGAGGCCCGAGAGGACTGACCAAACAGTCACCGCGCACTTTCAGGAGTGGGCAAACCACTCCTCCACTGCCCTGCTCACAGAGCAGCCCTTCTCTCCAGCAAAGCAGCCAAACATAAAATGATAATAACTAAAAGTTATTATAATTTTATGTTTTTGCTTCTGCACTGCTTGAAAGCGGAGGAGCCACCCCTGCTTTGTGGTTGTACTTGATTCACATTGTAGGTTCACTGGGCGTGCTTCCTATCACTCAATATTTGTTATATATATTTTTTGAACTTTTATGCTGTTTTGATAATAATAATAATAATAATCCACATTTGTAAAGCGCAAACAATCACCCGTAAGGGTCTCCAGGCGCTGGGGGCCGTCGGGAAGATTAAGCAAGCTATTGCCCAGAGTCACATGGTGCTGGGCTAATCTGCCGCCAGCGATCAAACTGTGATCCCCAGATGCAGGCGTCAGTCGCCCTGGCCGCGGCGCCACACCTCTCCCTCTGATGATTTTAGGGTCAACAATGTGGCACAATTCGACACTTGTTTTTGAGGATGGTTTTGTGTACTTATCATACAAATAGAGACTGAAACATTGACGAATCAGCCACCACAATCATATGAATTACTCTATGGACTAATAAGCCTTCTTCAGTTTTTGAGATATATGTACTAATTCTGTGGAGAACAAAAAAGTTGATTAGTCTCCTGAATTGTCTTGGATCAACAATGGAATTACGAGAAATAAGGTTTGTTGATTTATCTTCGACAGCGGGAAAGAGTGATATAGTTGACCCATGTGAGAGATTGATATATTATATGATTATTAAAATTCATGGTTAATGTATAAAGAAGTACGCCTAGCTACAAGCTTTAATGTATACATATCCTTTTTTGGCATATAACGAGCATTATGTGTAAGGGATACATCTCTGGTGTTTAATATCCATGCCCTGTTTCTTGCAGGAAAATTGGGATGCTCTACGGTGCTGTATACAATGCTTTGAAAGGCACAAGCGTTTGATAGATAGCTATTGCTCGTCTTTTATGTAGGGAGTCACCAATTGCCAAGATAGAAGGTGGAGAATTTAGTCGGCTGCAGTGTTATGAATGAGCTAAAGCCAGTGCAATAGACAACGTGGGAGTTCCTGGTAGAGAGAACTACCATAGTCTAGTCTTGAGGGCCCAGATTTACGAAAACCTCAACCAATAGCAACTCAGCAATTAAAGTTGCTGCACTGTGTTGCGTGAAATGGAGAAAGCAGAACATCATATCTTCCAAGATATGGTGCTGTTTTCCGCTCTCCTTGCACTTGCCATTGTTAGGCTGCTATGTGGCAATGCACACACCATTGCCCTATAGTGCAAGGCTGTGAGCCTTCTATCAGGAATTGTTTTTGTACTAGAAAGGAAGTGTTCCAGTACAAACTCTATCCTTTAATACGTTTCGTGCTTTGTAGTTGTGCTGTACAAAGCAGGAAAAAGTAGAAAAAACAAGGATAAATTAAAACATTTCTCCTTGTTACACCTGCATTGGGAAGGCATGCGATTTTGTTGCAGATACCTTTCTACTAATGTTTGTAGTTAAGGATTTACATCAAAACCCATGGGTACTTGCATGAGAATGCCCATGTTCCTTCGATGGAACACCCCCTTAATGAAGATAACATAAAGCAGTGCGTAGTGGAACTTTGAGAAACTGTCCATCGCAAATCCTTATTTGCCTTGGATAGTAAATTCCAGCTTAGCCCTTTGCATCTGGGTTGTATTTCAAAAGCAACGCAAACCAGGTGCAAAGCATTACTAAATGTGGTCCGCGGCAAAGTGCCTGGATAACTTATTTAAATGAAGAGATTGGAAGAAATAGTGATATTTTCTCACAATCAGAAAGCAAGAAGAGGCAATGCACATAATGAGATTCTTGAAAGGTTAGTCAGAATCAAAGCAGAAAATTAGTCAGATTTAATCAGAATTCACACAAAATGCAGCTCAGCAACCAATGTTACTGTGCAGGGCTGTATTGTGTGAAAGGGAGAGAGCAGGAGAGAACCATATTTTGCTATGATAGATTGCTCTTTCCCCTAGAGCTAGTGAACCTTAACTTGACTCACAAGATGTCTAGCATAGGTTTTGCACTGGAAGGGTAGTGTTCCTGTACAAGATACTATACTTAGAAATTGATTTAAAACGTTTTCCACTTTGTATGTGTGGTGGACATTATAGCACACATCCAAAGTCTGAAAACGTTTGAGAAAGAAATCTTTTTTGCAACACTACGACTGCCCTGAGGAGGTGTACAATTTTGGTACAAGGTCCTGTCTACATTTTTTTAGTAAATAGGGCTTGTGTCATAAAACATGGGTCGGAACATTGATGTACCACCACAAGGTAGTGCAAGTTGTGCTTAGAGCTACTTTGCAGTAATTTAGGGCTACTTCCAATGCAAAACTTGTGAAAGTAAATCCCAATTCAACATCATTTTACGCTGGTTTGGATCACTTTTGTTATGTAGATCCGGCACAAAGTGTCAGTAAATTTGGTTCCTAGATTTTTGGCAGGTTTGGCAGGATGGCATAGGCCAGCAAAGTACCAAGTGGCGGGCCAGATAGAGGGATGACAGCCAAAGAAGAGGATTTCTGTTTCGTTGCAGTTTAATTGTGAGCAGTAATTACTCATTCGGGAAGCCACAGCTGGCATGTACGTTGAGAATTGTTCCTTAGTATCAGTGGAATTATGTGAGAAACAAATGATGATTTGGGTGTCATTTTCAAAAGATATATTGAATCCAGTGGTCTGAATTAGAAAGGTAGGTGGAGCTGGGCTGCATGAATAGACTTGCAGGACCCCACACTGGACTGAGGTGGAAGGAGATTGTGAAGGAGCTAATGATATGGACTGGGATTGGTCAGTGAGAAAAGAAACTAGCCAAATGAATGTCGACTGATAGATGCCTGGTTACTGGTGATAAACATGTGACATATTAGAATGCAATAGGAGACCTCATCAAATGCTGCAGAAAGGTCAAGGAAGACATCTGCTTCTGAGCCCTCCCGATGTCATCCTAAATGGCAATAGGAGTGATTCTAGTGCTGAAACTGGATTGAATGATATTGAGTAGATTGCAAGTATCAGGATGAAAGGAAAGATAATTGTTATCCTCCTTCTCCAAAATTTTTGAAGAAAGTGGAAGAAGCGATCTCATATGGTAATTGCTCGAAAGCATACAGACAGTAGTAGGCTTTTTGAGTTGCTGAATCACCATGGTTCATTTCCAACTGGGAGGAACCTCAGATAGAGAAAGTGATAGATTGTAGAGCTCAGAGATGGTGGTGGAGATAGCCTTAAGGGCGCTGATCAGAATATGCTGAGGACATGGGTCAAGTGGGAATCCAGACTTAATGGGCAGTCCCGGAAACCCGCGGCTGTACGGTGGGACTGCGCCCCCGGGAGTGGCGGATGGGAGCGGTCAGTCGTGAGATCAAACTGGACACCGGGCGTTACCCATATCAACACCTCTGTCGAGAAGGCCGAGAAGGCTCTTGCAAAGACCTGTCCCCCCCATCTTTTATGGAGTTTCCCCACCTCGCCCATGGCTAAATGCGTCTCCTGAAGAAAGGCGATATGTACATCCCTGCGTTTCAAGTAGGAATAGACATTACCCGGCTTAGCCATGGTCCCCATCCCTCTTATATTCCAGGTCAAAAACCTTATGACATTGTACATTTGCACCATAGTCACAGTGACTCACCTCTCTCGAGAAGGCCGAGAAGGCTCTTGCAAAGACCTGTCCCCCCCATCTTTTATGGAGTTTGCACCATAGTCACAGTGACTCACCTCTCTCGAGAAGGCCGAGAAGGCTCTTGCAAAGACCTGTCCCCCCCATCTTTTATGGAGTTTCCCCACCTCGCCCATGGCTAAATGCGTCTCCCTGCGTTTCAAGTAGGAATAGACATTACCCGGCTTAGCCATGGTCCCCATCCCTCTTATATTCCAGGTCAAAAACCTTATGACATTGTACATTTGCACCATAGTCACAGTGACTCACCTCTCTCGAGAAGGCCGAGAAGGCTCTTGCAAAGACCTGTCCCCCCCATCTTTTATGGAGTTTGCACCATAGTCACAGTGACTCACCTCTCTCGAGAAGGCCGAGAAGGCTCTTGCAAAGACCTGTCCCCCCCATCTTTTATGGAGTTTCCCCACCTCGCCCATGGCTAAATGCGTCTCCTGAAGAAAGGCGATATGTACATCCCTGCGTTTCAAGTAGGAATAGACATTACCCGGCTTAGCCATGGTCCCCATCCCTCTTATATTCCAGGTCAAAAACCTTATGACATTGTACATTTGCACCATAGTCACAGTGACTCACTCGCCCGCCACCCAGCAAGGCCCCACCAGCCCAGTTCCTGAACGTACGCTGAACCGCTCCATTTTGCAAACAACCAAAAATAAAAAGGAAAGTAACATTGCAACCCTGTTTCTGAACAGCTCCCGGACCCCACGGCAGTCTGGCAATGGCCAGCCGCCCAAACATTGTGTAAAGCATCGAACACTAGCTGAGGCCCAGCTCCGAAGAGGTAGGGTACTCATTGGGTGGTGGCAAAGATAAGGGTACTATCCAACACATGTGAGGTGCCCAAGGCGCACCAACCCAAACACCATATGGTCTAAATCTAGCCCCGGGGGGGCAACAGCAGCATCTTCACCTCACAAGGAGTCACTAATAGATGCCAAGCGGTTTCTTCATCAGATAATCTTGTCCGCTTTGTTGGGGTCACCACTGGTAGCGCCACACTGCCAGTATGAGAGGAGTCTGATTCAATCCCTTCAGTTTCTCTTGAGGATCGAGCCCCATCCTGTGACAAGCGTCTCTGGTCCTGCATGATGGCTGCTACCACCTACAGGGCCTCAGCTCTCTCTTGTTAGTTTGCAAGTGTGTCGGTCGATTCGGGGCCACCCGTCTGGGGTGTCTCCTAGGCCTCTTCTTGGTCTCACGTCTCCCGGAGGCCACCACCTGCATCTGCGCCACTTGGGGAGCCCCAGCTTTGTAGGCTTCTAACCATTCCCATGTGAGGAAGAAAAAAGAAAACCTTGCTCTAAATTTATATGCCGCTATTTATTTAGGCGGTCAATAGAACAAAGACTGTTAAGTTCATATGCTCTTAGTGTTTAAATCACAGATTTTGAAATTTTTACACATTCTTTCTAAACATTTCTCCCATGCCTGAGCTGAATATATCATAGATGCAAAACATGTGCAATACGTAAAAGGTACAATGTGATAAGGAACAAATAAATAAATTAATATCACAATTCAACTGTCCTGTCAAATGTCATAAAAAATGTGAGTAAACGCAATACATGACACTCAAATAGAATTACACCAGCAGAACATTGGTTAAACTCCTAATACAAAGCAATTCTAAGGAGCCCTCTGACTTGGCATATTTCTAGGTACTGCAACCACACGGGAAAGATCCAACTCTGTGGGGTGCTCTTTACATCATGCGCCCTCTCCAGAGGTCCAGAATTTTCTGAATACCCTTTGTAGCAAGGAAAAGGAAATGCAGACGCGTTTCCAATCCCGGTCAGTGTTTATGGGATTTTCATCAGGGTTAGGCACTGTGTAACCTGAGGATAAGGTGGTTGCACATGGTATGCTTTAGATGTTATTCCTTTCTCTCAGTTTTCAGGACGGATATGTTTATCCATGAAATGTGAACAAGTTAGGTCTTCATTTGAGTTGCTCGAATGATTTGCAGGCAAAGTTGGATATCAGCTGTTTGCCTCACCGATTGACTTGTGAAGTCTGAAACTTAATTGAATTCTATTTAGGCACTCTCAACCAGACGCGCTGGGTTTTTCAAAGCTGTCTTTCGAGGCCAAAGTGTGTTCCAACCTTCTCGCCGGAAAATTGAGCTTGATTTTCCGGCGAGAAGATTGGAACACACTTTTTCATGGATAAATATATCCAGTGTTTTCGTGACCTCCAATAAGGAGGTCCGTTTCCTCTGAACATCCAAGTGTAGTCAGGGAAGATGGAAACTTTACTATTACCTACAGCATATGGGCCTTCCGTCCGGGCTTTTTGTAGGAGGGTATCTCTGTCCCTGAAGTGGAACCTAGCCACCACTGCTCACGGCGGACTGCCAGATACCGGAGATCTGGCCGGGACACGGTGCAGCCACTCCAAGGTGTAGAAAGTTACCAAGCCCTCGGGCCACCCCAGTGCAGAACCATTGCTCTAGGAAGGATTCCATGTCATTACCCTCAGTGGTTTCAGGTAGAGCAAGAACTCTATTATTATTCCTCCTATTACACTCCTTAGCATCCTCTGCTCTTTGCTTCAGGGTGCGGACACTAGAGATTACTGCACTGGTTCGAGGACCATGATTCTGGACTCTGTGTCCTTTACTCTTTCGGTTAATTTCTTGTGTTCCTCCCTAAGTATGCCAAGGCCCACAGAAACTGTACTGATATCTTGATGGAGGGTGGCCTTGGTGTCAGCTATAGCCTCCAATATTCTTGTCATTGGCTGCTGTACTGGGTCGGCCAGGTCATTTTGTGATTTTTCTGGGGGTGTTTCTCCAGTCACCTGGGCAGTCCCGGCCAGCTTCCCTCGTGTTTTACCTATGACAGCAGGACCGTCTCTGCAGTGCTTACAGGCTTTCGTCAGTCAGCATGGTCACCCAGTTCGTGCCCTTCATGGGCGTATGTGTAAACTCCACCCTGATCGTACCATCGCAGGCTCCGCATGGCGACACTCCACCTGTACAAGATCACTCAAAGAGCGTTCGGTGGTCAGCCTGTCCCCACAGACATTCCTGGCAGTCTGCGCATCGTTGCAGCACAGGTGCTTCTGGCCCATTTCGCTACAGGGCCCTGATAGGTTGTTCACTTGAGAACACCTTGTTCTCTTAAGACCCATGGCAGCTATCTGGGTACAGGGCCCTGCAGTGCTCTCGGTTGCAGTGCGGCTAGACTCTTCCGTGCGGCCAGACCATTCACGATATTCAGTCCCAGTAACACCCTATTGTCTGGTTCATGTTGCCCCACCTCACCTCAGATATCCCTCGTGGTGGCGTCTTCAATATGGCGCAGATAGCAGCGCAGCCACCCGGCAGGATAGCGGAGTGCTCAATAGCCTGCCTGCTGTGCTAAGATTTGTAATGGCCGCCCTATTCTATTGTTTCGGCATCAGAGCTGTAAGTAATTCTCCAGACACATTCTCAGTTTTGCAAATGCATTTCGGTCATCTTAACTCAGCAGATTACCAAGTTGTAGTATGGGTTTGGAGCTTAGACGTCAAAAAGGCAATATTATCAACAGTGGCAGACACCCATTCATTGAATTAGTGGCAGCAGAGGAGTCGACAAATATAAAAGAGAGAGTATTTAGCTGAAGCTATGGCCCTTCTGTTACGTGTATTTTTGGACCATCTCAGGTTATACTCAGAGTTGGGGAGGCACATTTAGAGTATATTGTGTGTGAGATGGAAACAATAAATGGTGGTACCATGTCATCAGGCTAGGAGAAAGGAAAGTGGGAGCTGACTACTGTAAGAAATTAGGGTGTTAACTGGGGGTAATACTCACCTCAAGTAACAACTGCAACCCTTGTCAGAGTGAACCCTTTAAGTCATTAAATTAACCTGAGATCAACTTCAAGTTCAAGAATTTATATAGCGCACTACTCACCCAGAGGGTCTCAAGGCGCTTGGGGAGGGGGTTCATTATTTATCGAATAGCCAGGTTTTAAGTTCTTTTCTGAAGGAGATGTGGTTCTGTGTAAGGCGGAGGTGAGTGGGGAGTGAGTTCCAGGTCTTGGCCGCCAAGTAGGAGAAGGATCTACCTCCCATGGTGGATCTTTGGATACGCGGAACTGCGGCGAGGGCTTGATTGGCGGATCTTAGTTGGCGGGAGGGAGTAGCTATGGAATAGAGGACACAAAATTAACTTAGAGGAAATGTGTAAAGTATTTAGGCAGTCCCAAAACAGTAATAAAGTCAAAACACCACACAAGAAAAATACCAAACCAATTTTGAAATATAGAATACATTATAATAAATAAAATTGCACCAAAATGAAAAAAATCCCATAATTGTAATCAGAGTTATGAATTCTAAAATGTAATAGTGGCAAGAAGCATAAAGCGCCTGTTGCATTCATATGATTGCTCTTGACTGGTACCTAAGTGTAAGTTAAGGCTGACTATGATGGAGTGCGATTTGAATTCAGAACTCAAGTTCGACCCAGTTGGAAGTTTTAACTTTAGACTAAGGGCCAGATTAAGATGCGGGCAGGAAGGGCCCTGACCATCGGTCAGAGCCCTCCTGTCTTGATCGTAATCACCAATTTGTATTCCCTTCCGACCGAGCCAGTTCGATGGGCTCAGTCGGAAGGGAATCTGAATCAGTCTTCCGAATGTCTTACGACGGGCTTAGAGGCCCACAGTAATCCTCCAGCAGGCTCTTTCCGGCTGAGCGATTACGATGGCAGTTTCCCAAAGCCTTTTTGTGCCGGCCTTTCTGGCACAAAAAGGCAATGGGAAACAGCTTTGGGGGCCACCAGCATGGCCCCTATGGGTACAAGGCTGCTGAATGTTGGCCTTGCCCCCCTTTTGATCCCTGCACCCGGTGGCTGGCACCTTGTGGTGCCTGCCTCAGAATACAGGGATGAACTGCATTTTGCTATAAGAGCATCGATTCCGTTCGCAATGCATGCTCCCATAGCAAAGTATAGGATCCTAATTTTTGGAATGGAACCGTCAACAGGAGGTTGTTCGGTTCCAGTTCCAGAACAATGCTGAACGGACTCAGTTCCAGCATTGTAATCATCACCTTAGTCTCAGAAATGGAATTCAACAATCTTCAGCAGGCAGCAGCCTATGGCCAGGAAAGGCTCAAGGTTATTGGATAGTTGTTGGACGAGGTGTCAATGAAGCTGTTAACATTTTGTGTGAAAGATCAGAGTGGGATAAATGTGAATTTTACACCCAGAAAAGATCCCTTGCCAGCTGGGATACTTTTTGTGCCTTTGCCTGGTGAATATTCCTACCCTTGGAGTTAGTCGCGTTTTAGAGCTCGGATACTTCCAGAAGGGCAAGTTTGTAGGATAAAGCCAAAGAGAGCTTAAGGAGCCTGGATACGTTCCCTGCAAGGTCTTTCTGAATTGGATTTGATGCAGCTCTGAGCGGGAGCAACATAAATCCTTGGCCTAGTGGCGGAGCATCTTCGTCGGATCAGCTTGGCAGGTTCGTTCCTTTCTTTTGGAGGTCTTTCAAGCCAAAAAGTTTATTAGTGTCAGCTTTTAGGAGAAGTTAGAAGGAGTACACTTTGACACCAGGCAAGAGTCCAGGACTTTAGGGACAGGCACTTAGGGGTCAAGATTCACTACAGCATAAGCCAGCAGCAGGGTACAGGGCAGGTCCAGTTGGAACTGGTAAGCTCAAAAGTTGCAGAAAAGGCCTTATTTAGCTCTTTGTATCCCTGTAGCTTGAACAGGAGATCAGGCTTATGACCCTGGAGTTCACTTCTTTTCCAGGGTACAGGAAGGAGAGCAGGTCCAGTTTTAGGGTGCTTCTGAGGTCACAGACATCAGACCCAGTCCTCCTCTGTTTTTCCACAGGTTCAGAAAGTGTTCAGAGGAGTGTCCCGTGGGTGCCATATTTATGCCTGGCATCAGCCTGTGGATGGGGCAACTGCTGGTCAGTCCCTAGCCAATGGGGTAGAATTTCCCAAGAGTGATCCTACACACTTTTGCAGTATTTCTTTTGTGCCCTACCACAAACAACACCACAGCTCTCCCTACCTAAAACCTAGATAGCAGAACAGTTCTTCCCCTATCCAAAGCTCCTGTGCCCACCCTAGAGGTGTGGCCCAGAAAATAGGCAACCCCTCTTCTATGGTCACTCAACACCAGGTCCGGGGGGCATCTTATCTCCCACTGGGATTGGTGATTGACTGGCTTGAAGCACAATGAAGGGGGAAGTCCCATGTGTTAGTTACTCAATGAATAAGTGGGAACCAGTAACTACCCTGGTCGCACATCCCTATCAAATTGGAGCCCTGAAATAAATGTTGAACAATGGTGCTCTAACACTACAATACACCTGTTGCCATGATGTGTACATCTGGACCTCAGAGACAAATAATTCTCAGGCCAGATGAATAATAGAAGATACAAAATAGTGGAGCACTCCTCACATGTAATTCGCTACTGTCATCGTAATCCAAAACAGTTTTCCATATCTATTAATGCATCATGGTATACAAAACATTTGTATTTTTTGAGTGGTGTGCAGATGCTCTTTGAAAAATCGACTTCAAACATTAAGATATGTGATATATTTTTTTATATACTTGCTATCAGTATCACACAAATTTATTATACATCACATCATCACTTTAAATTCCATAATTTGTTTGTTACTTGTTTGTACATATAAAAATTTGATCAAAATTATATATACATTGTTGTGTATTTCCTTGATTCACAGGTGCAGTTGTTGTAGTAACCCTTTATGGAAGTATTACTGTTGGTGCCTCATGGATGATCTCAGTCAACACGTGTTTCATCCTTAAAGGACTTTTTTTCAGGCTGACTGATATTGTACATAAAAACTACGTTTAAAGTTTAAACTTGAATAGAAATTAAAAACAATAAATGTGACCTCCCTACACCTGCCTGTAACTGGGTAGCCCTCCTTGAAGTTCATTGAATTCCTGGGCACATCCCACAAGGTCATCCCACCAGAGGCATGGAAAGCTATTCTTCTAAAAGTAACTTTTCCAAAAATATTTATTACAAATTTGACTTCAGCAGTGAATTCGGCTTGTTCTACATATTTCAAAAGTTCAAAAATGTACTTTGTTCCTGTTTTCTGGCTGGAGTGAACAATATTAAACGTAATATTGTATCCCAATGTTTTCCTATGGAGCAGCCACCCCTGCTTCAGTGAAAATAAATTTTAGGGCCTTTTCTCTGTATGGACATGTTCAACATTAAACTTTTACATGCCCCACTTTTAGATACCATGCACTTTACCTTCTAGGCAGTGAGGCCTACTTAGGGATGACTTATTATATGCAAAAGGAGGGATAAGACCTGTCAAAAGGGTTAATTTTAACAGACCAGATGTACAATTTGTACCTGCACAGCTAGGTTGTTCATGGCAGGTCTGCAGCCATGATTACATTGTCACTGTAGTGGATGGTACAATGGGTGCTGCAGTCCACTTGTGACATTTGATTTACAGGCCCAGATACACTTGTATACCATATACTAGGGACTTATGGGAAAGTTAAATATGCCAATCAGGGCTATGCCAATTTCCAATTTATCATGTTGAACTGGAGAGCACAGACACTTTACCTCTGGCTAGCAGGGTTGAAGTGCACATAGTTCTACTGCCCGCAAAAAGTGGGGGCACACCGTACATAACATTGTCATTTCCAACAACTACCAAAAAGCCAACATCAATGAACACAGTGTCCAGTGTGTGACCTGCCAAGTGCCTGGTGTTGAAAGTTTTAGGTCAAGACCTAGAGCCAAAAAGCAAATTGATAAGAGTCTCAGAATTTGTTTTATCTTGGCTGTTTTCTAGATAGAAGTTTAAATCACAATGAAAGTAGCAGTGTTTTGCATAAAATGTGAAACGTAGTTCACTCCCTGAGAGTTAGAATCAGAGCAGTGACTAGAACGCTAGTAAGTTAGTACACCGAAGTAGAAGAGGTCTTAATCAAAAAGAGAAGAAACTTGCACATCAAAATGTCAATCAATCAATAAGGATTCTTGTAAAGTGCGACTACTCACCTGTTAGGGTCTCAAGGCGTCAATAGATTCAATTAGGGCGCAAGTACAAACATTTATGAAAATGATAGCTATATGCCCCCCTCGTTTATGGAGATGATTATTTCTTAAGATCAAAGAACTGTCTGATATAGCAGCGACAAAATCAGAGGAAGAAGAGTAGACAGATGTAAGTAAGAAAGAGATCATCTGTCTGATAGTCCATAATGAAATAGTGGTTGGTAATTCGAAATGAATCATGTCTTAACTAACAGTTAAGATTTAGGGATGGTTTAGTGGAAGGGGGTCAAAGGCTTGACATGAAAAGGAGAAATTTGCTTTATAGCAGGGTCATCAGAGGTTGTATGTTGCATCATAAAGGTTTACCTTGCCATTCTAAAATACAAGAGGCTACCTTGCATCGAAGGCATTTGTGGGAAGCTGATGATTGAAAAAGAGAGAAAACCTACCATTATAGCAAGAAAAAGGGCCATCTAAGAGGATGAGCACAATTAGCACAGGTGTTGCCCTGACTTGTGAGGGTGTGAAGTTGAGTGGAAGGTCACTGATGTTGGTGTTTGCGGGTCTGGACCCAGGATTCTGGCACAGGGTGCTGAGCAGACATCTCCTGTGGGAGAAAACCCCTGAGGAGATAGTATCAACTGGACTGACAATGACAACAAGTAGGTGAAGCCAGGGAGTCTGGACAATGACAAAGAGACAGACTTAAAGAAGAGAAGGCAAGCCATTTCCATGTAACAGACAAACTGCACGTGGTAAGGGCCACAAAAGCCTTCGACAATTAATTGAAGTCCTTTTAAAGGGCTGAAGCATGACATTCAGCACAGCAATCCCCTGCCTCAAAAGCTTCGGCTCTGGGAGAAGATGGGTTGAAGCGGGGGGATGGAGCCCCATGATTGCTCAGGGGTGTTTGGGGGAAAAATTGGCCCTTTGATAGGAGTTAAGCTAATTTTTGGCACTGCTATAGATGATTTTTAGCACTGCTGTAGATGTTTGAGGTGAGATCATTCCTTCGGTTCTATTGATTGGATTTTGTTGTTTTGGTGTCATTTTATTTAACAAAATGTACTCTATTTTTCTAAATTTGTTTGGGATTTTTCAAGTGTTGTGTTTACACTTTATTACTGTTTGTGTGATGTATAACAACTGTACACATTGCCCCAATGGTAAGCTTGAGTGCTCTGCACTAAGCTATCATATGGTTAAGCACAGATTATTTAATGACCTTTGTACTTCACACTGACAATGGTTTTACTTATTATTTGAGTGGAGCTTCGACCCCTCTCAACTAATAACCCAATTTCCTACAATGTTGAAAAGCAGCAGACCCTGGTAAAAGGGAAATGGGGCTAGAGAGAGAAACCAACAGACTCAACATTGTCACATTACTTCATTGCACAGGTGTCCTTGATCTGGACTAAACCTGCAAATCACAAGAGAAGACTTTGTGTATGGTTATATTGTGGACACTGTAAAATACCTACTGTTGTTATATATAATATACCTGTAGACTCTCTCTGCATTGCGACATTTTTATTGAGATGTAACTTGATATTTCTTCTGAGCTATAGAATATGTATGTATGTGTATCGGTGGTATTTCTAGCGCAAACAGTCAAAAGGCAGCGAAGTACTGTAAAAGGTCAAAGACAAGCATTATGTGAATGAGCCTGTTTTCACCTCAATTTGGAGGAGCATCAGGGTGATTCTAGTGGAATCGGGGATGTAGTTCCTTGCTGCGGGTATGCAGAAATTCACCACAAATGGTGAACGTGCTTGCTGGTTGTAATGACTGTAGAAATTATTACGCTTGTTTGAAGATGGAACAGGTTGGCAGGGAGATCCAATGAAGTTCCATCAGGATTGGGGTTATCTGACCCTATTCTTCAGGCCCTGGATGAGACATGCTGCAGCATGTAGGATGCCCTATAAAGGTGCCAGTGTGAAGTCTGTGAGATTCTGGAGCAGGGCTTTACCACCATCCAAACGCAAGACTATAAGGGGTTGAACAGAATTTTGAAATCATCTTCTGGAAGAAACAGTTTCACTTTCTTTAGAAGAGAGAGCTGTAACTCGGCCATCTTGTCCAAATAACTGGGCATTGGGTGAAATCACTGAGCCAGATTGGTACTATTTCTTGTTTGTTGTTCCTGGTAAATAACAGGAAGTCTAGCTTGGTTGGAATGTTCTTCAGGTAGGCTCTGGATATCCAGGTCTGGATGGTGTGCTGGCAGTGTCTGAAGCGTTACATGTCTGAAGCAGATGAGACTTTCAAGTAGAGTTTGTATATTATCATTGGTTAATTGGTGAATCCTAATGCTGTTAACTAGCCTGTCTAGCCTGCTAGATTTCTATTTACTGTGTTTGTATTTTGCAGGGTTAATACACATGTTTATGAATTATATGATGTATCTCTATGGCTGTGCAGACAAAATATTGACTTGGAAATGTCGAATTACAGAAATATCGAGTTCTAAATATTGTGAGTCCGAAATATCGACAGCAAGAATATCGTGGTCAATCTTATTGATTTGAAGGTAATAAATATTGTTTGAAAAAATATAGAAGTCATTAATATCGTTTCAAAACTATAGTTGATTAAAACATCGATTTTTAAATTAATGTTATGAATTTTAGTGTATATTTTAAACATATGTGATGTATTTTTTTGTATAAGTATTGTTTCTGTTTTTTAATGTATGTGTTACATTTTTAGGAGTCTCGAAAATTCTCTGTGGGTAGAGTTGGTGATCTGAGGGAGAAGCACTAGTCTTAGAAACATCAGACTTGTGGTCAGGCATGCCAGGCATTAGACGAGGAATTTATCCATGAGGAAGGCTTCGGCCTCCTTCTTGAAAAGTGCTAGAGAGGGGATTCTTCTGATGATGGGTGGGAAGGAGTTCCAGATTCTAGGAGCTGCCCCGGTGAATGCCCTATTATAGGTTCTTTTTTTCTGGAAGAAGGTGGGTTGGAGTAAGAGGTTTCTGGCGGACCGGGAGTTCCTGCTTCCTCCAGATACCACTAGTTTTTGTGCCAGATAATCAGGGGAGTTTGAGTAAAGAGCCTTGTGTGTGATGCATGCCAGTTTCAGCTGAATTCTGGCCTCTAGGGGGAGCCAGTTCAGTGCTTTCATATGTGGAGAGATGTGGTCGAATTTCCTGATGCCGGTGAGTAGTCTGGCGGCCGCGTTGAGGCAAGCTTTTAAGGGTGCAAGGGAGATCTTGGTTAGACCAGTGAGGGTGGAGCAACCATATTCCAGTCTGGAGATGAATAGTGCTTGCACTGCCATTTTTAAGTCAGCAGCCTCAATGAAAGGTTTCAGATTCCAAAGATAGATCAAGTGGAATGTAGCTGCTTTAGCCATTGAGTTGATGTGGTCCCGCATGTTCAAATAGCAGTCTAGGATTATGCCCAGGGATTTGGCAGAGTCCAGAATGGTCGGCGGGCAGTTTAGGGCTCTGATGGCCTTGATCCACGTCTGAATCTCAGGGTTGGCTTTAGAAGGGGAGATTAGGAGAAATTCAGTTTTGTGTGCTTTGAGTTTTAGTTGGTTAGTGGCTATCCACTGGACTGTCAGTTTTAGGGTCTCGTTCAGGGAGAGGATTTCCTCCAACGAAGAGATATTGATGTATATATGGTTATCGTCTGCGTACATATGGTAGGAAATGTTGGCGGTACGAAGAACTTCAGTGAGTGGCTCTAAGTAAAGATTAAGGAGGGTGGGGGACAGGTTTGAGCCTTGGGGGACTCCAACTGTGACCGGAGTGGGAGCTGATAGGCTGCCGTTAATGAGGAATCTCTGTGATCGATTATGGAGGAAGGACCTGAATCATTCTAGGACCACACCATCCAGACCCATCCTGAGATTGAGGTGTTCGAGAAGTTTATCATGATTGACTGTGTTGAAGGCGGAGGATAGGTCTAAGAGGATTAGCAGGCAGGTTTTGCCTTGGTCTAGGGCTTGGAGGGCATCATCCACGATGTGGAGCATAGTGGTTTCAGTGCTATGCCCCGGTCTGAACCCGGGTTGGAAGTCATCAAGTAGGTGGAAGTTACTGATGTGCTGACTTAGTTGTTGCTGTACACATTTCTCAAGTACTTTGGCTAGTAGCAGGATATTGGAGATGGGTCTGAAATTGTCGGGGGGGGATGGATCCAGTGATGTTTTTTTTTTAAAATGGGGAAGACTTGACCGGCTTTCAAGGGGTCCAGAATCGATCCCTGTTGGAGAGAGCCGTTTATTATTGCAGTCCAGCAAGGAACAATAAATTGGGAGGCAGCAGTGAGGCAGTTGGAAGGTAAGGGGTCATTAAAGTGATTGTTTGGTTTTAGGGTAGAGAGGATTTTGTAGTCTTCGTCATAATATTCGAAGTCAGACCTACGGGCTTGGTTTTTAGGAGAGGCCATAGGGGGTGGAGTGGGGAAATGGGACAGGTCCGGAAGGGGTTGTGAGTAGGAGGCGGTACTGAGTTCAGTTCCTAAAGTGTGATTTTATCCGCGAAGAAAGAGGAGAATTCCTCTGACGAAATTAGAGATTTGGTATTGATTCATGAATTGAAATTGAAATTGTGTAACTAATGTTAGGTGTCGGTTGTGGGGTTTATAGGGGTAAAGATGTGGCATGTAAATTGTGTGGTGTTATAGGGTAGGGTGACAAAATAAATGTATGTAACAATGTTTTTATTTATAAATAATACCTAACTAAAAATATTTGTTTGAAAAATATTTTTATATTTCATTTATTATATTATTTGTAGATATTTGTGATATGTATTTAACATTATAATATGTTTTTTTTAAATTTCTAATATTAAAAATAGTTGTATTTTAATTTTTAAAATATTTATATATTTTTTAAATGTATGTTGTTTTCAAACATTTGTTGTTGTTAATGTTTTGTTTGATTTTAATTTTGAATTGACTGGAGTGGGAATACTAATTGTCATCCCTCTGCAATCTAATACTTTCCCCACTGTTACACTCACTGGAGTGGAAATAGTCATTTTTACTAATAAATAATCATTTTGTTATTCAATATATTTAATATTTATTCGTTTATTTTATATATATATATATATATATATATATATATACATACAAACATACATACATATATATATATATATATATATATATCTCCCAAACACTGCTCATCAGGTTGCCTGGCCCCGAGGGAGGTGGCGTGTACATCGGCCCAGCGTGCCGGTAAACGAATAAATCCAACAGTTCCAATGTATCACATAACATGCTGAGAGAACCCACGCCCTTAAATACCACATGGCTCAATTCCAATCACTCCCATATAATTCATAGAAATGAAAGACAGACTTTACAATAAAGTGCTAGAAAAATCACACAAAGTATTGTGTAAGCTCATCAATACAATGAAAACTCCAGGGCTAATGCCCATATTGACAATAATAATAGCAAGTAAATATCTCATATTTCTGAATTACTTCAGGGGAGTAAAAAGAGCCAAAATTAAGGTACACCCAAGTGTAATGACAAAGTACCAATAGATTACTCCAATACTTGTCAGAAATCAAATTAAAATCATAGTAACGGATGCAAATCTATAGCAAAGCAGCAAACATGATGTCATAATTTTTAAACAGTTTTAGTAATCTTTAGAAATTATTGGGCAGATCTTAAGCAACGTTTTAAAACCCATAGTGCAATAATCATATGTGAAAACATAGGTCACGATAATTTAGTTGTAATTGGAGAATTAACTACACCCCTGCCAGAGAAAACTACCAGTAAAACTAAGAACCTAGTTAAACCAATAAAACTCTACAGTATTAGGTGAAATTCATAAGACCAATTAAAAAACAATAAATACATCATCATGATACCTAAAATTCATCATTAATATATATACACACAGATATTAAAAACCTCAAATTCATATATCCATTGTAATTTCATATTATCTGCAACAAACATTGCCAAAGAGAGTTTGTCTGTCATCATAATGGTCAACATATTACCTAATTCATGTTAAAGCAGCAAACCAAATTTAACAATTAGAGGAAGTTTACCAAATCCTCCCCAGTATTAAGACCATTCTGCATTTTAGTATTCAACCGTACAATGTATTGACTTTCAAGTTGACGTAATTTTTTCTCACGATTCCCACCCCTTATGGATTTGGGAACGGAGTCAATGACATAGTATTTTAAATCCTGTAGTTTATTTTGACGCACTAGTTTAAAATGTCGGGCAACCGGATAGGAAGGATCCGAATTTACGATTGCCCGCAAGTGCTGCAAAATGCGATTGAACACTGGAAGTTTAGTACTGCCGACATAGGAGAGCTTGCAATTACATTCAAGAATATAAACTGCAAACTCAGTTTTACATGTAAAATAGCCTGCAATTTGATTAGACATATGAGAGAACGGATCGACAAAGGTCTGTTTATTAATCGCAAATTTACATGCACGGCATGAACTGCACTTAAAAAAAACCTTCTTATTCGTTAACCAGTTCACAGGGTTAACTGCCTCAGGACTTGTTTTAACCAACGCATCCCTCATAGAGGGTGCTCAACTAAAAGTAATTGTTGGTTGTGCTGTCAATTCGGGAGCTAATGTCAAATCCGTTTTTAAAATTGGTCAATGTTTACTGACAATTTTTCTTATTTCTCTATCTTGGCTACTGAACGTAGTAATGAGTCTCACCACAGGTTTAGTTGAGACAACTGGATATTCCATCGTCTCGTCTATGTTTAGCGCATCCTCCGATGCTGTCCCTTTCTTCATTTTAGCTAATGCAGTTTGTAAATCCTTAGGGTCATACCCTCTGGCAAGAAACCTATCCATAGACTCAGTGAGACAAATGTCCAAATCATCTTTCCTGCTGCAGATTCTCTGAATTCGTAAAAACTCCCCATAGGGGATACTTTTAATAAGGTGCTTAGGATGAGCGCTACTGGCATGGAGTATAGAGTTTCCAGATGTGATTTTTCTGTTTAATATAGTACAGATGATATTCTCTTCTACATAGATTTCAACATCTAAGAATTCAACTCTTATGTTACTGACTTGAGCAGTGAACTCAAGATTTAATGAGTTCACATTGATCTTATTAACGAACTCCAAAGCAGATTCTTTGGAGCCCTTCCACACAACACAGACATCATTGATGAATCTCCACCATCTGATGACATGGTAAGAAACCTTATCTCCGAAAGTCTGTGCCAGGACGTGCTTCTCCCACCAGCCTACGTGCAAGCACGCATAGCTAGGGGAGAAGCACGCCCCCATCGCAACACCACGTAGCTGCTGATATCATTTCTTATTGAAGATAAAGAAGTTATTAGTTAGACAAAGTTCTGTCATACACAGCAGCATTTTAGTGTGCTCATTGAAACAAACATTCCTGTCAGATAAGAAATGGCCAATTGCATTTAAACCATCCTGGTGGTCAATACTAGTATATAATGAACAAATGTCCATCACTAAAAAGTGATAACCTTCTTCCCATTTGACCTCTTTCAATTTTTCCAGGAAATGGCCTGTGTCCCTGATAAACGAGGGAAGGTTAGTAACATAATCATGGAGAAAAAAAATCAACATATTTGGACATAGCCTCCAATAAGCTACCTTGGGCAGAAATTATTGGGCGCCCTGGAACCAGGGTGACTTGTTTGTGCACTTTTGGCAGGAGGTATAACGTGGGAGTAATAGGGAATTCAGTTTTCAAAAAATTAAATTAATCCTTATTAATTAAACACTCCCTCTTCCAATGTGAGAGTTCTTTTAGAACCTGTTCTTTTATTTTGAGCAAAATGGGAAAAGCTACCAACTTGTAACACCTAGCGTCACTCAGCTGTTTCTTAGCCTCCTCCATATATGCATCACGCGGCCAGAGCACAATATTCCCGCCTTTATCAGCTTTGTTAACAATAATATTTTTATTACTGCTAATTTTATCCATAAGGCGTGAATATTGTTGTTCTCTGTATTGTCTATGTTTATTTTTATACAAACATGTTCTATGAAGGTTCTTTAGATCATCAACAACACAATCACCGAATACATAAATTGCATCTCTAGCCATGATGGGCATAAAAGTAGAGGACGGACGGAAATGAGTCGAGGCAGCCTTGGTAGTGGTAATGCCCATACCCATTAGATCCTCCTGAGTGCTAAGGGGTCTAGTATCATTCACTTCAGCCAATTCATTCACAGTTCTTAGTATGGAAACATCAGAAATCTGAAACACAGCATTAGGTTGATTTGCTGCATCAACAACTGAAGCTCTAGAATTCACATTTTTCAATTTGTGGAATTTAACCAACTTTAGCTTTCTACTGAATTTAAAGACATCAATTCGAGATTGAACATATTTAAAATTATTTTTTGGACAGAAAGAAAGTCCCAAAGCCAGTAATTGAAGTTCTGCAGTATTTAATTCTAGCTCCGTCATATTAATAACAGTATTAGCAGCTGCTGTGTTAACTGCTTCTGTGTTTCCCTCAGTAGTTTTTAGTTTCTTTTGTTGAAGCTGCCGGGCTTTCCGCCTTTCTTTGCATTACTTGTTTCTCCGGTGGCATTTTGAGTTTGGGATTGTACACGGGGTATTCTCGGCCTGAGTGTTTGCCGACGGTCATCTATCATAAACCCCAACTCTTCAGAGGGACTGAAACTAGGGGGGTCATGAACCATTGAAAATGGCTGATCATTAGGGATGGATTCCACACTGCTTGAAAGAAGACTCTCCCCAGAAACGGATGCTGCACCAGTACCCTGATTGATAGAGATTAAAGGTGGCTGGTTCTTATTTATCGCCAATTTCTTTACTGTATCGAATCTTTTTGCGAACGTGAAAATACGACCAGTCTCGTAGTCGCGCTTATCACGCGCAAACTTTGTAATCTTTCTGTTCATTATCACATTCTCATGTTTATCCAGACGTGTTTGAATCTCGTCTCTGCCTTTTTTGACAAGATCCTTTTGGTCCAGAGCATCCAATTCTGCGATTAATAGGTCAATCTGAACCACAATCTCATTACGATCAATTTCTGCATATTTCACCAACATGCAGACCATATTCATGGAGGCTTCCAAGTTATTTGTGGCCGATTCCTTTAACATAAGGGGGTTAGGATTTTCAAAGGAGGGAGCTATTAGCACTCGTAAGCCCCTCGGCACTCTCCCCGCCTCTTTATATTTTTCAAGAGATTTTCGCTCCCACCATTTGGTTAGCTCATTGCGCTGCAGTTTTTCTAATTTCTTAAGCAAACTTTTGACATCCCTTTGCTCTGCTGTTTGCGCCTTGTTCTGTTGTTCTATATATATATCAAACACGAGTTGCCTCTGTGGGGACGTCATTTTCACGGATGTCAGGAGATGGACAAACACCCACTGGGGTATATATTGAGTGTAAGGACTGCAAATACCAAAATTCTTTGCTCGTGAGGGCGGGGCACACGCCCACGTGGGGATGTTTAAATAAATTTCAGAAGCCTTACATGTCGTTTGCTGTCTTTTCTGAAGTGAGGCTCGTGATCAAGGACGCAAGTCTGAAACGCGTAGAGCCGTTCCTTGCGATGAATGGGCAGCGCTATGCTTTCTACAGTCCTCAGTTTTAAGAGTGTTACTTTCCGGGAGGACGTCCCCACAGAGGCAACTCGTGTTTGGTGTAGGCCTGCTAAGCCTACAGGGGTACCGCCACAGAGAACCATCATCACTCCCGCAATTTTCACCTACCCACATCGCTACTACACAGCATTGTGGGTGTTGTAGTCCTAGAATGAAGACGGACTGCAGCAGGTGAGCACGATTGCCAATGGGGGAGGAGCGGACCTGTGTGAAACATCCTTAAGGCAGCAGGAAGTACTGCGACGGTGCTACATGAGTCCGGTGTTGGGCGCTGAGGAAGGGGATGCCCGAAATGCATTTGCCGCCACTGGAGCACGAGATCTGAACAATAAAGTCCCTCCAACCTTTCCCCTGGGTTCCTGCTCTTTTCTTTCGGAGGGAGTCACTCTACATACATTTCTGCGTTGGCCAGCAGCGCAGTTCAGGATACCCCCGCCACGTTCCTGGGTCCAGATTACAACTGGAAACGCCTCACGGCCCTTCTTTTCGTTCGGCTACGTACATTTTCTGGTACCCGCCCTAGCTGAAGGAGAAAGGGAGCAGTCGAGGTATCTTACCTCCCCTGGGCTGATTGCTGACCGCGTTATGCCCCTGCACACTGTATCCTGACGCTGGTGGCTGTGGCGGTCATGGGGACTGGAGGAGGGTCCATTTGTCCAGAGACTCAGCGTTGTGTTACATCGAGCCTGCTAAGCCTACAGGGGTACGGCCACAGAGAACCATCATCACTCCCGCAATTTTCACCTACTCACACCGCTACTACACAGCATTGTGGGTGTTGTAGTCCCAGAATGAAGATAGACTGCAGCAGGTGAGCACGATTGCCAATGGGGGAGGAGCGGACCTGTGTGAAACATCCTCAAGGCAGCAGGAAGTACTGCGACGGTGCTACACGAGTCCGGTGTTGGGCGCTGAGGAAGGGGATGCCCGAAATGCATTCGCCGCCACTGGAGCAAGAGATCCGAACAATAAAGTCCCTCCAACCTTTCCCCTGGGTTCCTGCTCTTTTCTTTCGGAGGGAGTCACTCTACATACATTTCTGCGTTGGCCAGCAGCGCAGTTCAGGATACCGCCGCCATGTTCCTGGGTCCAGATTACAACCGAAAACGCCTCACGGCCCTTCTTTTCGATCGGCTACGAACATTTTCTGGTACCCGCCCTAGCTGAAGGAGAAAGGGAGCAGTCGAGGTATCTTACCTCCCCTGGGCTGATTGCTGACCGCGTTATGCCCCTGCACACTGTATCCTGACGCTGGTGGCTGTGGCGGTCATGGGGACTGGAGGAGGGTCCGTTTGTCCAGAGACTCAGCGGTGTGTTACATCGAGCCTGCTAAGCCTACAGGGGTACCGCCACAGAGAACCATCATTACTCCCGCAATTTTCACCTACCCACACCACTACTACACAGCATTGTGGGTGTTGTAGTCCCAGAATGAAGACTGACTGCAGCAGGTGAGCACGATTGCCAATGGAGGAGGAGCGGACCTGTGTGAAACATCCTTAAGGCAGCAGGAAGTACTGCGACAGTGCTACACGAGTCCGGTGTTGGGCGCTGAGGAAGGGGATTCCCGAAATGCATTCGCCGCCACTGGAGCAAGAGATCTGAACAATAAAGTCCCTCCAACCTTTCCCCTGGGTTCCTGCTCTTTTCTTTCGGAGGGAGTCACTCTACATACATTTCTGCGTTGGCCAGCAGCGCAGTTCAGGATACCCCCACCACGTTCCTGGGTCCAGATTACAACTGGAAACGCCTCACGGCCCTTCTTTTCGTTCAGCTACGAACATTTTCTGTTACCCGCCCTAGCTGAAGGAGAAAGGGAGCAGTCGAGGTATCTTACCTCCCCAGGGCTGATTGCTGACCGCGTTATGCCCCTGCACACTGTATCCTGACGCTGGTGGCTGTGGCGGTCATGGGGACTGGAGGAGGGTCCGTTTGTCCAGAGACTCAGCGGTGTGTTACATCGAGCCTGCTAAGCCTACAGGGGTACCGCCACAGAGAACCATCATCACTCCCGCAATTTTCACCTACCCACACCGCTACTACACAGCATTGTGGGTGTTGTAGTCCCAGAATGAAGACGGACTGCAGCAGGTGAGGACGATTGCCAATGGGGGAGGAGCGGACCTGTGTGAAACATCCTTAAGGCAGCAGGAAGTACTGCGACGGTGCTACACAAGTCCGGTGTTGGGCGCTGAGGAAGGGGATGCCCGAAATGCATTCGCCGCCACTGGAGCAAGAGATCCGAACAATAAAGTCCCTCCAACCTTTCCCCTGGGTTCCTGCTCTTTTCTTTCGGAGGGAGTCACTCTACATATATATATATATATATGTACAAGGATCCGTGGTGGATTATCAACAGCTGCCCCCTACGCCCCGTGAAGAATTGCCAAAACGAAAAACCGGCTTTCGCAAAACGAGTATCCAGGTCGGCTGATCTGCTGAAAGTAATGCAACCTGGTGAGTCTTGAAAGTCGGGAGGCACGTAGGAGGGGAGAAGCGGTTATCGGGGCAGTGCAGTGCATGAAAGTAGCGTCTTTGCTAGTCTACACGCACACAGTATATTAATTGAAGTGACCGCAACAATGTCTATGGAAGAAATGAGAGAAAGAGAGTTGGCGGCCGAGGAACTATTCTGTAAATGGGCTAAAACTCCGAAAGATAGTGTACCGACTGCCAGCACGGAGACTAACAAGGACACTGACATTGTTATTTTGTACAAGGAACTTGAAAAAAAGCATAAATTGGAGATTACTAAGTGGTGGGAACATCGGTCTCTCTCTAAATATGCGGAGGTGGGGCGTGTGCCGAGGGGGCTGCGAGTCCTCCTAGCACCCAGTTTCGATAGAGAAAATGCTGCTCGAATGGGGGGAATGCAACCTTATAGCCTCCATGAACTTGGTCAAATTATTAATCAAGTATGCTCACATTGATCGGGAAGAAATTCTACAAGAAATAGATGCTATTTTGGAAAAAATAAACGCTTTAGAAATAACGGATCAAGCTATTAAAATGAAGGAAACAATGCAGGAACGCTTGTAAAAACACGAAGACAAAATTAAAGTAAGAAAAGCAACAAAGTTCAATCGCGTTTTAGAGGACTACGAGAATGGTCGAATTTTTACCTTTTCGCGTAAATTTGATCCGATTAAGCGCCAACAATATAATGAAAAAACCAAAAGCAAGGAAAATAGAAACGAAGTTCAGGGCAATGTAGATACAGATAGCTTGGACACTATTTCGCTAACCAGTGAGTCCAGCACAGAATCGGCACCCATAGTGAAAAGCAAGACCATTCTGAATGTAGGACAAGAAATTTAGTTTTTAGTCGAGGCGAGACTGCAAACCTTGAGGCCCTGACAGAAAACAGCAAAAAATGCAAGCGAACAAAAAGAAGACGTGACCAACGCAAAAGAGGCAAAGAAAAATACAAAGAAAAACACAAAGGGGAAATGGAAAAAGAAGCAACAACAATAAGGGACAATAGTGTGATTAATTTACCAACCATCACACTTTCGAAGGCTGAAGAACAGCTGTTGGCCTTGGGTCTCAACTTTTGTCCAGGAGACAGTTTCAATTATGCAAGAACATGTATAGATGTATATTGCTATATTAGAAAATTGAAACTGAAAAAGTTCTTTGCACTCAAAGCCCTGAAAGATGCATGTGGTAGCAGTGATATGGAAAATGAAGAAACAATGACCAACCTAGCAGCGTCTGATGTTCCCAATCTACTTATGGTACACGACTTAGCTGAAGAGTCTGATATAACATCTGATTTGGATTTGGAAGAAAATGCCAACTTGGTCACACAAGAACGGTTAAGAAAGATTAATCATGTTCAGGAGGGTGCTGGGATCAGCCCCTTTAAACCCAAATCCAGTTTCATTCCATTTATGCCAAAGGACAGTATTGATGTTTTTCATGAGCTTATTGTAAATGATCTAAACCAATTAAATCATACTGTCCACAAAAATAGAAAAGAACGAAGTCTATTTTTTAAGAGAAAGGCATATTATAACTTGGTAAAGAAACTAGAGAGCAATCAGGAGGTGATTGTTAAAAAATCTGACAAGGGGGGGAACCTTGTATTGTGGCCAAGGAAAGATTACATAGTGGAAGCACTACGCCAGCTAAGTGATGTAAATTGTTATTTAAAATCCAATGCCAAAGAGTATGATAAAGCCAAAAATGTATTACAGAAATTGTTGGCATCATGGAAAAGACAAGGTCTAATTTCAATAGAAGAACACAAGTTTATGTTCACAGAGTTTCCGGTGCTGCCGGTTCTTTACCTAATTCCAAAGATTCACAAAAATGTTTTTCCAATTCCTGGGAGACTGATTATATCGGCCATAAACAGTTTAGGTGAGCACGTAGGCCAGTATATAGATTTTTTTCTGCAAAGCTTGGTAACGGCGTTGCCAAGTTATGTAAAAGATACTGGAGACTTCCTACAAAAACTAAACAAATTGGAATGGTCTAATGATTTGCTTCTTATCACTCTTGATATAGAGGCATTATACACAAGTATAGACCATAATCAGGGATTGGCTTCGGTTAAACATTTTTTGGAAACTAGGTCTAGCACTCTATACGAGCATAACAAAGTTGTGCTGGAACTCATCAAATGGTGTCTTAACAACAATTATTTCCTGTTTGATAAAGATCTATACAAGCAGGTGAGAGGAGTGGCGATGGGAGCCTGCTTCTCCCCCAGCTACGCATGTTTACATGTTGGCTGGTGGGAGGAGCAGGTCCTCAAAACCACCTTCCAGGTGGAATACCAGACACATGTCAGATCGTATTTGAGATATATAGACGATGTGTTCATTTTGTGGCAGGGTAGTGAAGAAGAAGCGGTCTGCTTTATAAATAAGATTAATGACAATATTTATAATCTAAAATTCACCTCCCATATTCACAAAAATGAAATTGAATTCCTCGATGTCAGAGTCTTTGTAAACAATGAGAAATTTGAAAGTACCCTGCATAGAAAATTGACCTCGGGCAATATCACCCTACATGCAACCAGCTCTCATCCCAAACACCTCATTGCCAGCATTCCTTATGGAGAAATCTTAAGGTTAAAGCGAATTTGCAGCAATGAGGAAGAGTTCAATAAGTGTCAACTGGAGCTGGTTGACAGACTTAAGGCAAGGGGATATTCACAAAAAATCCTGTGTGATGCAATAAATAAAGCCAAAAATAAATCTAGAATGAGCTTATTTATTCCTGAGGTCGATACCTCAACGGTCCCTAACACTGCTGTAATCTCCAGGAGTATTAATACTCCAAGATTGATCACCATCTATAATAGAGAGGAACGGCAGATAAGGACCATACTCAACAAACACTGGCCAGTAGTGCTCACTGATAATGTTCTACGTAACAAAATAGCAGATAGACCTGTTGTCACGTTTAGAAGAAGTAGCACTATGGGCACGGTATTGGACCGAGTTTCACCAGAGGTTAAGCAAGGCACTACGTGGCTGGCACCAAAGAGGGGTTTCAAAAAATGCACGTCATGCCGTGCCTGCAATTTTGGTTGCAACATGTCCAAGTACTCTACACCTTTTAGTACAAACCCTACATTAATTTCGGGTAACTATAATTGCAAGACCGAATATGCTGTATATGTCCTGACGTGCACCTGTGGGCTAAGCTACGTGGGTAGCACGAAGCTGCAGGTGCACGTCAGGATCTTGCAGCATATAAGAGCCATTCTCCACAGCGACGCAACATATCCTGTTGCGAGACATTTTAAGAAGGTACATGCAAATAACATCAATTGCCTTTCCTATTATGTAATAGATGCTGTGGCAAAGAAAAGAAGGGGTGGCAATAGAGAGCGCCAACTCCGTCAGCTCGAAACAAAATACATTCTTGAGCTTGATTGTAAATGGCCTAACGGTTTGAATACTACAGAAGATATGCGCAGCTTTCTGTAAAAAAATACTCCTGCTGCAATATTGTGGTTTTCTGCTGCAATCAAAGGTTTACTCTTGTAAATAACATAAAAACTGTCCTAAATGTAATAAGATATTAATTATCTGATTGTACAAATTATTGTATTATATATATTTTTTCTTTTTTCTTTTTCTCAGCACTGATTTCTCTAAATTATTTATTATATATAGAATCATATGTTTTATGATAAATGTGGCTTTGTTCCAATTATGGCACCATTCATAGAAATTAGATTATCTGTATTCTAGGAATGAATGGTTTTGCGCTACATTTGCAGTTGAGCATTTGAGAAGTCAATGTAGTTTACACTAGCACTTTATATTTATTTATGCACTGTTGCACAGATTCCATCCCACTTGTATTCGCACTGGTAAAAAGAAAAAATTACAAAGAAAATATGAATGGTCATGAAATCATGATAACATATAAAAAAATACATGTGCTGTTAGGCATAAAAGACCAATAGGCCACATTGATTGAGATGAAAATAATCAGATTTATCCGGAAATAACATTGTATGGGCGCTGCAGCAATATAGGCAGTCTTGGATTTATCCAAAGAGAATCTTAAAATGAACTGTATTTATTATTTTATTAAGATTGTGACACTTAAGCACTTTACATGTTTTTAAATGTTGTTTTTAAACATGTGTACATATATATCAAGTGTGTCATGAAATATTATTCTGTCTATTCGGTTTTAAACTACAAAACAATTTTGTTGTGGTTACCTTAGTCTGTTGCTTATGCCCATTAACATGTGACCTATGATGTCAGAAAGTGGGAGTGTGATTATTCACTTTAAATAATAGATGGTGTTTTCCCACTTTGACACGTGAACAAGGGCTTACGGGCTTGAAACGCGTTGTGTTGGGTCACTCGAAATAAACCATACTTTTGCCCATAAGAAAACCTCGGAGGTCTGTGTCTCTTTCCTCGCCTAATCCGCCGTTGGCGGAATCAGGAAGTGGTTCGAGTTTCCAGGGGATATATATATATATATATATATATATATATATATATATACTGCTCCACGCCTCCTCCCCCAGCCGGGAAAGAAGGCACAGCACTCATGGGGTGTTAAGTTTCAGTAGCTTTCTTTATTGCAAGCGCTCCTCACAGACACGTTTCGGGGCAAGCCCTTTATCAATGTGTCAACACGAGTGTTGCACAGGAGCCATTTTTAAAGTGCAGCGTGCGATATTGTGAGAGAGTGAGGTAGGACTCCTCAGTGTACATACACATGGGCGCCATATTGGAAAGTGCAAAACAAACAGAAATTCATTTATATTCAATTTTATTCGCGCTTTCAAACAATAGTTCAAACATTGCTGTGACATTTCATTATGCCGTAAATCGGCCATCCCCAAAACATACGAAGATACCAAAAAACTTCATTGAGCTTTGTATAAGCAGTTGCAAATTGAGTAAACATTATTGAAATTAAAAAGTGACATTCACATCTTAATTCAAATTTCAACTAAAATTTAAAAGTTTCCAGGGGATATATATATATATATATATATAATACAGCTCCATTCCCCCAACGTAGACTCTCATCCACGGGAAAAAGCACATTTGACACAATTACGTAGACTTGAATCGAGGTACATTATCGATATGCAGACTAAAGCACCAATGGGCCTCAATATGCATGAAGAGTTATCGGTCCACCTTGGGGAATGATGTCTATATTTGATATGCGAATGTACTGCCATGATTGATTTTTCTGATTTTTCTGATCTTTTCGGATTATGAACTTCTGGCCTTGGGGGTCTTTTTAACTATTCTCTTGACGATTTATCCCCCACAGGTCCCTGCATCAATTAAGTATGGTATTATGCAATGTTGGTATTTTGCAACTTTGTTTGCTTTTTGTGATTTTATGATTTATTGGACTGTTGCTGGTCAACTTCACAGACTGTCGTTTTCTGGAATTAATATTAGCCCATCCAGGGCTTTATGACTTTTGCAAGCTTAGGAACTTTGGACGTTCCCAAAAGGCCCATTAGTTGGATGATTATGATGATTATTATTATTTCTCATAAAATTATATGGGCCCGATTCACAGAACTAACTTAAGACAAAATCCTAAACTTACTACTTTTAGTATTCACAGAAGTTAGGATTTTGTCTTAAGTTTGTCTTAAGACAAACTTAAGACAGACTTAAGACAGACTTAAGTTAGGATTTTGTCTTAAGTCTGTCTTAAGTTTGTCTTAAGTCAAACTTAAGACAAAATCCTAACTTCTGTGAATACCAAAAGTAGTAAGTTTAGGATTTTGTCTTAAGTTAGTTCTGTGAATCGGCCCCAATGTATTGTGATGATGAAGTGGGTCGTCTTAAAGCTGATTTTTGCTTTTTAAGATTCACGCTGCTTGGTAGATTTCCAAGATGGCGCGGAAGTTCCTATGCAAACTGAATTGAGGAGAAGTCCTATGTTTGTTACCATTGCAACCTGTATTAATTGACGGTCTGAATGACGCTTCGGTAAACATAGAGAAAGGTTACGACCGAAACGCGTCTGTTTGTCTGCTGTGAATAAATCCATTCGAAACTGCCCCCCCGTGAGTGCTTTTTCCCGTGGATGAGAGTCTACGTTGGGGGAATGGAGCTGTAATGGATATGCGAGTGCACCCTCGCATTGATAGCACCCGCCTGAGAGTGCCGCGCATTGGTGTTCTGTGAGCTGTAAAAAAAAAAATAAAAAAAAAATAATATATATATATATATAAATATATTTATATATAAACCAATATTTTGTACATATATATTTACATCATCAACTTTTTTCTTCAATATTTCTGTACTTACCTTTATAAATATAGGATGTCGATAGTTTTGACATCGATATTTATTATTTAATATTGTATGGGGATGTTTTGGGTGTCGATGTTTTGTCAGTGAACCGTCTCTGTGTTGCGCATTTGGGGATTAATTTCATATGTGGCATTTTCCAGTGATAGTTTAATTAATTATGTTTTGAAATACGGTTTTCAAATATATTTTTGTACCCTGTTGTGTGTGTGGGTGTTGTTATTGTCCAAAATGTGGGTTTGTGATTTGTTGTATCATTTTGCTTTATTTTCATTCTTTTACTTTCTGCTTGTAGCGTTATTTGGCTAGTGTCTCTGGGAATCCATTGTAGTTCAAACTGGTGTGATATCCATCATTTACTAAAAATCTGGATGTGTGCATATTTGATCCTGGTTCACCAGTAGTATTATGTGAATAGGACTGTTTGACTTTTGTGAACTGCCCCTGACATATTGGTGGATTTTCATGTTCCTCCCTATGACTATCCTTGATTTTCCCTCTTCCACACCAGTTTTGGAGGAGATAGAGCCATTTTAGTCACCATTCCACATTTACATTTTACTATTTTACTTTGTCTTGAAGCCCTTATCTATCGTCCACCATGCAATGCAGCTAACTGGAGCTCTAATATCTCTGATATTCTTACCTTGTTTATTCTTAAATTTTCTAACTTCACCATACTAGGAGACCTCAACATTCACTTTGAAATAGCAGACTGTAGCATGGCTTTGTCTGTAATAGAGGACCCTGCAGCTCTTAATGTTCATCTTATTCTGAACTCCCTTACTTACATAGCTGGCTATATGCTGGACCCGATATTCACTACTTGTAGTGGTTTGCAAACTGATCAGCCAATGCCTTTAGCATGGATGGATCACTATGCAGTTCCTTTCTCATAGCTGATCCAATATGGATCACAGCTGAGAGAGTCTCTGAAGACATTTGATGGTGGGAGATAGTCACACACACATTGAGTTTTTCTTATGCACAGCCTTTATCCCCCCTTTTCTTTCCAGGTTGGCAGTCGCTGATGATGAGAACGAGAGGATCCAGTCTGCCATATCCTCCCCCGGGTGTTGCTCCCGTGAGGCGCTGCCAACATTCCCTCCCCTTTTTTCACTAGAGAAGGGTAGAGGGAGGTGTAAGATTAACACACAGATTGTATGCACACACATACCTTGTTGTTTTTAAACCACTAGCAATCTTTCCAAAGTGTGACTGTTATTAGCACTAACAGACAGAAGGCAGTAACATACCCTCTGTTTAGTTTAACAAATTGAGAGTTTTTGCTGTGGGAGATAGTCAAAGCCCAATGTTTCAGCGCTCAGCTCTTTACTTGAAGCTAAATGCCTCCCTTTGAGTGAGTCAGTAGAAGCGGATTCTCATACTCTAGATTCTTGGATTATACTCTCTCTTGATGAGCTAGTTCCCACTTCTAGAATAAATCCCATTACACTCTCTCCCGCCCCGTGGTTCAATGAGTCATTGCACCAAACTTAAATATTGAGCAAAAGGCTAGAATGGGGCTGGTGCAAAACCTATACTCATGAGGATACATTGAGATACAAAATAGCCTTAAAACAATATCAGAAACAATGTAGCATTGCTAAACCTAAAATCTATTTGAATAGGATCACAGTGGCTAAAATTGCCTAAACACTTTTTAGGGTAGTTAAGATTCTCTCAGATCAGTCTAGCGCTGTTCCTGCTACTCACCTCACACAAGTGCAATGTAATGAAATTGTAGATTTCTTTCTTAATAAAGTACCATGCATTCAGGCATCATTTATGGGGACCTCCTCTGAGAGCTCTCCTGAAGTTGCTTCTAATTCTATTTGTGCACAGAACCTTTTTCAGTCACTAGATTTGATTGTGTTTAGCTCGTTGTTTGCAACTGTCAGATCAGGCTCTCAACTTGACCCTTGCCCGTCCTCAATACCGGGCAAGCTTGCGCTACCGGCTCTGTAGCAATTTACCTAATTGTTAAATTCCTCCTTGTCTGAAGGTATTGTTCTGCTTGCTTAAAAGTGTGCTTTAGTTACACCACTACTAAAAAAACCTTGTTCTCTCTGGTTTGGTCAAATTATAGGACTATATCGCTCCTAACCACATTGGCTAAGGTGATGGGGAAACATTTCAGTCTTCAGCTCTCATCCTACATTGCATCAAAGGGTCTATTACATTCTTAGAATATCAGGCTTTAGGGCTGGTCATAGTACATAATCAGCCCTCCTTGGTGTCACTGAATATCTGCGCTGCCAATTAGATAAAGGAGGTGCTGCGGCACTGTTCCTTTTGGATCTTAGTGACACTTTCAACACTGAGAGCCATTCCACCTTATTGAACAGGTTAGGAGATATGTGTGTGTGGGGCACAGCACAAGCGTGGCTTAGTTCCTTTTTATGAGATAGCAACTTTCAGGTGCATTCAGGTCATCCTAGGTGAAACCCTCACCACCTAGCTGCTTGCGTTCCACAAGGCTCGATCTTGAGCTCCCTACCTCTCAACCTGTACATGAGATCTTTAGCAGATATTGTTGAATCCTACAGGCTGACATTGTTCTGACATAGATTTCTAATATTATTTTGCAGCTTACAACAGTAGAGGGCCTTGCATTAGAGCGAAGGAGCATTGACCCCCTGTTGCCAGCTTTGTAAAGGCGAATATTAAAATGGAAATAAAATGAATTTATTACCATTTTATTTCTCCCTTTCCCCAGCCAGTTGTGTTTGGGGGCGGTGCCACTGCTGCTGACTGGCAACAGAGGTGCTAACTCCACCAGTTGTCCACTCTGCCAGTTTAGAGTGTGGATGTTACTTTGGATGGCTGTCTTGCGCCAGCCTGACATACGCATTTTAAACCACTCCACCCAGCTGTGTTAGGCAGCTGTGTTGAGAGCAAGTTCAGACACCCGGTGCAGGCAGGAGTGTCAAGGCGGCTTGCTCCAGCCAATCCTGGCGCTGCTCTTATGCTGCTTAACATTATCAGCAGCATGAGAACAGCTTCTGGATTGGACTTTAGACTTCAATTGCTGCAGAGACCACCAGCGCCAAGGGACTGAAGCACGAGGAGGACCGGAGGATTGGAGCCAGCGAAGTGGGTAAGTACATTTTTATTCTTTTTACACTGACCAGCACTGCCTACAGTCCCAATGCCCGAGCTCTCACTCTTCGTTATACATACTGTTTATAATGAGCAATGACTGCCAGCTTTGGCATTTGACCGCATGCCGGTCAGTGGTTGGTTGGTTGCCCACCAAATATTTAGGTTACAAACATATAAATGACTGTCATTGCCCCACAGAATTTTGCGTGCATCTTATGAAATGTTTTACTGCTTTTGATTAAAAAAAACCCTATTGCTGGCTAAGTACAGTTATTATTTTTGGAGTAAAGCTTTATGAATCTGTGAGACAGAGGATTTGAGATTTAGCTCATTCCTTTAAATACCTACACCACGCCCCTTGTAAAAGATTCCTGTTCATGCCCCTTGTAGAGACACCAAACTTTTTTGTTCCACTTAAAACCCTGTGTAACACCCCACCATTCACATGCAAATATACGTTTATTTCCATGAAATGGGGAATATTCTCGTAGAACTGTGTTTTTATGTTCAGATACTGCAGGTCATTAACTTTTCCATGCTGTTTACTGCTCCTAGTTATCATGTGCTCTGATCAGGAGATAAATAGAGTGGGGGCCGGTGCTCGGTGTTAGTGGACGTATGCTTATACTATGTGCTGTAGTAGGGTATTATTATCTGGGTATGGTATATACTTCCGATATAACGTCTTAAAAACATTAGGATTTTCATGCTGAGTTGGCGCATTATACACCGAAATCTGCATATCACGTAATTAACCGGGCATTTGTTGGTGGTTCATGTTTACCACACAAGTCATAACTCAGATACGTGCACAAACTTCGATTTTTGCAGATTGGAATTTCACGACCCACTTGCAATCAGGGTCAAAAAAGCGACTCTACTGTGTATGTGTGTGCTCACGCATGCCTGCATGTGCCTGGCCTCCATGGTATTGAGGGAACGGATTAATTTTTTCAGAGTAAGTCCTGTCAAGTAAATTCTTCGTCGCCAAGGGGGGCTTGGGGGGGGCAGCCGACCGGAGGGAGGTCCCCCCCCGGGCTGTTTGGGAGGGGCGCGTGGGGGGGGGGTGGGCTGGGAGCAGGCTTTTGGGCTAGTTTTGGGCTCGTTTTGGGCTCCTCTTTTTTTACTAGGGGAGCCCAATTATATATTCCCCTGGCTCCGCCTCCCGGACACCATTTTAGGCTAGGTGACCTGGTGGCCGGGAGCTCAGTTAGCTTAATTTAAAATTTTTCTTCATTGAAAATAATTTTTTCTGTAGGTGTAGTTTTCAGGGTGAGGTTTTCCCTATGTCTTGTGAGGATTCTCGTGTGCTCGAAGCCATCCGGCTTTTGAGCGAGGCGGGACGTTTAGACCTCGTTATTGGTGATGCAGCTGGGCCGTCGCGTCCTCAGCGACGGGCCTCAGCTGGTGTTTCCGCGGTGGTCGCGGCTTGCATATCCCCGAAGCGGTCCCACCGGGAAGCGGTAAGTGAAAGGGGCCGCCCGCGCTCTAGGGGAGCGGCTCCTGGATCTGTGGCACATTCGGTAGCCGGAGCGGGTTTATCGTGTCAGCCGGGAGTGGGGAAAGGAGGGGCATTGGTTTCTCTTGCCCCCGTGTTGCCTCCGGTTCGTTCGCTTTCGGTCCCCGCTGCGAGAGGCAAGCGGGCCGTTAAGCGCGGAGGCAGGAAGCGCTCTGCTTCTGCCTCCGTTTTACAGATTGAGGAGCTGGCGGGAGGAGCGCCGGCGGTTGGCGCGCATGCGCAGTTGGACTTTCTATCTCCACACGCGCTAGGGGATTCGGTGTTACCGGCTGAAGTGCCGGTTGTGCAATGTTTTGATCAGTCGGCACTGGAAGCTCATGGTGGCTTTAGCAAGGCAGACTTGTTGTCGTTGCATGACGGGGCTGGGGAGCACGTTTTTCTACGCCAGCTCGTGCTTCCAAGGGGCATTTGTTTAGGGATGATGATGTTCATGAGGAGGTGCAGGCTGGGCAGTGGGTTTCTGGGGGTGACTTTGTACCTTTTAGCCCTCTTTTATTTTCTCCTCCTGTATCTACTCGTGGGGAGGTGGTTTCTGTGCTCAGTGGCTCTGTGGGAGAGGGGGAGTGGGCGCAAGTTGAAAGAAGGGCAGGGGAGGTTTCTACTGGACAGGCTGCTGGTCGTGTTATGTTGGGTGCTTCTTCACATATTTCTGGGTCTGGAAAAGGGCTCGCGGAGCCTGCTGTTGAGGGTGCTGTTTTTTCTCCTTTGCAAGGGAGTGGCAATAAGCAGGTGGGTGCCAGGTCTTGGGAGGGTCTGGATGTATTTCCCTCCTGGGCAGAGGGGGTTCGTGATGCGGGTGGTGTTGCACCTATCAAAGGGACTGACATGTTGAGTGGCTTTGGGGGCACTTTGAAGTTTCCGGGTTTGCCTGTGGGGGGTAGACCTTCTGTGAGGGTGGAGAGGGCATCGTCTGATGCACAGCAGGAGGGACATCGGGGATAGGCGTTAGGTCCTGCGTCTAAGATTGTTCAGGAATTATTGGATTGGAGTAGTGGGGGTGAAGTAGTGGAACCGTCTCCTCCTCGGCAGAGGTTGTCTGTTCAGCCTACAGGGTCTGTTTTTCAGCAAGCTGGTCAAACACAATTTCAGGAGTCTAGGTCTTGTGTAGCTAGTGGCGTTGATATGTTTGGAAGTTTTGGTGGTAAGGGTCCCGGCACATCAGTCCAGCCTTTTTCTTCACAGGTCAGGGAGTGTCGTGGAGTGGCAGACTCGGTAGGGTGTAGTGCGACCCAGTGGCACCGAGGAGAAGGGAGGGTGGAGCCTGGCGCGGCATACCCCGTACCGGCGAGGGATCCCGTCGCGGTCAACATAAGCAGGTCCGGCGCGACCTCGTTGGCCCCAACATCCTTCAATCAGGATCTCAGCGCGGTCAGCAGCAGCAGGTCTGGCGCGACCTCGTTGGCCCCAACGTCGTTCTCTCAGGATCTCGGCGCGGTCAGCAGAAGCAGGACAGGCGCGTCCTCGCTGGCCCCAACTTCCTTTGCTCAGGTTCGCGGCGGGGTCGGCAGAAGCCGTTCCGGCGCGTCCTCGCTGGCCCCAACGTCTTTATCTCATCATTGCAGAGATTTGTCATTGGATAAGTTGTGCAAAGGTGGTAAACGTTTGGGGGAGTACAGACGGGTCCAGTCGGCTCCCCCGCCTCGTGTTTCTGTCAGGGCTGGTAAGGCCCATGTTGGTTTTCAAAGTCCGTCAGTGGTGTTTGCCCCTCCTAGGTTGGAGGAATCATTAGTGCTGGATTATGATGATGACAGCCCTGAGGAGGGCGAGTTACGTGATGAGGGCTCAAGGGGGGGGCATTTTCACGTTTCTGATAATGTTTTACAGGCACCAGTGGTGGTGCGTCCGAATCCTGCGGTTCCCAGACCTACTCGAGAGAGCGACCCCTCAGCGAGGGTTCCTCGGACGGTCGACGATGTGGACCATCTGGCATGGAGAGTGCGGCCGGCTCAAGTTCCTTTATTACAACCAGGTGAGCGTTCTGTGCCACGGGCCAAACCAACAATGGTGTCTGTGGGGACGGGTAGTGAACCAGTTTCGGAAGGTTTGGACATTAAGCTTCACAAGGGTCGTTATGTCAAAGATCAAGGGGTGGGTACGAGTGATGGGGGTGTGGGTTCGAAGGTTGATTCTAGCACTGGTACTGAGCCCATGGAGGTAGGTAAATATCCCCCACATAGCAAGGAGCTTAAGATAAAGAAATTACCTTACATGGGCGTTACGAAACCTTTGGGCGCTCATTTAATGTTAGCTACTAAAGAAAGAATTTGGAAGGGTGAGTATGTTGAACTTTTGAAACTATTGCACAGAGAGGTTTGCTACAAGGAGGGGTCTAAGGAAGAGGAGTATGAGCTGGCTAAGCGCCCCAAGGTTCCTTTGACGATAGAAAACTGGACTGCGGCATTTCTGATATATGCTATCGTCTACTGCGAAAAATTCCCTGAGCGCTGCGTTGCCATTTTTAAGTATATGGACGTGATTAGAAAAGCGCAGATAACGGGTAGTGGTTTTGCATGGGCGCAGTATGATGAAGAATTCCGGGCACGGTTGGCTTGGGATCCTGAGGCAAAATGGGGGGAGTTGGACACAGACTTGTGGCAACACACTATGGGTGCATCGGCTGGTGGCAAAACGATTTTTACGGCTAGCGGTTTGCCGTTGATTTACCGGCCCTTTCAGGGGAAGCCCACCCGGGGAGGGGTGGGTACAGCCACGTCAACTCAACCTGCCACTGGGACCTGTTGGGATTTTAACAAAGGTCACTGCCCCAGAGAATATTGTAAGTTCAGGCATGAATGTTCTCAATGTGGGAGGAAACATGCATTGGCCAGGTGTTGGGGTCTTCGGGTACCAGGGAGTCAACAATGGTCGCAACAGCCTACCAACGCCCCTGGTCCTGCACAGCAGCCTCAGCCTCATAGGGGAGGGAAAAGCACTCAAGGAGCTGGGCCCAAAGGCTCGTACTCCGGTTAAAGTTGGTCAGCTAGCAGTGGCTCTGAGAGGTTTTGGGAATGCTGATGCTTGTAAGTTGTTGCTGGATGGTTTTCGGGAGGGTTTTCGGCGTGGCTATACAGGACCGCGGCTGCGGCGGTGGTCCAAAAATCTATTGTCAGCCGATGAACATAAAGTTGTAGTGCAAGACAAATTGGATAAAGAAGTGCGAGAGGGGAGAATGGCAGGTCCTTTTGATGATTGGCCTTTGGAGAATCTCATTGTTTCCCCTATTGGTGTAGTCCCAAAGAAGGAGGCTGGGCAATTTCGTTTAATTCAACACTTGTCATGGCCGGAGGGCTCTTCGGTTAATGACTTCATTGATGAAGAAGCTGCTTCAGTGTCGTATTCTTCAGTGGATGTGGCCATGGCCCTGGTTGTGACTGCTGGCCCTGATGCCGAAATGGCTAAATGCAATATTAAATCCGCATTTCGTTTGCTACCAGTACATCCCGGGGATTGGGATCTTTTGGGGATTCAGTTTCATGGGAAATGGTATGTTGATAAGGCTTTACCAATGGGTTGTTCCATCTCCAAGAGAGGGTTGCACATTTGGCTGGCTCGCGCGAAAACTGATCAGAGAGGCACGGGGAAGGGTATTTGGCTAGAGGCATCTTCTCCTTCTGAGACGTGCCCTTTGCGGTGGGCTAGGCGTTGGAGGGCTTGTTCGGGGGCGGCTGATGAGGTCCCTGTTTTTCAACATTTGGATGGTTCTAGGGTGGCTGAATATCAACTGCGCATGGTTCTGCGAAAAGCTCTGCGCTTTCTTGGTTTGGATGAAAGTCATTATGGTACTCATTCCTTCCGCATTGCGGCTGCAACAGAGGCGCATAATAGGGGTTGGTCGCAACAGGATATTATGTCTTTAGGGCGATGGTCGTCCAACTGCTTTCAGCGCTATGTGCGGAATGATCCTAGTGCTGCGCCTGCGTCTGCTAAGTTTCCTTAACGTTTGATGCTGCTTTTCTTTTTTCAGGTTCTGTGGCCGGCCCCCGTTCATCTGTTATGACGATCTGGATTGTTGGGCATTCGTTCATAAGGCGTGCGGAAGCTCAAGCTCAGGAGAGTTATTTTGGTCTTACGCTTGGTTTCAATCATCGATTGTTTAATGTTGTTTGGAAAGGAAAGGGGGGTATGATTTGGAGGGAGCTTATTCCTGCTTTGAATTCCTGGTTGGTAGGAGGTGTTTGTCCGGATGTCTTGCTTCTACACCTCGGTGAAAATGATCTTTGTGGGGTAAAAGGGGTGGTTCTTTTGAGAACTATGAAGAAAGATCTTTCCCTCATAAAACAGCAGTGGTCGGGCTGTCATGTTTTGTGGACTGAATTGGTCCCCCGTAGATCTTGGAGGGGTGCGATTAAGCCTAGGGCAGTGGATAAAGCGCGCAGGAAATTAAATTTGGAGGTCTCCCGTTTTTGCAGAGATTTAGGTTTTGGGCGGGTGTCTCATAAGGACATTCGTTATGACACTCTGGAGTTTTTTCGCAGCGATGGAGTTCATTTGTCTCGAATTGGGATGGATTTATATTTATTGGAATTGAGAGAGGTACTGTCTAGGTGTTTGAAAATTCAGAATTTTATTGGTTGAAGCTTCGGTGGTCATTTGTTGTGCAGTTTTTGGGGGGCAGAAAGAGAGGGGTGTAATTCTTCCCCCCCTCTTTTCTGGGTGGCGGAAATTGGGGGTTCTTTGCCAGCAGGGACATGAAGGTGGTTGGGTTTTGTTAAAATGGGGCTATGGCTGGAGAAGTTTAAATAGATGTTTCGTGGGGTGGGTACACTGTTTTGGTTAACGTAAGTTGTTGGTGGGCAATTTGGGAATGTGATGTTATGCTTTTGGGTTGGGATAATGTTTAAATGATTATGCAGGTTTTTATATTGTTGAATTGTAATTATGTTGTGCAGGGTGGGGGCGGGGATTGTGACGTATTAGGGGCGGGCCTGACGTTTGGGGTTTTAAGGTGATAGTTTAATTAGTGAGGTTAGTTTTGTAAGGCGTTTGCCAGGGTTGTATTGTTGTGAATATGCACCTGTTTCAATAAAGCGGCCTTTTTCACACTCTCAATTTGGTTTGGTGGTCTGCTCACCCCCCCACCCTTCCCTCCCAATGTAGGTACTGCATTCAAATGGACCTTGTATGTGGCATTGTTATTATCGACTTGAAACCGGTTCAGTTGGGACGAGTGTTACTTGAACGTTGATGTGGCGAAGCATTTTCACGTTCTCTTTCCTGAAAACCCGGCTCCGGTGACCCTCAATGCTCATTGCACTAAGTTCTCTTTATACTCGTACAGACAGAGGTTACAAATCTAGAAGACATATTTTCCACACAAATGTAAAGCCCAAAACATCGCTTTTTATTAGAAACAATAAATAAAAAAGAGTGAGCGATATATCTTCGGGGAGCTATACAGCTACATTAGTCTGCTCTGTGATTTTCTCACCAGCAGAGATCCTAGGGATTTGAAGCAGTTTCCAATTAAAAAATGCTGAATTTATTTCAGCTGCAATCTGAGCCACTGATGTGTTAAAGCTGGGTTTCTAGTAACGATAACAGCGTTTAATCCCCAAAACAATTATGATGTTCTTTTTACATAAAATATACATTGTGTTTACTTACAACCTATTAATGCTGTATTATCTTAGTGGTTCAGTTGTAATATTGAAATTATAATTTCTGTTAAATATATTTCTTCTGAAGATGCAATTTCTTACATGTCAGAAACTCACTAAACACGAACTTACATTTCGCTGGACCTGTGAAATTAGAAAAAAATCAATGGTCCCTGAGGAATATATGTTTTCTCATCAATATGATAGGCCAAATTACTCGGCGCATCTTTGCTTTTGCCCTATGTTTAAACATCATATTAATGAAACAAAAACTTGAACATTCTAATTTCAGTCTGTGGCCATTGTTAGTTGCACCGTGCAAAGAAAAACTTTAAAACTTCAACAATGTCTCCTTTATACAGTCCAATATTTTTTAAAAACAACATTAAGGGTTAATTTTACCTGGATTACTGGATGTGTGAGTGAATGTATTCCTGAGTGAGTGGGTGCATGAGTGGTTATATGGGTGAGTTAGTGGTTGTGTACGTGGCTGTATGAGTGAGTGGTTGTGTGAATAGCTCTATGGCTCAGTGAGTTGGTGTGTGAAGGCTTGTATGCTTCTGTGAAGTGGTATGTGATTGGTTGTGTGAGAGTAGGAGTGGGTTTATGAGACATTCTATGGGGGTGTGAGCAGGTGTGTGAATGGTTCTGTGGATGATGTCATCAGTGGTGTCATTTGAGATGTCATCAGTGATGTCACTGAGCATGTCATGAGTGATGTAATATGTGAGATCATAAGCAGTGCATTTCTGGGGTATAAGCTATAGCTAGTTCAGGTAGCTATCACTGCTGAATTTCACTGGTTTTGCACACAAGAAATTTGAGCCGAACTATAATGGCTGGTAACCTTTGTTTTTTTCTGTGAATTTTTAAGGTTTTTTAATTTCCATTTCCTAACTATAATGTCCCTGTAACCTTTGTTTTTGGTAGTGAATTTATATAGTGTTTTAAAGTTACTTTCTAACTAAAACGTCACTGTAATCTTTGGATTTTGTAATGAATTTTGAACAATTTTAAAATGTTATTTCCTCATTCTAACCTTTGTGAATGGGTGTATGATTGGCTTTATGGGTCTGTGAGTGGCTGTACGGGTCTGTAAGTGGGTGCGTGAGTGGCTGTATGGATCTGTGGGTGGGTGAATAAGTGGCTATACGAATGTGTGAGTAGTTTTCTGGGCATGTAAGTGGGTGTATGAGTGGCTGTATGGGTCTGTGAGTGGGTGTGTCAGTGTTTAGGTGGGTGTGTGAGTGGTTATGTGGGTGTGCGAGTGGTTATGTGGGTGCGTGAGTGGCTCTATGGGTTTATGAGTGGGTGTGTGAGTGTCTGTGTGGGTCTGTGAGTGGGTGGGTTAGTGATGTATGGGTGTGTGAGTGAGTGTGTGAGAAGCAGTGTTGGTCCGTGAGTGAATGTAAGAGGGGCTGAATGGGTGTGTGAATGGGTGTGTGTGTCAGTGTGGTTGTGTCAGTAGCTCTATGAGGTACTGGGCCAGAACAGAACCTCACTGCCCCTTTATTGAACAAGAGTCCAAATTTAGCAGAAAAAGTCTACCCTACAGGAGTAATTTCCACTGGTTAATTAGTAAGTGCTATTAAGTTAGGTAAATGTTCAGTGTGTATTCTTCACTACAGCTGTGTAATGGACAAGGAGGAAATGTCTCCAGCGACCTTGTGTGTATTTCGACAATGTGATTGTTCCTTGTGCATTTTCATCCAGAAATCTGTGATCACATGAATCCTCCTGTAGAGAAGACAATGAGAGTACAAAGGTGTGAATTTCCACCTAACAAAGGGTACTTCCTCTTAACGATATGAAGCAAGTGCTTTGTTTGGTAATGATATCCTCATTTTCTTTCGCAGGGTACGAAGGTGAACTCTCTTTGGACAAGCCTTATTCCAACATGGCATCTAATAAGTGCACATGAGTGCTACCTCAGTTTATTTCCCACAGAGAAGTCTCTTGGGCGGCTCCTTTAGTGACCCTCCTCTAGTGCTTAGTGGTTGAAAAGTCTCCCTGTTTTAAGTGAGCTGCAAGGAGCACTCTTACCACTGCCAGTTGGGTGTTTGTGGTTTGTTCCTTTCCAGGCACTTGCCAGAACACAGCGCCAGGCAGGCAGCACAGTGCTTTCAAGTCCAGTGCATGGTAGAAGCCCCAGGAGGCAGTGGTTGTAGGTGTTTAACATTTTACAAGAGACGGGTACTGGCTGGGCCTCCTGATGGACAGAGTAGCTAGATGCAAAAGCATGAAAAAAATACACAAATGTTGTGCTTGAATAAAATCCAAAGCTTTTGTTTCAACAACTACGAATGTATGAGCTAAATGAAGAAATAACACACTTGCAACCAAATCAATTGAGGGAGGGGGCAGCACAGCACCCCTCCCCGGTCTGATTTCGGCCCAGGTACCCCATCCCCTGGTGCCTGGCCACAACACTCTGAGTGCCCTGGAGCCCACCTAGGCCACCCAATGTGGTTTTTCCCTGCCCTCTTGTCTCCGGGAAAAGAAAGAGATGAAAACTCTGCTTCCAGAAATCAAGAGCGGTTTGACCGCTCCAGCTTTCTGGAAGTGGAGTGTTTGTTTTTGCTTCTCCTGCCAAGCAAAAGTAAACAGCTATGTCCTGGTAGTGGGCACCCTAGGGCATAGCAGGAGCAGGCCCCGGAGGGTGGTGGTCCCCAGGTCCATAATTGGTTCTAGGAGTGGGGCTGCATGCCCCTCTCCTTTGTTCAACATGGCTGTCCCAGGGGAGGTGGTAGTCCCAGAGGCTGTATATGGCCTGGGAGGGGGCCTGCACAGTCCCCTCCTTCTTTTTCAAAAAATTGATTTGCCCCATGGAGGTGGTGGTCTAAAAGCCCTAGGAGGGGGAACTGTGTGGTCCCCTCCTCCTTTAAAAAAGCCACTGGGAGGTGGTGGTCCCTGGGGGTCCACAAGGCCTCTCTTATGTATATGTAGCCCTAGGGAGGTGGTGGTCCTCGCGGCATAAAAATGCCCTTGGAGGGGGGCACGTGCACACCTCCAATATATTGACAAAACTCTGCATGTCCCCGGGGCCTGGCCCACCCGGGGGGCGTTAGGAAACACAAGTGTGTGAGACTTTCCTCATTTTTGGTTTTCAATTTTGCCATCATTGTGCACATCAACCGGCAATTTTGTGGCAACATTGGAAAAAATATGTTTTTAACCCCCGTTGGGCTCCCTGCCAGGGACTGCGTGTAAAAGGTTGAAGGCCCACCTTATAATGCTGGAGACGGCTGGAGCATATAGGCTTGTTAAAGAAAGCTCGAGACGTAAGGCTTGTATGGGGACTGACTGAAATACTTTTAACAGTTTCCGTAGAATAATCCCTTCTTTCACTTTTACTGGTTGCCAGGTTTTAATCTGTATATATTCCAAGTCATAAGATAGAATAGGTGGGATTTTCATACTGTTAACCTCCAACAGGGTTTTAAAATTTCTATTCCCAGTTGAGCAATAACATCTCTGTAATGCCCCATCATGAGAGTATGGCTTTTGCCCAAGATGTTGAAGATGGGGAGCGTTTTGTTAGTTATACGAAGAGATTCGGCCTAACTAAACGTATTCTTTCCCTATCTCGATAGGGTTACCTCCCAGTGACCATGTGAAAGGCAGAGATTTCCTTCTTCCTCTAAAAGGTAACATTTCGGTTTTAGACATGTTAAGATATGTTAAGAACCAAGAAATTTTCTTTTGCATATCGGTTTAATTCCTTTAGGTTTCTTTATAGGCCAATTGGGGTACGATCGAGTATAACCATGTCATCAGCATACATTAAGCTATGGATATAGCTTTGTGCTAATTTTGGTGGGAAATTATTAATTTGGGAAAAGTACCCCAGTAGGTCACTTATGTAAATGGAAAATAACATGGGGGTGAGAAGGCAACCTTGTTTCAGTCCATTCATCGTGGGGATTGGACTGGTTAAGCCCCTTTCTCCCCCATTTGAACTCTACACCACGTTCCTGTATGCAGAGAAATAATTACTAGGAGATCGTGGGCAATCCCTAGACTCTCTAGCTTTTTCCATAGTGTTGGACTCTCCACTCTGTCAAAAGCAGTCCAAAAATCGATAAAAAAACAGTAAACTATTTGTGATTTTAACATTACATTATTATCTAGGACAGTCTGGAGGATAGCAATATTGTCCGCAACTGAATGTTTTGGGCAGAATCCAGTCTGTGTCATAGGAATCACATTATTCGAGAATGCCCAGTCTTTTGGATGGTCCAATATGCATGCTGCGAAGATCTTTCTAGTGGCAGCTAGGAGGGCAATTTGTTTGTAATTGGTTGGATTCGATCTGAAGCCTTTTTTTCAAAGAGGGACCACGATGTCCACGTCAGGATTTTGGTATTTTCCCAGTTTCAAAACAATATTGGAAAAGAGGGGTTACATTTTCCACCCTTTGCTCCCTGTCCAACACAGGAAGATGGTGGTCCAGGCCTTGATCACCTCTAGGCTGGACTATGTCAATGTCCTGTACCTTGGACTCCTGGACTATTTACTTGGGTGCCTGCAGGTAGAACAGAATGCGGCGGCCTATGCTCAGCCCTAGGACACACATGTCCCTCTACCTAAGATCCTTGCACTGGGTGCCGGTTCAGAAGAGGATCCATTTTAAAGCCTTAGTTCTGGCCTTAAAGGTCCTTCACAACTTAGGGGCTCTTTACATCCGGGACATGATTCAGTACTATGCCCCACTAAGGACCTTGCGGTCCTCTGCCCAGTAGCTGTCGACCATTCCAAAGTTTTTGCACTCTCGTATGGGAGGTCGCTCCTTCCAAGTGGTGGCTTTTCAACTTTGGAATAGCCTTTCGCTTTCTTTAAGACCGGCGCAGGATCACCTTGTCTTCAAGAGAAAACTAAAAACCTGGCTCTTCCAACATTAGAATGAGGTCTCTCTGTCTTTGTGCACACTATCTGTCAAAGGGTCCTTTCAACGCTGGGACACTCTATGGAGTAGCCGTCTGCTTTATAAGTACCCAGTAACATAACATTACATAACAAAAATGTACTCCAGTCTTCAGGGTTTGATTGTAGAACTTTGATCGCATTTAATAAAAACAGCGATCTGTATAGACAATATGGCTATGGCTAACATGTCCTGATCAGATTGGCCCTTTCAAAAGGGGCACTGGCCGGTAGGAGAGACTTGGTTTTGGATGTTAGATTTATATCATTTGAGAATGTATTTTTCCCATTTGGGTGATGAGACTGCTGACGCTTGAATTGATTTCCTTATCCCCATTTGTGCAACTACCATGCTCCAGAATGTCTTGTTATTTCTGCATTTTACTGCATTTTATATGTCGACCCAGTTTCTATCTTTTTGGTCTTGCTTTTCTTTTTCTTTTCTTCATTAGCAAAGTTTTTTCAACTTTCTTATTTCTCTTTGTCTTGTGGCACAGAAAGATAGAAATTGCATTCTAGTCAACTTATTTAAGTGTAATGACTTTATCTTGGCTAATTATATTTGCCTGAAGGGTAGCAACGACTGATTGTACTATATCTTCGTATCTGGATATAGGGTCACCTTCTCCATTTATAAGGGCTGTCAAAGAGGAAGAAATTGCAGAATTCATTTTGTTGATTGCGTTGGAATTCCATTGGATCCTACCTGATTTTTGGTTTATATCTGGCCAACCATTTAAGGAACATAAAGACCATGGGGAAGTAGACTGTTAAAATTTCAATTCCTATAGTGAATATGAAGGATCACTTTTGTGTGTGTACTGAATGGTTAATGATTAAACTTTTGCAAACAGATTGATATTGCAAATTATAAGGGAATGGCGGAGTTCCACGCCTCCGCGTGATCACCCGAGATCCTTGCTCCTCCCACTGTTGATGGCGGGCTGTCGTTGGTGATGCTGCTGCCGGCGATCATGGACGGCGTTCAGGTCGGCGTTTGCTCCCATCCGAGTGCCGATTTGAGGCACTTTGAAGCTTTTGGAGGCATCTTTTCAGCCGTGTTATGTGGCGCGATTACAGCTGTGGCAGTGGAGGCAGTGGGGCAGTTCCCTGGTGAAAAGTTTCTACTCTGTGAGGTGGCAGTTCTATTCTCCCGCGCTTGAGCCTGAGTTCTCCCCCGCATTCCTGGTTCTCCTGGTGGCTAGAAAACGGAGGCAGGTGAGAGTTGAGGGAGACGAGAGAGTGAAGAGGGTGTTGCAGCTGCTGACTTAACGCTGGCTTGAAGCTCCAGCGACATTGGCTGCAGTGTATGGCAAAATTGGGAACAGGGCACCCCTGTGGTTTGGGACTTTGAACTGAAAAAAAAACGGGACCGATAAGTGCCTACATTGTATCCTGCTTTAAGGACTGTTCTTGATATATTTATCTGGAAATGCGCAGATACTCTTGATATTACTGAATGACGGCAGGTTTTTGTGCAAAAGGAGAAGGGAGTGAGAAAAATACTCTGACTGACACACTCTGATTATATCGTGGACGTGTATAACATCCAAGAGATACTGTGCTACATTGTTACCATTTTGGGAAAAGTTAAGACTCCCAGGCTGCAGAATAAGTGAGAAAAATCATTGTGAGCATAAGACAAGGTGATTTGGAGAATATGGGCAAATTACTAAATGCAAGGATGCAAAGGAAGTTAAAGAAGCATCTAGGCTGATGGATAAGGAGTCCGCTGAGAGCTCTGATGGGCAAGAGTCACCGTCCATGGAGCATTCAAACCAGGCTAGCTTCGTGGCTAATACAACATTGGAGAAGGAGGTGGATGTGTTAATTGCTAGTCCGGTAGGAGCTCTAGCGGAGAAGAATGGATTCAATGACCTTATAAAAGAAAATCCTGTTGCTACTAAGGAGCCAAACCAGTTTCCTCTGTTTGTAAAGAAAACTAAAGCGCAACTCATTATCAGCCCTGCTCAAATTTTGCAGCCTGTAGGGGGAAACTCAGAGGGCACTCAATTAGTTACCATTTCATGCCCTGCAAAGCTGGCTACAGCCGACCCGACTCCGTTACAATCAATCCTGGACCAAGGGTGTGCATCATTGTTGGGTTTGATATCGCACCAAGATCCGGCATCATCGCTGTTGACTGTACAAAATAACTTTTGCCCTGGAAATCTCGAAACAGCACAAGGCGACAACCAGGCTAAGGGAGCATCTGGTGCCCTCAACTTCTCCAAACCTAAATCCTCCTGGACTGAGTCACAGATACAACCACAGCCCATATCTCCGAAGGCGATTTTGCCAATCTCTTTGAGTGATCATGTAGAAAGTCAATTGCCCTCTATCGTGGACCCCTTCAGTCCTATTCTCAGTTTGAATACGGAATCATCAAGCGAGGTCCAGATGACAGTGAAGGATATGCTAAATATAATTCTGGATGAAGTCCGAGAGGTGAAAAGATTCCAGAGAGCTGAGTTAGCTTCTATCCATCAGCGACTCGAGAAAATTGAGGAGGCGGTTGCAAGCTTTCCACTGAGACTTCAAGAAGCAGAGTCCCGAATCTCAACCTTGGAGGACCAGATGACGGGGGTCAGACAAGAGGTCAAGGTTGTAAATAAAAGCAAACGGGCGCTTGAAATAAAACTGGACGAGTTGGAAATTATACGCGAAGATCCAATCTACGAATCGTAGGAGTTCCTGAAGGGCAAGAGGGCTCGAATACAGTCCAATTGGCGACGACATTTTTAAAACAAAAAGTAATCCCAGAACATGAAGGGGATCTGACTATAATACAGGCACATCGGGTGCCTGCTCACCCTTTTCCTAATTCCACGCTGCCACGCACAATTCTTTAGAATTTTTCGGACTTTCGCATAAAAGAAACTATATTGTCTAAGGCGATTCAGCAAAGACAATTTGCAGTTTATGAGACTACTAAGTGCCACATTTTTCAGACTTGTCAGCAGCTGCAGCACATAGAAGAAAGGAATTTGTAAAAATTCTCAATCTTTTCAAAGCAAATGGTGCCCAGGCCACGATTGCTCAACAATCTAAATTTAAAGTGTTGGTGAAAGGCAAATTCCATATGCTCTCGGACTTGGATGAAGCACATGATTTATTGAAGGAGATTTCACAGGGCCGTAAGGGGTGAGTTGTTGCCTTAGGGATTAGGGTTTCACTTAGCCTCTGGATATGACTAAATGTTTTGATGGAATCACTGGGTATTGGATATTATGCACGGGGGAGTAGGAGGAGGGGGTCCTAGGGGTGTAATAACAGGACACCCGAGTTGTTAGGAGGAGGGGTTGTGTGGTCAGCGTGGGGGAGGAAGGTAGGGCAACACTATGGGGGTCGGGGTGGTGCTGTGTGGGGGGGGTCACAGTATGGAAAGGGGAAAAATGAAGCCGGTTGTTTTTCAATGGTATGTTGTTTTATTGCATCTGTTCCTGCAAGAGAAGTTATTTTTTTCTGGCTAATCTGTTAACATTGAAAGTTGTTTCACTTAATGTCAATGGGCTGAATAATCATAGAAAAATGCGTGCTATTGAAGTATGGTTGAAATCGGAAAATCCTGGGGTAATTCTTTTACAAGAAACCCACATTTCGACTATAAAAATCCAAGAATTCTCTATGTTTAAATCATGGGCAGCCTATAGAGGCTTTTCATCATCCTCTGCCTCCCACAGAGGGACTGCTATATTCTTAAACAAAAACTTGCAAGCAGATTATGTTAACTCTGGTAAAGATCACGTGTTCTTCTTTTAGATCAAAGTCGCGCCCTCTCACATTTGTGAGTTTTTATGCACCGGTGAAGGATAATGCTAAGGCTTATGAGGAGCTATGCCAATCACTAACTCAGGTTCCGGGAGATTTAATTGTGGGTGGGGATTTTAATATCTTGATGAACCCCCGTATAGATTCCTCAGTACGTGGGAAAAAGCAGATAAAGCCAAAGTCTTTTAACGTTCTGAAAAATTATGGAGCAATGTTAAATCTGGGCGACCCCTGGCGAGCTGCATTTCCGTCGGAAAGGAAATTTACGTGTGGATCAGGCCTGTTTTGCTCCTCTTCTTGCATCGATTTTTTTTTGATCTTTCAGTGTTTAGATTTTTTTCAACAAAAATTTTTCTTCAACGGATTTTCTGATCATGCAATGCTGACATTGGAAATCCATTTAGGGACAGGCTTGAGACTTCCAAACCGGTGGGTTTTTAATAAGCAATATTTAAATGATGTGGAGTGGGTGGAGTTTATGGGTTCAGAGATTAGACAATTCTTAATTCAGAATATTCAGTCCGCCGCTCCAAATATAGTTTGGGACTCACTTAAAGCGTTTGTTTGGGGGATAATAATGGGTAATGATGCAGCAATAGCAAGAAAAGCTAGGCTTGATAAGACAAAACTTGAAGACAAGATTCAAGCCCTTCACGAGGCATTTCTACAGAATCCCTCTACCTTTATCAAAACACAGCTTGAGGAGGCTAAGCGTGAGCTTTGCTACGTGTATAATGCTCAAAGTGAAACCTTTTTTCAACGTTTTCGACAGAAAATGTATGAAGAGAGTAATTTCACGGGCAGACTTTTGGCATGGCAGGCCAAAGAGCAGGCGGCCGCGAACCACATTAAGTCACTAAACTCTCCTTTGAAGGCAGTGTGCACTGAGGATCCAGGGATAATTGGGGGCATTATGCTTGCCCATTATGAGGCTATTTATGGTAAACTTCAGATGGTTGATGACCGGTTACTTGAAAAATTTCTCCATGAAAATCCACCTCCAACCCTTTCGGAAACGGATAAAGGTTCTATGGTTAGTCCCTTTTCACTGAAAGAGTTGGAGGAAGTAGTGAAGAGCCTAGCCAATGGTAAGGCTTGCGGTCCAGATGGACTACCATCTGAATTTTATAAAGTTTTCTTTGAGGTATTATCAGAATTCTTTCTTTTTTTGATTAATTCTTTGTTGGAAGGAGGGGTAGTTCCAGAAATCTTTTAGACAGGGGAACATTGTTAGTTTTGTGAAGAAGGGTAAGAATAAGACGGCCCCTAATTCTTATCGTCCGATTACGCTGCTGAATTTGGATTACAAAATTCTCACCAAACTTTTATCTCTGAGGTTTAATAGGTATGCGGCGAAGTTGATCCATGTGGATCAAAATGGGTTCTTAGCCCGGTAGACAATTAGCTACTAACACCCACTTTCTTTCAGAGGCTTTGGATTACTTCGAGATTCAGAGGATACCTGCTTTAGTTTTATTATTGGATGCCGAGAAGGCTTTTGACCTTGTGGTCTGGGAGACATTGTTTTCGATCTTACAGTCCTTCAATATTCCGTTGCAAATTATATCTTTAATCCGGAATTTGTATGAGAATGCTGTTGCCAATGTAATTATTAATTCGGCCATGGCAGGGTCATTAAAAATTAAACGAGGCACAAGGCAAGGGTGCCCTTTATCGCCAGTTCTGTTTGCTTTTTTTCATCGAGCCCTATCAATAGCCATTCGGAACTGTGCTGATATTCGCCCCCCAATTCCATCAATGCCAAAATTAAAACTATATGCAGGTGACATCATGCTCTTAATTAAACCAACAGTTGAGGTGCAAGCCAAAGTCTTTGAGATGTTTGAAGACTTTGAAGCATTAGGTGGCTATCGGAAAAATAAAGGAAAGACCGAAGTAATACAATGTGGGAGGGCCGCTTTAGATCTGCACCCCGATATCTATATCTCTGTTAATTCCAACCCAAAGAGATACATGGGGATTTTTTATTCCGAGTCAGTTGACGATTTATACAAATTGAATTTTGTTCCTTTGATTAAGAAAGTTCAAGGGTTGTTTTCTCGATGGAGCATGCTCCCTTTGTCCATCTTGGGACGCGTTGCTTTAATTAAAAAGTCTGTCTTACCGTTATTAAATTTCTTGTTTTCTTCAATACCATGCACTTTATCAGGCTCCTTTTTCTCTCAGATTGAGTCCATGTTTACAGCCTTCATCTGGGCAAAACAAAACCCACGTATAGCACTTAGCACTTTATATGAAGATTTGGATCCGGGAGGGTTAGCACTCCCAAACCTCAGGGGTTATTATGATGCGTATTTTGCACAATATCTGTCTAGATTTAAGCCTTCATCGCAAGCACATTTTTATTGTAATAATCTCATGAACTTAATGTGTAAGGACAGCCAAATCCACTCTCCCCTGCTGATGTTTAGATCTCCGAAGCTGGTACGCTATAAGTGTGTGCACTGGTTTTTTAAAAGACGGCAGGCTTTCTTAAAAAAATATTCTATTCCAGCAATCATCTCAGCCACCTTATTAGAAGGAATCCTGACCTTGGTAGGGGTCAAACAGCGTTTTCATCTGGCGTCTAAATGTTCGATAGCTGGGTATGTTAAAGTGTCGGATTTCTTGAGGAATGGTAGCTGGGTGACAGTAGCAGAAATGTCTCAATCTATCTCTAATGATTTTATCTTAATTAACTCTTATGGTATTTTATATAAATATTTTGTTGAAATAGATGCTGCCTCTTTTATGGATCAGAACCAGTTGGTTGATGAATTATTACTTAGAGTATTGAATAGGAAACCAGGTGCCTGGAATACATACTTAGCGTCTGTAAAGGAGGTGGATCTCGAGTTAAACGCTATTAGAAAATGGGCAGAACATGAGAATTGTGACATTTCATCCCATATTTGGTCCACCATCCGCAGGCTAAATTTGAGCTCTTTGAGAAGGGCAAATTGGCGCAGGATGTTGTTTTTAAGCAAATGGTTATTGTATCAAACTCCCTGCTCCCTGTCAAAGATGTATGTTAACCAAACTTCTCAATGTTTTCGGTGCATGAATCACCCATCTGCCAATTGGTCACATATTATGTTGAGCTGTCCAAAAGTTAATGATTATTGGGTAGATTTATTTGCCTATTTGGAACAGGAATGTAACATCCAGGCACCGTACTTTCTTTCCGGCACTTGATGTTGACACATTGCACTTTCAGGAGAGAGAGCACTATTTCTTCAGGATCCCAATGGATTACTTCTTTTAGTAGAATTGCAAGGCCCCTTTTTCCATGTCCTCTTCTTGTGCCCACTGGGTTGATTTGGCCGAAGCTTCAGGACTGCAGCCTGGCCCTACGCCCAACCACCTGTGGGTGGGATTTGGCTGTGTAAAGTGGGAGTTGATCGCAGTGCCTGGCATGTGTCTCTGACCAACATATATGGATTTTTTCCAATATAAATATGGGAATACATAAATGCACATAAAATACCCTAATTAAACTAAAGAGCCCATTTGGGCTATATATTACCAGAGGATACATTTCTCTATAAAAAATAATGGGCTTGATTCACAAAAGTAATCTAAGACAAAATAATAACTTTACGACTTTCGGTATTCACAAAAGGAATTTTGGAGTAGTAAAGTTAAGAATCCTAACTTTACTACTCCTAAACTGAGACAAAATCCTACCTGTACAACTTTCAGAATTCACAAAAGGGATTTAGTGAATATCGAAAGTCGTAAAATTAAGACTTTGTCTCAGATTATCTTTGTGAATCGGGCCTTATGTCATTGCTTCCTTAATGAGCCATCTGGTTCAACACCGACCTTCAAAACTCCAAGCACACCTACAGAAGACTCGAGAAACATTGGCGCAAAGACCAGACACCAGACAACCACGCAGCCCTCATAAACGCCAGACGAAAACACCACCAACTTATCCGATCCACCAAAAGAACCTCTTTCAAAGAACGCATCGACAACAACGCACACAATAGCAAAGAGCTCTTCAACATTGTGAAAGAACTCGTCACCCCCAGCTCCTGCTCCAACGATATACCGCCATCAGAAGAACTCTGCGACTCCTTGGCTACCTTCTTCCACCGCAAGATCGCAGACATCCACAATAGCTTTGACACCCAGACACCAACAACAGACGCCACCCCCGACTTTGCACCCACCAAGCACATCGACCCTTTACTCTCCTGGCATAACGTCAACGACGAAGATGCCATCAAAATCATGAACACCATCTACACTGGCTCACCCTCTGAACCCTGCCCCCACCACATCTTCAACAAAGCAAGCTCCATCATCGTACCCCAACTCAGGAAGATCATCAACAGCTCCTTCGATACCGCCACCTTCCCAGAAAGCTGGAAACACGCCGAGATTAACGCCCTTCTCAAAAAATCCAAGGCGGACCCCAAGTACCTCAAGAACTTCCGACCCATCTCCCTGCTTCCGTTCCCGATGAAAGTAATTGAGAAGACCGCCAACAGAAAACTGACCCACTTACTGGAGGAGAACAACGTCCTGGACTCCTTCCAATCTGGCTTCCTCAGCAATCACAGCACCAAAATCACCCTCATCGCCGCCACTGACGACAGCAGAACCATACTGGACAACGGCGAAACTGCGGCCCTCATCCTCCAGGACCTCTAGGCCGCCTTCGACACCGTCTGCCACAACACCCTGCGCACACGACTCCATGACGCAGGGATCCGAGACAAAGCCCTGGACTGGATCACCTCCTTCCTCACCGGCAGAATGCAGAGAGTCCGCCTCCCCCCCTTCAGGTCATGAGGCGTACCCCAAGGCTCGTCCCTCAGCCTGACCCTTTTCAATGTCTACATGACGCCGCTCTCTAACATCGTCCGAGCACACCCCCTCAACATCGTCTCATACGCCGACGACACCGCGCTGATCCTCTCCATCACCAAGGACCCAGCCACCGCCAAATCCAACCTCCACGAGGGAATGAAGGCCATCGCAGAGTGGATGAAGACAAGCCAGCTGAAACTGAACTCGGCCAAGACGGAGGTCCTCATCCTTGGCTCCACCCCTACTGCATTGGATGACTCCTGGTGGCCAGCCGCGCTGGGTGCCGCCCTACACCCACCAACCACGCACGCAACCTGGAAGTCATTCTGGACTCAACACTCTCCATGACCCAGCAAGTCAACAGAGTCTCCTCTGCCTGCTTTACCACCCTCTGCATGCTCCACAAGATCTACAAATGGATCCCCAGTGAAACCAGAAGAACGGTCACCCAAGCACTCGTCAGCAGCAGGCTGAACTACAGCAATACCCTCTACACAGGAACCACGACCACACTCCAGAAGAGACTCCAACGCATGCAAAAAACCTCTGCACGCCTCATCCTTGGACTCCCTCGCCACAGCCACATCACCATCCACCTGAGAGACCTGCAATGGCTCCTGGTCAACAAGAGGATCACCTTCAAGCTCCTCACCCACGCTCACAAAGTGCTCCACAACACCGGACCAGCATCCCTCAATGAACAACTGTCCTTCTAAACCCCGAACCGCCAGCCCTGCTCCGCCGACCTCGCACTTGTCACCGTCCAATGCATCTGCCGAATGACCACTGGCGGAAGATCATTCTCCGCCAAAACATGGAACACCCTCCCATCCACCTGCATCAGACCCAGGACCTCCTGACCTTCAGAAGACATCTCAAGACCTGGCTGTTCGACCTGTAGCTGCTCCCCCTTCCCTCAGCGCCTTGAGACCATCACGAGTGAGTAGCCTGCTTTACAAATGTTTGATTGATTGATTGATGTCCTGAAATTGTTATTTGTTTTTTCCACTGTCAAGATCAGCATACAGAGTAGGCTGAAATGATAATGTGAAACAGAAAGCAGTCTGCACTATTAGACGCTGATTGCTTTTCAATTGTACTGGTGCTTGGAAGTCCCACTGAGGGCAATCCCAAAGCAAGGCTCCAACCACTGGAAACTTGTTTTTTCTTTTTTGGGGGGAGGGGTCCCCTGACAATGGGCATGAACCCCTGCTTTCTGTCCCCGTAAGGGGTGCAGATTGAGAGTTTACTCCAGTCTGCCCCCTTGGGTGCAGAAAGCCAACTTACCAGTGTTTTTTTTTTAAGGGATGGGATGACACATCCAGGCATCGGACAATGTCCCCATCCCGTTCTGCTCCCTCAAGGGCAGATTGGTGATAAACCACACCAAGCCACCCACAGGTAAGCAGAAAGATGTTTCCTGCTATAGGGTGGGGGTATAGTCTGAGGCCTGGGCAGGCTGGCCCTGACCCTATTTTCTATCATTTTGTCACTGCTGTGGGGAAAATGTCACCATTCTTCCCAGAAGGGGGGGAGGGCTGAAAGCTGTTGTGCCAGTTGTGGGGTGGGTTCACAGCCCAATGCTTGGGTGAGTAGCTTACTCTTTATTTTCTGACCTTTTTTCCCTGGTGTATAGCAGAATGCGTGCCCTCTGTAGGGTAGATTGAGGTTAAGCACCACCAATCTGTCCCCAGGGGAGCAAAACTCCTTTGGGCTAGTTCTGGTGTAGGTCATGTCCACCCTTTGTTTTTGTTTTTTTAAACAAATCTTATTCAGCATTAACTCATGGCATACTACAAATGTGACATTATAAGTACATTCACTATTACATTTGGTACTTCAATTTTCACATGGATCAGGTGGCTGTACTTCAGACTGAGCAAAGATTCAATAATCATTAAACTGTGCAAGAATACATTTTTCCGACAATATGTTTTAGTTATCTGTGGAGAAGTGTGGCTCACTGGTTAGAGGAGGCAGACCTGGAAGCAGAGGTCAGCCCGGGACCAGGGTTCAATTCCCGGCTTGGCGGGGTATTGAATCCTAAAATGTCCATGGACTCGACAATTCTCGCTCCGGTGCCTACTCGATTCACGGGTTCACACTCTGCGACTCTGGGCAATAGCTTGCTTAATCTCCACAACAGCTCCTCGCGGCGGGATGCCTGGCTTTCACCTTGCGGATACCCTGCCGGGGTTATCTCACAGGGGAATACCAGGACGGGTTCCCTAAGCAAGCGCTTAGAAACCGCTTGGTGATTTGCGCTATATAAATTCCTGTACATTTATACATTTATCTAACATGTCATCTGTCGGTCTATATCCAGAAAGATATTTACTAAAGTCTCCATCATAATGTCAACTAAACCAAATGAAACAACTCCTCCCCCATTCCCTCCCCTCCCACTAGGTGTACCATGACTGAGGTTAGTGACCTCGTATATGATGCAACACACTAATAATGTGGGGCAATGAATGGTTTTGACTCATGTTCTCTAGTCTTACCCACATCTCTCCTTAGACGTAAACTGAGGGGATATTACTTGTTGGCATATCAGGAGGCCATGTAATAGGTAGCATTGTGACTCAAGGGTTCATGGAGTCTCTGGTGCCTCCTCGTCGGAGAGGGATTCAGGATGTCTCAAGAGTTTCACCAGTGCCTCCCATGCCCTGGAAGCCTCCAAGGACGCCTGCCCCCTTCTAGACTCTCTCAGTTGCACTGCCCTTTTATAATCCGCCCATCGTATGACCTCTTTCCTCAACCCCCCTGCAGATGGCCCCCCTGGTACTTCCAGTGTTTGGCAATCTCTCTATTGGCCAATAAGAGTGCCAGGTCTTGAAATGTACTTGTTACTTTAGTTTTGTAAGTATGAGGAAACCTATGCAATAAACAGTTCCCTGGCGTATAGGTCACCTCCCTTTCTGTCACCTCAGCTATTGTGCCAGTCACCTCCTTCCAAAAGCTCTCCAACTTTGGGCAGCTCCAGAACATATGTAAGAATTCAGACCCAACCTCTAGGCATCAGGGCATGCCGCTGTTTCTATCTCAAAGTATCTATTTATGCGTGCCGGTGTAAGGTTTGCTCTGTGGAGTACATAAAAATGTATTCATTGGAACCGGGCGTTTCTAGAAATTCTAGGGATGCGTTCAACTAGACCATCTCATAGTTTCTCTTCTATAGGTACCACCTGATCTTCCTCCCATTGCAGTCATAAGCTATTGAGTATGGGCCACACCTCATTCCGGAGCCGTTGGTATAAGCAGGTGCCTGCTTTGTATGTTCCAGAGGTGGTTACTAAGTATTGGCACCAGCCTGATGTGGGTGGCTCGGAAAGTCCCGCTCCCCAGTGCTTGAGTATCGCTGCAGTGAGGGCTCTGTGTAAGAAGAAATGACCCTGTGGCACATCGTATCATTCCCGGAAGTCTACAAATTGTAAAAGGGAGCCGACTTCGTATAGCATACCATTAGTGGATACTCCGGCCGTTATCCATGTCTACCATCCATGCCAGTCTCCCTGTGTGGCAGTTCCATACAAAAGCCCAGTGGAATGTCTGGGGCATATGGATGTCTAATTTTTTACTTCTGTAAGCTTCTAGCCCAACACTTATGAAATTCTCTTAATTCAGTATTGTCCCCTCCGCCATGGTGGGCAAACGCAGCACTATGCAGGATAATAAACTTAGGCTTGGTACAGCGGGGTCCAAGTGATCTATCCTCCGCACTCTTCCAGCTACTCAACTTGTAAGCCATTGTAACTGCACAGCTAGATGGTAGTATTCAAAATCCAAGAGTGTCAGGCCCCCTGCTGCCTTAGGTCTTGAGAGGGTGGCCAAAGCCATTCTGTCTCTGCAATCTTCCCAAACAAAGGACGTTACTAGGGATTGCAAGTAGCGGAAAATATCCACCGGGATCCAGGCTGGTAGTAACATTAATAGATATAGCAACCTCTGCAGAGTCACCATTTAAAATAGGGCCACCCTACCTATCACAGAGAGGGGGAGGGTCACCCAGAATTCCATGCTCGATTTCTCCCCCCCAATAGCTTTCCCTATGTTACCTTTTAATGGATCTGCCTGTTCATGGTAGATATTGACCACTGAGTGTGGGAGGCACCTCTTTTCCCATACCACTTTGTCCACTGTCATCGGTCTCTATCTTCCCCCTTTAGTGGCAAGCAGACAAGATTTCCCCCAGTTAATTAGGAGGCCCAATACCCTCCCAAGAGTTGCAAGCAACTCCCTTGCTCTGCCGAAATCTTCTCTCATATTCCGGAGAAACAATAAGAGGTCGTCAGTGTACAGCACTATATGGTGATGTCTACTCAGTACCTCTAGGCCCTGATAAGGAATACCTGTTCTGGCCCGAGCAGCTAGGGGTTCCATATGCAGGGCAAATAAAAGAGGGGACAATACTGTAGAGTTCCCCTGCCCACTCTGTAGCTGTCTGAAATCAGTCCCCACGTCCGGTATCTGGCCCTGGAATCCATATATAGTAAGGTTGTCCACAGACCAAACCTACGCATCACCCAGAAGAGACACGGCCACTCCATGCAGTCAAAGATCTTTCCAATAGCTAATACAAAGCCTCTTTCTTGTAGTAGGAATCCACTTCTAATATACGCAGCAATCTCCTGACATTCATTGCTGTATTGCGGCTTGATATAAACCCTGCTTGGTCTTAATGAATGAGGTTCGTCATGTGTGGGAGAAGTCTCATGGCTAAGATTCGACTCAGGATCTTATAATCAAGATTTAGCATGGACAAGCGATCTGTATGAGCTTTTATCAAATACCGGTTTTCCTGGTTTTAATAACGGGATGACCAGTGCCTCCCTTCTGGATTCCGGTAATCACCCACTCCATTTTGCCTTGTTATACACTTCTACCAGGCAGGGACTGAGGATCTCAACATACATAGAATAGAACTCAGCTGGTGGGCCATCGGTCCCAGGCAGCTTATTCCTGGCCATAGATTTAATAGTGGCTCTGACTTCATGGATCTCTATATCCCTCCCCGGCGACTCCGCTTCCTCCTCAGTTATGGTTGATAGTCTTGTGGGCCCAAGAAAGGAGTCAATGTCTGCATCTGTGGTTAGTACTTTGCTCCTATACAACTCAACATGGTAATCAAGAAATGCTTAATTAATATTCTGCTGTCGGAAGAGTGCTGCGTTATGATCGTCCCTAATTTCCTGAATAATCAACCTCCTCTTAGCAGGATCAGCTAACCATGTCAAGAGTGCTCCAGATTTGCCCCTCTCTGCGAGCGCCTGGACAGTTCTTGTAATCGAAGCAGCGCAGTCTTTATACATACTCAGACACTTTCTCTTTAGCTGCTAGCAACCCCTCTTGTCCTCGATTCTCAGGTCTTACTTTCCTAATCTCCTGGAGCTTTTGTTCTTCTTCCAACATCTCCCTCAATAGGGTCCCTCGGATTCCCACTACCTTGGAGCTACACTTACCCCAATCACTACTTTGAATATGTCGCATACCACCATGGGGCCCGTGACTGTCCCTACATTATCCTCAAAGTATTGCTCTATGGCTGTTCTTATTGTTGCCTGAAACACTTGGTCTTCTAGGGATTCTGGCTTTAGACGCCAGGTAGGGATACACAGCCTAACTCGTGTCCAAGTGAGTCCTAACAAGAGGGGGTTATGATCCGAGATCGTTCGAGCTAAGTACTCACTAGTCGTGATGTGTTCATGTACATCGGGTGCAAAGGATGGCGCCGAGCCTTACGTGTAAATCATGCAAATGTGAAAAGAATGAGTAGTCCCTGTCCCCCGGGTGTATTGCTCTCCAGGAGTCTATCAGTCTCCATTGATGTGCCAGTCCCTGCACGCATGAGCAGTCCTGACTGTAGGGGATTCCCGCAGGGGTGGGTGGGAGCGATTCCCTCGGGGTCCACTATGTGGCTGGTGTATTGAAAGGGAACTCCCGGTTTTTCCCTTACCAATATCCCCCTGGCAAAGACCGAGTAATTTATGTAGAAGGTCTGACCGCTCCATCTGCGCTGCAGCGCGGCCCCCTCTTTAGCATTTATATGTGTTTCTTGTAACATTGCAATTTGTATGCCCCTCCTAGTTAGATATGCATTTAACTTGTGGCATTTGATCAAGGAGTTAATCCCTCATCAATATTGTTTGCTGTGCCAGGCACACCTAGTCCCCAACTGAAAACCCAACAGATAACAAAAACACCAACTCTCATTTCCCAGGACAGGTAATAGTCCATTACACATCCAAACTCAATACCAACTGGTATCTTCTTGCAGCAGTACCCGCACAAATATAGTTGGGGGTGTAGAAACAGCCAATGATCACAGAGAGCATCCCAACCCAGTTCTCCCCATCCAGTAATGTGTATGTGTGGTCACAGCCCCCCTCTTTTTAGCAATAGGTAGTGCAGCTAGGGAACTATATACCTACATACATAGAGAACAAAAGGATACAGACTATAATGACCATTGTTTATTGTCACCAAGAGTCCACTAGTCAAATAATATCATCTGCTGTCTTGGGGGTAACTTTAGGTAGGTCCGCATCAGGGTCCTCTGTGGAGCTAGCCACTTGGTAGGGGTCAGAATGCCAATCATCTTTGTCGCTTTGTGTGGATCTGGGACCTAAATCTGCTTGGCTGAGCACTGCGACTGCCTTGAGGACTTTATGTTGTTCGTCTCTGACCTCTGCTGGGGATTGTCTTCTGGCTTTGTCCAGGTTCTCATTCTTCGGGACCCCATGCCCAGGGAACCTCCTCATGATTCATGTTCTGAAGTAGAGTCGATCCAGGCCTAAGTATCCATCAATGCTTGGAAAAACTGGACCTCAGTTGGGGTGACCACTCTCATGGGGGCTGGGAATATCATTGCATAGGATATCTACAGTTGTCACAGACGTCTCTTCACTGCTAAGAAGGTGGCCCGCTGTCTCTGCACCTCTTGAGTGAAGTCAGGAAACACCATAAGCTTGCTGTTTCCAATCTGTAGATTGCTTATCTGATGGGCTTGTGACAGGATGTGATCCCAGGCTCTGAAGTGGAGCAGTCTAGCCACTATCTTGCATGGGGTGTGCCTGGCTTGGGAGGTCGTGCAGGTACTCTATGTGCTCTTTTCAGTGTGTAGAATGAGGAGAGTCCCTCAGAGGCTACCACCTTACGCAGCCAGGTTGCCAGGAAACACACCATGTGTCCCCTTCTGTGCGCTCCAGGATCCCAATAATACACACGTTGCTCCTGGGGGAATCTATATTCACTGTCCTCTGCTCTCATTTCCAGAGTCCAGACCCTGCCTTCCATAGTGGATAGGGACACTTTCAGCTCTACAATCTCTGAGGGAATGTTGGATAATGTGCGTTCAGTGGTTGTTACTCCTAGAGCCAGCCGAAGGTGGTCATCCTTGAGTAGATTTAGATCAGAACCTATGGCATCAATTTTTGCGATGCTGTAATGGCCTGCATAATGTCCGTTAGGTTTGGTTGGGCCTGGATGGTCTTCCTCGGTGGTCCGTCAATTTCTTCCTCCTCGTCTGTCTGGGTGGTTACCATGGCAAGTCCTAGGGCACTCTGTCTTCGTTTCCCGGGTACTTTCCCCATTCCCCGAGAGGGGAGGCCCGTCTATGAGGCCTGTATCTTCTTGTTAGGGTAATCAATAGTGCCTGTTGTTACCCACCCACGGACCACTACAATCTAATCTTCGCTCCTTGCACCATCAGATTTGTATGGTCTCCTTTTGGAACTCTATGGAGCAGCCCCGACCCCACTCCAATGTGTCAGCCAGAGGAGTTGAGCCTCTCAGTTAGTGCGGCCTGTGGGTATAATGATTGCTTGGCAGAATTATGTGGTGAGCTGATGCTCTTCTATGCACAATCCTAATTCCCCTGTATCCAGATTTGAGTCTTGCAGGCCTGGCCTGTCTATAAGTTCCTCACCTCAGGTGTCCTCCAGCCATTTCATCGAGTGTCAGCATCCCGGAGGATAGGGATCACTCAATGCCTCCAGAGGCGGTCTCCTTCTCGGCACTGTAGCATCACTGGGGGTGCCCTTCAGTGCAAGATGACCTCCACCCCATACGTGGACCGTCGCTGCTTAAGGCCCAGTGTGGGGTCCTGTAAAAGTCCACTGCTGTGGAAACCAGGCCTCTGTGCCAACTCCTTCTCCCAAACCAGGGCAGGTAGTCGGGAGTCTCTGAAAGGACTCAAAAGGATCACTTCCACACCACCTCTGGGTTCCTTTCGCCAATTGGGCCTGTGCAGGTCCTTGTGTCTGTGTTGAGCTTGGCCTCCCCTTTTAGCTTCTCAGGCCCATAGTTCTCTAAGTCTTGCATGCCCCCTCCTCCAGCATATAGGCCTCCTACTTTGTTTTCTCGTTCCTTTCTTATTTCTCATTCCCCTAACACTATTGCAGGACTATGGCCTCAGCATCGTTCTGAGGTCTTCCAGTGTATACAGCGTTGCTCCTCTCAATTGTCCCATGCCCCTCCCAAGAATGTTCCTCAGCTCGGGGTGCCTGTTTCTCACCTTCTCCAGTCCGCTCCTGTCTGGGTCCAGATGCGCCATTCCAGGAGTGAACTCCCACTGGGACCGTGAGGCAGACGAGGCTCCGCCTCCACAAATTCAAGGCAGGTAGGAGAGATCTCCGATTGCCCCACCGGTGTCCCACCTTTCTGCTCACTCCTTCAACTGGTTCCTCTGTTGGTGAAGTCCACGCAGTTAACTCCGGCCTCTGACTTGGGCTCCTCAGCATCATTCGGTCCGAGCAGGCGACCTCCAGGTCTCTCCTCAGGCCAGTCAGGCTTGGGTTGTGTGCTCCACTCACCAGATTAGCCCGATCTTGTTCTTTCCGCGCGCCCGTCAGTTCATTCGGGCTCAGCAGCTGCCGCCATGTTAAGTGGGCCGACGTGAGATTGCCTTGCTCCGCATATGCTGCCTCCCTCTCCATTTTTTATGGTATGTTCTGCTATGAGATACTCCAAGGGGCTTGTCCCCAGGGCCCCCATCTAGTGTGGGTGGGAGGCAGGGTGATGGTGGATCCCTAGGTCAGAGCTCCGCAACTCGTGTCCGACTACTTCGGTAGCTTGCCACACCCCCCCACCCTTTTTTAATTTTTTTTATTCTTCCCGGGTGTGAAGGGGTTTACTGCTAATCTAATGGAACTAATTGGGTTACACACAATATTTCCACTGGAAGGCCGTATTACTGTTGTACCACTTCTGGAGTGGGGTCATAGTTCAATGCCTTGATGGATCGCACCACCCATTATTTTTCTGGTCGGTCTTTCAGTATGTCTTTTTGGCTTTCTGCCCCTGGGTTGGCAGTTTGGGGGTAAAACCCAGAAGCTGACCATGGGGGCCTGTTCTGGGGTGGGTTGATGCCTAGGCTGTCTGCCCTCTCCTCTTTATTTTGGGTGGATTTCTTTTTCCCTGGATTTCTGTCCTCAGCGAGGGGGCAAATTGTGGTAAACCTCTCCAATCTGCCTCCAGGATCTGCATAAAAAAGGTTGCACCCATTATGAGGCGGGGTCATAGCCTGATGCCTGGTCAAGCTGCCCTACCCTTTTTTTAACCTTTTTTTCGTTGGTGTCAAGTCGGCATTGTGCCCCCGTGGGGGCAGATTGCATGCAAATCCCCCAAAATCACTCTCAATGGCCAGAAAGACTATTCTACCATTACCACTGTCTGCCTTCACTTTTCTTTGACATTACATGAGTGTGTTTAGTCACAGTTGTCACAGCAAGAAAAAAAGTAAACTCCTTAGTACCTGAGGGAGGCTTTTTCCTCCCATCCCAAATTTAGAAAAAGCAAATGACTCGTGCAGTGGCCAGAATCATTTTCTTTTCCTGTGCAGCTGCTGACATGTTCTAGACAACCGCACTGTGAGGTAATGCAGCCATCGGGAACATGTTATTAGCTTTCCTAAAAGGCTACAAGTATGGATAGCTCATGATCTATAGACGTAGAGGCTTAGGGTCAATGACTTATCAGTGAAGTATTAACCATAATCTGCCCCTTGTGGACAAACGCCAACTAGGTACCAGAGTTTTGTTTGCTTGAAATATGGGGTTGTGGTGGACTGCCATTGACATTGAGATGTGTCTCCAGCTGATTCTGCTCTCCTCAAAGGAAGATTGGTGATAGACCCCCAAATCTGCCCTGTAGTTGACAGAGAGTCAGTGAGGCCCCTTATGGATGGGGCAACCGCCCAATGCTTGCTTGGACCACCCACACCTTTACTTTTTCAAATAAATGTTTTACCCAAATCATCCCCAGAGCGCAGATTGGGGCAAACCATCCCAATCTGGCTGACCCTAACATTGTGAGACACATTCTGGAGGAAAGGCCTGGCTGCTCCAACCCTTTTTATTTTTTTGCTGCTGTCCTTTTGACCCCCAGGATGGGCAGATTCGGAGTATATGTACCCAATCCACCTGAGGGGGATAGAAACACTCTTGAACCCATTCTAGAAAGGGGGCATGGCACAAAGCCTAGGTGGATTACCTCCTCCCCCTTATTTTTGTTAACCTTTCTTACCTTGGTGTTGAGTAGGCCTTCTGCTCTGCAGGGGGCAGTTTAAAGGTAACTCTACAAATGTACCAAAGGGAAGGGCAGAAAGACTGTTGGCCATATTCTGGGTAGGGGCATGGCCAGACGAGTGGGCAGGCTGCTCTATAACTTTCTTTGTTTTTGTTTTTCCTGGGTATCTAGTGGGCTTTCTGCCACCACAGTGGGGGCCTTTTGGGGATAGACTCCCACAAAATGTTCCCAGGGAGTCAAAGATTGTTGCACCTGTTCTGGTTTGGAGGCACTGCCAGATGCCTGGTCTGGTTGCCCTCACCACTCATTTGTTTGGTTGTTTTTCCCTTGTGACAGAAGTCTTTCTGCCCATCAGAGGCAGTTTGGGAATAAATCCCACAAATCTGCCCCTGGTAGAGAAAGACTGTTGGGCCCATTTTGGGGTGTGATCAATGTTGATGCCTGCCTGGGCTTTCCCATCATTTTTTCCCATGGATTCTAGTCCACTTTATTTTCCCTTGGAGGGCTGACTGTGGGTCAACCCCCCACTCCACCCACAGGGGAAGCAGAAAGACTTTTGTACCCGTTCTGGGGAAGGGGATAGCACAATGCCTGGGTGGGTTGACCCACCCTTTTTCTTGTCCTTTTTTCTCTGGTGTCTTATAGGCCTTCTGGCCACAAGGGTGCAGAATGTGGGTAAACCCTACCTCTAAATGTGGCATTTTCATAATTGTAATGAAAAATACAACCATTAAAGAGGGTTACAGTTTCATAGTTACCAAACATGCAATATGAACCTCCTCTCAATTAGGAATTAAAGCTTATTCAATATAATAGGGCATCCCCAATGTTATCCTATGGAAGGGGTAGGCCTACAAGTAGTGAAAAACACATCTGGGAGTTTTTTATTATGAGGACATGTAAAACTTAAAAGTACATGCCCAATGTTTTAATTACACAGCACCCCGCCCAATGGTCTTCTAAGGGTCTACCTCTGGTGGTAACATATGTAATAAAAGGGATGATTAAGGCTTTGCAAGGAGGGTTTAAATGCCAAGTCAACATGGCAGTGTGACACTGCATTCAGGCTGCAATGGCAGGCCTGGGACATGTTTTGGACGGCTACTCAAGTAGGTGGCACTGATAGCATTTAATTTACAGGCCCTGGGTCTACGGTATACAACTCTATAAGGGTTGTATAAGTACATTTACTATACCAATTAGGCATACGCCAATGAAACCATGTTTAGTGGTGTGATCACAAGCACTTTAGCACTAATTAGCAGTTGTGAAGAGCACAGAGTCTTAAGGCCAACAAGAGCAAAACTCCAGCAAATATTGGAGGTAAGTAGCCAAAAGGTTTGGAGGAAGACCACCCTAAGGCTGGCAGGTCTAACAGTGACTTATGCCTTCCTCTCTCACCCTTTGCTTTATTTCATCTGCTATTGATCCCGCCATTTTCTATGGCAACCTATGACCATGGCATAATTGGGATAACCCTTTGCATTCTTTGCACATATGTTGCATGGGTTTACCCATGTCTGACATAATGATATTAATTTTTAGCATTTTCAAGCCTATTCCGTACATATTGCTAGCAGTGACGTAAGCCTAGGATACTCATCCTTGGCATGATGGTACACACTTATAGCTAATGCTTACCCTGGCATACTGGTGGTAATTCTTGCCATATAGAGGCCATCATGATATTTGTGGCTCTGGTATCCATGGGATGATGGCATTGATATTTGCTGTATGCAGGCTCTGGGGTCATTGGGTAATTCTAGGCCTATTGGTGAGGTGAAAGGCATGTTGAAACAATATTTGGTGAGATGATTAACAGTGGCTCCTTGCATTTTACTCTCTTTATGGCACATCATTGCTCCCAATTCTGTAAACAATTCCAATAAGTCTAATTTTATTCATTTATTCATCAACTTACTTATTCATCCATTCAACTATGCACTGACATGTTCACTAATCTATTTACTGACTGACTGACTGACTGATTTGCTCACTCACTCACACTCTCACCAATCAATCCATGCATGTATTTACTCACTGACTCATCCATATGGGTAATTATTCATCAATCCATTCTTTCAGTTATTGACAAATCATTATATTCACTGACTCAGACATCCCCACAAACACAACATTTCTAATCATTGAAGACATAATTTTGCTTAAAAAAACCCTCAGATCTATTGGTTTAATTAATGCTTTCTTTTTATTTCTTTGAATGGATATTTAAATTGATCCACTAAAGTAGATCATGATAGTATAAGTGAAGAATGATTCTGAGGGCGTGCGACCTATGTCCAATAATACTATATCGCCTGGAGCTTCCAGTTTTGCCTTTACAATAACTCAGTGTGATGAGTGCTCGCTTTAAAATCTTTGTGATCTGCAGGTCACATGTTTGTATCCTGGCATGCTCAGCTAAACCTTTTATCCTTCTGAGGTTGATAAAATGAGTACCAATTTAGTTTGGGGATACAAATGCTACAGCAATGATTCATTATTATTATTATTATTATGATTATTATTACTATTATTATTAGTTTCATGAGAGCACAGACATTCGTCAGAGAGTATCTGCAGCAGTTAATCATATATGAAGATGTAATATTATTGCTTGGGAGGCTCCTCAATGGATTTTGTTTCACTCTTATATTCACAGAAACTGATTTAGAGATTCTTGTTTGCATTTAAAATATGCATTTTTTCTCGAGATGTGTGTAAACAACAGTTCAATCATTCATTTTCTTGAAGGTGTTTCTTGAAGGTGTTATGCCTTTACTTCTGCAAGGTGCCAAGGCATGAAAACTGTATATATCCAAAACAGGACTCATGATACTAGTTCATTAGAAGGTTAGTCATCTTGCTACCTGAGGGTATAATTATCCAAAACAAAAGTTGTCCTCATTCAAACAATAGTTGGCACAACGCAGGACTCCAAAATCTATGCTGCTAGTGTCAGTGTTTTGTTGGCATGCAGTAAAGGACTTCAAATAATATTTGATTACTCTGCATTGTGCAGTTTTTGCCCCTCGTCCGCGAAATTTGGTGCTCAGATAATTGTTGGCAACTACTTTGTAAGTATAATACCAGTAGATAGGCTGCACACAATACTTGAACAATGCTATTGTTGGTTTGAATTGGTCTGTTCAAACAGCTCTTTGGAAAATCTGGGGTTGTTGTTGAAGTGGCCATTACTGCTGAGTGTTTCATCTCAGTTTATAGAGAGATGGTAGAGCTGCAGAGTTGAGCCTAGTTTACAACCCTAAGTAATTCATATAAGGAATTCCCTGCACTGAATTAAACTCTGGGAGAGGTATTTTAGTCTACCACACATACTACAAAGGCTCTTATGTTTTATTTTAACAATTATGTTTATATTATGTCTATATTCATGAGTGATTTTATTTTGAAAACCTTAGATAGTGATTATCCAGCAGCTTTGAATCTACAACACCTGTCATTTACCAGTGGATCAGAATATTTTCATCCTACTAGAACGCAATTACTTAAAGCAGCAGACACTGATTTGGGAAAAATACCAGAACAGCAGGTTATTCTTGTTGAGAAAGCCTACCATCAGCTGTAGCATCACCCAAGGCTTGGTACTTACCCTTTGGTACTTACATAAATATTTACAACTTAATCGAGCAATACTGCCTGCTATACTTTCCATATGCAGAGAATACACTGAGAGCGCACTGGTGCATGATTTACAATCTCTCATCTGATGGATCTTGTTAAGTTGACTGAAACGCTGAGGGAGTTAGCAGGAATTTGAAAAAATCTACTTTTGTTAAGTCTATTTGGCAACACAATAAGGACAAGGAATCAGAGTTTGAAGTTAAGTAGTTTTATTACCAATTAATAATTTGTTCAATATATATGCATGTCAAGAGAATAATAAAAAGATACAGTATTACAGTTGGCAATAGGTTCAGTCTCAGTAGGATAATACATAAAATAATCACAGCCGCAAAAATACAGAAACTGAGAATTAGAAATAGGGCTCCATAAAGAAACTACGATTCTCTATCCTAAACATGAATACGTTTTAAAGTTGTCTTATCAAAGTTCAAAGTCTAGAATTAGAATGGATTATAGAGTGGGGTCTTAAAAAAATTCAGAAATGTGAGACGGTGTAAGCATAGTAAAGACTCCAGTAGAAGTATTTCAGAATTTGAATAGGTGTTTAGCATGAAGCTTCACACTGGCAAGAAAAAAAGAAGCAAAGAGTTCTATACCACCCAAGTCTAAGGGAATCTGCTCTAACGTCTAATTGAGAGAACACTAACTAAAACCAATGAAACTTCAAAAACAATCATTCTCTTCCCACTCCATCCCACCAATAACAAATCATTTAAATTCTCATGGTAGGCATTTGCAACATCGCTTGAATTTCCCACCCTAGAGAACTTGGATAGTTATTGTAACATTGAGCATACCCCCCGTTCCTGATACGCGAGGTCTTCATGTCCCTTGCCAAGATTTCTCTTCTCGGGCCTTACTATCAATAAACGAATATATATACAACAATATTCTTTTCTCTAACTAATGAAACCTTGCAAACGCACCGGCAAAAGAAAGGACTCGTTGACCAAAATAAATGCATTTCAAAATGAAGGCCTTTAGTCAGGCTAACTTTAACAAAATATTTAAATGTGCACTCCAAATACAAGGTTATACTTGTGCATATGTAACTCAAGAACAAAATCAAATATGAGTTAAAGCGTACATAAGCTATCTGGTTTTAGGTTTAAATCTATAATAACTGATAAAACCCCACCGAAAGGAAAATAGCCACCACCGGTGTAAACATATAAACACTGAAAAAACAACTTTGCAACCACAAACTAAATGCTAGTCAAAGAAAGAAAAAGAGTGAAATAATCCTTTTTATTTCTTGCTGAAGGGGCAAACACAATGTAACTTTGTTATACATTGCAGCAGCAAGAAAGACTGGGCTAACATTATTCTGCTTGAGTTTTGTTGCTTAGGGAAGTCACTAAAATATTGTTTCTACTTTCTTTTGCTTTTTCCAGTTTAGTGATCTTTGGTCTAAAGATGCAGAGTATAGAACCATGTTTTAGGTCTTAATGAATTTTAACCATAGAGAATTAGGAAATATCAAAATCATATTTGATATTTTGGCCGCATTTAATTTCAGTGATAGGCAAAATGGCTTGTTTCATAAGAATCTTTCCCAATGTGTACCATCACATTCACCCACAGAGAGAGAATCAATGAAACCCGTTGATACCTCAGCCCCTGTTTCTAGCGAGTCATTTTTGATAGTAGGTGAATTGCCAAACACCCCCGGTCTTAAACATTCAATGCAAGGAGTAGTGCCAGGCGTATGTGAAAAGAGTGTTGTCACCAAGCATCTACGATAGTGGTGAAAACATGACATCAGATGTTTGGAAAACATGGAACACAGTCTCACTTGGAATGCTACTGCAAAAAGTTCTTACAAGTTCAACAAAGATTGGAATGATATTGTTTGTATTTGCAGTGTTTTAGCTCCGTATTTGAAAAAGTTGTATGATGGCCGGTCAATATCGATACCTGATCTGAAGTGCTTCCCTGTAAGAGATCCTTGTCATTTGCCAGATGGTATGGTGAAAGCATCTCTAAAATCTTCAGAATTAATGAAGAATGCTATTGACTTTGTAGTCCATTCTGATGCACTGTTTCGTTATGCCCGGGAACTAAAATGAAAATATTATTTTTTTTTTGCTTTGTGTGTCATTAAAGAAAGAGTCATCCTAACTGTGTCATTTAGTTGGTGGTTCTCAGTCCTAGAGGCTGTGAATGATATATTATCCATGTGTTGACCGTTTACAAAATGTTTGCTTAGTGATGATGCCAAAGCCAAGAAATGTGAGGCTATTCAATCATATATTGATAGTGATGTTAAAAAAGTACAGTCTACTGCATTTTTAGGTTTTTACAGTCAAACATGTCTCCTGTAGTGGACATATTAAAAAAACTAGAGTCTGAAAACACCATTGTCTACCAAGTGTTCAGTGTAGTTGGTGTAGATGTGAAACATCTCTTGAGAGTAAGCTGGGCGACACCTTTAGAGACTTTTGTACTGAACATGCTCCATGATAGAAATCTTGCCACTTGGTAAGAAAAAAAATATTGAGGAGCAATTCAGGAAATTTTGTTTTACAGTGTATGGGAAATGGCTTGCAATGATGCATAGAAATGTCTCTTCATCAACCATGGCATTTGAAGTTAATGAAGCCTCACTGAGGTACACTGAGCTAGTTCTAGATCCCTTCTGAATTTTCTCCAGACTTTCAAAAGTACTGCTTCACTTTTAACTGCTTCAATAATTGATGGCATATGCACCCAATTCAACGCATATGTTGCAGAACCTGTCCCAGAGAATCATATGTTTCAGGTGCACTAGCTTTGGCATGGAAAGCTATGTCAGTGGCCAGAGTTAGCAAATTGTGTACTGGCTGTTTTGGCATTGCATATCTCAAGTGCCAATGTCGAGAGGGCCTTTTCATGGAAGGTAAGAGCGCGCATGACCAAAGACTCACTAAAGAAGTATTGTATGGTATACTACAATAATTTTGATCTGGAAAAACATATTTGGGTATCATTTACCATGTACACACGCTGTCTATACACAAGCACCAGCAGTGCAGAAAGCAAGCAATATTGACAAGCAAAATATTCCATAAACAAAGGAAAACACTGTTTTGGTTTTAATGGCACAAAAATGTGTACCCACTGATAACCACTGTTTTTTAAGGTATTGAAAACACTGAAAAAACCCTACCAGAATTGACAAAAAATAGAAACTGAAAACAGGAAAGCCTAAGCATACATGATTACACTTTCAACCATGAATTTCAGGATATATACAAATGTGACTTAAAGTATGAATGAACATGTGAATACGGAATACATCTTCATATTTAAAATGAACATTAGTGCACATTAGTGCACACATTTACAAAACCTTCAGTTTCTCAATAGTTACATTTCATTATTGTGTTTAAATGTTCACACAATATAATTAAAGGCACAGAGTAAATATGTCAAAATAAATGCAAAATTGCATATTGATAATGTGTAAAGGATAGATTCTAAATGTTGCCATTCAAACACCAAAACACTTCTGCCTGGGGAAGGAGAACTAGGAACCAGTCTAAATTAACTGTTTGGCACACCTTCTGAAAGGGATGAACAACAATCATTTACATGTAAATGATGCAGAAATAGATACTGATCCATGAGAAATTCCCTATTAAAGCAGAAGGCAAGTACAGTTACGGTGGACATTCAAATTAGAACATTGCATTGATAAACTCATCTCATTTGCTTCCTGTTTACATCTACTTGGACAGTCTGCTTTGGATGTCAGATAGCAAATAGTCTCTCATTTGTAGAAAATCATTAAAGAAAATGTTTATTAGTCAAGGTCAATTCAGTTGGCTTTGCTCTTTTGGCATCCACCGGTATTCAGATTTATTCTCCCCAAAAAGCTTGAACATTCAAGACTCTTCTTTTTGCATTACAAGTACTCACTCTTTTCTCTCTCTTATTTAGGCCACTGTACATTTTGTGCATGTTGTGCATGTTATTGCAGATTCATGTCAGAATATTAATTGTATCTCTTTATCTTTCTGGTGTACACTTGGATAGATCAGTACACCCACCACCTAAGAATCCAGCAAGCTAATATCACTGTTGGAGGATATTACCAAACATGTGGATGAACCACTAACTTCGATGAATCTCGAACACTGACATTGGGCAATACCACCATTTATAATTGTTGGCTGTTAAAAGAAAAAGAGACAAAATTTGGGACGGAAACCATTTCTATAGAAATTATGGTTACAAATACTTTGGACAAGACTGTGTTCATGTTTCATTTAAGATCACAGAATGTATTAGCATGTATTCAACAGGTACTCACAACTCAACTTTCCATTGACTAAAGAAAATAGATTTGTAAGAGGTGCTCTCTTACTTTGTTTCTGTCTATGTGATATTCTAACATAATTTGCTGAACACAGGCATTCTCCAAAAGTGACATATGATACTGATTTCCCTACACGTTTTGTGCTCTATTTACTCTAAATATTTAGCCTTTTGAAGAAAAGAAAATCAAGCATTTTGAAGTTATCAATCATATATTAGTTTTCATTTGAGAAAATATTATAGCCATAGAGCCCAACGTAGCAGGCTCTACTGGCCATTAAAGTTCCACTCCAGCATTAAAGGCCCGAGCCGAAGGCGAAGGCCTTTAACAAGGGAGTGGGCATTTAATGGCCGGTAGAGCCCGCTACGGAGGGCTCTAAGTCTATTAGAACAATCCGCCCCTAGAGGGCAGAAGGTTTGTACAACAAAGGCCTCACAGAGCCCAAAAGGGTTGAAATTCCCTTGGGCTCCGTAAGGCCTTTGTTCACAGCAACAGCTGTGAACAAACATTGGAATGTTGATGCTCCCTCCTTCCCTCAGCCATTAGAAGCCTGAAGCACTCCATTGTCTTCACTGGTGTGCTCAACATTCCAATGTTCCAATATACATTATTGTGAGCCAGAAGGCAGAAGTTTAAATCTCTATATGACTGGTCATATAATTCAAGTGCAATATTTTCACAAGACCTTTGGTTAACCCTCTATACCATAATCAGCAATAGATGTTTTAGTATGACATTAATATAGCACTAACCTCTTTTTACCCTTCTCATTCCTCTCTTCACCTAAGGAACTCCATTTGAAAGGACTACAGCACTATATAAAAACCAAAGATAAAATAGAGCAAAAATGGCTATAAAATAGTTGTCAATCTATGTGTGTCATATTGATTCTTCTGTACTTTTAGTATATTTGTGCGTATTTGAAACAATATATGCAATATGTGATAATGAGGAACAAGAAATGCCATGGCTTTCTCATAGAAGATTTTAGTATATAAAAGGTACCATCATTGATAAGAATCAATACCTGACTATAAGCACAAATATAAAACATTTGATACAGAAGTATTTGTGGTCAGAAAAGAGGATTCATTACTGTGCTATTATAGCCTTTTTATTAAAGATGAATCCTTCCTTCCTTCCTTCCTCCCTTTCTTTCTTCCTCTCTACAAATTCATTCATCAGCACAAAGGGTCATTCGGTTTTGGGTAGAGTGGGGTAATATATGCAATGTTAAAACTAAATCCTAGACCTTTCCCTTCATACACTGATTTAGGGGATGATGGGTTTTGTGAACGTCATAGAGGCTATACATTTGTATTTGATTTGGCCCTAGCAAATCAAGAGTGTAATTCAATTATGCAATGCAGATACACTTTTAAAATCTTTGCCATGAACACCCCTTGCAAATCGAAGCTGACATATGGAACGACTGTGTTAGCCCCAAGGGGAATTTGATTGTTGGTCTCCCTCGGAGAAAAGGAAAACACGTGTCTCTCACTCTTTTATATAACAATTAGGCTAATTTAATCTAAAGCATTATGATTCAGACAACCCTGCCAGAGAAGATTTTATCTGTAGGAGTTATTTGTAATTGCATGGGCTCTCACTCTGAACCCTGAAAGCTTTACACAGCAGCTGACGTTTATAATGATTGGGTATATATTATCTTTAATCAGCACATAAAGCTTGTGTATCAAAATGATAAAAATTATTATCATCACAACAGCCATAATATAAAACAAGATAAATATCTAAAAAAAAACAAAGCCTTTTATATCTCACAACCCTACGAACTGTAACAAATTGATCTAACCCCTACCAAACATTTATAGCTATACTGTCATCAACCCTCCTGGTTATGGTATTGGCTGAGAGATTAGTACCTTTCTTCCCTACTTTATGCCAAGCCATGTAATATCCCTACATACTTCTCAGAAGCTCTCAGGCCTGCAGTCAAATATTGCGTCTCTGACATTCTCCCCAAGCAATCAGTCTTCATGTCTGCCCCTTCAAAATTCTTAGGTAACTTTATACATGTTCCCCAATGATTCACTATAGAGAGGGCTAGTCACGGTGCTGCTTCTTGTATCAACATCCCTCCATGAACAATGCCTCACTTTGAGGCATATATGAAAGGAAAGACATTTGGATTCTGACATGCAGTGTGACAGGTTGACTTGCAATGTTTGTCAACCAGATACGACAATTCCATAAAACTGTATGCAAAAAATGCACTGACCCATCTATTGGTCATAATTAAGTAACTGTACATGTACTCAGTTCTGTGTATTGAGACGCTAAATCTACTATTTCAAATACCCCTAACTATTACTGCTTTTTGGGAACCAACCAGAAAAGATTTTGTTGTGTGGTCAAAGTAAGAGTAATTACACTGCTTATTTTCAAAAGTTGGTATGTATACTCCATTTTTTATGTAAATGAATACAAGAAATGCGTACAAACGTTGCTTTATAAACCAAACACATTTTAATGGTTAATGTAGATTTCATTGCATATAAGTAAGAGTGAAGCTTCCTATGCAGAAGCATAAAATGACCTAAAAAAAATCAGCAAATATCACCTCACTCTCTTTTAAGCCTCTCCAATATATTACAGTGGAAGCCTAGAAATAAAGTTGTATGATGGGAGGTACAAGATGGATAGTCTAAGGAAATATTTGTCTCAAGGAGTATTGTATATATATTAAGACATGTCTCTCTTTAAGGCTATTTTTGATTCATTGTCAAAATAATGAACTTTAATAAGCTTTAGAAAAACTATTTCATTAAAATCCTCATATTGCTAATTCCATGCACCGTATTCCAAACAAAGTACTGTGAATGTTCTAGCTTCTGGTCCAGCAGCACGGACCCCATGCTTGCCTCGTTTTAATTCTGATATTCATGTAGAAGATTTGAGGGGAGCGAAAAACAGAGATCCCATCAAGCCCACTAACTAAGCAGGTGGTGGGGAAAGGTAGTACAGATCTGTGTATGTAGGTGTGGTATGTGTGTATGTCTGACCATGTATACACATGTATACATTGGTCTGTTTGTATGACCATATGCCTGCGTGTATATTTTGTGTGTGTATGTCTAAGTGTGTGTTTGGTATTTACTGTGATGGGGCACCTAGAACATGGGGACATTTGAATAAATATAGCTACATACATGATTACATAATGGAATCACTGGCATGTGGAAGACACCGGAGGCACGCCATGGTAGTGGCTGTCATGCAGGCAATATCCAGGGAGTATCATGACTTTGTCTGCCACGGTGGATACCCAAGCCACATCTTGAAATGTACTACAATAGGAGGGATTTTTTTGACAAAATCATGTTATGGACTTATACATTGGTATACATGAATCACAAGTCAACATTTGCTGATATATAGGGATATATGATCTTTCAGGTCCTTGGTTTGAATATCATGAGTACCACACAAGGCAGACTAAGCTGCCGTATGTAACATTCACGAGCCACAATATTTCAATGACTCACATATGGAGGATACCTTTGTAACATGGTGGAACTGTCTGGCATATGGTGGATAGTTATCTTTCATTACAATATCATGGATATTTCAAGTAGACAAAAGTATTAATTTGGACTATGTTCGATAACTCATTTCCCTTATGGCAGTAAATGACATATGCAGGATATATGGATCACATGAGAATTGATTGATTTGCATATTTGGGGCAAATAGAGTGAAGGCATAATGCTGACATGAAGTTGATGGCTCATCCCATTTGAAACTTTCATGTTTGGACTTAAATAACAGTTTGTTTTCAGAAAATGTTGAGCTGTACTAACCTAATGTATGTAAGGAGGATTCCAAGTACTCAGATGCATTTCCAGAGCCCTTCATCAGACAAGGACATTATGCTTCCAAAGATCCATATAATACCAGACCTCAACCCCGTGGTGAAGGCCTGACACAGTTCTGCTTCCTGACATTGGGGATGGCTACATGGAAGTGCTGGAGAAGTGGACGTGCCCCTGGCACAAAATCATAGCAGAACCCAAGAAAGAGTCCAATCAAAGTGGGGAGAGGAGAGGCGAGCTCAGGTCCCTGTTACCAGAGGGTTATCTCAGCCTATGTTCATAACCCCCAAGCCATGGCGCAGTTAGGCCCTGACCTAAAGGGGATGCCAGGGTACAGTAAAGAAAGGAGAAATACCTTTCTGAAACACTGGGAGTGGAGAGAGGATAGCAGCTGGTCTTTCTTTTGAATACACAAAAACATTCAACTCCAGGGCCAGACGATAATAGGGCCTAATTGTATGAGAGGAGACATTTACACAAAGTGATAAACCCAAGCGAACTATTAAAGGTGGAAAAAAGACCAGTGTGGGTAATCTCACTGACTCAACTACAATGACTTGCTGAAATTGGAATCCAGAAGGAAAGAACTAAGGCATTAAACATCACACAGTGGCCCTCCGTTTTAGGATTCCAACACAACAGCCATGACTGTCCCGCTGGCGTGTCTAATAATTAACAAGTACCCCAGTCTACAGCTGAGATGATGCTCACTGATATCAACTAGGGAAGGAGCAAAGTTGATGACTAGGACACCATTCCTGAAAGAAAAAATAGAATTATAACTTACGGAAACATGATATTAGTCCATGATAGTAGCTGAAGCGAGGATACAGAGCATATACCTAGTGTAGGTAGAGGTGGAGCTGAGGGCACAACATAAAAAAGTTGAGGAGACACAGGAGAAGGAGATACAGTGCCAGATTCTAAAGTAGCCTCCTATTTCTGCTTAAGATAACATCAGTTGAGGAAAAAAATGACTAAGTGGTAAGAAAACTCTTTCAGAGACCTGCACCACTACAAATGAACAGACAAAAAGCAGGCAACCACACATAATACACCAAAACAAAATCATTGGTCACCAACTTGCTAGATGGCAAAGGAATGGTCACCAAAAAATTAATGATAGACCTCTTTCAATGTTTAATGGTAGACTTCTCATTGCTTTGCGATAACTAAGTCATAATTGACAACGTCAACAAAATAGACCTGTCGCACTGGAGAAGAGAGAGTGGCTAGACCAGTCACGCTGAAAGACCGGATGACCACAGATGAGTGAGAGCACAAGATCACAGACTGAAGGGACCGAGGACTCGTGACACTATCAGAGAGTGCCCCTGCAGATGCAAGCCTGCCACTGAGGTGGAGCGATGTCCCTGGAGACAGCACAGCAGGAGAACCAAATGTAAGCTGCCTGCAAGCGCAAACTGCATCCCTACCCCACAATTCCCAGTGTGAATGTTAGTTCTCAGTGTCATCTACTTGAACCAGATGGCATCTCTGCTTGCAACTGCACATGCCAAGGGAGAAGAACAGCACCAGCAAAGACACGATCTATGTGGCTGCGAAGTCCCTCCAGTCATCCTCACTCTAAGCCAGTCATGGACACCTGTTGTCCAGGTCTAATGGCAACCAGACTATCATTGCCATGTGCATTACCTGAATCAACGAGGGAATATCTCATCACCCACTTAGAGGATATAGAGTCTATTGAGTGGGCACTAAAGAACTACAAGCTAACAAGGTTTTTCTTTTAGAACGGTTGGATTTTTGTTTATTTCAAAGGTATTTTAAATGGAAAGATTGCTTCTATCTTCAAGCTAACGGAAACTCTATGGGTTTTTCTAGTGTCCCAGCTAAGCCGATATCTTTATGATGAAATTTGAGACGGAATACATTCTTTCTGATGAAGGATGGATGGGCAACATTATACTATATCGCCGTTTCATAGATGATATTTTAATAATCTGGCATGGTTCACGGATGGATTTGGAAACCCGTATTTTGGAGCTGAACAACAAGAATCCTATAATCCAGTTCACGTTTAACATAAATTTAAAGTCCATTGCATACTTGGATGCCAACATAAAACGTATGGGGACCATGATCACCACGTGTCTATAAAAAACCCACCGATTGCAATAACTCCCTGTTGTACAGCAGTTTTCACCCTCTGTTCTTAAAACATCATTTAACCTATTAACAATTCACCAGATTCAGGAGTATCAATTTGGATCCTTCTTTATGTATTAACACACTACAGGAGTATAAACAGAAATTGCTGGCTCGGGGTTACCCCAGGGAAGTAGTAGACAAAGCAGAAGAATATGCTTTATCTCGGGACAGAAATAATCTTCTGAAGAAGCAAAAGAGGCAAACGATGCCTAGAGAGGTGTTTGTTTTGACTTTTCCCACAGATTCCCATATGATCAAGAAGATTTTGTTACAACGCTGGGATTTACTTCAGTCCGAACCCGACTTTAAAAGGATTTTTTCTAATCCTCCATTATTTTCCTATAAAAGATCACACAACCTGAAGGAGATTCCTACATGGCCTGCTGAAGCCACCAAGGTTTCACATACAGAAATGACAAAATGCTTGTACTTTTTCCATTGTAACAATGGATTATCTGGCAAGAGTACCTCCCATCCATGGTCTGGCAAAAATATCAACCTCAAATTCACGGCTGACTGCAATAGTCAACATGTTATTTACGCAATTATGTGTCCCTGTGGTCTTTATTATGTTGGTAAAACTGAGAGATCTCTGTGTACTTGCATCACAGAACATAAGAGCTGGATCAGAACCAAGACTCTGGGTTCACCACTATCACAACACTGTCTGGCATATCACCACACCATTGCACAGTTAAGATTCACTGTTTTAGAGGTGGTCAAGTTTCAACTAGATAGAGATATGTCCAGATTGTTACCTCAACGCGAGACACGTTGGATACAGTTATTGAATACTCTTACACCGAAAGGTTTGAATGATAAATTTGAACTGTCCTGATTCTTGTGAAAGCAATATATCATTCATACGTGAGGAGCCTTTGTTATATTTTTGTTCTCTTGTAACACCACTTTTGATATTTCATTGTTAAATCAATGGATATTTTACAGTATTATGTTTCAGGCAAATTCACCTGATGATTTCATTTGTACTAGTGTTTAGCAGTATTTCCTTTATGTCACCCTCATCTTCATGAAGTCAGTCAGTTTATTTCATTGTATTAGCACTGTATGTCTTCCCTGTATGTCCTCCCAGTTTGTTCAATGTCCCTTGACCCAATCACTTTGAGTTTATGAACGTTCAGCAGCATTTGCTGATACATGTATGTGGCATTTGAAAGACCAATTATGTTTCATTTTGACTGTTTACTTGATCATTATTGTTTTGGATATCACCACTTAATGTGATGTCAGTTGTAACGTTTGTTTCCCATTTGGTCATCTTCACCTGTAACCACTGTATAACAATAGTGTCCCTTTAGGCTGTATGACTCTCATGTTTTAGCCACTTTACCTTGCTTGTCCCCTCATGCCAGCTTTCATTAGTTTAGTAGGCGATTATTCCATTGCTATTATTGCTAAGCACGAATTGTGTTATAATTTGTGCAGCAGTTTTGTTATGCCGATCAGCGCTTTGAGGCCTGCTTTTTTAACATCGTGCTTTCACTCGTAGATCCGATTCTGTTTTATTTGTGGTTTTCCTCTTCTTTCCACTTTATTTGATTGTTTTGGTGTTTGACTCTTGCCAGCATGCAGTTTTGGCGTTTGTCACTATCTTTATTGACAAGGAACACTAGTCCCTAACCAAAGTCTTATTTTCATGATCACGGTGCATGTAATGGCCGGCACTCTCGTAACTGAGGTAAAGATTCAGGAAAGGTGCACAAGCTCACTTGCTTTTCCCAAGAATTACCCCTAAGTACCGGTTTTCTGAATACACACACATTGGATCAGTTCTTGTTCTTCGACACTGTGAGCTTTGAGGAGTTTGTTAAGCAGTGATATAGTGGTTTCTTATAGTTTTGTTTCTGACCATTCGATTTATTTTCAGCTTGTGTCTGTTTGGATTCAACATCCTTTGTTAGCCGTGGCGATTACGGTTGAAGGTACTGTTAGACCTGGGGGTCCCTAATTGGTTGAGGCAGGTACCTTAGGCCAAATAGGGACCCTTGCTTCCACATCAGGGAAAGGGAGGAGAACTTCTCAGATAGCCCCAGCTCACCCCCTTGGTAGCTTAGCACGAGCAGCCAGGCTTATCTTCAAGGCAAGTCTGTAAAGTATTTGCAACTACACTCTCAGTAACTCAGTGATGACACCACAAATGGACTCCACACTAGTTTCATAAAAATGAGTATAAATGAACATAAAAAGATATACGATGAGACCACACGATATATATCCAACATATGCGTATTTTGTAATATTCCTACTGGCCGGTTAATAGGCCAGCCAGCCAGCCCTTGTAAGTTCTGTTGATCATAATGAGAAATTCTAAATGAACCACTGCAGTCCTAATACAATGCTATGCAGTTCGTAATGCAAGAATCAGGCACTTTGCAGTGTAAAAATAATGCAGTTTGCTATGCAACAATCAAGCAGTTCGTAAGGCCAAAATAGTGCAATGCGTAATGCAACAATCAGGTAGTTCGTTATGCAAAAATAGGGCAATGCATAAGGCAACAATCAGGCAGTTCTTAATGCAGAAATAATGCAATGCGTAATGCAACAATCAGGTAGGTCGTAATGCAGAAATAATGCAATGCATAATACACTAATCAGGTAGTTCGTAATGCAGACATAATGCCATGCATAATACACTTCAGGTAGTTCATAATGCAGATATAATGCAATGCGTATTTCAACAATCAGGTGGCTCATTACGCAGAAATAATGCAAAACGTAATACACTCCAGCACCGATCACAGTGCCCCAGGCGGTCTCTCCACCCTTCATATTGACTCTCGGTCAGCTTCTGTCAACAGATGCCTCCACATGGGTATGATGTGAACCAAAACTGCAACTCTGCACTCCGGCCCCTGTACTGCCACTCCTTGGCAAGTACAGGCCGCGATACGAGGCAAAGCAGAGGCTCGCTGTGCAGGAATGGGAGAGGTCGAGAGCGTCCCTTTCTGAGCTCATCACACCCCAGGCGGTGACACGCGTTACCTCGGGGGGGTGCAACCTCACTCTCCTCCTCCTGCGACTTGGGCCTCCAATGCAACTTGTGGATTCCGGGCAGTGGAACTCGGGCCTTCCCTCGACGGGGTTGGTTCAAGGCTCCACTCTGGAAATGGTAGGCTCGGGCCGGCGGCTCAGCTCCTCTGGGGCTGCCGTTCTGGGCCACTGGTCCTATGAAGATCTTAGGCTGCAACAGGGCACGAGCACACAGCGTCATTGAGATTCACTTGGGTTTCGGGTGTGCACGATCACAGGGCACTCCTCCCAGAGGTCTCAGGCTGCACGAAGCACAGGCACACAGCATCGCTGAGACTCACTTAAACTCCGGGTGCCCGATAACAGGGCAATACTCACTAAGTTCTCAGGCTGCACAAAGCACACGCACGCAGCGTTGCTGAGACTCACTTGGACTCCGGGTGCATGATAACAGGGCAATCCTCACGAAGGTCTCAGGCTGCACAAAGCACACGCACACAGCGTCGCTGAGACTCACTTGGACTCCAGGTGCCCACGATCACAGGGCAATTCTTACGAGGGTCTCAGGCTGCAAAAAGCATACGCACACGGTGTTGCAGAGACTCTCCTGGGAACTTTCTTTTGTGTTCCTGAGTTTCCGCAACAGGGAGCCAGCTCACCTCGGCCCTTGGGAATAAGTTACTTCCTGACACAGAACACAGCAAAGTCCTTTCAAGCAGGGGGACACAGCACACAGCAAAGTCCCTGTAACCTCTCCTTGGTTAAGGCAGCAAACTGCAGGCCAGCCCCAGAACACACAGCAAGGGTCAGTCCTTTCCTTCAGTCTCTTCAGCTGTTTCTTCCTTGACAGAGGTTCCTCTTGTCCACGAAGTGGTTCAATCCTTTACAGTCTTGATCACTCCATCTCTCTTATGTTCAGGGGCTTCAGCTCTCATAGTTATACCCCTAAATGTCTTTGAAGTCTTCGTGTTCAGGGGGGCACTGACCCCTGTTCAAACCAGTTCTGGGTGCCTCCCTGCCAGTGACAACTTCTTCATTTTATTAGTGGGGGTCTGGATTCTCAATCACTCAACAGGAGATGGGACCATTGTTTTATGGCAGCAACCCAGGCCCCTTCACCTCTAGGGGCTACTCCTCCCCATACACTCCAGATGCAGGTCAGCCTGTTGCTGTCTCACCTCCTCCCCGGCTCAAGACTTTCCCCAGATCCTATCACTTTCAAATCCAGACATTCAATCCACAACCAGGCAGAGACACACGGAACTGTTAGAGCACAAAAACCCAGCAGCTTCTAAAAGAGTGGTTTTTAAACACACAATGCAAAAACCACCTTCATAAAAAGATGTGTTATTACATTGTGAGTTCAGGCATACTAAACTTCACCTCTCCATCTTAAACCTTTGGAAAGATAGGCTGGAAAACATATTACACAGCCTCCCCATTCTGTCTTATGGGCAAGATGGCCTTTCAACAGTGAAAAACAGAGAGTATTTTACTGTCAGGACATGGTACACACCTTAGTACATGTCCTACCTTTCCCAAGCACTGCACTCTGCCCAGGGGGTACCTTGGACCTACCCATAGGGGTGTCTGATGTGCATAGAGAGGGAAGGGTAAGGCCTGGCAAGTGGGTGCACTTGTCATGACAACATGGCATGGCCTGCGCACAACAAACCGTGCGCAGGCACTGCAGTGGCAGGCCTGAATTTTCTCTTTAAGGCTACTGGTGTGGGTGGCATAATTAGTGCTGCAGGCCCACTAGCAGCATTTGCATTACTAGCCCTGGCACACATAGTGCACTTTACTAGGGACTTTACTAATAAGGAAGACATACCAAACATGGACAACCAATTACCTTACATAGGGAGGGAGCACTTGCACTTTGACACTGATCAGCAGTGGCAAAGTGCCCAAAGCATCTAAGTTGGCAACACTAGGTCAGAAAAAAGGTCTAGGGGGAAAGCAAAAAGTTTAGGGAACTTTAGTCAAAAAGGGCCAAGTCCAACAGGTACGATCTTGGTTACCCGTATGCATCAGCATAATTCACTTGGGTTAGCATGACACAGGGGTTTACATTTCAATTTAATATATTTTTGTTACATGTGATAGTCAATCTTCCAGAGAGTTTTTAGACACATTGAGGGAACACACGGCATTTTTGGAATGGTTTTCTTTGCACATCGATGGAGGTCCCTGAAGCACCCACCGCTGAGCACTTTAGCTATTCAGTAAAGTCCCTTCACACATTACTATGCACACTTTAGTTATTCAGTAAAGTCCCTCCACACATCAGTATCATGTTCTAATACCCTGTCCCTACTTGAGTCATTCTATTATTCTCTTTTCCGTAGCATATGTGAATAAGTAAGTTGTTCAGCTCATTTTATAACATTGATGTTTCAGACTCCCCTGAAGAAGGGCTACTGCAATGCCTGAAATGCATTGGAAGAAACCGTTTTTACTATAATACTTTTGTTATCATGCAATTTGAGTTTTCTTCAATGAACTTTACCTCATCTGCAACTTATAGAAAGAAAGCAGATTGAGCAACACTCAACATTTCACCACGTGGATTGATGATTGGATGCAGAGATTCATCTATGGTTTACTTTGTTTAAGAACTATTTGATTTTGTAAAATTTGTTTCACATTGTGTTTCCAATATTGTGTACACTTTTTTAGTGACCTACAGTAGTGCACTTAGTATCCAGGATAGACATCCGGGTTTCTTTTTTCCTTTTGAATCAGGTGGCTGGCGGAGCCTCCTAATAGGTGCACACTTGATTCATATCAGTGTTTTGAAATAGTGATTACTTTGATTACAAGTTGTTGAAGTGAGTGCATTCCAGCTGAATATATTTCGATTTGTTCCTCAACTTTTAGCAGGTTGACATTTTCTTGTCCTAACCACTTAGTTCTGCAGCCTGTATCCTGGGTCAAATGATTGTGTGTAGATGGCAGTTGGTCTTTGTATATTCCTCCCAGATAGTGAGACAAGGGGGGACTTGGAGGGGGTGGAGCAATTACATTTCAATGGAGCTGCCTGCAGCACTCTCACAGAGAACTTGACACCAGTCTATTGTTCTGCCACAGACTCCTTAGAACCAGGGCAGTGAAGGAAGGACATTCCAGAACTGATGGGGTAGGAGGTCTAGAAGTTTCTCTGACTTCAAACCTGGCACCAGGTATACATATTGAACTCTCAGAACAATACTTCAGTACATGCTTGGACCTGTGGACACTACAGAAAAAGGCCTGCCCTGCTGCCACAGGACTGCCCTGCTGCTGGAGGCATGCTCCCTGAGAAGGAAGACTGAAACTGCTCTGTTTATCCTAGGCTGAGTGACTCTGAGGGTCAGTTGGTTGACCTCCTATTCTGAGCTACCGAGACACAACAAGCTCCAGAGTCCTCCTTGCAACTGTCCAGCTGACCTACTGTACTGTACCTTTTCTGTACCTGCAACTGGACCTGCCTGAGCCCTCATTTCCAAGAGGTGCCTCCCTGGGTCTAGGATCCTTAGTCAGGCATGAGAGACAACTTCACCTGCCCATACTGAAGGTAACACCAAATCTGGTACAAAGCGACGTAAAGCCCCGCAAAGTCTTACCACACACTTACAAGCTTTGTTGGAATCGATACTGAGCAATGCAAAGCCCCACAAAGCCTTGCCACACAGGTAAATGTTTCATCGAAACTGATACAGAGAGAAGCAAAGCCCTGCAAAGCCTTGCTGCACAGCTGACAGCATCATCAGAACCGATTTGGAGCACCGCAAAGCTCCACAAAGCCTTGCCTCTCAGCTTCATCGGTACCAATGCAGACGATATGAAGAATCAACAAAGCAACTCTGGGTAAACCGTGCTCCAAAGACATAAGGTAAAGCGGACCAAACTTGGTCTTGTGCCCAGTCAGTGCTCTATTACCTTCAGCCTGAACTTAAGACTTTGTCCCAATCCAGCACGACCAGATATCCTCAGTTGGCGCTCAGCGCCTTTATACACCACTTTTATCGAAACCATTAAAATTAAATATCTCCAGTTCTACCGATTGAATTTTTGTTGTTTTGGTCTCCAATTATCTATCAGGCTACTACTACAGTAGAAGGAGCTTCTGTGAGAGTGAAGGGATATACAATGTTGCTTCGAGCATGCAGTACTTGACGCAGTCGCAGCTCGCAATACTTGTGGGTGGGGGGTGGGAAGGGCAGTGTCGCACGCGGGAGTTACCATGGGGGGAGGCTTGGGTAAAATAAAAATAAAAATAAAACTTACCTGACCGGGTACTGCGCTGCTTCTGCTCCTGGACCAGGTTCCTGCTCCTAAACAGGACCAGGCATGCTCCTTTCCCTCCCATAAGCCAATCACAATGCTGCAATGGCATCGTTGTGATTGGTGCAGAGTCTACGACAGAGCCCAACCGGGCACCCGTTGGGAGGCCATTTTCTCTATGTAGGCTGCATGTAGCCTACATAGAGAGAATGTTGAGGGCCGACCAAACAGTCAGGGTACTGAGAGTGGTGCAAGACCCTCCTCCCCGACCCACCTGTGGTAATGTCATTACTCTGTATTAGTGGGGTTTTCTACAAAGAACTTATCAATCTTAGCAAACCTTAGCAATCTAGAATGTATGAAGAGTCTACCTTGGTTGCCTAGGACTGGGAGTCAGTTGCTGCTGGTTGCCCTGTGGCTAGGAGGTTGTGATAACCTTTACTTGAAATAAAGAAGATCTATTCATCTGTCAAACTGCTTCTTTGTACTTCTTCACACCGCCCACCCGTCCGCCTCCTACCAGGCATCCACTCCCGCCCACACCCGCCCAGGCATACCCCTGCCTTCTACTTTCTCGCAGCGCGAGAAGCAAAAAATAAAATGGTATTTAAAATACCATTTTATTTTCTGGTTCTCGCACTGCAAGAAAAGAGTGAGACAGCGCTCCTCCGCACTAATGGAGGAGCCACCCCCGACTTGACGGTAGCTGAAAGCACAGGTTCGAATCTTAGTGGTCCAAAAGTAAGGAGAATGGGGACATTTTCAGTACAGTGTATTTTCTACACATATAGGGGCTCATTAGGATGGCGGACGGACTTGCATCCGTCCGCCACCCTAGAGGAGGAGGGACCGTCCGCAGGGGCCGCGGCGGTCCCTCCAGTGCAAATAGGATGTGACCGCCAGGGTGGCGGTCACATCCTCTATCATTAACATTGCGGTGGCTGCAGCTTCAAGCTGCACCCGCCGCAATGTTAAAATTGCATGCAACGCATTTGCGTGCACAAAGCGGCAGGCACCGCGCGGTGCCTGCTGCTTTGTGCACGCAAATGCACGGGGGTACCTTAGGTACCCCCCATGTGCACCCCCCACCCCCCTTCACCCAGGGGGCCCGCAACGGGCCCCCGAAGTGAAGGTCCGTATGCTTTTCCACGGTGGAAAAGCCGCCGCGGAAAAGCATACATTTTACACCATCCTAATATGGCTGGCGGTGTCTGATAGACCCCGCCAGCCATGTTAGAGCTTTTCCGCCGCGGTTGTAAGCCAACCGCGGCGGAAAAGCGGCGGACTGAAACCAGGACCCACCAGCCATCCTAATGTGGCGGTGGGTCTTTGGTGGGTCCGCAGAGGATTTTCCGCATCCGCCGGGCCGGCGGTGGCTTCCGCCGGCCCGGAGGATGCGGAAAATCCTCCATCATAATGTGCCCCATAGTACCGAAGATTACACCCACTTAATAGAGCCAGGATTGGCGAAATAAGGAAAATGAAAACAGTAGTTACTGAATGCTCATTCAGAAGTGCCTATAAATCCTATGACGTTTTATTCAAATTCTATTAAAAAATTGGGCTGTAATGATCGCCATTTAATGTACCTATTTCATTTGATATCAAAATCCTATCAAATTTTCAATGGTGTCAATTTGCAAAAATTTACAGGGGGCCTGATGCAATTGCAAAATAACCTTTTCTGTCTAGTGAACACATTTTTCAAGTTGGAAAAGCCCTTTTGACTCGTAGAATGATTTTGCAACCCACTCTGATTCACAATTAAGGGAGGCATGGAAGAGTCACCCCCTTCAAATTGCAAGTTGCAATGCTATGCATCAGTAAAATGTGACCATAATTGTGATTCCAAACCATTGATCAGTTACCAGCACCTCAAAGGAGGTGATAAATGAATTGCAATTAGAAGGTAATTTGCGTATCTTTTCAGGAGGTGTCAGTCTGGGAAGGCAGAAGACCGCTTCCTGCTCCTTCCAACGCTTTCATAAATGGGAAACTTTTTTTTTTTTTATTCTGTTTATTAATATATGGGCAGTTTGATGACTCATTACAAATTGAAATTTTTTTTCTGTTTGTTTGGTACAAAATCCGATGGCACATACACATCAATAATACAGATAGCACATTAAATACGAGATTGAACGATCTAAATCCCCTGATTTCCACCACCACCCTCATTCAGAACCATCAAAAAATGTTATCATAGGTGGAGTACAAATATATCCTCTATATGTGTTCCATGCTCCCCATATTCTCTCCCATTTCCAGGGACAGCCCCGGTGGACATATGCCGCTTTTTCTGCCACCATGGCCTTGTCCATATCTATGCACCAGTCATAGAGCTTAGGTGAATACCGCAAGCCCCACAATCTAGCTATATTGGGCTTGGCTAACATTATTCCGAGGGTCGCCCAATCTTGTTCTCCATGGGTAAGATCTGTGGGCTCCCATATGTTCAATAAACATCTTTTGGGCTCCGGCATAAGTGAGACTCTACCAACTTGGCATATAGTTTGCATCACCGCTGTCCAGTATGGCATTATTTGCGGACAGTGCCACAAGGTGTGATAGAATGTACCCTCCTCCCCACAGTCTCTCAAACAAAATGGAGTCGTGGCACTCCCTATCTTGTGTAAGGTCACCCTGGTGTAGTATGTGCGATGTAGTATCTTGAGTTGTATCAATCTCAATCGTGAGGGTATTGCTACTTCGCACGGGGATGATAGTGCCTCCTGCCAATCCATGTCATCAAATTCCTCCAGGTCAGTAGACCGTTTTACGCGTAAAGGGTGCATTGGATCCTGTAGATTGTTTGAGTTTACGGTAGGTAAGAGAGGTAGCCTTTTTATCCATGTAGTCAGTCAGTAACCTATCTTCTAGGGGGGAGGCCTCCGGCAGTACGGTGCCAGGTGGTATAGCTGCCGTAAGTGCATGATTGATCTGTATGTGGTGGAATATTTCAGAGGGTGCCAACTCGTATTGTTCCCAAAGTGGGGTGAGTTGGCTAAGGACCACTTTCCAGCCTAATTTCGTTAGTGCAGTGTACCAAATCTGAACCGTATGTGCTGTTGGTCCAATTAGGGGGGGTGGATTGCTTTTTGTTATATAACGCCCTCATGACTCCTCCCTCTCCTAACCCACACCTGTCCGCCTTGAACGCTGGATCTATTTGCGGGACATGTATCCACGGATTTAGCACTTTCAACTGCAAGGATCAGTAATACAATTGTATGTTGGGAAGAGCTATGCCTCCATTATACCAACCTCGAACCAATTTGACCATTGCAATGCGTGCCGGTTTGTTCCGCCACAGCAAACTGGAAACCTCTGCCGTAATTGCTTTAAAATATTTTGGTGGCACTAGAAACTGAGTATTCTCCAGAGCATAAAGAAACCTGGGGAGTGCCATCATTTTAAAGAGTGCAGCTTTGCCAAGTAATGTCAATGGTAGGGAGTGCCAGTGTACTGTGTCCCTTTTGAGACGTTCCAGGGGCAGCATAAGATTTTTTTTTATAAATTCATTGGGCCTTGGTGTGATGTGGATACCTAAATACTTAAAACTGCTCTCTGTAATCTGCAATGGGGAAACTTTTTTTAAAGCATCACAAGTTCCATTAGGGAACACGGATAAAGTGTCAAATTTGGGAATTACAACACAGGGATAATGATCTGCTTTTTTCTTGCAGGCCGCCATCCCTGTGCCTGTAGCCAATCAAAGGGGGTCACAAATAGAGACCTGACTAATTAATATTCATTAGGCTGGTCATTCAGCCCCCCCCTTCCCCCCAATGACTGGAGATTTCGTGACATGACCTAATAGTACATATGCTGAATTGCAAACAGAGAAAAGACTCAAAATGGCAGGGATCAATTCTGCGACAATTTTCTGTGACATTGTACTTTGAACCAACATAGCCCTAGTATTATTTGGTTTAACGTAAAAATCTATGTACCTATTTTATTATGAAAATCCATATTCTACAATTTTCTGCAGCTGAAATAAAAAAGAGCCTATCATTTCATTCTATTACTCTAGAATAGTCTCTCCCAAATGAATTCAGGCGTTACCATCTGAACTTCATTTTAGGAACAAACTAAAACATGGCTTTTTAGCAATGCCAACGTTCAATGTTTAGGCACTATTGGTATTGACTATCAGACTAATTCTTGGGAACTCTTCAGGTGAGGGTGAACTCTGTGAAATCAGATTCAACACTGTATACACGAGATATGATATGGCTTTGCAGCTCAGAAAACAAGAGAGATGTGGAGTCCAGTTAACGAGAATGTGACCTCCAAATACATTTTTTGTACACTCATAAGAGTGTTATTCTATTTTGTAGTGTGTAAGTGATTTTATTGTAAATTGAATTATGATTTGGCTGAGGATCTCGGTGTCACTTCCCTAATTTTAGGATGCCACCTGCATACATTCTTGTGCCAGTCATGCACTTTGAACAAAGGCTTCAGTTTCTGCTGCTGCTCAGCCATAGTACCTTTAGGATGGGCATTGAGTTGCCTGTTCTTAAAATATGACCTCATACCTTGTGAAGAACAAACAGGAAAACAGTCATATTAAAAGATCAACTAGCAGGCTTGAGTGACGCACTGAAGAGCATGTGGAGAGTTTATGCAGTTTTTCTCTAGCATCCTCTATGGAATAAAGTGATTGTTAAGGCCAATGCTTAGAATATTGGCATTAAGCACTGTTGCACAGTACAGTCTAAGCAAGTTCAGTGTGAGTTTGAAGAAGGAACCTACCACTTAGAAGGATAATAGGTCTGTGTGCCTGCCTCTGTTAGGTGAGAGAGGGACGGTACTAATTGCCATATTGCCCACGTACTGTCACACGTCGATTGCTATTACTTATCCTTCCATTATAAAGAGACCTCGTCTTCTGTCCAAGTCTATAATTAAAGAGCAAGGAATTAATCGAACGGCTGGTTACATATGAACATATGTGCAAGTGTAAGACTACTGTCGTGGGCAGCCCAGTAATTTCATGCAGGTAGCCATACGACAGGCTGACCGACCACGCGACCTGAAGTAACTCCCTTTGCGTGATTACGAGACTCAGAATACTTACGGACTGCAAGAGGTTCCGCAGACAAGACAGAATAGTGTGCACGCTGGCCCTCCTATCAGTCTCTGACATATTTCAACCTCAGGACCGTATCTTAACTGTATCACCAATTTCAGATGCCTTAAGAAAGCCCTAGGCCGGCTTGCCGAGAAGGGGGGAAAGTTGTGTTGACTGTTTCTCTGCTTTGCTCTGGAAGAATTATTGTGGGCTATCAGAAAATTAATACAAAATCTTTTGGTTACTTTGGAGTTATGTATTCATTTCAGAAATATACCAAAGCAAGATGATTTAGTTATACAGCTCTGTCCTTCACCAGGTCAGTATGGTTTACTGGAAAATCCATAGTGCTTTTGCTGTATTATACATATAGGCAACATTTCCAATGCCTTCCCCGGGTGCCCTCCAAGACAGCCAGGAGGCCTTGGTCCAGGTGACTACAGGCAGGAGCGTGCTCTGCGGGCTAGTAGTCGAGGGGCTGCAAGCTGGAATGGCATGGTGAGCAGAAAACGATGGATTTGGGCCCAGATCTCTGTACTGGGATGAATGTATGACATTGTTCTGCATTCTGTCCATCAATTGTTCTTTTTGCATTTGTCAACACGAGGGGCCGGGTATGCCCAGACGTGGGCCCTGTGCTTTCCATGCCACTAGAGTCAAGCTATGCTGGCTGATGAGGGGTGAAACCCTAAAACTGGTCCTAGGATGCTTGTTTCCAGTCCAGAGAGGATCTGGCTTGGCAGTTTGGGCTGGACTGTTCCCATGAGGCACAGGGTCAAGACTGATTGGCATATGGCTGGGTTCTAACTGGAATGGCATGGTGAGCAAAACAACGATGGATTTAGGCCCAGATCTCTGTACTGGGGTGAATGTATGAAATTCTTCTGCATTCTGTCCATCAATTGTTCTTTTTGCATTTGATCCCCGAGTGGGACGGGTATGCCCAGACGTGAGTTCCGTGCTCTCCATACCACTGGAGTCAAGCTATCCTCGGCCCTAGGATGCTTGTTTCCAGTCCAGGGAAGACCTGGCTTGGCAGTTCGGGCAGGACTGTTCCCATGAGGCACAGGATCAAGACTGAATTGCATATGGCTGGGTTCAAACTGGAATGGCATGGTGATCAGAAAACAATGGATTTAGGCCCAGATCTCTGTACTGGGGTGAATGTATGACATTGTTCTGCATTCTGTCCATTAATTGTTCTTTTTGCATTTGTCACCCCGATTGGGATGGGTATGCCCAGACGTGGGTCCCGTGCTCTCCATGCCACTGAAGTCAAGCTATCTTGGCTGATGAGGAGTGAAACCCCGAAACTGGTCCTAGGATGCTTGTTTCCAGTTCAGGGAGGACCTGGCCTGGCAGTTCAGGCTGGACTGTTCCCAGGAAGCACAGGGTCAAGACTGAATTGCATATGGATCGGTTCAACCTGGAATGGCAAGGTGAGCAAACAAACGATGGATTTAGGCCCAGATCTCTGTACTGGGATGAATGTATGACATTGTTCTGCAGTCCATCCATCAATTGTTCTTTTTGCATTTGTCACCCCGAGTCGGATGGTTATGCCCAGACGTGGGTCCCGTGCTCTCCATGCCACCAGAGTCAAGCTATTTTGGCTGATGAGGGGTGAAACCCCGAAACCGGTCTTAGGATGCTTGTTTCAAGTCCAGGGAGGACCTGGCTTGGCCATTCAGGCTGGACTGTTTCCATGAGGCACAGGGTCAAGACTGATTTGCATATGGCTGGGTTCAAACTGGAATGGCATGGTGAGCAAAAAACAATGGATTTAGGCCCAGATCTCTATACTGGGGTGAATGTATGACATTGTTCTGCATTCTGTCCATCAATTGTTCTTTTTGCATTACAAATTGATGAGGCACCTTGACTAGGCCAATAGGTCTACCTTATATACTGATGGGGTGATCCATTGACAAAGCAAATTGGCCTGCCCTGTAAATTATGACATCACCTTATGGTGTGATGCAGCATCTGGTATTTGTAGAGGGCATTGTCTCACTTTCTTCACAACTAACAACCCAATTTCTTACACCTAGTGTTCATGAAAAATTTGCTTTTTGACTACGGAAGAAGCTCATACCATCAAAAAGCACCAAGTTATATGGAAAAGACCTTATGGGGCAAATACACTAAGGGCTTGCGTTGCTCTTGCATCATGCAAGCCGACACGCAGCGCAAGTCCTTTAGTGGGATTTACTACGCCATGCGAAGCCACCTTGCATGGCTCTGCATGGTTTAGTGAATCCAGAGAAACACAAGGTAGCGTAAATCGCTGACTTGCCTTACTTTGCTTTGAGAAGGCATTGCAGGGGTGAAACATGGGCATTCCCATGGATCCACCCTGGGATTCTGACACAATCCCTTATTTGCTAAGGGCAGCAATTCTGGGACTGTATCAAAATGGTATGCCTTTCCAAGTGAAGTGCAACAAGGAGAAATATATTTCTTTCTCCTTGTTATTTTCTCTTTCCATATGTGCTCCAGAATGAGAAAGAAAGAGGAAAAAGCATTGTTTTTGTGCAGGAAAGTTACCCTTCCTGTAAAAAAACAATACTCCCTGTAACATAGGCACTCTTGCACCATAGCGCAAGAGTGCCTGCTTTGGCACTAGGTAGGACTTAGGTCACTAGCAAAGGAGGAGAGTATAAATGCATCATATCTTAGTAGATACGGCCCAATTTTGCTCGCTCCCTGATATGCAATGCAGCTCAGCAAGTTGTCTTACTACATTGTGCTACGTGGCTTCTTAATCAATCTGCCCCAATATGTTGCAGTATGATCTGATATATTATGTTATAAAGTTTTGTATAGCATGAGTGCGGCCAAAATAATGGTGCACAATTAACTTTATGCCCTCGTCTTACATATTGCAATCTGATTTGTAGTTGTTTGAGATGGATTCTTCTTATTGTGGGTTTGTTGAGTATGGAGCTCATGTATATGTTTGATTGCATTTTATAGTGATAAGTACTGTTTGGGATGGGAAGCAGGAGGTATCGCCCCAATTTGAGTACCTTCCATCAGGTAAGATTTATTTGTCCATTGCTAGGCCTGAAGTATGTGTCTGAGATCATTTTGAGTATGGTGTATTGTTAGAGGGTCTCAGTGTCTTTTCATCTAGACTAACTGCATTGAATGGGGTGGGTGTTATATATTGTTGTGGAGGGGTATATTCTTTTACACCATCAAAAAGTGGGGAAGAAGGGAGGGATCAGGGAGCCAGTTATTGGTCTAGTGTCCATGCTCCCAAAGGTTACATTACAACAAAAAAATGGACACTGTTCCAAAGATAGGGTCCAGAGATTGACCCATATGTCTTATAAATAAGACAAAAGGGAAAAAGGGGAAGTCCTAAGTTGGACGGATCCACCACAAGGGGGAAAGCACATGTCTTATCTCTTGTTGCCCTCACACACCGCGAGGGGTTTCATGCTTCATCATGGGGCTATGCTCCTCATTGGGCCGGCGCAGCAATTCCTAACGGGTCCCCTAAAGGGTGGCTTTTTCGGAGATCTTTTAAGGCATGCCGGATGGTGCATGAGGGTGTGTGGGGTATGGGTCCTTAGTGAGGGTAGCTAGAATATGTGCAAAAGTGAATTAAAATGTCTGGGGTTATATTGATTTAGTACCCCTCCTGCCACAATAACAAATCTGGTTTGGAGTATGGTCCCCAAGGGCACATTGTGCCTCGGGGTCAAACACAGGGTCAACATGTTTCACGCCTCTGTCGCCACTAGGGTCATTGGCGCTTCATCAGGACTAGGGATGTACAGAAAGTAGTAAAGTGCACATGAATGTGTTCATGAATATACGATTAAAAGATAAATACCCACAATGTATGTCAGGGCAGGCCAATTGTTCTGCTCCTGACCATAACCTAGGACAAGGAAACAAAAGAAGAAACAATTACAAAGGACGTGCATTAGACTAGCTTAATGCAACGTAGTGTGCCACTATCGTGTGCACCACATGCCAATGTCATACAGAGAAAAAAGAATAAGCACGAGACCAAATGAAGATAAATAACGCCCTTGTCTGTTTTACCTCAAGACATGGAGGGTAACAAGGCAGGTGTATCACGGCATATCAATTTTTCAGGGATATCCTCATGCATGACGAGCGAAGTATCCCCCTATTGATAGCGATATGCGCTTCATTGTACACTGGGCTTCTCCACTCACTGGTACCCCAAACAAGTCCTACTAATCATCCAAAGCATCCTCCCTTGAGGTGTTCTTACCTCCCAATGAGCGAAAGTCACTTCAACGGCTGTAGGCGTTTCGTCGCCCACACTGTATCGGGTTGCTAAAACAAAAACATGATAAATGGTAGGCACAACTAAACAAGGGGTAAAGTCAACACATCCAAAGACACAGGTTATGTGACCGATTTCCCATTAGTAATCGGGTACTCACTGTAAGTAGCAGGTGCCTGCACTCTTACACCTATGCGCAGACCGCCAAACCAGTAATGCATTAGAGGCAGCTGGACGGAGGTTTAAAACGCGTAGGTTCCTCAGTGAATCCTCCTTCCGGGGTGTTCCATACTATAAATTGCAAATGTGCATGCGTTCAAATGCGCCCTTACTGTGCATGCGCGGACCGGGACTAGTAATCCCCAACGCATAGGCGTCCCGAGTGGAGGCTCATTATGAGTGGCACTCTATAATGGAAATCAGACCACAGCCCATAACCCGAGTACACCTCGCTCATCCTAGGTTGCGTAGCTATGAGTCCATATAGCGGGGTGGGCTGTGTATAATATTGTTCTACTGCCAAATGTGGCATAAAGGGGGGTGGATTAAACCAATACGTCACATAGTGCGCCTGCGCGCTGAGATAATATAGTTCAAAGTCAGGGGCATCGAAACCTCCCTGCGAATATGGCAATGTCAATGTCTCCCATTTCAGTCTGGGTTGCTTGATGCCCCAGGCAAGATATATCATCTGGGTTTTAAAGGTTTTAAAAAAGGCAGATCCAAGGGCACGGGGATGTTAATAAATAGATACAATAGTTTGGGTATTATTACTTTCTTCATTAAAGAGAATCTTTCTTCCATCAACAGGGGTAGTGATAACCTTCTCTCCACTGACTCCGTGACGTGTTCCATCACTCTCCCGTAGTTAGCACTGATGGAGCGAGGTGATGAATAATATTTTGTTCAAACCTCCAAAGTTAAACTTCCATAATATATGTAAATGTATTAACAAGCATGTGGTGAAAATATTAATCAACTTAGTTTTAAAATGCATTTTATCAAGAAACACGTGGGATTAACTTATGTGCTTTACGTTGCAAATGCGAAGAAAATAATAAACTAACCTTGTCTATTGTCTTTGTTAGTATTAAATGCGACTGTTTAACTAATGGCATGTGCTTATTTTGTGTGCTTATGTTATGTCCTTTCTGTGACAAAAACGCATAGAAGAATTCCTGCAATCCTAAGGATTGGTAAATATGAATGCTGCTTTGTGTGCTCAGCTAGGTAACATAAATTAACGGGTTTTTATTTAGCAAAGGAGGTGGGTAACAGAATGGGTCTCAATTCTTTAATTAATAGATGTCTTGTGTTTGTTTGAATAATAGTTTCCAAATGAGGCCTAAGGCATGCAAAGAAATGGCGTCGTTTAGAAAACTTGTCCAGAGTGGAACCTTGCACATATTCAGAAGTTGAAACTTTTACCACGTTGACATTTTCGTCAGAAAATGCAGTTTAATAAGTTGTGCTAAACGTGCTCTTGGAGAAAAAGGCTCAAGGACAGGATATCAGTGTGATTGCCAAGGCAAGGAAGTTGTGGACTGTAACTCGAGAGAAAAGTATCTCTTTTGAGGAAGCCAAATGACACAAAAGCAAAGGACAATAGGGCTTAAGAAAAGCCTGAACTTGGTTTAGAAACGGAGATGACCTAACGCCTTAATCGTGGACTGACATGGCGCAGCCAATGAGCGGCGTGGATTTCTAAGAAAATATATAATTTGTAGAAAGTTTAGCTAGATAGAAAGGTATAAAACCTGACCTCATGGGCAGGAGAGCGCTTGCCTGCTTGCTTTCCGATTCCAGATTGACGTGACATGCTGTCGGACTTCTGGCTTACGTAAGGACAGCAGACTTAAATTGATTTTTTCCTTTCTAGGTCGAGTGAGAATAGTCAGGGAAATAGTTTGAGGGAATGGAAACTGTTATTTTGCTTTAATTCATGCTTACTGATTTGAAGTGTCAGTCTAATAAATCATTTCCTTATAAATGCTGCTTTCTTATTGCTAATAAAATAAAGATTCTTAATAAAATGCTCTTTCTTGAAAAACAAAGTTAAAATAAAATTGGATTTTTGAAACGACAAGCTGGTCTTGTTTATTCATGGTCTAGTTACCATCAGTTGATCCATTTGCCTAAGTGACTTAATTAAAATAATAAATGTTTAAAACCATGGTAAGAAAAGATAAACCACAGTTGTATATAAATATGTAAATAGTTTGTGAATAGTTCTGTTTAATTAGGTCACATGATTCAGTCGCTCAAAATTGTCTCGTTGGATTATAGGCCTTTATTAGTGATTTATGATTAATGGTGAGTATTGTGGTGATAGGTAGCATTTATGAGACAGTTTTTCTTTAGGAGCGCTGGATCAGCACGCATGAGCTCTGGGCCGTCTCTGGTAATTGTTACTCACAAATACCTAACTTGGCTAGGGCACCATTCAATAGGATAGTCCAGGGGGTAAGGGTGCACAGCGTCCGTGATCAGGAACAGTTGAGATTTCTCCTAATTTATTTTAATTCTTGACAGCTCCCCAAATATGACAATCTCTCTCATAATTGGGTTGAGGCTGGTTTGAGGCTCCCGTACGTGTAGCATAATATCATCCGCGTATAGCGAAATCAATACGTGCCGTGTTGGGTATTCTAGAGCCCATTCTCTATGCAGTTGCCTCAGTCTGTGGCTCGACTGCCAGGGCGAACAACAGTGGCGACAGCAGACACCCCTGGCAAGTGCCCGTTGTGATGTCAAACCAAGGCAAGCTAGCCCTAGTCGATATCACCTTCGCACATGGGCTCGTGTAGAGCAACCTTATCCATGTTAGAAAACTATCTGGCATTCCCATCCGCCGCAATATGCAAAATAGATAGTCCCACTCCACCGAGTCAAATGCCTCGGTTGTGTCTAAAAACACTGCTACCACCTGCAAGTCTGGGTCCATATCTGAAATTGCCGCAAACAGGGTTCGTAAGTTGTCAGAAGTAGTGCAGCAAGATACAAATCCCGCTTGATCGGGCAGCACCAGGGCCGTCATGAGCAGACTCAGACGCTTTGCTATCATCTTAGCCAATATTTCTGTGTCACAGTTAATCATTGAGAGAGGCTTATGTGAATCGCCCCTATCTGCTGTTTTACCGGGTTTGAGTAGTGAGATGAGGGTGGCCTCTCTCATGGCGGGTGGCAGCTCCCCTAGTTCGAAGGCCTCAGCATATACTTGTTTGAGTATGGGGGCTTAATGCTCTATATATGTTTTATGAAAATGGCAGGTAGGCAGTCAGGCCTCGGGCCCTGCCAGAGCGAAGCTGCATTATAGCGGCCCTAATTTCATATAGCTAGAACTCAGCAAATAGAAATTCTCTCTGTGAGTCTCCCAGCCAGCCCAGGGCAACTGGCTCTAAATACTGTTGTAGGGACATCAGTTGTTGTCACGTTGAAGTATACAGAGTGGTATAAAAGAATTGGAATGTACATAGGATATCTGAGGGGCCCCTCACTCTTTCACCCTCTGGAGTTTGTATCTCCAGTACGTAGTTCGAAAATCCGGGTTTCCGTAATTGCTCGGCTAGCGCCCTCCCTGACCTGTCGCCCTCCTCATATCGCCAGGCTGAAAAGTTTTTCCCTCGGAAACAGCACTCTCTGTCTGCCTCTTCCTGATATTCGGATATCTGGTCCCTGACTCTGACTTATTTCTGAGGGGATGGCGAGTAAGTTATATCAGCCTCAATTTGTTTAAGTTCTGTCTCTAAGCGGTTGAGCATTTGTCGCAAGGCTCTGAACAGCCCCCCAGGCAATGCTAAGTCCCCTGGCAGTAACTTTAAATGCCTCCCACACTGTCCCCACCATTTCGACCGAGCCCAGGTTGCGCTGAAAGAAATCTTGTAATTCTTGATCCATCTCAGCCCGGAATGCCGTGTCTAAAAGTAAAGCAGGATTTAGGTGCCAGTTTATGTAGGGGATATGTGACAATAATGGCGATATGCTCAAGAGCACTGGGGAGTGGTCGGAGTAAGTGCCTGCCAAATAGTTTGACACAGTTATCCATGTACTGAGTACCCTAGTGACCTCCCAGTAATCCAGTGGAGACTAAGTTTCACTTGCTGCAGCAAAGCACGTGCGTTCTCTGCACTCCGGGTGTAAGTGCCTCCAGGCATCCAACAGACCAGAGTTTTTTATGATGTCGCCCATTTGGCGCTGGGAACGAGTATAGTGATGTGGCTGCGGTATCGACTTGTCGAGTGTCGGATTCCGAGTAATATTAAAATCTCTCCCCCACATCACGTGCGTAGATCCGATGTCTACTATTTTCCCCCACAATTTGGCAAAGAACATGGTATTGTCAAAATTAGGGCCATACCAGTTAACTAGAGTTCCCGAGTGGGAGGCGAGTGCCCCCCATGTCAGGCAGAAACGAATCTGCGGGTCCCATAGCGTGCCAGCGGGCACGTATGGAGCGTTTTTATGGACAAATATGGCTGTGCCTTGGGAGTAGGTGGAATAATACTTAAAACAACTGTGTCCTGCCCACTGTGCAGCGAACCTTTGCGGTCATTGGGGGTCAAGGTGAGTTTCCTGGAGCATTGCGACCTGGATCGAGTGCCTGTCTAGATATGCCATTATTTGCCTGTGCTTGCGTGGATCACCCAGCCCTCTAACATTCCAGATCAATCAACGTATCGCAGGGGCAGCACCAGGGTCAGTCATCCTGCCAGAGTGTCTTGACGTGTGGTCTTGGTCTATCAGGACTGCGTATGTTACAGTCTGTGCACGGTGGACTGCGCTATGGAAACCTTGCAATATGTCTATGTGTTCACTCCCTTCACGCCATGGGAACTTAATGACATGCAGTGTGCTATGCAGTGTGCTATGCTGCAGTGCATCCAAACAGTAACATTTCCCTTTTCCTACCCCTCCCACATCAAAATCCCCAGCTTGTGAAAGTCATTCTCACCCTCTTTTCCAAAAACACAGCAATCAAAAACATTATCACTAACAGCTACATTTAAGTGGAGTTGTAACAAACTGTGTAGCCCAGAATGAAAGAGAGGTAGCGGAGAGCTGTCTCCTAAGGTTTTTACAAAGATGTGTAGAGAAAACAGAGAAGGTGAGAAAACAGAAAACCACTGCATTGGTCAGGGAGTTCACCCTAAGGGGTAGAGCCAGAGGGCGTGGTTACCCACTGCCCCCTTCCCTGTTGTCCAAAAGAGAGTGAGAGAGCGGGATGCCTGGGATTCAAGGAGCTGTATGCACCCATGCCCTCCCAGTGGATGCAAGTCTCTCACTTCATTAATAATATCCTATGCAGTGGCAGTGCAAAAACTTGTACATTCTTGAATCAGTTCGGTGTATGTAGCGCTCTCTATTCTCAGCAACGGATTTGTTACTCACGGCACCTCCCAACAAAACACAGTCAATCATTATCAGGGAGCTGTGAAGATGGCCGAATCACTGAAACATCAGCTTCGTGGCTTGGTTTCTGCTTCTTCAGTTTGCGTATGTAGTCCTATACTTGCTGCAGGGTAGTGTAGAAGTACTGTTTCCCCTGATGTGTGATTCGTAGACGTGCAGGGTATAGCATCGCATAGTCTATGTGTGCTTGCATCAACTTCTGCTTCACCAGCACAAATTTATTTCTGGCCTTTGAACGGCCATGGTAAAGTCTGGGTATAGAGCAACAGTATGGCCATCATATGCTAAGTTGTGCCAATTGCTTTGCCTTGGAGGACGCTGCATCCTCCTGTGCGTGCATCATGTTTTTCTAGTATTTGAGCCGTAAAGTCAAGGCGGTTGCACATAGTGTCCATTTTAGATTCGATGGAGGTTAAGCTATGTTTCATAGTGACGAGTAGTGTTTTAAGATCTTGTCATCAACATGCTGGCTTGCGGGCAATTGCTCGGAGTCACTCTGATGTCTCGGCATCCTGCAGACCTCGAACTGCAGTTTCAGCTGTTTTGGGTCAGTTCTGCCCATCGTGTCTAGCTGCAGCCTGTCAGCGCACACTCAGAAAGGTGGGTGTATAGCTGTGGATATAGCAAGCTGGTTGCGGGGACGCCCCGGCGGTGTAACTTCTAAGTGGGCACCTCTGTATCACTAATAATTTCACTGCCACCCCACACGCATCCATGATCTCGGGTCAGTGAGAGTCTCTCCCAAAGTGGACCTCTCCAATAGTGAGGAGCCATCGCCTTAGAAACCCCCTCCAGCAGGCGTGCAGTGCTGTTACATTGGGGAGGTGGTCCCTCGCTGTTACTGCAGCCCCCCTCTGTAGCGGTGGGTGGCACTGCTCTGTATGGGCATTGAGTCCAGGATGGAGGCCTTGAGGCAATCCTTCAAGGTCAGTTGGGTAGGCCGCAGCTTCATCAACTTTCTCTGGTCGTGAGACCTGCATGATGCCCAGTCGCCTCACACAATAGTGGCTGGGGCTGCCAGCCCCTCACAGCGCAGTCAGGAGGCGCAGATGCCTAATGCACTCCCGCGGGTCCCTAACGTGGTTGCGCTGGCCTCTGCTCGGAAGATGACACCAGCAGATCCCAATTCCTTGTTGTTGCCTGCAAAGCTGCCCTCAATGCGGCAGTGTGCATCTGCCCCCTCGGTACAGGTATGTGTGTGCCTTTTAGTTCGCTGCAGCCCAGCAGTGCAATCAGGCCTCCAGTGCCGGCACTGGGCGCACTTGTTTATCAAATGGGTCTGGCCCTCGTAGCTCTATAGGGCATGTTGGAGATCAATGTGTGGGCCGCAACTAGGCCCCTGACCGCTTTAACCTCTCCTGCGGTGTAGGAACAGTCATCTGCCATCTCGATTGCCTTACTTGTTATCATATGTGGATCCTTCTCTGCCCTGTGGCCTGGTAGTGCGCTCGGTTCCCGAGCTCCTTCGCTGCCCATACCTGCACTCTGGTCGAGTGGGGCTCTCCGGTGGGTCCCTCCCAGCCCGTCGGAGACTGTGTTTGGTGTAACACTATAGGCCTGATTCACAAAGTTAACATACACTTTTGAGTAACTTTAAATGTTTGAGTCACTTTACTTCTTTTCGATAGTCACAAGCTCTTAGTGTAAGTTTCTACTAAAACAAGCATTTGCAATGCAATAGGTCTCGCATTAGGAAAGTTTGAGCTATTGGTATTCTAAATGACAAATATTTTATTTATGTGTTGGTTTTAAACATAGCTGAATTAATAGCTTTGTCATTTACAATGCCAATAGTTTTAACTTTCGCAAACGTGACACCTATAGCATTTGTAATGCAAAATGTGTTGTATTTACATGACTTCGATGTATTAATATTACAAATAACAATGGCTTTTATTTTTGCAATAATTAATACTTAAATAAAAGTTATTGTAATTTATAATGGCAATAGCTTAAACTTTTGTAAATAACTTTTGGGAAGATTATGTTCAGTGTATTTTATTGTGATGAAAATCCAAGAACAGCAGTGAAATATTAACATCTTTTTGTGACATTTGTAATAAAGCTTGAAACATTGAGAGAACATATTAGAACCAGTTGTTGTTGAATGGTTGAACAGAGTGATGCTGTGGCATTCAGTGGTGCTGAGTGATGCTGTGAACTTCAGTGGTGCTGAGTGTTGCTGTGGCGTTCAGTGGTGCTGAGTGATGCTGTGGCTTTCAGTGGTGCTGAGTGATGCTGTGGCATTCCATGGTGCTGTGGCGTTGAGTGGTGCTGAGTGATGCTGTGGCGTTGAGTGATGCTGTGGCATTGAGTGATACTGTGGCATTGAGTAATGCTGTGACGTAGCGTGATGCTGTGAGGTTGAGTGATGCTGTGGTGTTGAGGGATGCTGTGTACTGAGTGGTGCTGTGGCGTTGAGTGGTGCTGTGGCATTGAGTGGTGCTGTGGCATTGAGTGGTGCTGTGGCATTGAGGGGTGCTGTGGCATTGAGGGGTGCTGTGGCATTCAGTGGTGCTGAGTGATTCTGTGGCGCTGAGTGATGCTGTGGCGTTGAGTGATGCTGTGGCATTGAGTGGTGCTGTGGTGTTGAGTGGTGCTGTGGTGTTGAGTGGTACTGTGGCATTGAGTGGTGCTGTGGAGTTGAGTGGTGCTGTGGCGTTGAGGGGTGCTGTGGCATTCAGTGGTGCTGAGTGATTCTATGGCGCTGAGTGATGCTGTGGCATTGAGTGATGCTGTGGCATTGAGTGGTGCTGTGGTGTTGAGTGGTGTTGTGGTGTTGAGTGGTGCTGTGGCGTTGAGTGGTGCTGTGGCATTGAGTGGTGCTGTGGCATTGAGTGGTGCTGAGTGATGCTGTGGTGTTGAGTGATGCTGTGGCATTGAGTGATGCTGTGGTGTTGAGTAATGCTGTGGCGCTGAGTGATGCTGTGGCATTGAGGGCATCTCTTGAGCTGTGAGTCGCGAGCCCTGGCAGGGGGAGGCAGAGCCTGTCCTGCAGCTCCTTCTCTGACACCTGGAGATGCAGAGTGCGGGCACTGCAGGGGCTGGCACGGGTTGGCAGGGGCTGCAGTGTGCATCTGTGCGGCCGGATCTCTTAGTGCCTTACATGTAACATGCCAAAGACAGCCGGGCTGCAGAGGAGACAGGCAGGGGGGCAAGAGAGGCAGGGAGACGGAGCATCGCCGAGAGACCGAGGAGAGGCGGTGGTTCAGCAGCAAGAGAGAAGGGAGAGGAAAACCAAGGGGAGACAGAGGGAGAGGAAGGGAGAAGATACAGAGAGATAGAGAGAGGATAGAGACAGAGCGCCGACGAGAGGGAAAGTGCAAGAGAGAGGGATGAGAGAGACAGGGACGAAGGAGACAGCGGGAGGGAGGGGGAAGAAGGAAGAGAGAACAGTCAGGTTAAAGAGGCAGCAAGAGGGTAGAAAGAGGGGGTGACAAGTGGAGAGAGAATACAAAGTAGAGAAAGAGGGAGGAGAGGTCGGGAGAGGAGAAAGAGGGGCATGGCAATACAGAGTCAAAGGAGAATGTTTACGTAGTAACATAGAGAGATAGCAACAGTATAGACAAAAGAGAAGAGACGGGCGAGGGGAGAAGGACTAATAAGGAAGAGAAAAGGGAAGGATAAGAGAAAAAACAGAGTCATAAAGAGATAGGGAAGAGACAGGAAGAGGAGCAGCAAAGTAGCAGTGGAGGGGGGCCAGGGGGGAGTGGTGAAGAGAAGGAGAGAGAAAGTGAGAGAGGAGGAGGGACAAAAGGGAGAGGTGGGCAGAGAGGTGGCTTAGCAGCGAGCACCAGACAGGAATGAGGAGTTGGGGGAAGAGAGATGGCCCTTGGACTTTATTTCCTTGTTAAAACTTTAGAGAGACTCGCTGTAGTGAAGTGGTGGTAAGCCCCGCCATGCCTTAAATTCAGCATGAAGCATTTCGTAAGCGGGGAAGTTTAAAACGGGTCACCGAGCTGCGTGCGCACATGCGAGCCTTTGTTTACAGGGCAATGAAAGTGCCCGGGGACACCCTGTCCGATAGCGATGCCACCGCTCCTTGCTTTGCTAAAGAGGTGACGAGATCTCTGGCAAACCTCAAAGTCCCCAGGCCAAACTTTTAACGAGACCGGGAAGGGTGGAGGGAGAGAAAAAAACACAAGCGTGGCGGAGACGCAAACAGGGTCTCGAGAGAAGACTGCGGTGGGAGTGGAAGTGGGGAGGAAGGAAGAGAACAAGAAACCTGGTAGGAAAGAAGGAGTGAGGAAGAAGGCAAAGATTGGCGGTGAAAGTCCGAAGGGAACTAAGTAGAGAGAAACGAAAGTAAAGTAGGGACGGGAGCAAGGTGGAGAGGGAAGGGATAAGAAATAGACAGGGTTAATCTTATAAAACACGCTCTCGGCATTGCTGTCAAATAATGGTCGTGGGAACTGAAAATAATTCCAATAGGATATAATGTTAAATTAAATTGTTTGTTGGTTTGCAGAGTTTTATATAGCGCGAACTAGACCCGAACCGAATCAGGTATTAGAGCGCTTTACATAGCACCAGTTATGTTACATGAGGACGGACACACATTCATTTTAGGCACTGGGAGATTAAGGGCCAGATGTAGGTAATTTTTATTTACCGACCTCTTAAATACCGAGTCACACCGACTCGGTATTTAAGAGGTCGGAAAATAAAAATACCGAGATGTAGGTAATTGCAGATGTGCAATTACCGAATCGGAAACAGTCGGTAATTTCCGATGTGGTAAATACCGACCAGTTAATGCCCATGCATTCCTATGGGCTTTGAAGCCCATAGGATTGATTGGGCATATACCGGTCGGTATTTACCACATCGGAAAATACCGACTGTCACAAGGGTGCAGGGGGTGTCACTTTGACACCCTCTGGCACCCCCAAAAGAGGCTCGGGTGCCATGTGGCAGGCATACCTGCCCTAAGGGCAGGTCTGCCTGTCATATGGCATAGGTGTGCATGCACACACGTGCATGCACACCAGAAACGGTATTTTACCATCAAGTATTATTTGATGGTAAAATACCGATGTGGTACTGCTTGTGGGACTCAGAAGAGTCCCACCTACATACCAATTGTCCGGAATCAGTAATGATACCGACTCGGTATTTTACATACTCGGTAAATTTACCTACCGGTAAATTTACCGAGTCTGTAAATTACAGGGACCTACATGTCAAATTGCTTTTACCGGGTGGTAACGGCCGAATTCGGCCGTTACCACCCGGTAAAAGCCTACCTACATCTGGCCCTAAGTGATTTGCCCAGAATCACAGGAGGTTTTGGCGTCATTACCGAGACTCGAACCCAGATCCCCAGGTCCGAGGTCGAGCGCCCTAGCCGTTAGGCCAACTCCTCTCCAACAATTAAATGAACTTATTGAAAATAATTACAAATATGAATGAATATAAAATAATGTTAAAAATTTATAACAATAGTACATATTTATTATTTAATTATGACTAAAAAACATATTTTGAATAAAAAAATGATGCACCAATACATTTTATTAAAACATAATCAAAATAATTTGTAATACTTCTATACATGACTTTTAATAATTATTAATTTTTTTCTTAATCTGGTAATACCTTTTTTTAATTTAAACTAAATATATTTCTATTAATTAAAGTTTTAATTTAAAATTAATTTAATAGTGCATTAGCTTTTTTATTTTATTCTAAATTTAAGTTAAATATTTAAAATGAATTTACATTAATATTTAACATAAAAACGTGTAGTATTTATTTTCATATTGAATACAATTTTTTATTTTTCTCTATACTTGCAGACATCTTGTCTCAGACTGTCGAGCTTTAAGGCAAATTAAAATAAAAAAATGTATATAATTCAAAACTAGACAATAATGCCAAGCCATTCACAATTAAAGGACGGTGGGAAAGTACAGGAGAAAACCTTTTATTCCTCCAAGCAGCAATCTTAGCAGCTATAACTGCAGAAGAGGGGGGATGAGGAGTAGGAGGTATACATGGAATATGACATTGTTGGATCCAGCTAGAAGCCATCATCAAAGAGCAACTCATGGCTGGCCAGCATCGTTCTCTAAGGTCTTTTCTGAGGATTACGTGCCCCTGTCACCAGCTAAACTGCCTTGGATGCTATTCTTCCCTATGTAAGGTCCACCTCCCCATATCCCTCAACCTACAGACACCACAGTTGACTTACAAACACACTACTTAATGCAAGTTCACTCTTCTCTAAATCATCCGAGGGAGAGGACACCATAGTGAGGAACAGCTTTCTCCAGTTCATCATTTCCCCCAACACAACCTCCTAGATGGTATCCCTATTTGTGATCTAGAGCCTGCTGGCCATGTCAGATGGTCACACATGCAGAAAAGGGATTGGCCTGCTCATATCTTGCCCTCGTCAAGGACTAGCTTTTTTGGACAACTATTATCTAAGTGGGCAAAATTTCATGACATGAGTGTAACTCTATGTGAGATTGTGGATGCTTCCGATGTTTGACAGGCGACCAGTGCCTTGGAGACTTCTACAAAATGTTGCCTAGACATGCAGTAGGGTAACGTAATACTTTATTGTACAGTTAATTTAAACCATTACAAACCATCATCGATAAAAACAGTTACGTGTATCTATAGCAGTCATAACTAATTACTATAATTCTGTGGTAGAATGTAAGAAAACTGCGATTAAAAGGTGCTGAAGCTAAAACTATTAAAATACAGGCAGATATAAGATTGGCCCAAAAACTGTCTCACTTCTATCATACCATTGAAGAACTTTGCATGGTTGGGCTAACTTACATTCCCATTCAAGTACATTTAACTATTGCAGTCCGTAGTCTGACTGTGTAACAAGAAGTTATCCTTCACATAAGCTTGTGCTTTGTAGCAATAAAGCCCAGTGGACTCCAGAGTGCCAGCTGGGCCCTCGTTACCATCCGATTATTTTGGCTCTGAGGGTACAAGTGTTGCACTGGGTTCCGTCACTGTCCTTTCTGAGTTTTCGCTAATATGAGTACCGTCCCTTCTTCATGCAGGTTGTGGTGATGGCTCCTGCTTTACAGCCAAGCCAATTTGGCGGATGTATGACATTACAACGCATGCTTTTACCACGCATGCCTTTACAACGCGGTATTTACAATGCATGCCTTTACAACGCATAGCGCTTTGGGGTGCTGGATAGTGAATAGTTTAATTTACTATTCCAACTCCAGTCCCCGTGGATAGTACGGAAGGTGTTCGATAGTAAATTAAATCTATTCCCTATCCTAGAGCGCCCCCCAGCGCAATGCGTTGTAATGGTTTGCGTTGTAAAAGTTGCGTCGTAAAGGCACTGCGTGGTAAAAGTTGCGTTGTAAAGGATGTTTCCCGAATTGGGCTTATTCTGTTTGTTCTTTCACATTGTTAAGACGGGAATCTACGACTTCAAGGTATTTTACCAGTCGGCAGTTCAATTGGACTTCGTCAACCAAGAAGCATGCTAGGACCGCTTGCCTGCATGACCTTATCCGTTTTTTGTTGAATAGTGGTCTCAGAAGATTCCAGTGATCTTGTAGCAGATCCTTACAGATGGTGATAAGATGTTTTCTTCGCCGTTGCCACAAAGGCGGCACTTTGCTGGCATTGAAGGACGCAGCCAAGAGGCCATGTGGTTTACAGAAGGCAACAGCCCCAGTCGAAATCTCAGATACTTCTCTTTTGTCTTTTTGGCGCAACTGGTCTGAAGATATGTTTGGGGCCTGAGTTTGTTGTAAGATTGTATAGTTAGCCAGCCATGTGCTCGCTCCGCCAGTAAGGCTTTGTCCTGCTGGAGAGATTCTTTTTTGACCATGTTATTTACTGCTTTTTTGAAGCCCGCCAAGGGCCCTTGCAGATCCCATAGTTGACGCAACTCCAGGTGTTTTATTGCGTCCTCCAGGTAAAGCCTTGCAGGGCAGCTTTCTTTAGATGCAGTTCCTTTCAAAGGAGAGCGTTTTTGCTTCTCCCATGCTTATTTTGTACCAACTTTTTAAGTATACTCCTTTGCGTGCCAGCTCTTCCTTTGAGAGCCCAAATTCGAGCCTAATCTGTGCAGGTGATGTGTACCTAGGCAAACCAAAGATCATGCGCACTGCTCTTGTTACTGTGCCATCTACCATTTCAGCATCCCTTCCTCTCATTGGTTTGCTTCCATAGGTGATAAATAGAATCAGTTTATCCTGAATCACCTTTATTAGAGGGAGGAGGCTTGGTCCAGTAATCTTATTTTTTAGGTTTCTTAGAGATACCATAGTCATTAATCCTCTCTTTTTTATTTCCTCGCATTGTGGCTTAAAGCTGCCTTTGGAGTCTAGAATGACCCCCAAATATCTGTATTTACTTGTGACGTCCAGCTTCCTTGAGTCCAAGAACCAGTTGTTCGTTGATTTCCTTTTGCAAATTAGTGATGCACATGACTTTAGTTTTTTCTTGATTGATTCTGATTTTGTTTGTTTTAGAGTATTGAGAGGTGATATCCAACAGTCGCTGTAGGCCTATCGGAGTCCGGCTGATCAGCCCCAAATCATCCGTGTAGAATAAATTGGACAGCTGAATGCTCCCTAACTTGGGTGCATGAGAATTTCTTTTGTTCAACAAGGTTGACAGTTTAGCCATGAAAAGATGAAATAATGTTGGTGCGAGAACACATCCTTGTTTTACCCCTGTGCTTGTAGGGATCTTCCTGGATAAAAATTCCCCTGCACCGAGTTTGACCTGGATCCAGGTATTACTGTGCAAGAGAATTAATTGGTTCAACAGCAGCGGGGGAATTATCATTTTCTTTAATTTTAGCCACAGCATGTTTCTATTGACATGGTCAAAGGCAGAACTATCGTCAATATAACACAGGTATAAAGGTTGTTTTGCCACAAGTGCAAAGTCAATCAAAAGCGATAGGGCTAGTATAGTAGTGATCATCCCCATGTTTTTGCGGAAGCTGGTTTGATTGTGTCGAATTACTGTTGTGTCTTCCACCCAAGATGTTAGCTCCTGGAGTAAGAGGCCCGCGTATTATTTCACCTCGTTATCAAGTAGGGCTATAAGACGATAGCTTCTTGGGTCGTTCCTATCTCCTTTTTATGAAAATTGGGGAGATGATTGCTCCCCTCCAGGATTGTGGGATTGTTGAGGACTGCAGGATTTTTTCAAACATTGGTTTTAAGATGACAGCCCAAAATTCTGGATCTTGTTTAAACACGATTGGGGGAATACCATTTGGACCTTGTGCGCCCTCACGTCTCCCTTCTCAGATTCTTTTACATATATGTGCGTTCGTAATTGGGAATTCCTGATTTTGTTCAAGAGCTTCTTTAAGTTGAGATGTCCACGCTTCAGAGACTTTTTGGGATTGTATGACTCTTTCCACAATTCTTGGGCTACATTCAGATGTATGCCAAGGAAAGTTGCCAAAGCCTCTTCAGTGGCATAGGATTCGATCCCCTGACTTCGCTCACGGATCAGACTGTTGATCTTTTGCCAGAACCGCTCGCTATTATTCATTTTGGCGTCGTATAGGAGTTTTCCCCAGAAGGCCTCGTCAGCTTCTTTTTTAAGTCACCAGATCAATTTCCTGCGAGTGTCTTTTAATTGTCTCAGCACTTGACATGCGGCAGGAACTGTCTTTACTCTTCGGAGAGTATGGTTAATCAGGGTCTTGAACTTTTTTAGCTGGGTGCCATTTCTAAAGTTTTGATGCTTCATGTGTTTCAAGGCTTTGGCCATTCCGTCAGTCCTTACATTTTTATTTGTTCCGGAATTGTCTCGTAATGTTTTTGTAAACAGCTCCCAACTCTCAATTAAGTCTGTAGTTGCTATTTGTGCCTCTCCTAATACTTGTTTTGCTTGAGATAGAAGACTTTGTGGGTCATTAGTTTTGCACTTTATGCCTTTCATTTGTTGAATATTCTGAGCCTATAGTGTTGGCGGTGGGAGGGCTTGATATTGTTGGAGCCTCGTTCATGATTTCCTGAGGGAGGTGGTCGCTGTAATCCATTCAGCCGATGTGGAAATCTCTTGCCCTTTGGAACAGGCTACGAGACAGGAATGTAAAATCGATTATAGAGCTAGCCTTAGTGCTATGAAATGTAGCTGCTTGGGGGTGATCCCCTGAGAATCTACTGTTGAGTGCTCGGAGGCCCAGCTCTTCTAGTGTTGACAGAAGTCTCCTGGTTGTTTTCGAGCTACTGCCTCCCGAGGTGTTGTCTTGATGGCATAGCTCCCAAACAAAGGGGTCCTCATCTTCAGTCCCAGCTGACGATCAAGCTGTTGGTTTTCTCAGTTCTTAGTATTTTTATAAGTTCTTCCTTCAGCTGCTGTGCTCCCTTGGTTTTTTCCCGAGGGTGTAAATAGAGGTTTATTAGAACTATGTCCTCTTTTTTGTTCTGCTCACGAGGTGTGAGTCACAGTGCTTGCATTGCATTCGGAGGGGCTAGCTTGTAAGCCAAGGGCACTACTGCAACAATGGTCTTTAGCGAGGCCTCCCTTCTTGTGGCCAAACAATGAGCTCTGTGTAGGCGGCCGAAAGTTCAGATTATAGCCCGACAATGCTGGTGGAGTATCGGTCCAGGTTTCTTGCAGTGTAATGTTGTCAAATCTTTTGCAAATAGATGTTTAATTCTGAGTCCGTGAACTTGTCTCCTAGGCCGTTGATGTTCCAGGAGCACAGGTTGAAGACATTAAGCGTGTTCCCTGATTTGGCTTTACTTTGTCACTGATTTTTGATTTTGACGTTTAGGGTCCTGGAGAGCCAACTCCAGTTTTGCGAGGTTGGGTTATAATTGGCAGGTGGTCTCTTATTAAACTGTTCTCGTGTGCTAAGTTCTCAGGGGTTTCACTCCGAGCCTCTCGTAGTACTGAGTTCGGATTGGGCTGCCCGTTCTCTTTCTTTTACTGGCTATCAAGGGTCAGAGGATCTGCATATCTTGGTTTTAAGAATGGTCGAAGTTTTTTTCCCTATGAGTTCAAACTTTGCTTGTTCCTTTAGCAGTCTCTCAGGAAATTCTGCTGTGGCCCATACTGTTTTTGTTGCTTCTACCCCCGAGTGTCCTGGCAGTTCTATAAATTCTACTGACTCCAGGTCACTAGAGGATATGTTTTTAAGGCTGACGATAGTTTTCAGTAGGCGTAATATATTCTCCCTATGTAGAGTATCTATTGTGCCCCTTGATTTGTACTCCGGGTGGTAGACTATTGTGGCGGTGCCTATTTGCCCATTATCTTGTGTTGGGCGTTGTGCGCTAAGCCATGACATTCCTCAATTGCTTCTACATGTCTTTGAGCGCTCATTTCATTCTTGTGCATTACTTCTGGTCCGGTAGGCCTTGCTGCATTTGCGGCCCGTTGGGGGCTCCCTTGAGGGTGTCTTGCTTCCTTTTTTTGGGAGGGGTTGGTATTAGGCTTTCTTTCTTAAAGCGGTTTTCTTTCGGGATTTTTCCTCCCTTCCTGGTTTCCAGTTTCTTGTGGATTGTATTCCATTTCTGTATCATCTCTCATCTGAGCCAGCCTGTCTTGTGATAGATCAGGTGCCACATTCACACTAGTGTTGCCCTTGCCCCAAGCTATTGCCATTGCTTTTTTCTTTTGATTCCGTCCCTTCCTTTTCTGCTTTCTCCCGTGTTTTCCAGGTTGAAAATGTTCCAGTGCGGTTTCTTTTTGCAAGTTTTCATCAAGTGGCAGTGTGTTTAAAGTTAGTGGAGGTTGGGTTCCTTCATTTTGCTGACTGCTATTGAGCGATATCCTCTTTACGCCTGTAATTTCCCTGATCGACTCTGGTTCTTGGGTTGACTTTGGACTCTCCTGAGTTGGTGACTGGGTTCCTGCTAGTAGTGGCATACTCATTTCTCTTCTCTTCCTGGCAGAACTATCTGATCGGTTGTTTTTTACGACCTCGCTAATATCAGAGAGGAGATTGTCCATTGCCGTTGGAAGTGTTACCAGTTTGTCCACAATTGTTATGCAGGAACAATTAGGTTGTATAAATTAGGTCTCTGCTTGCGCCCTTTTAACCAAGTTGTTCAGCTCTGCTAATTTGCCATCAATGTTGGCGACAAATATTGACAGGGAATTGAGGACAGAAAGTTGAAGATCCATTTTGTCTGACTGGAAATGGATGACATTTACCGATAGTTGCATTGTGTGAAAAAGCGATGTCCAAATGTCTTCTTTTGCTTTTGATGTTTCCTTCCCAGCGTTTGCGTTAGTTGCACTGTTGGTCCCTCCTGGCAGTTCCCCCAGAGTGGCTGCCGGGTAAGATGCTACCAATTCTTCCCACTCCTCGGGGGTGAGATACGAGGTTTCAGAATCGTTGACCTGAAATGGTATAGATGGTGTATTAGTTGAAGTGAATGGGCTGGGGGTTCAGTTTCGATTTGACTTGAGGCACCTCCAGGCTTAACTTGCTCCTGTTGTTTCTCAGGTTGTTGGTCATTTGTTTGGGATGCATATTGTCCCTGCACTATGGCTTCCTGTGTAATTATAGTATTTGGTTGCCTCACTTCTTCCGTGTCTGTCACTGTTGCGGCTACCCTGGTTCTCTTAAGTTCTTGCATCACCAGCCTGTCCTCTGGCATTGTCGGTGTGTACTTGCAAAGTGCCAGCTCTGTTTGCATTGATAAGTCGCCGTGCTGCATGTGTTCACTATTTTGCGCTTTGCCCTTGCCCTGCGGGGTGTGGTACATAGGCCCCCAGGTTGCTGCTGCTTCCAGTCCATCTTGTCTCTCAGGATTTCTGGGTGGTCCTTGTCCGCCCTTTGTGAGTTCTAAGGGTTTGGAGGGTTCTCCAACTATGTGGAAGCAAATACTTGTGGGACTCCTCTTCCAATTTTTTATTGGAACGAAGATGGGACTTGTGATCTCATCTTGACCCTCTTTTTTGTTCTCCTTTGTGCCTTCGTGCCCGCAGCCATTTGGGTTTGTCTTTAGACTTGAGTCTACCAGCTCTGGTCTACATCCCTGATCCTGCGCAGTTTGACTCCATTAGGCCCTCTTTTCTGGTCCCTTGTTCAGCTTTTCTTTGCTCACAAGTGCAGCCTCGTCCACACTGTTCCTCCCTTCTCTGAGGTCGGCTGGATCTCTCTCCGACCCCACCTGTGGCTGTTGCATCAAGGGAGTTGCCTTACTTGCCTTACTTGGTTGTAGTGGGATTGGCAGATAACTTGTGTTGAGACTATTTTGGCAAAGGGCAGAGGCGACGTCTTTAATAAATGAGAACTTTGTATAAATTTTAGGTTGAAAGTGGGATCTATTCACTGGGAATGCATTTGCGGTCCCTCTCACCTTAATGTCTGACGAACATTTGGGGCTTGTAAGCCGGGGGGAAATCAAAGGAAGTTCTCCCTCCTCGTCTCCGTTCCTTCCCTCGTCCATCCCCTTGTCTTCGTTGCTGACCTTCATTAGGTCTTTCTTGGGGTTTTTCTTTACTTTCCTCGTTCTTTTAGGGGGGTTACCAGGAGCCATATAGTTCCTTGACTTCCCCGACCTCATTACTCTGCTTTTATTTCTTTTTCCCCTTTTTCTCCCTGTTGTTCTCTTCCTCGTCTTCTTCTTCCCTTATTCTTATCCTGCTCAGCTCTGTGCCAATCTATGCCAATCTGGCGATTTCAGGTCCAGTAAATGGTAGTGGATGATAAGGACGACGTTAATATGGTAGGGTGAGATGAGCAGAGGAGATGTGAAGGGAGGTGTGAGACCGCGGCGGGCCGAGGCTGATGATGGGGCGAAGTAGGACCGACCTCTTCGATGCTATCTCGGCTTACTCTGGCTGCTGTGTCCGCTTGCCATGAGGCTAGCCTGCCTGTACAGTTCCCCTGGGGGTCCTGCTCCTGCCTGTGCTGTCTGTACTGTCTGCCGTAGCCATGGTAATGGGGTAGTGGTGGTAGTGTGTGAGGCGTGGCAGGGCTGTGTCCCAGGGCACAAGAGCACAGGGCGCTGTGTGCGTTATACGCGAGGACCAGCTCACGCCGATGCAGCACCAGCACAACGCAGCACCGACTGAGCAACCTGCTGCCCGCCTACACCCCGCTCTACCCCACACACTCTGCTTGACTTGCCGTGGGACCCCCCGGGTACAGCTCAGCACCGCACGCCACAGAGCGCCTTGGACAGAGCCCAGGGGCTAGTGCCGGGGGGGGGGCTGCATGGGCAAGAGATGGCAGTTGGGCAATAGGTTCCTGTGACCCTGGGGCTCAGCCGCACACAGCTCGGCTCGTGCTTCGCCCGGGGTTGCTGAGGTTGCTTGCTGGACTTAGCTGTGCCTGGTACCTAAACCAGGTAAAAACCGGCGCTGAGGTTGAGCTTAACCACGGTGCTCTAAGCGTCTCTGGCTCCTGCTCCCAAGCAGCACTGCACTCAGTAAAACGTGGCAGGGGCTCTGTTCTCCTGGTAGGGACCTCTGGGAAAGGACCGCTGTAACCCGCTCACAGTCTTCAGCCTCCTGCAATACCTCCACCTCGCGCTGCAGCCTCTACGTGCAGTCTCAATGCAGTCTCTATGCAATAATCCTGCTACGGTTCGCAGGATCCACGGCTTACCGCAACACTGCTGCAGACCAATTTCCCACACCTCGATCTTCGACCTTTACTGTAACACTGGTGCGGCTTGCCGGTGCGGTGCGGTTCGGGGTTTCTCCCAGTTCGCGGTTTTTGCCGTTCGTCTGGCCTCCCGCTACCGCCTCACCGCCGCCGCTGTTTCTGCTGCTTCTGCTCACGTGTTCACTCAGCAAAACCCGGACTGGATTACCTCTTGCTCCTAGCAACAGGCAAATAAGCAGAGCAATGAGCCAGTGATGTCAGCATAAGATTAGGTCGAGTGGGCAGTCTAGACATGCAAAGTTGTACTCTGATCATCTTTGTTTTTAGAATAAGGAAAGTGGAAGTCAACTTGCCTTGACCATGCAAATGTTAAAAGCAGTAGCAAAAAGTGCCAATATCAATTTGTAGTACAAAGGCATGCACAGAGCTCAATTGAGGAACCACAACAGGCTGTCAAGCTTACACAACATACAAACCCTGAAAATAATATTTCTGCACCACCAGCAAACCTATCACCTTCACCCACAAGTCCACCTTCACAACCTCACCCACAACAACACCCACAAGCTCTAATGCAAACAGGTTGGAGCATCCAGAAATTTGTATGAAATCCTGTGGATGTTACCACCAATCCCCAAATTGCAACACTACTCCCACTACACCTCAACTCAAACATACATTTTGTTGAAACTTTGTAAGCACCATTCACAACCCTTTAATTGAAATATTCTTTACTATGAGCGTAGAATACCTTAATGTGTGTGTTATTCTGTAGAGGGCTTTTTTAAGTTATATGTATGAGGGCAATTTTTAAAACCATCCATGTATCTTGCAATGTCTCACTAACGTCATTATATGTCATACAACCACATGCACACCCACATACTCAAAAATCCAATTTACACATCCAAACTAGTTTTATGTATGTATTAGATTTAAGAATAGAAATGTGATGATGACAGTTTAAAGTTTAGAGGATAGTCTTTTGAAAGGGGGAATGGAAAATAATTAATTTTAGTAGACAGGTAAATATCATTTGGATGGTTATGAGGAAAATCATCAAACATGTTGAGAAAAAAATCTAGATACAAGTGAAAATATGTTGAAATATGAATCTAAAATTAAGTTTAACCTAAACAGTCCAAACAAATAGTTTAGAAATTCCTAAATAATTCAAATGCATAAAAGAATGTCAATTTTTCAAACTATGTTAAAAGTCAGACTCCCAATCGAGTTGTAGTCCTGGGTTGGGAGCAAAGGATCCTATCTTGCCAACTTGTTTTTTGACTTATGAATACAGATGTTACTTAAAAACAATTTTTCATTATAGGAATATAAGCATATAGTATTAAGAAGCCACAATGATAAAAATGCAACAAAAACAAATGTATGCCTTGGTGTCGATTGGGGTACTGCAAATGTAGATGGGATGATACCACAAGCGCATCTTGTACCTTGAGCCATGCCAGTGCCAGAGGCTCTCCCAGCACTTGAGGGTCTCGTCCTCTCTGTGGATGCAAACATCCACTGCACTTCAGCATATGGTAATGCCCCTCCAAATATGGTCCTACAATGCACTGCTCACCTTGGTCATATATCATATATTTTTCTGACGGTACTGGTGGATGACATCTCACAAATCATTTCCAGCTCTTTATCATTCAAGCTAGATGGCACTCTTTTTGTCTCTACACAATTTTGGGGGCTTCGATCGTCATGGAAGGAGCAGAATTGGTGAGGGTGCTTTTGATGTGAAAGGACCAAACCAAAGGGCTCCGAAAATGGCTGACTTCCTGTTCCTGTATGTCATTTCCTATTTGTAATAGTAGGCAGAGATCTCCACCTGCAAATGGTGTGTCTATCCCATACATGGAGGTCTTCCTCTTGCATCCCGGGTATGAAGGGCGCATATGTGCAGTGAGTGGGGAATGGGGGTGCTGCAGTACCCCCAAAATAAACATGCTATTGTTCAGGAACTGAAGAGCAAAAAAGAAGCATCTAAAGTTAGTTTTAATCTTGTCACTTTAGCTGTGCACATAGGTAAAAAGTCAGTATATGTCTTTCGAGATTTGTGTTCACTTTTCTTTACTGCAAAGTGGGAAGATTTTGTTAATTCAACTCCTTGGTAATCTTGCTGGGATGCAGGGAGTATGAAAGGAAAGGTCATAGAATGCAAGACAAAACAAAACTTAAATACCTGTAAAAGAACTGTAAAATATTTCATAATACATCAGAAGGCAGGAAAGATCAAATGAGGCATATTTTTAAATCTGAAGTGTGATGGAAACAAAGATTTTAATAGGATCAAAACAAATCAAGACATTTTACTTGGTGATGCGTAAATGATAAATTGTTGCAGAAACCCATTTTCCACATATTGTCTTTTGTGCTCTATTATAGTGTTACCATTTCTTGACCTATTTTAGATTCAGGATCCAATAGTTCTTTTTAGCAGCATGAAAGTGTGGGGCTGAGACAATTTGTTGTTATTGTCAATCAAATCAAGAAATCCCTTGGACACCTAAGACACACAAACAACTCCGTAAGGTTAGTTAATTTATTATAATGCCAAGAACAACTGAACATAGAGAAACCTCAAGATGAGTGTATAGAAATACATTGTAATCAGCATAAAGCCAAATCGGCATATCCAATTGACGCGATGCAGCATAAACATGACAATTGGCTCAAGAAACAAAATGCAGAAGATCAAAAAGCATGAGTCCAAATTTCCCTGCATCGAGGGTTGGTGAATATAAAGAATTAATCTAAACCTACTCTACCAGTAAGTGACATCCTTACTCCAGCATCTTCAGGAAGTAAAGTTAAAAGGGGTCAGTATGTGGAGTCTTCCTAAGAACTCTCTCCCCAGTTAGTGGGTCATATAGCATAAAACTACAGATACAGAGCTTGCTCTAAGATGCTCTCCTCCGAACGCAGAAAAGAAGGGAGGACTTTCCCTACTTTTAACATTCCAATATCTCAGATATCCTTCCCGAAAGATTTTGCGAGTCTCGTCATCTGCTCTGAGTACGATCTTAAAGGTAGTTTTCCATGGGATAACGGTGTTCTTGGGTTGCAACAAGTTGACCTTGGTTTCCAGGCCTTCTCCTGTGTGAAACACAACAACCTTCCTTTATCGACTCAAGTTTACTTCTAGAAGTAACTTCTTCTCTCCTTGCCTGACTAATAAAACAAAGCTAGCTAACAAGAGTGATTCGTTCACCTGCAACACAAAATGTGAGAAAGAACAAATTACACATCACACATAAAATGCTGCTGTTTTCAGGCCTACAAGATTCAGCAAGCATAAGAAATCAGCAAATTAAGTTTACAAATCTGCACAAGAAAATATGGCATTCAATTAATGCATTTACTTACATGTAAAATGACACAATTAATAAACTCTTTTTAATACATGAACAAACACAAATTCTTCCCTTTAATGTTTTCTGCTAGTTACATTCACTTACTACGTTAATTATCCACATTACTTTGCAATGACCACGTTTCAGGTTAGAACGATTCAAAATTCTAAAACTTCATGTTATTACAACTAAAGATATATGCGGATGTGCTGTACACATTTGATTTTAATGCACCCCTACAAAAAAATAAGATTTCTGCTAGATCAATTGTAAGTGCCCTGAACCAGAGTTACAGGCCTGAGCTGTTAATGAGGCCCTATAACGAGAGTGGGAGGAGAGGAAGGGCATTTAACAACTGTGATAGCCGGAAGCAGAAGAGCAATAATGCTTTTAGAACTTTCCGCATCCTAGGTGTATGTACACCATTCTAAATTAAAAGTGAGAAAGCAAATCACAGGTATTGAAATGTTGCAGATGAAGGTATGTGGCAGTCATCATTTGCCGTGAGCCACTCCATTGTCTCAAATGGCGCTTCAATATTCCAAAGTTTTAATATGTATTTATATTTCACATTATGTATTGCTTCGTTTTCTCTTGAAATTACTAAAGTGAGAACTCGGATTTGAACTTCCTGATAGAAATGTAAATTTGTGTCGTTGCTCATTTTCTATGCCTATTGATTTGAGACAAATGTGAGACAACAGGCACACAAATGATAATCATGCAGTAATTTTTTCAGAGCTGCTCTCTTGATGAAATACATCACCACAGTGTTTGTAAAAAAGAAACAAAGGATGTGGTGTATAGACGACAAATATAGAACTAAACATTCTGTTTCCTAGCAGCTTAGAAAATAATGATTTGTACACATGTTGGTACATTTATTTGAGCTAAAAATATCTGCCTAATGATTGTCAGACGTGCAACCTGAAAAACACCACTGATGATGTTGTGTAGTTCCTATATATCCTATAAAAAATCTGCGCGTTTGGATAACATAAATTATGAGTTTCGTGGCATATTGGTTCAGAGGGATCACTGAAACAATATCGATGACAAAAATATAGAACTAGCATAATATTGAGTAAAAAATATAGAATGACAAAATATCGAATTCCTATCTCCAAACAGGAAAGTCCAAAAATATTGAATCAAAAATATTGTGGTAAAAAATATAGGGGCCTATTATGATGCCGGACGGACCTGTGTCCGTCCGCCACCCCGGAGGTGGAGGGACCGTCCGCAGGGGCAGCGGCGGTCCCTCCGTCGGAATTAGGATGTGACCGCCACCCTGGCGGTCACATCCTGTATATTTAACATTGAGGCGGGTGCTGCTTGAAGCAGCACCTGCCGCAAGGTTAAAAATGCATGCTTTGCATGTTTATGCACAAAGCGGCAGGCACCGCGCGGTGCCTGCTGCTTAGTGCATGCACATGCAGGGGGGTAACATAGGTACCCCCCATGTGCACCCCCCACCTCCCCTTCACACTGGGGGCCCGCAACGGGCCCCCAAAGGAAAGACCGTATGCCATTCCACGGCGGCAAGGGCATGGGACCGCAGGCATCATAATATGGCTGGCGGTGTCTCGCAGACACTACCACCATATGTATGCACTATTTCCGCCGGTCATGAAGGCGACCGGCGGAAAAGCGGCGGACGGTCTTGCCGTCCGCCGCGGATCCCCCAGCCATCCTAATGTGCAAGGGGGTCTTTTCAGTCACCGCAGCGGTGAATCCGTATCCTCCAGGACGGCGGTGGCTTCCGCCGGCCTGTAGGATGCGGATTCACCGCAATCCTAATCAGCCCCTAAGTTAGTCAAAATATCGAATTTTTTTAGATGCTTTAAAGTAATTAAAAAGTAATGAAATAATAAATATAATTAACTTAAACATACTTAAAATACTTAAATAACTTTAAAATTAATAATTAAATATTGTAAGTTAAAAAAACATACACATTTATTTGTTAATACATATATATATAGAATCAGAATCAGAATCAAAACCACTTTATTCGAATAATAAAAATCATAAAAGTATACTATACAAAATACAGAAATAGTACCAAATGTACCTAAGTTCTCAATAAAAACAGTTTAAAAACAATTGCACATTAAAATCAGTTTATCACTTTCTTTATAACTCATAATGTCAGGTGATACCGCGCCGTTGGGTCCGCCAATCTAGATTTCCTGCAACGAAGAGATAAAACGAGGAAATTTGCAACACTAAACATTATCACAGGGGATTCCATTAATTGTAGGTAGAGTAGTGCTAGTTTAGTCTGTAAAAACCCCTTATCTTTTAATAGTGGAAAAATAAACTTTTTTCTACCTCTAGTATAGAAGGAACAAAAGAAGGTAAAATGCATTGTATCTTGGAGTGAGTGATCGTCACACTTACAAGGGGCAGCATCCTCAGGCTTACACCATCCTTTGGAATCACTTAATAACAAATGGATCTGATTAAATCAAAATTTCGGTAACAGCCATCGGTGAAAAGGAATCGTTACAGTAGAGAGGTACGGTTGAATGGATAAAGACGACATAGGCAGGTAATTGGCTTTTACCAAAGGTTTTCCTAATTCTACCGATTCCCGCTCCTGCTCTCTAATCTTTATGAAATTTGTTTTGACCCAGGTTAGGTCAGCTTTCCTCAGCCCCTCTGGGTTTGTGAAAATCTCCGGGCGCCCCAATTCCCTAGATGTTGTTTTAATAAAGGTCAACCACTGAATTCCTTAGCTCTCTCTAATTTCATACAGTCCCTTATAATCTTGTGGTTCAGGGTAAGGTTAGGGTTCGTCCAGATTTTAATCCATAATAAAATAGGGGCCATGCTTATTATATCTGCGATATAACCCTTGCCTAACTCAAGGTGGACCGCAAAGGTAGCCGTTGATTGGGGAAGGGCTAAGAGGCCACGGAGGAATTTATTTTCCCCTTTCTGGATGGAGTCAGATTTTTTATAGCCCCATATTTCAGCCCCATACCTTGCGATTGAGATGGTTTTTGCATTATAAATGGATGAAATTGCTGCGCATGGTTTTCCCCTAACCTCTTTGCGAATCCTAATATTGCAGCCGATGATCTTCTCACAGCATTTACTTTAGTGGTAAGTTGGGGCACCCACGTACCTTTGTCGTCAAACATGACCCTCAAGTATGTGAAGGCTTTCACTCTAGAGATTGCAGAGTCATTACAATAAAATGATTTAATACTGTTCTTTCTCGAGCCCAGTGACATGACATGCGATTTTCCATTATTAATCACTAAGTCCAATGATTTCATAAAATCCCCGAAGGAGTTTAGTAGTTTTTGTAACCCAAGTGGTGTCCGTGCCAATAAAACGGCATCATCCGCGTATAGGAGTACTGGAATAAACGTTCTTCACATACGCGGTGTGTCAGGTGTCGCCTTTATCAATGTATCTTCCAGGGAATTTATATATAAGGTAAATGGCATTGGGGCCAATATGCACCCTTGGCACACCCCCCTGCCTGATTTAAAACCTGTAGTGCATTTACCCTCCTGTGTCATCCTTATTGATGCATACAGGTCCCTGTGTAACTCAACCAGAAAATACACCAGTGGCCGATCAATCCCTAAATCCAGGAGTCTAGTCCACAGCCTCGACCTATTAACTAGGTCAAAGGCCGTGGACAGATCCATAAATCCCAGGAAGATTGAGCCATTGGCAGCAACCATATATTTATTTATTATTAAGTGTAAATTGATATATGAATGTAATATTAATAAAAAATATACAATATTTTTATGTAGAATAGCAGAAAAGGTAACATTTACTATTCCCACTCCAGTGAGTGCAATAGTAGGGAAAGCGTTGGATAGCGGGAGGGTAAAAATTACTATTCCCACTCCAGAGAGTGCAACAGCAGGGGTAAAAATTAATATTCCCACTCCAGAGAGTGCAACAGTAGGGAAAGCGTTGGATAGCGTAGGGGTAAAAATTACTACTCCCTCTCCAGAGAGTGCAACAGTAGGGTAAATGTTGGATTGCGGGAGGGTAAAAATTACTATTCCCACTCCAGAGAGTGCAACAGTAGGGAAAGCGTTGGATAGCGTAGGGGTAAAAATTACTATTCCCACTCCAGAGAGTGCAACAGTAGGTAAAGCGTTGGATAGCGTAGGGGTAAAAATTACTATTCCCCCTCCAGAGAGTCCAACAGTCGGGAAAGCGTTGGATAGGGGGAGGGTAAAAATTACTATTCCCACTCCAGAGAGTGCAACAGTAGGGAAAGCATTGGATAGCGTAGGGGTAAAAATTACTATTCCCACTCCAGAGAGTGCAACAGTAGGGAAAGCGTTGGATAGCGTAGGGGTAAAAATTACTATTCCCACTCCAGAGAGTGCAACAGTAGAGAAGGCGTTGGATAGTGGGAGGGTAAAAATGACTATTCCCACTCCAGTGAGTGCAACACTAGGGAAAGTGTTGGATAGCATAGGGGTAAAAATTACTATTCCAACTCCAGAGAGTGCAACAGTAGGGAAAGCGTTGGATAGCGTAGGGGTAAAAATTCCTAGTCCAACTCCAGAGAGTGCAACAGTAGGGAAAGCGTTGGATAGCGTAGGGGTAAAAATTACCATTCCCACTCCAGAGAATGCAACAGTAGGGAAAACGTTGATAGTGGGAGGGTAAAAATTACTATTCCCACTCCAGAGAGTGCAACAGTAGGGAAAGCGTTGGATAGTGTAGGGGTAAAAATTAGTATTCCCACTCCAGAGAGTGCAACAGTAGGGAAAGCGTTGGATAGCGTAGGGGTAAAAATTCCTATTCCCACTCCAGAGAGTGCAACAGTGGGGAAAGCGTTGGATAGCGTAGGGGTAAAAATTACTATTCCCACTCCAGAGAGTGCAACAGTAGGGAAAGCGTTGATAGCGGGAGGATAAAAATTACTATTCCCACTCCAGTGAGAGCAACAGTAGGGAAAGCGTTGGACAGCGTAGGGGTAAAAATTACTTTTCCCACTACAGAGAGTGCAACAGTAGGGAAAGCATTGGATAGATTAGGAATACAAAGTACTATTCCCACTCCAGAGAGTGCAACAGTAGGGAAAGCGTTGGATAGCGTACGGGTAAAAATTACTATTCCCACTCCAGGGAGTGCAACAGTAGGGAAGGCGTTGGATAGTGGCAGGGTAAAAATTACTATTCCCACTCCACTGAGTGCAACAGTAGGGAAAGCATTGGATAGCGTAGGGGTATAATTACTATTCCAACTCCAGAGAGTGCAACAGTAGGAAAAGCGTTGGATAGCGTAGGGGTAAAAATTACTAGTCCCACTCCAGAGAGTGCAACAGTCGGGAAAGCGTTGGATAGGGGGAGGGTAAAAATTACTATTCCCACTCCAGAGAGTGCAACAGTAGGGAAAGCGTTGGATAGCGTAGGGGTAAAAATGACTATTCCCACTCCAGAGAGTGCATCAGTAGGGAAAGCGTTGGATAGCGTAGGGGTAAAAATTACTATTCCCACTCCAGAGAGTGCAACAGTAGAGAAGGCGTTGGATAGTGGGAGGGTAAAAATGACTATTCCCACTCCAGTGAGTGCAACACTAGGGAAAGTGTTGGATAGCGTAGGGGTAAAAATTACTATTCCAACTCCAGAGAGTGCAACAGTAGGGAAAGTGTTGGATAGCGTAGGGGTAAAAATTCCTTGTCCAACTCCAGAGAGTGCAACAGTAGGGAAAGCGTTGGATAGCGTAGGGGTAAAAATTACCATTCCCACTCCAGAGAGTGCAACAGTAGGGAAAACGTTGGATAGTGGGAGGGTAAAAATTACTATTCCCACTCCATAGAGTGCAACAGTAGGGAAAGCGTTGGATAGTGTAGGGGTAAAAATTACTATTCCCACTCCAGAGAGTGCAACAGTAGGGAAAGCGTTGGATAGCACAGGGGTAAAAATTGCTATTCCCACTCCGGAGAGTGCAACAGTAGGGAAAGCGTTGGATAGCGGGAGGGTAAAAATTACTATTCCCACTCCAGAGAGTGCAACAGTAGGGAAAGCATTGGATAGCGTAGGGGTAAAAAAGTACTATTCCCACTCCAGAGAGTGCAACTGTAGGGAAATCATTGGATAGCGTAGGGGTAAAAATTACTATTCCCACTCCAGTGAGTGCAACAGTAGGGAAAGTAAATACTTCATATATTAATTAAAAAAATATTAATACCAATTACAAATTAGTTAAAAATAATTACCAATTTAATATAATATAATTAATCAATGGAAAATACAAATAAAAAATATTTATTAAAAATCATTACCTATTAATACAAATTAATTACCAATTTACAACTAATTTATTAGCAAATGAAAAATAATTAACTATTAATTAAAAATAAATACCAATAAATAAATTGAAAAATTTAATTAATTACAATTAAATTACTTCCCACCCTATTTCCCTATAAACCCACAACCTGCTAAGTAAATAAATTAACAAAATTAACATATTTATCAATTAATCAATTAAAATATTAATTACTAATAATAAGTAAAATTAATTGCCAATTAAAAATTAATTTCCAATTAATTCAAAATAAATACCAATAAATAAATTAAAACATTTAATCAATTATAATTAAATTACTTCCCACCCTATTTCCCTATAAACCCACAACCCGCTACAGAATTTAAAAAAATAAAATTAATATATTTATCAATTAATCAATTAATAACAATAAATTACCAATTATAATTTAATTAATTACCAATTAAAAATTAATTAACAATTAATTCAAGATAAATACCAATAACTAAATTAAAACATTTAATCAATTATAATTAATTTACTTCCCACCCTATTCCCTATAAACCCACAACCCGCTACAGAATAAATAATAATAACATTAACATAATTATCAATTAATCAATTAATAAAAATTACTTACCAATTATAATTTAATTAATTAACAATTAGAAATTAATTAACAATTAATTCACGATAAATACCAATACATAAATTAAAACATTTAATCAATTATAATTAAATTACTTCCCACCCTATTCCCCTATAAACCCACAACCCGCTACAGAAAAAAAACCATAATTATCAATTAATCAATTAATAAAAATAAATTACCAATTATAATTTAATTAATTACCAATTAAATATTAATTAACAATTAATTCAGTATAAATACCAATAAATAAATTAAAATATTTAATCAATAATAATTAAATTACTTCTGACACTATTCACCTATAAACTCACAATGTGCTACAAAATTAAATTACGCAAAAATTAAATACCATAAAATTCATTACTTAAATAAATTATAAAATAAATATACACTTTTCACACATATACCAACATAAAAAACACTTTAAAAAATTCGATATTATTAAAAAATAGATATTTATGTAAATCAATATTAACTTACTTACCTCAAAATCAATATTTTTGTTGTCTATATTCTGTCCATTCGATATTTTGTCCATTACATTCGATATTTTTGTTGTCTATATTCTATCCATTCGATATTTAGTCCATTCTATATTTTTAACTCGATATTAATGCAATTCTATTTTTTTAACTCAGTATTTTGACTGTATACCGGTTCAGAGCACCCTCTCTGAGAATATTAACCTGTTTGCATTAGCTAGCTCACAGTGCTACTAGAATCGCCACTTATCGGGGAGAGAATAGTTCCTGGCAACCTTAGAACATGACAACCCGGATCCCTCAGAATCGTGGAAACCATCTACTACTATTTGCTCAGTCTATCGTGCTCACTTATTCGGTCTCAGAGAGTTACACAGAAGAAACAGTCCGGCGTGTTACAATAAGAATTTATTGCACAGTTGTACTTCTAGTGTAAAATAGATGTGCTGTAACAACGGTAGACAGTAGCAGATATATATGATTAGTGGTACAGTGAAAATAAAAGGATAATACAGTTCTACCATCTTGCAATAATCATGAATACATACATGAATATAAAATAAAAAGAGCGCGCATACTCCAACGATGCCTGTCTAGATGTACCTAAGTGTACCTAGCATGTGAGTAGGTGTGAATCCAAGAACCCCTCTAGGTTTTAGTCTAACTCCATTACCTGAAGTGAGAGAGTGTGGGACCCCGTCCTGGTCTCGAGTTAGACACCCCACGAGGGATGTGTTAGACCACTGTCAGTTGGAGCATCTGAATGCAGGAGCCTCAGCTTTTCTGGTCAGTGTGTCGGCTGGGAAGTCTCGGTCTCCTCTAACTAACCCTAGTAAGATGTGCTGTATTTAAACAGAAAGTATCTAGGGCTCCTTTGTTCCTTGTTTCTTGTATTAGCCATTGTTGGATTTGAGGATGACATATGGGATGAACCTTGTAGGTAGATATTATGCAGGTGGGGTAGCCTCTGCCTGGTTTTCCAAGAACCCTTATGAATATTCATTCCTACTGTGTGAGTCTATTGATGAAGTTATAGGACGCTATTGTTCAGGGAAAACCCTCCTTCTGCTCCCAGGACTAGAACTAGGTAAAGGTTCAATCCTCAAAGGCTTGTTACTGTGTAGTATAAGGGAGTTAATGTAGGTGAAGGTGTATGATATTACCCGGGCCTATATTAGGGTACCTATATGGAACATAACACCCACTCCTCTTCCGAATAGTCAACAATAATAGAATGCTAGCGAACTACTCTCTTTACTAAGCAGCAGCGCAAAAAAGTGAGCCTCGTAAAAACATTTTCTTTAAAATCATTTAAAAATAGTCTAAGAGGAGAAAAATGTTTGGGGGAAAATTAGTTTGGGAATTGTTACTTAAGCCAAAGTCCTAGATGAGGTTGTTTATATAAATTGAACCACTAAAAGTGTCAAAGGCCACGTTTTTCCTGCAAAAGAGTCAATTTTAGGAACTGTTCCAAATTTAGTTGAGTTTTGAAACCAAAAAGGAAAAATCCGAATTCTTTTCCAGCACACGATGAGCCAATTATAGATTAAGTGTCCTGGCTGGGAGACGCAACATTGTTGTTGCTCGCCGCTGCAGAGGACGGTGCCTGTAACACCTCTCAGAGTATGTCAATGGAGCACAAATGATATTCAGATCTGCCAATAGCTGGTGCAGAGGCAACTAGTGCTGTAGTCGATACCTGAGTGCTTGTTGTAGCAAAAGGCACCTGCGGGTTCTCAAGGAATGCAGCCATCAATATAGGAATACACTGGGGCAATTACGGAGCATGGGACCTCATGGGTTTCAGCCTGGTATTCAAGTCTGTAGGCGTGTCCGACGAAAGTGTCAGACATAGATCCAAGACGCATTCTTCTCTGCAAAACAGGTTTCGATGAACAGGTAAGGTGCATTCCAGCTAGACTGGTCTAAAGGATAGGAACCAAGAAACACTCAGTTCCCGTAGGCGCGGTGTCCCCATATGTTGTACCATGCACTCACGGTATTTGCGCTCCAGGAGTCCTTTTGTCATCTCGTTGGTGATTGGGCTGTCCATCGCGTACCAGAAAAATGACAATCAGGATTCCTGCTATTGAGAGCAGGATCAGTGGTAGACCTCCAAAAATGCTTCCCAATATGGAGTGTATAAAATTTGGAATAACTTCGAGGACTGTCTGAAAGGTGCTTAGAAATCCTGACCCAATGGTCTTCATTAAGTGTACAATGCCACTCTCATCAGACATATTAAATATAAGACCCACCATTTCTGCAAAATGAAAGGGGCAGTTTGTACGTATAAGTGCCTGTATCTCAGTCGAGGTCCTTGCGATTTGAAGATCAAAGGTCTCTCGCCGGAGTATATGGGTACGGTTTGCTGTAAAAGCATGGCTTTCAGTATGCTCAAAGTATCAAACGGTATAAAGGAAACAGTCAACGAAGGCCATAATGGTGCCTCCCTGACTGTATTCATTGGGGGAACAATACTTGCATACAGCATGTAACCCTGGAGTTCACAGTGACCAGATAGGCAATGCCTGGAGGCATCTCACAGCAACCTTGATCGTTCAGCATCAAGTAACTTCCTTTCGAGAGTAGCTTGAATACCGGAGTGATCACGGCTGCTGGAGTCCCTTTCATGTGGCAGGACACATGCGCTACTGAACCATTACAAGCTCCTTGCAGGGAAATATCCTGGCACATGAGAGAACTGCTTAAAGCGTTCTTGCAGTTTGTACCGATTAGAAACACTTCTCAATCCCCACTCAAAATCTGTATGGTAATTCCCAAGATTCCTTAATGTATTCCTTTCCCATTTTTTCATATTTGCCTGCCTGCCTTTGCTCAAGGCAATATTGAAACTGAAAAGTAGTGACCAGTAGAGATTTTTGGCCATGGATTAACCATTCCGTTGATGGTGATTCTGCTACTGTAAAAGGTAATCTATCAAGTTTTTCAATACGCAGCATTGTATATTTTGACCCCCTTTGCGCCATTTCTACCTGTTTATCTGTTTATCTTTTAGATTGAAAACAGAGACGTACTGTTGAAAAAACGCCAAGGCACACAGCCTGCACGCAAAGATTGCAGCGTCCAGCTTAATAACATAATAGAACGTAACTGAAATCTTGTTCCAATATGTCCATCACAGAAGATACAATGTTGCCTAAGAAATATATCCTGTAGGTTAAAGTTGTTAACACATTGTCCACTACAGCTAACGCCTTTTCTACCTCGTGTTGGGATATTTTCCAAATTTCATTATAGGCAGCATAAATGACAGCATATATGAAACGTTTCTGACTGGGTTTCCTGGGACCTAGTAAAAAATCCCTAAGATCACTATCTTGGGTGAGGAAGGATAAGTGTTGTGTCACTTCTGTAAATGTGGAGGTTTCTAGCCAATCAAGACACAACTTCCCAACACTGTAGGATGTCACTAACCCTGGGTGTTATCTTTGTACATAGCGTGGGTCTGGTCTATGGATACTGAACCCTTCGGTGATACCCAAGATTCTTTTCTGACATCGGTCCGTGTCTAATGACCAAACCAAGCATTCTTTCCAATTAGGGTCTGATCTATTGTACTGTAAAATGTCATCTACTGTTGCCCCTTCCTGTGAATTTATATTTTGCCACCCCTCCATCTACAATGGTGTTGGAAACCGTGGTGTGTTAAGCTCCTTGTTCTTGGCTAGTCCAAGACAGGATGTCTGTTGCACGGTCATTTAGAAATATCATCTGTTGTGGAATGAGGTATGCTCTAAATAGCTCTTCTGTTCCCTGGACTTGCCAGTCTCTAGAACCTCAGACCGATTTTAAGTCTATTGTGTCCTTCCATAGGTCAAAACCCTGTTCAGACAATTGGGCAATAAAGAAAGCAGAGTAAATCGGTTTAGTTTGGTGTCTGTCAACATCATTTTTAGTGCCGATGTTGCTGTCATTTTGACGTAGTGTCGGAAGTATTAAACCCTGAAAAATATGAACATTTCTGTGCAAATGTTTGCGAACTACCTTTAGGTGGTATAGGACAATGCTCCTTGTAGGAAGGTGGATACCTGACTATGGTTACCCCAGATTTTTTGCCTTGTGTTTAGCTGGTTTTTGACTTAGTTGGCCTGGGATCCTGCTAATCAGGCCCCGAGGCTATCTGCTCTCTCTTTAAATGGACTCCATGTACTATAGGTACATCACCAATTTGGTACTGGACACCTTATCAGCCCCTGTACAGTGCACTATAGGTGCCCAGGGCATAGGTGCATCCAAGGCCTACCAGGGGCAGCAGCATATCTTTTGCCACCCCTGGCTGGTACTTAAATCGACACAACTGGCTGTTCACAAAGCTTGGGCAAGGTGGTGTACTTACCCCTTGCTTAGATATAGTATACCTATGTCTAAACCTATATCTGGACACATAGACACCTATAAGTCACTCCTATGGCAGGCCTTTACAATCCTGGAGGCAGAGTGCTTGGTTTTATGTGAGATGGTGCTCTAGCATGAGCTGAGCCTGTCTGCAGTGTTCGGAACCATTTCCTTACTGCTGTTCCAGTGATACTGCCATACCATATACTCTTAAGTGCATTATAATCCTCGCGGTTAATGCTAACTTTGGTTTGGCTTTATTAAAACATGTCGTGTTTGGTGTCATACACTTTGGAATACTACCCCCTCGCCAGTTATGATGACGGGGTTATCATTCCCCCCTTCTAGAGGGAGAAGACATGTTACTTTACTTAAAACGCGATTAATCCTAACCAGAGCCCCAGCATCACAAAATGGATGCTGCTGCCCCGACACAAGTCTGACCTCCTGCTGCTGACCGAAACTTGGCAGGGGAGGCCTGGACAAAGGGTTTCCTGTCACAGGGAGGTGCTACACCACCCCAGACAGGAGATAGTGGATTGAAGCAGGGAGGGTTGAAAGAAACTAGACACTGCCTGGGGCGCACAAGGTGTCCCAGGCAAAATCCAGTCAAACTGGTTCTGGGGCACTCCAGCCCCAGTCCTGGCGCGAAACTGGACAAAGGGAACACGGTGTAACCACCCCCTTCCTAGGTTCCACCCATAGGAGGGACGTGGGAGGTAATCCAGCCCCTTGATTTGGAATAAATGTAGGAGCTGTGCAGATGCACATCAGATTATCCTGACTGAAACTTATGAAACGAAACTCTGGACCCTTCGACATCCCACTCGACGTGGAAGACTGAAGAATCTCCCTTGTGGTCAAGGAGTGACCACCCTGTGCAAACAGGCACCATCCAGCACCTCGACGTTTGCTTTGTTGCAGTTCCCGCCAGAACTCGAGCAACAGAGATCAACAAGACCCAGTGTGCCTGCCTTCTAACAGCCCGATCCACAGCCCCTGCAGAGCTGAGACCCGTGGAGGCGACCTGAAGCGTGGGGCCGGCCATCTTGAAAAAACTATGAAGCGCTGACCGTGCAGCATCGGAGGCTCCCTCGAAGCTGTGCATTGGAGTTTGAGAAGCACCAGCCCGAGCAGCTTTTGCACCGAAGCTCACCCCTCCACACTCCTTGAGTGCTGCGTGGGGCCCTTTTGCATTTTCCTGCTCAACGCGATGGTCCGGTCGCTTGCCCGTTGTCTAGTGGCCCCAGTACCAGCGAATCTTTGAATTTGCTCTGCTAGTCTGGTTGCTCTAGACTGGCCCTCGCTCCCCTGAAAAGGAGCACCCGCTCAGACCTTGCTGGTCCGAGTAAGAAGCGATCTTCGAATCTTGCATGGGTTGCATTTGCTAAGGCCTGTTGACTCCGATCTTGAAGCCGACACCGCCGACAGCGAGAGCCTTTGTGGGACAGCTCGTGATTCCCTCCAGGACATCCTCGGTGCCCCAGAGACCACGTAGCAGCGGAGACAAGCTTCACAACAACGACCTGATTGCGCCCGACATTGCCTGGTTCCTTCCTGGTTCCTTCCTGGTCACTGGCTAGTGACCCAGACTCTGTCCCTTCTGCTTTCAGGTACTCTACATCTTCGATTCACCCTTAGATCACACCGGACACTTCTCTTCTGGACGCCTGCAGCATCTTCATCTCCAGTCACCATAGATCTTCGTGATGAAACCCGACACATCTTTGCGCCTGTGCACCCGCTTCCTGTGGGTAAGGTAACTCTTGAACGCCGGTGCTTCTGTAGTGGTTTACACCTCTAGTGTCTAAGTCTAAAGTTTTGTCCTTCTAGTCCAGTTGGAAGACTCTTAAAACTGTAACTCGATAACTTTTACGCACCATTGACTTTCCATTGGTGCATGCATGTGCTTTAGGCACTGCACCCGAATCCCGCGGTCTACTCCCGTCCTAACTGCTGTTAGTCCAGTGTAGTCCCAGCGATTCCCAAGGCCCTAGCCCTTACCCCCGATCGATTAGTGATTCTTATACTACTTTTTTGATATATGGTTTGAGTGGCCACCGGCCTCATCCATAACTGTGCAACTTGTATATGTTATACTGTGCTTTTGCTTAAACGCTTGTGCTTCATTGCTCATAAAGAGTAGTGGGGATTATTCTGAGAATAAATACATATATTTTTATAATATATAACTTGTGTGGGGTCCTTTCATTTGATATTACAGGATTGCATATGGTAAAACAGCTGGCTTCACATGTCCTCTTGAGTTAAGCCTTTAGGCTGCTTAGTCCATGCTACCTCTAGGATAGCTTGTCTTTAAGGTTGACTTACAACCACCACCATAAGGGATTGTTTGGACTGATATAAGGTGCCCCCAGAATTGGAGACATCATACATCAGGCCAACTTCTCACACTCCTACTGGTGGTACTCAAAAACATTTCTAGGTGTTAAAGATTTGTACAAGAAATGATTACCATAATGTTGATAACAGTACAAAATGTCATAGTCTGAAGTACCTTCTAGCATTTCAGTGTTCAGAAATGCAGACGTTTTCTCTAAATCAGACAACATGTTATTAACAGTTTCAGAGTCCCAATCATCAGAAAGTGTACTGGAGGTAATGATATCACTCAATAAAACTCTCCCAAACTACACCGTCCGGTATAGGAACAGCTGTAATGTTCACTGATGACAAGTCTCTTTGTTCATGATGAGAAGATTGATGTGGCTTCAGAATCATATTAACGTTTTGGGCTGGAGAGCTTTGTTGAAGGCATCATCCATTAATAAGCTTGCTAAAAGTTATAACTAAGCCTAGCCAGAAAAGAAAGTACAGTATCCCAGTGATTACCCAGAGTTCTACCCAAAGCAATACCAGGTAAGTCTTTTTGAGAAAGTTCAGAATGTCCTTGACTTGTTGCTTGCATCTTTGTTGGGCTGGCGTCATTTCTGGTTCATTTGGATCCAAAGAAAACATATCAAACTTCATGAAGTAGCCAGAAGCAGTTTGATCAATTGTTGGAATTGCATCAGGATTTGTTGGAATCGTATTTTGCTCTTGTTGAGGCATGTTGACGTAGACGTCTGTACGTAGACCTCTGTATTTGGTCTAATTGCAACTTGTTTATTATTTTGAGTTTCATTTTGAAGTTGAACTTCTGGTTCAAGGGGAACGAGTTCCATAACATTGTTGCATAGTCCTTCATTCCAAATAGGTGACTCTTCGAACATGACGAGTCTTTCCGTTTGAACTTCTTGAATTGCAGCGAGAAGGAGGGTGAATGCTACTTTGGAGTCCACGTGGCCTACTACTCAGTATTGGCCACATAATGTGGTTTGATTAGGTCAGTTGAGACAAATCTTTTCTCCTTTATCCTGGCAATAGGCGGCAAAAGCACAATTCTTGTTCCTTGAATTGCTTGGACATGTACAGGTTTCCTGTATGATTGTCCAATTTCTTTTTTATCTGCTATTTTCTGTCTGACCAGATCCATGACTTTTAGGATCCATACAGGTCTTTCCGTGACTGCCTTGATTTCCCCAGTGGCTTTTCGTTTCCCCTGCACATTACTATGCAAGGCTCTTGCTTCATTTAATTCCTGTAAGATAGCCGAACGTTTATGGATATCAATAGGTTTTTCATCCGCCACTGTGCCTTCACAATCAAGATCAGGCACCCACATTCTCATCCCAAATAGGACCTTATCATGAGTGACACCCCCTAGAGAACTTCTTGGCTGGTTGTTGAGGGCTCTCTGTACCCCAAATAGATGATTGACCCAACTACTGCCTTGCCTAATACCCTAGCTGTTAAAGATTGCTTTAGGTCCCAGTTTTTCCTTTCCACTACCAATGGTACGGAGAGGAGTACTGCAATGCTATGCTCATACTTTCCATGGCCTTTTTGTAAGCATGAGAGCTAAACACCAGGCAACTGTCAGAATGTAACGCACCAACTGAGTATGTCCTCATAAAGACCCGCAAATCTTTGATGACAGTTAGAGCGTCAGCCGAGTGCTGAGGCCACACCATAGGAATCTTGAGCATGAATCCACTGCCACCAAGATATACTTGTAAGCCCCATCGGATTATAAGGGGCTGCAGTGGTCCAGATACACACAAGCAAGAGGTTTGTCTGATTTTAATAACGGTGTCTGTGCCGGGCGTGTTATGGTGGAGCCTTTCATCTGCTGGAAGATGTTACATTTCAGACATAGTCTTTAGTTTGCTTTGCTATACCTGTCCACCAATAGCACTGTTTCACCAATGAAATAGTCACTGTAACACCTGTATGAGCAGAGCCCAAACCCTTGTGTGCTGCAACAATCAAACCTTGACTACGATCCATATTTGGTATTTCTCTAACCCCCCACTCCAGGAATCTGAGCATATGGAATGTTGTCTGCATCTAACTTGTAGAAGTACTTGAGTGGAAATTTCTTTGGTACTGCTGAGCTGACCTTGCATGAAGCAATGACAGCAAACATAATATCACCGTCTATCCTTTTTGAATGAGTGATTGCAGCTACGGAAGTTGTGCGTACAGCCCCCTTCACGACTTCATCAGCCTATGAATTCCCTTCAACGTGAACACCATCACGTTGACGATTCAGTTCATGAGTTCACCTGTTTACCTGTTCCCATAGTATTGTATGCTTAATTGTGCCACCCTTTGCGTCTTTGAACCGATTCTGTTCCCATTGTTGTAAATATTCATTGTACGATTGTACACAGTGAAAAGAATCACACACTATCAGTGTGCGGAATTTGTGATTCATATTCACCAGTGCCAGTGTTAATGCTTTTAATTCTGCCAGCTGTGCGGTACAGTCCCCTAGAGAATGAGTTTTCATGCAACTTGGATAGAACTTTCCATCCCGCATACGACCTTTAACGATTGTGCATAGCGCACTGTATTGCTGCTTACTCCCTATGGCCGGCTGAGCAGATCCTTCAGTGTAAATTATATATTCATACTGATCTAGAGGCAAGATTTCATTCGGTAGAGTGTATTTTTGTTCGTATTGCATGAATGCTTGTGTTTTTAGACTTAAATCAAATCTGTATTCAACATTTGTTGCAGTAAGAGAATTAGCCCATTGTATCCATCTTGGATGTAAGGCTTTTGCCTTTGGAATGCTAGCCTTTGTAACAGCTTCTAAAGCTGGTACCGGGGTCTAAATTGCTGTCAGGATTTTCTCTGATGAAGGGAAACGCATTTCAGTGTTCATGTACAGGTGTGATTTGTAAGCGATTGGTACTGTTTCGCTTTCGTTGAAGGTTAACTGGGTATACCTGCATTGACCCACTATTACACAGATCACTAAGTTTCGTACGTTTACCCGTGACTCTAAGGGCCCCATTAGGATGGCGGGCGGACTTTGCCCGCCCGCCATCCTCACGGTACTAGGGACCGGCCGCCATGAGGGCGGGGGTCCCGTTGGCAGCATTAGGATGCGCCCGCCACAGTGGCGGGCGCATCCTGTATTCCCATCATTGTGGCGGGCGGTGCACTCTGCACCGCCCGCCACAATGCTGAAAATGCTTTGCAGCATTTGCATGACGAAAGCGGCAGGCACCGCGCGGTGCCTGCCGCTTTCATTATGCAAATGCAGGGGGGTACCATAGGTACCCCCCTGTGTGCACCCCCCTACTGTGCTTCACTCTGGGGGCCCGCAGGGGGCCCCCAGAGTGAAGTCCGCCTGCCTTTCCGTGGCGGCATTGCCGCCACGGAAAGGCATTGTCAGATGCCTATTCTAATATGGCTGGCGGTGTCTGATAGACACCGCCACCATGTTATCACTTATCCGCCCCGGCCGCCAGGCGACCGGGGCAGAAAACAGGCGGGCGGTGTTTCCCACCGCTGCGGTCCCCTCCGCCATCGTAATATGGCGGGGGGGGAATGCAGGGAAGGATGTCGGGCGGATTGCCTCCGCCAGGGTGGCGGTGGCCACCGCCACCCTGGCGGAGGCAATCCGCCCGACATCCTAATGGGGCCCTAAGTGTTTTGAAGCGAACATGTCATCTTGTAGTGAACGTACGATGTTTGTGTGTTCCTGTGTCCAATATCTAACAGAAAAATCAGGTTTTATTAAGTCGTAGAAAGGTTGTACTCTTTCTCCGTAATCCAAAATGTATGTTCTGTCGAAATTTAGGTATCCCAGTATTAACTGTACATTTTTTTTAATGATTTTAGAGGTTGGAGCAGCGCACACTTTTCCAAAAAGTTAGCTGCCAGACTAATCCCTTCACTTGACAGCTCATATCCTAAAAACAGGACATTGAGGTGGGCGATTTCTGATTTTTTAAAATTAAATTTGTAGCCCTCGGAGGTGAATCTCATAATTATGGTGTTCACCCTGGTCAAGTGCCTTTCTAAGTCGTCGTCTGGCAGATAAATATCATCCACATAGGACAATGCTTCCTCATCAAAATTTTGGAGTAACCTAGTTACTCTTGCTAAAAATACCCCCGGGATGTTCTTATACCCTTGAAGGAGACAACAAAATTGTCACTGGGACCCCAACGCTGAGAATGCGGTCAAATACCTGCTTTCAGGCGCTATATTTTGGCTGAAAAATCCATTTGCGATATCACGTGTAGTTTTATATTTCTTCCCCAAAATTGTATTCATTAATGTGGCACTGTGTGCATTTTGGGCAGCGATTTTCTTTGTGCATGTGTTTAAATGTCTTTAATCTAAAATTAGACAATATGAGTTGTCCGGTTTCATTACGGGAAACAAAGGATTATTTATTGGTGAGGTGCATGTTTCAATGACCCCTTGATATTCAAGTTGATCTAAGATCTCACTGCCCTGTTTTTTTATCTTCTTGCTGCATTGGATGTTGTCTTTGTGCATTTGGTGAGACTTTTAACAGGATTACGTGGTGGGTTGAATCCTCATCCCATCGAGCATGATTTTTGTATAATGCTGGAGCTAGGGCAAATGCCCACTCCTGTGCATATGTGTGTTTAATATGAATGGGGACGAGGTCGGAGAAGGCTGGAAAAATTATCGTTTCTCCCCTACGGCACTCCATAACGAATGCTGGCGGACAATCTTGCTAAGCTAATAGGATGTCATAACTGAATGACAGGTTCTCCTGAAAGACCTTTAACTTTCCTGGGCAAGCCCCCTCCATTTGGAGTATTATTTCATGTAACTTATGCGGGATGCTTACCCTCGTATCTGATGTTTCCACTGTGATGTAATCATTCAAGTCTGCTGCCATCAGAGATTCCATCAGGTTCTGGTGAGCTATTGTTACCTCTGCCGCACTGTCTAGCATCGTCAGAGCCCATTCCCCATTCAGAAGTTGTGTCCTCAGAATTCTGGGCATGTCTGATCTTCAGGCCAGCAACTTTCTTCTTTTTAAACTGAGGTTTTGATTTTGTCTTTTCTTCTTTTTTGGAAATATAGTCTTGAGCGTGCTGCGTGTCTCTGGACTTTGTACGCTCTTCTTTGTGTTCTGACCGTCCTTCTCTCTCTGAGTTTTTCGTCGAGTCCGGAAAGGAAAGAGAGGAGCGTCTATCGGTATCCTGATACTTGTCAGGTTTCCTAATATTATCCCTATTCCTGAGGTTGTATCTCCTTTTGGTGGGCTCCTGTGGAGGAGATCCACCTCTGGATTGAGATATCTTTTCTCTGTTATTTTGTTTTTTATTATTATTATCCAATTTCTTTTAGAAGAAGCAGGTGTCTGCTTTGAATTGTCCTTTTCAGGACTGCCCACTAATTGTGATTTTAGAGCTTTCCCACCCAAACTGTCTCTGCCTAATTCTGCGTATGCAGTTTCTATAATTTTGGGAAATTCACGTTCCTGTTGTAAAGGACCAAACTCCCGTAGGTGTTAGAGGTTTGCCACTGATGCTGCCTCTCCTTATATAATATTTGCTAATACTAATGCTGATACCTGGGCGTAATTACCTAGGTATTTCATCCCTAAGTTCAGAGCAGGTTCTGCCCCGTGGTCATTTTGTATTTGTCTTAATACATCTGGTATTACAGCTAAGGATGGTATACCATGAGTTCTGGTATAGATTTCTGCGATGGTTGTACCCCAAGAGGTACAATTCTCTATTTGTGGTGTAATCCCCATGGGCAGGCAAATGGTCAGCATTCTGTGTTTTTCATACTGGCTAGTATTCTGGAATACTGCTTCTAACTGTGTTATTTTCTGAGCTATCTAAAATGGTATCTGTTCACGTTTTGTGGCATTTTGCCCATTACTGCATGTAATGTTTGCCGAGTAATTTTAGATGCTGTTCTTTGTGTAGGAGCTGTAGTAGTTGTAGCTACTGCTGGTTTAACTGAAAGTGTCCTCATGTCAAATAGAATCATGTTTCTGTTAAGTTTTATCAACTCTTTGTGTTGTTCGAGTAATTAATCTTCTGGCATTGTATCAATGTCAGGATGTGGTGTGTAGGCTCCTAATGTCGGCCATGTTGTTCCTGGTCTTCCTAACAGACCGAGCCTTACTCTTCTTCTTGTATGGGGGAGGGCGCCTTTAAATCAGTATTCATGTTCCTGGTAGGTTAGTGGAACTTCAGTGTCCTCATACGGAATGTATTCCACTGGTAAGTCATCATGTGTGTAATAATGGAACATTTTTGTTCTTGCATTTGCTGCTGGGAATGTAACCCATGAATAAAATACCTCTGTTTGAAAATCTTCGTGCGCCTCTATCACGAATACCACTATGCCACCTCTGGTGGTTAAACCGTGTTTAAGTAGTTTAATGGTGAGTGGGTGTCTAACATTTGTATGAAACTTTATTGCATTCAATTCTTCCTCCTCGTCTGAGTGGGGAAGTGCTTGTGTCCGTGGGTCTAAATCTCTTTCTTGGTTAGTCATTGTGTTTAGAACATGGAATAACTTTCCAAGGAAACTAAGATAGGTGTTTTGCACAATTTAGGAACAACGTGTCCTTCAAGCTTGATTAACTAGCAGCTAATACATTGAATAATTTGCCTACTCAGCGGTGGCGGAGTTTGTGCCCACTCACTCAAGATGTCTCTGGTGTTTTGTGAGTAGGGGTCTCTGAGATTAGCTCGACTGAACTACTCAGATTCTACTGTTAAATAATTACCCAACCAACGTTGGTGGTGCTATGTCATGTAGTTCCTATATATCCTGTATAGAATCTGCATGTTTGGATAACATAAACTGTGGGTTTGGTGGCAGACTGGTTCCGAGCACCCCCACCAATAATGTTAACTTGTTTGCATTAGCTAGCTCACAGTGCCACTAGAATCTCCACTATCAGGGAGAGAATAGTTCCTGGCAACCTTAGATCATGACAACCTGGATCCCTCAGAATCATGAAATAATGTACTACTTTTCGCTCAGTCACCCGTGCTCACTTATTCGGTCTCAGAGAGTTACACAGAAGAAACAGTCGGACGTGTTACAATAAAAATATATTGCACAGTTGTTCTTTTAGTGTAAAATATATGTGCTGCAACAACCGTTAGACAGTAGCAGATATATATGATTAGCAGTACAGTGAAATTAAAAGGATAGTACAGTTCTACCATCTTGAAATAATCATTAATACACACATGAATATAAAATGCATGATAAAAAGAGCGCAGTACTCCTACGATGCCTGTCTAGATGTACCTAAGTGTACCTAGCATGTGAGTAGGTGTGAAGCCAAGAATCCCCCTAGGTTTTAGTCTAACCCCATTACCTGAAGTGAGAGAGTGTGAGAACCCGTCCTGGTCTCGAGTTGGACACCCCGCGAGGGATGTTTTAGACCGCTGTCAGCTGAAGCATCTGCATGCAGGAGCCTCAGCGTCTCTGGTCAGTGTGTCGGCTGGGAAGTCTCGGTCTCCTCTAACTAACCCTAGTAAGATGTGCTGCATTTATACAGAAAGTACCTAGGGGTCCCTTGTTTCTTGTATTAGCCATTATTGGATTTGAGGATGACGTATGGGATGAATCTTGTATGTAGATATTATGCAGGTGGTGTAGCCTCTGCCTGGTTTTCCAAGAACCCTTATGAATATTCATTCATACTGTGTGAGTCTCTTGATGAAGTTATAGGACACCATTGTTCAGGGAAAACACTCTTCCTGTGCTCAAGACTAGAACTAGGTAAAGGTTCAACCCTAAAAGGCTCATAATTGTGTAGTGTAAGGAAGGTAATTTAGGTGAAGGTCTATGATGTGACCCGGGCCTATATTAGGGTACCTATATGGAACATAACAATGGTTGTATAATAATGAAATTGTTGCATATAGTCATTTATAGTGTTCTTTGTTTGCCAAGCAAAAACATCAGATATGGAAATATGCCCGTCTTTTCAGGCAACCAGGTGATATAGTCTTACATGCTTTTGTAAATGGGCCCCAAAACCTCTAAAATGAAGGAAAAATAATAATTCAGGTAATAATCATATACACTTAGTAGAAATAGAAAGAACTGTGCCCTCTTTGCACTTTTACTCATAGGGGGTTATACTTTTCAGGCTGCTTAACTTAGGTATGTGAGAGTATGTAGGAAAGTACGTTCTTCAGTACTACTTCCCATGTTTACAAATGCATTTGGTCATAGGCCTCCTTTGCGAATTGACTCCAAAACATCTAAAATGAGAAGACAACTTGATTATTTAGTGACTATTAATATACAGGTGTTTCAGACAGAAAGAACTGTGCTGCGCTTTTACTAATAGGAATTTTGATACTTTGGAGCATATTCACCGAAGCATGTGATTACGTAAAAGAGTAAAGTACTACTCATACTGATAAATGCCTTTGTGAATTGGCCCCTGTGTTTCAGAGATTTGTATCAAATAAGATCTAGCTGTGTTTCTGTGGTAGGCTGAACTACATGGGATACAAAGCTCTCTGGCAGATTATTTGTAACTTCTCTGATTGAAGGTATGGGGCTAATGGAGGTCATATATTAAGGGATACCATTGATATTTTTTGGCTGCCTATGCATTATGCTAACTGTATGTTTTTGGCAGCTTTGGGGTTTTGTCGCATCTTCATTATTTAGCATTTTTAATAAAGTGTGTGTTTCAACTTACAATATTAAATGACAACCAGGGAGTTATTTAAATGTTAATTTGTTTGTGTGACTTGATTTATATTACTAAATCTGATCTCTGGCTATTAATGATTTTCAAAAATGTTTGTGGGAATGGGGATATGATGTTAGCCCAGGTTAATTTATATATTTTCTTCAATGTTTGTGGGACTGAAGTTAGATTTGTAAATATGCCCCCAAAAAGTATGCACGTTCCCTAGGGTTTGAGGGACTGGAGTTTAAATAGTTCATGCCTCCCATTTGAATTGATGCTCTTTTCACAATATTTGTCAGGCTGGAGGTAGAATAGCAAATTAAATCCTGAATCATTTATGTCATTTCTCCAATGTTTATTCAACAAGAGTTAGTAAAGTGAATGATGTTCCCCAACACCCAATGCTCTTTCACCAATGTGTTGAGGACAGGATTCCAAATAGTAAACCTGATCCTATGAATTTAAGCATTTTCCCTCCAATAATGGTGGTACTGGAATTAGAGAAGTAAGTGCCCCGCCCCAAATGTATACAGTTTTCGAATTCTGTGGGTCTAGAGTTACAACAGTAAATGTTTCCCTCGAGCGCTTGTACACTTTTCCCAATGTTTTTGAGACTGGACTTATAATAGTATAGGAAGTCTGACTTTTCTGCATTGTCACCCCAGATTTTCCATGTTTTTCTAGACCCTATTTTTGCTGGACTTTGAACTCTGTGCATTGTCGCCCCTGCTATGCAAAAGTAAAGAGCCTGTGCTCCCTTTTTCAACATGGGTCAGTTAGATTATCCCTGATTGACATTTTTAACTTGCCTATGTGCCCCATGATTATGGTGCAAAAAATACAGGATGTTAAATGCCATCTACAGACTGCAGTACCTATTGTGCCCACCATAGAGAGCGCCTGCAAAACATGACTTTAGGCCTACTATTTATAGCTTGACTGCAGCAGCTTAAAAACCTGCTGTCAAACTGTCAAAATAACCACTTTTAACAAATGGGAAACCCTGTTTTGATAAGTCACCCCTAAGTACATGGTGCCCCATATTTTAAAGTGGATTGTGTGCAAAATTAAAAATTGCATGTTTCTTCAGTGACTAGGCCCCAAAAGCTATTTTCACTTGCAGGGCTGTAACTAAATATCAGAGAATGCCAACATACAGAATACAAACCTTTATCTGTAACTTTGAACAGAAAACAGCTACAAAAGTAATTCCAAGAGTATGTTTAGGAGCACAGCAACACTGCAACTGTAATGTCAGTTCCGTATTGTGACTATGGTGCTTCCTACCATGCACACAGCTCCCATATGGGCTAATCCTGCATGTCAATATAATTCTTAGAGCGGGACCACTGAGAGTGCTGCAAAGACAGATTGAGGGGGTGGTTTGCGAGATTGGGACAGAATACAGGAAAAATAATTTGCAGCCAGTGACATTGAAAACAGTACTCCAAACAGCTGCTCTGATGCACTGAACTGCTGCATAGAAACCTGCTGTGCACATGGTGCTGCTCCTTGCTGACCAACAGCCAGATCTCTTCCCGAGATGGTGCTAATGCTGCTGTGTGTGTTGCTCATGGAAACCGGCCTCCCAGGTCACCATGCTATACTCCCCCCAAGTGGGGGAACTGTGAGCTCCAGACTCCCAATCCACAATAAAGGCAATTACCAGGCACTACTGATCTCGATGGGCGGTGAGATGTGGGAACTCCCAGTGATGGGTCATCCCCAAACTCATGATGCTGGACAAACAACAGTTTTGAATTGAGAAACACAAGTAGGCCTTCAGAATAACTGGGTGATGCCCAGGAATTGTTAGGCCTACATTATTGCTGAGTTTCCTCCGGGAATACTGCCACCTTCTGGATATTACTGGAAGTAACAGAGCAACCTTGTGATCCTTCAGAACTATTTCACCAGTGAGATTCCCTCCATAACCATGACAAATTTTCTCTACACAAAAGGCTCGATGTCAGTGCACCAATCACAGTTAACTGAATGATCTGGACAAGAAGAGTGTGTAGAATCTACACAGCACTTTTAATTGCCTATAGAATACTGGCTATTCTTTCTTTTCCATAGCATCCTACACTTATTCACCAGATCTAATGCCTGGAAGTAAATAGTCCAGACCGCTAACTTCAGGAACAGATCAACACAAAAAAAAGTGACCAACACTGGATAAATGGTGGCTTCTGGATTGGGATGGATGCAATTATGGTTGAATAGAAGAAGATTCAGTCCTCTATCCTGATAGCGGAGCAGTCCACCACTAAAAAAAACAGTGAAATGAAGTCACTTTTATACATCAATGAGAGGCATCCAAGAAACAAATTTTTATGACAATGTGATAGTAGAGACCAATGTAAGTAGGACAAACAAGGTAGATCCTCTGTTAGAGTGTGTTCTTTTAATTAATTCTTCATTCTACATATGGGCAAATAAATGCGCAGCCAACACATTTCGCCAATATGTGGCTTCTTCAGGGCTGCAAATATGTCAAAGGAACGTGTACAATATTTGAGAGATAGTGTTCTGCAATTAACACCAATTTGAAAACCTCACACTTGATTTTTCGTAAAACCGTAGAATAAAAACTTTAGAACCCATGAGAGTATATTTGTGAAGACAATGAACTTACACATCTAAAATATAAACACAAAACAGGAGGAGTTACTTGACAGGCCAGAGACTAACCTTTAATTCACCTACACAAATACATTAGACAACTATATTATCATAAACATTGAAGACATTTTTGTTTGTATCAACAGCAAACCGTTACACAGACATGAATCCATATGTTGACAAAACATGTTGGCTGCACACTTCTTTGCCCATACATGGAATGAAGAATGAACAAAAAGAGCACACTCTATAAGAGGATTTATCTTGCATGTCCTACGTGCACTGGACTCTACTATCACAATGTCATAAGGATGTGTTTCTTGTTTGCCACTCATTCATATATAAAGGTTTCTAATGAGTGACTAATGATAGCTCGTCGTAAGAGATGAGCAACTGTTCTATTCTCTAAGTACAGTGACTATATGAGATAGTGCAGTTTTGAGGCCCCTGGCTGCCACAGTCTGTTCAGAAGTCACTGAAGGGTGAACCTGTTCACATGAGAAGCTTTGATAAACAAATGGATGAACTGGTACTTGAAGTGACGGAGACAATGCCCTGGAGTATGGAGCTATAGCTCACCCAAATTAAACTTACAAATTGGAGGATCATTGCCGCAGAAATAATATATGTCTTTTTGGGGTACCAGATAAGAAAGACTCTTGAGATGTAATGCACTTTCTCCCAAAATATATCCAGAAAATAATGGGACTGGGCTTTTAGCCACCACTAGAGTTCCATTGTGCACACAGATTGTCAACATGCATGACAACTCCCGAGAATTCTCCTAGGCCAATAATAGCTCATCTATTAGGATTACAACCTGCACAATCTTGTACGAGGCTAAGAGACATGGCTCCTGGTACTCTGACCAGCGCTTAGCAGACTGAATATCCTCTATGGTCCCTTAGAACTGGTGGTCTTTTTTGTAACTGTGAACAGCATGATAAAGAATTCTGTGGCAGAATTGGTGTTCTGGTTAGAACGTGCATACCTGCTGCTGCTATGTGAGTTGGATGTGGCTCCCACACCACCAGAATCAACACGCACCTACCTACCAGAAAAGCTGAGCAGGCAAAGAGACTCTGACAGGGAGCACAAGAGGGATGTCCTCCCATACCCTACAGAGAGACATAAGTCACGCTCATTATTCAAGCCATGGGACGATACGGTGATGCTTTACAGTGCCCATATAACTGCACTCTCAGGTAGCTCCATGACTCCACTGAATATTAGGATTGATATCATTTTGTAAAAACAATTTTTATTGGCATTTAAATCCATAAAGAGATTGATACAGTGAGCAAAATGATGCGTTAATTACTGATAATCCAGGATGATGACACTTTTCGTAATTTAAGCCATTTATAGAACAACCCCCATAACAGTCCCCACCCCTCACTCCTCCCACCCTCGTCAGTGCGCCCTCCGTCTCTCCCTAGTGAGCATATTACCAACAGAAACTCTCCCTCCCATCATTCCGCCAGATACAATCCAATTCAATGGGGAAACCGTCCCCCCAGATCCTATGTCGTGCATGTAGTAATCGTGTGTTTCTTTGGAAGCAGGTTACCCTCTAGAGTGTCCCTCCTATTCTGCTGCCCCATCATCTTCTTCACTTAGAACACCCTCAGGCCGCTGGAGCGCTACCACCAAGGCCTCCCATGCTCTAGCTACCTCCAAAGCTTTGTCGTTGTCTAAGCGTCTGGCCTGTTGCAGTCGCAGCGTGCTCTCAGCCCTCGCCCAGCGCTGTAGAGTGGCCCTCCATCGCAAGTAGCTGGGACCCTGGTTGGATTTCAAGTGCATGGTGATCTCTGTTTTGGCTAAAATCAGGCCCAAATCATAGAAGTTGCTAGTGACCCTTGTCCGGGGGGTGTGAGGGAAACACAACAATAAGCAGGTGCCCATATCCACCTCTATCTGCCGGTTCGTGACAGCATTCAGGCAAGCCAGCACCTCTCCCCAGTAACCAGTCAGCCCTCCACAGGACCAAAACATATGTGCAAAGTCAGCCCCGGCCGTCCCACAGCGTGGACAGAGCGACGATGCGCCCACAAAATACTGCGAAATCTTCACTGGTGTCAGGTATGCGCGGTGTAGCATAAAGAACTGGACCAACTGGAACCTGGCATTCCTGGTGCCCTTCCATGCGCGGCGTACCAGCTGCGGCCACGTCGACTCGGGGATCGGCCGCCCAATATCACATTCCCATTTGGCTCGTAGCCCATCCATGGGCAGTAGGGCTTCAGTCGAGAGCCTCCGATAGAGGCAAGTGACGGTCTTGAACGTACCGGCCGCCATGACCACATATTGGCAGATCGCAGATGTCGGTGGCTCGTTGAGCCCCCCCTTCCAGCGTCTCTGAATACTGGCAACCAGCGCGGCATGCAGCAGGTAATCACCTCTCGGGAGGTCATAAGAGTCTCACAACTCTTGGAATGTGAGCAGTGTACCGTCGTTGTAAAGATCTCCAAGCATATGCAATCCCAGTTCCTCCCAGGTTGCCAGCACAGACCAGTCACCCCCATGGGGGAAGGCCGTGCACATCCCCAGCAGAATTTCAGGGGCATATGGGCGAGCGGTACCCGAGAGCCTATGGCAACGAAGCCAGCAGCTACGAAGAGTACTCTCCTCCAGAGTGAGCTGGGTAGGGTCCAGCTTCTGGCCCAGAATTATAAAAGAAATGACATGTCTTGGAAACAGTTTGCCCTTCATCCCTTCCGGTCCCCGGAACTCCAGAGTCACCGCCTGGGTAAGCCACTGTAGTTGCGCCGCCAGGTAATACCACTCGAAATCCGGGACCGCAAGCCCCCCATCTGCCCTAGGGCGCATCAAAGTGGCAAGTGCGATGCGCCGCCTGCCCGATCCCCAGATAAACCCGGAGGTTAAAGAGCGAAGTCTGCGAAAAACCGATGCCGGAACCCAGATTGGTAGGGTGCGGAACAAATACAATAAGCGGGGGAGCGCTACCATTTTCAGTAACGCCACCCGCCCCGCGACCGACAGAGGCAGTGTCCGCCAGAATCCCATGGAGCCCTGCAGGTTCCTGATCGCTCTCTCAATGTTACCCTCCAAGAGGGCCAATGTAGAATGATAAATATGCGTACCTAGGTAGGGGAGGCAACAGTATTCCCAGCGAAGGTCACCCTCTGGCTGGGATTCATCCGTCTTCAGAGTCATCGGGAAAAGGCAAGACTTTCCCCAGTTGACTCGTAGGCCCGAGAGGCGGCCAAAGTCTAAGAGCAAACGCTCGGCTCCACGAAGGGAATTGCTGGTGTCCGCCGCAAACATCAAACAGTCGTCTGCATAGAGGGAGATGTAATGGGAATCACCTCTCAGCGAGAGACCTTCATAAGCTCGGCCCATCCGGGCATGAGCCGCAAGCGGTTCAATAGCCAGCGCGAACAATAGAGGGGATAAGGAGCATCCCTGTCCCGTCCCACGACCAACCCGGTATGCGGCTGAGATCGTAGCACCCGTCTTGACTCTAGCGGTGGCTGCAGTATAAAGCAAGGCAGTCCACTTCACAAACCGCTCACCTAGTCCAAATGCCTCCAGAACCCGGAGCAGGTATGGCCACTCTACGCTATCGAAGGCCTTCTCTATGTCAATCGACAGTACCGCGGCCTTGGGGAGGCCCTCAACATCCCCCCCATGACCCGAAGCAGGCGACGCACACAGGTGGCAGTGGTGCGTTGGGGAATAAAGCCCGCCTGATCGGGGTGCACCAAAGCCCGCATGTGAGCAAGAAGCCGCGTCGCGAGAACCTTACTCAGGATCTTGTAGTCGGTTGTGAGCATGGAAAGCGGGCGATAGGCCAAGTGAGAGCTGGCGTCGCCGCCATGCTTCAGTAAGGGTATCACTAAAGCTTCTCGAGTGGTCGCAGGTAAAGCCCCGGTATCCCAGGCTTCCCGGTAAACAGCATGCAACCGCGGGATCAACACATCAGCATAAGTCGCATAAAATTTAATTGGTAGACCATGCGCGCCAGGGGTCTTGCGTCGAGCCATGTGCTTAATAGCTGCGCGTATCTCCCCTTCGGAGATTTCCCCGCCCAAGTGGTCCACTTGGTCTGGGTCGAGCTGGGGAAGCCTCGCCGCAAGCAAGAAGTCGCCAAGCTCTGCCGGTGCACTCAACATCGTGCTCCTATAAAGGTGTTCATAGTATGCAAAGAGCTGGGCATTGATCTCCGATTGAGTGTAGACCAGGTGCCCCTCCGGGGTAGCCAAAGCCACAATCGGAGTACCGCGAGTCCCAGGATTAGCTAGCCAGGCCAGTAGGGAGTCCACCTTGTCGCGTTCAGCATGAGCCCTAACAAGAAACTCCTTATAGTCAAAGATCAAATAAGCTTTATTCCGTTCTTTTGTTTAAAACCATAAAAGCAGGAAGTAAAAATACATACATGTATAAATGACTCAACATATCATGCACATAGTAAGAAGGAACCAAAAAAACAGACTAAAATCAATTTGACAATTCAGCTAAAAGAAAGGGTATGTGCAAAATCGAAGAGAGTAGAGGGTTAGTGGTACAAGGTTCATAGAAACCCTTTTCACCAAAAATTGTTGTTCAATGGCATTTGCCTTAGGGACGGATGTGGTCGGGGGCCGGGATAGAAATCATACAGGTCCCAGATGCAAATGGGGCCGTCTCCCTCTTTGGGCTTGGAAGATCGCAAATAGGGGACAATGTTCATACTCTTGAATTTAATTAAAATCAGGTCACCCGGGATGTCTTTGGGCGACGTACCTAGCCACCCCACCCTCCTGACACTCAGAATTCCACCATCTAAAAGAGATGGCAATGGTCTGTTTTGTTTTAGCCAGGAAATGGTTTTGTTTAACATGTCTTGGTGAGTTTCAAATTTGCTCTGACTAGGTACAGGGACCCCAGAAAGAACAGCCACGTAAGGGGCGGCTTCTGGCGGTAAGTTAATCCGGAGTGTGGTCCTGGGAACTCTATGGGGTACAGGTTCGGAGTTAAAAGTAATGTTCCGACTTCTTGGATTAGGTATAGACATAAGGGGTTCAAGAGTTTGAGCTTTCGTACTTGTCGTGGGCTTGAGCTTTTCATCGTTGCTGGGGAGAATGGGGTGAGTGGGTATAGCAGTTTTTTCAATTGGAGTATAGTTCCTTAGTATTGTATTTTCGATACTGGTCAGCCTGTCTCCCAGATCGTTGATTTTTGTGACCAGAGGCGATAACGCAGATATTAACAGTGGTTCGATCTGGGCCAGTAAGGTCAGTTGAAGTGGTGATACGGAGTCAGGTATTCTGTTCACAGCCTCAGTCGGCAATAATATAGGTGGGTTGGAGGGAGATAATGAGGGGCTAGTGCACATTTTGTCGGCATTAGATGAATTCTCAGTGTCATTGTCTTTTTCCTCAACAGCATCTCTACCCACTATAGGGGGGGTAGATACGTCCTGGACGTAATTTGTGCCACACAAGGCATTCAACTCCTCCCAGATGGACATATTGAGGGGAAATCGGAGAAACAGTACAATGTGGGATCAATAAGAAGGGGAAATAAAACAACTCGGTACCTCCTCCTTCGTTGATGTCAAGTGGGGTGGCCTGTCCCGGCCTCCTCGTGCCTCTGAGGGCCACAGAGGGCCCGCCCTTTGCCCGGGCTTAGCCCGGCGTCCCGCGGAGCGGAGCAGAGCGCTGCTTTTAGGCGCCTCCTGGCGCTTCCGTGGTGTCAGAAGAGCAGCGCCGCCGCTAAGGCTGCCGGGAGATGTAGTCCTGGGGCGGCGGCGCTGTGGGCTGCACAAGTGGACTCCTGGCGGTGGCGGCTACTGTGGGGGCCTCCTCGCCTCCCCCCTTCACCAGAACAGTAAGTACTAATGTCCCCCCCTTATAGTCAAAGCAGCGGAGCTTCTCCATCCTTGATGCAACTTCCTCCCGCCATCTACAGACTGCAGTACCTATTGTGCCAACCATAGAGAGGGCCTGCAAAACATGACTTTAGGCCTACTATTTATAGCTTGACTGCAGCAGCTTAAAAACCTGCTGTCAAACTGTCAAAATAACCCCTTTTAACAAATGGGAAACCCTGTTTTGATAAGTCACGCCTAAGTACATGCCCCATATTTTAAAGTGGATCGTGTGCAAAATTAAAAATTGCATGTTTCTTCAGTGACTAGGCGCCAAAAGCTATTTTCACTTGCAGGGCTGTAACTAAATATCAGAGAATGCCAACATACAGAATACAAACCTTTATCTGTAACTTTGGACAGAAAACAGCTACAAAAGTAATTCCAAGAGTATGTTTAGGGGCACAGCAACACTGCAACTGTAATGTCAGTTCCCTATTGTGACTATGGTGCTTCCTACCATGCACACAGCTCTCATATGGTCTAATCCTGCATGTCAATATAATTCTTAGAGCGGGACCACTGAGAGTGCTGCAAAGACAAATTGAGGGGGTGGTTTGCGAGATTGGGACAGAATACAGGAAAAATAATTTGCAGCCAGTGACAGTGAAAACAGTACTCCAAAAAGCTGCTCTGATGCACTGAACTGCTGCATAGAAACCTGCTGTGCACATGGTGCTGCTCCTTGCTGACCAACAGCCAGATCTCTTCCCGAGATGGTGCTAATGCTGCTGTGTGTGTTGCTCATGGAAACCGTCCTCCCAGGTCACCATGCTATACTCCCCCCAAGTGGGGGAACTGTGAGCTCCAGACTCCCAATCCACAATAAAGGCAATTACCAGGCACTACTGATCTCGATGGGCGGTGAGATGTGAGAACTCCCAGTGATGGGTCATCCCCAAACTCATGATGCTGGACAAACAACAGTTTTGAATTGAGAAACACGAGTAGGCCTTCAGAATAACTGGGTGATGCCCAGGAATTGTTAGGCCTACATTATTGCTGAGTTTCCTCCGAGAATACTGCCACCTTCTGGATATTACTGGAAGTAACAGAGCAACCTTGTGATCCTTCAGAACTATTTCACCAGTGAGATTCCCTCCATAATCATGACAAATTTTCTCTACAAAAAAGGCTCGATGTCAGTGCACCAATCACAGTTAACTGAATGATCTGGACAAGAAGAGTGTGTAGAATCTACACAGCACTTTTAATTGCCTATAGAATACTGGCTATTCTTTCTTTTCCATAGCATCCTACACTTATTCGCCAGATCTAATGCCTGGAAGTAAATAGTCCAGACCGCTAACTTCAGGAACAGATCAACACAAAAAAAGTGACCAACACTGGAGAAATGGTGGCTTCTGGATTGGGATGGATGCAATTATGGTTGAATAGAAGAAGATTCAGTCCTCTATCCTGATAGCGGAGCAGTCCACCACTAAAAAAAACAGTGAAATGAAGTCACTTTTATACATCAATGAGAGGCAACCAAGAAACACATTTTTATGACAATGTGATAGTAGAGACCAATGTAAGTAGGACAAACAAGGTAGATCCTCTGTTAGAGTGTGCTCTTTTAATTAATTCTTCATTCTACATATGGGCAAAGAAATGCGCAGCCAACACATTTCGCCAATATGTGGCTTCTTCAGGGCTGCAAATATGTCAAAGGAACGTGTACAATATTTGAGAGATAGTGTTCTGCAATTAACACCAATTTGAAAACCTCACACTTGATTTTTCGTAAAACCGTAGAATAAAAACTTTAGAACCCATGAGAGTATATTTGTGAAGACAATGAACTTACACATCTAAAATATAAACACAAAACAGGAGGAGTTACTTGACAGGCCAGAGACTAACCTTTAATTCACCTACACAAATACATTAGACAACTATTTTATCATAAACATTGAAGAAATTTTTGTTTGTATCAACAGCAAACCGTAACACAGACATGAATCCATATGTTGACAAAACATGTTGGCTGCACACTTCTTTGCCCATACGTGGAATGAAGAATGAACAAAAAGAGCACACTCTATAAGAGGATTTATCTTGCATGTCCTACGTGCACTGGACTCTACTATCACAATGTCATAAGGATGTGTTTCTTGTTTGCCACTCATTCATATATAAAGGTTTCTAATGAGTGACTAATGATAGCTCGTCGTAAGAGATGAGCAACTGTTCTATTCTCTAAGTACAGTGACTATATCAGATAGTGCAGTTTTGAGGCCCCTGGCTGCCACAGTCTGTTCAGAAGTCACTGAAGGGTGAACCTGTTCACATGAGAAGCTTTGATAAACAAATGGATGAACTGGTACTTGAAGTGACGGAGACAATGCCCTGGAGTATGGAGCTATAGCTCACCCAAATTAAACTTACAAATTGGAGGATCATTGCCGCAGAAATAATATATGTCTTTTTGGGGTACCAGATAAGAAAGACTCTTGAGATGTAATGCACTTTCTCCCAAAATATATCCAGAAAATAATGGGACTGGGCTTTTAGCCACCACTAGAGTTCCATTGTGCACACAGATTGTCAACATGCATGACAACTCCCGAGAATTCTCCTAGGCCAATAATAGCTCATCTATTAGGATTACAACCTGCACAATCTTGTACGAGGCTAAGAGACATGGCTCCTGGTACTCTGACCAGCGCTTAGCAGACTGAATATCCTCTATGGTCCCTTAGAACTGGTGGTCTTTTTTGTAACTGTGAACAGCATGATAAAGAATTCTGTGGCAGAATTGGTGTTCTGGTTAGAACGCGCAGACCTGCTGCTGCTATGTGAGTTGGATGTGGCTCCCACACCACCAGAATCAACACACACCTACCTAGCAGAAAAGCTGAGCAGGCAAAGAGACTCTGACAGGGAGCACAAGAGGGATGTCCTCCCATACCCTACAGAGAGACATAAGTCACGCTCACTATTCAAGCCATGGGACGATACGGTGATGCTTTATGGTGCCCATTTAACTGCACTCTCAGGTAGCTCCATGACTCCACTGAATATTAGGATTGATATCATTTTGTAAAAACAATTTTTATTGGCATTTCAATCCAAAAAGAGATTGATACAGTGAGCAAAATGATGCGTTAATTACTGATAATCCAGGATGATAACACTTTTCGTAATTTAAGCCATTTATAGAACAACCCCCATAACAGTCCCCACCCCTCACTCCTCCCACCCTCATCAGTGCGCCCTCCGTCTCTCCCTAGTGAGCATATTACCAACAGAAACTCTCCCTCCCATCATACCGCCAGATACAATCCAATTCAATGGGGAAACCGTCCCCCCAGATCCTATGTCGTGCATGTAGTAATCGTGTGTTTCTTTGGAAGCAGGTTACCCTCTAGAGTGTCCCTCCTATTCTGCTGCCCCATCCTCTTCTTCACTTAGAACACCCTCAGGCCGCTGGAGCGCTACCACCAAGGCCTCCCATGCTCTAGCTACCTCCAAAGCTTTGTCGTTGTCTAAGCGTCTGGCCTGTTGCAGTCGCAGCGTGCTCTCAGCCCTCGCCCAGCGCTGTAGAGTGGCCCTCCATCACAAGTAGCTGGGACCCTGGTTGGATTTCAAGTGCATGGTGATCTCTCTTTTGGCTAAAATCAGGCCCAAATCATAGAAGTTGCTAGTGACCCGTGTCCGGGGGGTGTGAGGGAACCACAACAATAAGCAGGTGCCCATATCCACCTCTATCTGCCGGTTCGTGACAGCATTCAGGCAAGCCAGCCCCTCTCCCCAGTAACCAGTCAGCCCTCCACAGTACCAAAACATATGTGCAAAGTCCGCCCCGGCCGTCCCACAGCTTGGACAGAGCGACGATGCGCCCACAAAATACTGCGAAATCTTCACTGGTGTCAGGTATGCGCGGTGTAGCATAAAGAACTGGACCAACTGGAACCTGGCATTCCTGGTGCCCTTCCATGCGCGGCGTACCAGCTGCGGCCACGTCGACTCGGGGATCGGCCGCCCAATATCACATTCCCATTTGGCTCGTAGCCCATCCATGGGCAGTAGGGCTTCAGTCGAGAGCCTCCGATAGAGGCAAGTGACGGTCTTGAACGTACCGGCCGCCATGACCACATATTGGCAGATCGCAGATGTCGGTGGCTCGGTGAGCCCCCCCTTCCCGCATCTCTGAATACTGGCAACCAGCGCGGCATGCAGCAGGTAATCACCTCTCGGGAGGTCATAAGAGTCTCACAACTCTTGGAATGTGAGCAGTGTACCGTCGTTGTAAAGATCTCCAAGCATATGCAATCCCAGTTCCTCCCAGGTTGCCAGCGCAGACCAGTCACCCCCATGGGGGAAGGCCGTGCACATCCCCAGCAGAATTTCAGGGGCATATGGGCGAGCGGTACCCGAGAGCCTATGGCAACGAAGCCAGCAGCTACGAAGAGTACGCTCCTCCAGAGTGAGCTGGGTAGGGTCCAGCTTCTGGCCCAGAATTATAAAAGAAATGACATGTCTGGGAAACAGTTTGCCCTTCATCCCTTCAGGTCCCCGGAACTCCAGAGCCACCGCCTGGGTAAGCCACTGTAGTTGCGCCGCCAGGTAATACCACTCGAAATCCGGGACCGCAAGCCCCCCATCTGCCCTAGGGCGCATCAAAGTGGCAAGTGCGATGCGCCGCCTGCCTGATCCCCAGATAAACCCGGAGGTTAAAGAGCGAAGTCTGCGAAAAACCGACGCCGGAACCCAGATTGGTAGGGTGCGGAACAAATACAATAAGCTGGGGAGCGCTACCATTTTCAGTAACGCCACCCGCCCCGCGACCGACAGAGGCAGTGTCCGCCAGAATCCCATGGAGCCCTGCAGGTTCCTGATCGCTCTCTCAATGTTACCCTCCAAGAGGGCCAATGAAGAATGATAAATATGCGTACCTAGGTAGGGGAGGCAACAGTATTCCCAGCGAAGGTCACCCTCTGGCTGGGATTCATCCGTCTTCAGAGTCATCGGGAAAAGGCAAGACTTTCCCCAGTTGACTCGTAGGCCCGAGAGGCGGCCAACGTCTAAGAGCAAACGCTCGGCTCCACGAAGGGAATTGCTGGTGTCCGCCAAAAACATCAAACAGTCGTCTGCATAGAGGGAGATGTAATGGGAATCACCTCTCAGCGAGAGACCTTCATAAGCTCGGCCCATCCGGGCATGAGCCGCAAGCGGTTCAATAGCCAGCGCGAACAATAGAGGGGATAAGGAGCATCCCTGTCCCGTCCCACGACCAACCCGGTATGCGGCTGAGATCGTAGCACCCGTCTTGACTCTAGCGGTGGCTGCAGTATAAAGCAAGGCAGTCCACTTCACAAACCGCTCACCTAGTCCAAATGCCTCCAGAACCCGGAGCAGGTATGGCCACTCTACGCTATCGAAGGCCTTCTCTATGTCAATTGACAGTACCGCGGCCTCGGGGAGGCCCTCAACATCCCCCCCATGACCCGAAGCAGGCGACGCACACAGGTGGCAGTGGTGCGTTGGGGAATAAAGCCCGCCTGATCGGGGTGCACCAAAGCCCGCATGTGAGCAAGAAGCCGCGTCGCGAGAACCTTACTCAGGATCTTGTAGTCGGTTGTGAGCATGGAAAGCGGGCGATAGGCCAAGTGAGAGCTGGCGTCGCCGCCATGCTTCAGTAAGGGTATCACTAAAGCTTCTCGAGTGGTCGCAGGTAAAGCCCCGGTATTCCAGGCTTCCCGGTAAACAGCATGCAACCGCGGGATCAACACATCCGCATAAGTCGCATAAAATTTAATTGGTAGACCATGCGCGCCAGGGGTCTTGCGTCGAGCCATGTGCTTAATAGCTGCGCGTATCTCCCCTTCGGAGATTTCCCCACCCAAGTGGTCCACTTGGTCTGGGTCGAGCTGGGGAAGCCTCGCCGCAAGCAAGAAGTCGCCAAGCTCCGCCGGTGCACTCAACATCGTGCTCCTATAAAGGTGTTCATAGTATGCAAAGAACTGGGCATTGATCTCCGATTGAGTGTAGACCAGGTGCCCCTCCGGGGTAGCCAAAGCCACAATCGGAGTACCGCGAGTCCCAGGATTAGCTAGCCAGGCCAGTAGGGAGTCCACCTTGTCGCGTTCAGCATGAGCCCTAACAAGAAACTCCTTATAGTCAAAGATCAAATAAGCTTTATTCGGTTCTTTTGTTTAAAACCGTAAAAGCAGGAAGTAAAAATACATACATGTATAAATGACTCACATAGTAAGAAGGAACCAAAAAAACAGACTAAAATCAATTTGACAATTCAGCTAAAAGAAAGGGTACGTGCAAAATCGAAGAGAGTAGAGGGTTAGTGGTACAAGGTTCATAGAAACCCTTTTCACCAAAAATTGTTTTTCAATGGCATTTGCCTTAGGGACGGATGTGGTCGGGGGCCGGGATAGAAATCATACAGGTCCCAGATGCAAATGGGGCCGTCTCCCTCTTTGGGCTTGGAAGATCGCAAATAGGGGACAATGTTCATACTCTTGAATTTAATTAAAATCAGGTCGCCCGGGATGTCTTTGGGCGACGTACCTAGCCACCCCACCCTCCTGACACTCAGAATTCCACCATCTAAAAGAGATGGCAATGGTCTGTTTTGATTTAGCCAGGAAATGGTTTTGTTTAACAGGTCTTGGTGAGTTTCAAATTTGCTCTGACTAGGTACAGGGACCCCAGAAAGAACAGCCACGTAAGGGGCGGCTTCTGGCGGTAAGTTAATCCGGAGTGCGGTCCTGGGAACTCTATGGGGTACAGGTTCGGAGTTAAAAGTAATGTTCCGACTTCTTGGATTAGGTATAGACATAAGGGGTTCAAGAGTTTGAGCTTTCGTACTTGTCGTGGGCTTGAGCTTTTCATCGTTGCTGGGGAGAATGGGGTGAGTGGGTATAGCAGTTTTTTCAATTGGAGTGTAGTTCCTTAGTATTGTATTTTCGATACTGGTCAGCCTGTCTCCCAGATCGTTGATTTTTGTGACCAGAGGCGATAACGCAGATATTAACAGTTGTTCGATCTGGGCCAGTAAGGTCAGTTGAAGTGGTGATACGGAGTCAGGTATTCTGTTCACAGCCTCAGTCGGCAATAATATAGGTGGGTTGGAGGGAGATAATGAGGGGCTAGTGCACATTTTGTCGGCATTAGATGAATTCTCAGTGTCATTGTCTTTTTCCTCAACAGCATCTCTACCCACTATAGGGGGGGTAGATACGTCCTGGACGTAATTTGTGCCACACAAGGCATTCAACTCCTCCCAGATGGACATATTGAGGGGAAATCGGAGAAACAGTACAATGTGGGATCAATAAGAAGGGGAAATAAAACAACTCGGTACCTCCTCCTTCGTTGATGTCAAGTGGGGTGGCCCGTCCCGGCCTCCTCGTGCCTCTGAGGGCCACAGAGGGCCCGCCCTTTGCCCGGGCTTAGCCCGGCGTCCCGCTCGCGTCCCGCGGAGCGGAGCAGAGCGCTGCTTTTAGGCGCCTCCTGGCGCTTCCGTGGTGTCAGAAGAGCAGCGCCGCCGCTAAGGCTGCCGGGAGATGTAGTCCCGGGGCGGCGGCGCTGTGGGCTGCACAAGTGGACTCCTGGCGGTGGCGGCTACTGTGGGGGCCTCCTCGCCTCCCCCTTCACCAGAACAGTAAGTACTAATGTCCCCCCCATTATAGTCAAAGCAGCGGAGCTTCTCCATCCTTGATGCAACTTCCTCCCACGCGGCCGAAACGGCTCCGTGAGCCTCAGGAGTCACATGACTACGTTGCTCCTCCGCGCGCAAGCGATCCTCACTCTGTGCAACGTCCTGCAGGAGGGTCTTACGGGCTCCCGCGGTAGCCGAGATACAAACTCCCCGAATTACCGCCTTAAAGGCGTCCCACTCCAGAGCCCTGCTCGACGCCGTGCCTTCATTCGCAATAAAATTGCTTTCCACCCCGGTTCGTACATCAGCTTTAAAAGCCGCGTCCTCCGGCGCCTGCGGGTTCAGCTGCCACGTTGGGATAGCTTGGCGCTGCCGTGTCCACTGGACCACCACCAAACAAGGGTTATGGTCAGATATCGTTTTAGCCAGGTATTCGCTGTGGCGGATCAAACACTGAGCGTCCGGCGAGCAGAGAATGCTGTCAAGTCAAACATGCAGAGCATGCGGAGGGGAGTAAAACGAAAAATCCCTCCCAACAGGGTGTTGAGTATGCCATGCATCGACCAGGCCCCAGCTACCTTGCCACTCACGCCTGCTCTTCGCTAGCCTGTGGGCCGCAGACTGTGCTAATGGTGGGTGAGATCTGTCTAATTCCACATCTAACACCGAGTTAAAATCCACCCCAAGCAGGACCGTGTTAGACAGGACTGTCGCCAGTTTCCCCGACAATCGTGTGAAAAAAGCAGGCTGCTCCACTTTCGGGGCGTAAACACTACACAGCGTCACATCCCTCCCATCCAGTCGGCCCTGCACAGTCACAAATCTCCCCTCAGGATCTACCACTGTCACCAAGGGCTGGAAGGGAACCACTGCTCTCACCCAGATTAAAACTCCCCTTGCAAAGGCCGAGTACACGGTATAAAACAACTGGCCTCGCCACCTACACTGTAAAGCCCGCCCCTCCGTCTGGTCAATATGCATTTCCTGCAGGAAAGCTACTTGGATCCCCCTGCGAACAAGGTAGGCATGCACTTTATGACGTTTCAGCATGGAATTCAGTCCCCGTACATTCCAAGTTACACACTTCAGCTCAGGTAGGGTCCCATTCAAAATAGCAGGTACAGTTCTAATTAATGAAAAAACTCCAGGCGCACTGACAACACCCCAAAACCTGAGTCCCGAAACAACCCAACAAGCCCGCATCCCACCCATCCCCAGAATAGGCCCTAAACCGCAGAAACCCATCCAAATGCAAAAGTCCCAAAGAGAACAACCTCTGGCAACTACCAGAGTCTCACAATAGGTGTGAGATCGGGGGGGGTCGGCACCACATCCAACGGACTGCGAGCTCACACATACCGTTATCCTGGCCTCCTCCAGTACTCCCCAGGTGTCCCCTATCCCCATTGTGTCAGTGGTAGGAGCTACAAAGTGTACGAGGTAGCTGCCCAACAACCCTCAGCCAGCCCGGGGTAGACATTCCCATCCCCGACTCATAGTATGAACACATCAGCATATACAGTACCACATCTGGGGGGGTACAGGGGTCATTCGTCAAACAAGCCATCCGCAGTTCCGGGAGTGACATGAGGCGGTGCAGGGCCACCACCGCCCGAGCCCTCCGATGTCCCATCCCGGGACCCCTGCGGGAGCCCGACTCCACCGCCGACAACGACTCCACCGTCCTGGAAATAGTAGAGACCGCCCGGAGGGCCTCCTTGCGTTCCAATTCAGTTTGTGACACAGAGGGGGTCCCAGCAGTCGGCGGCCGCCTCCTAGTTCTCCTGTTTCGTCGAGGCTTCGGTGCGGCATCTCGCGTCTCCTCAGATGTCAGGAGAGCATCTGCCCCGGCCCTGTACAGTTCCAGCCAGTCCCACACCTCTTCAGGATAATTGTAGAAGGAGGATTTGCCCTCCATCATGATCCGCAGACGGGCCGGGAACAAGAGAGAGTAACAGATACCCTCTTCACGGAGAGCCTTCTTAACCGCCAGGAAGGTGGAGCGCAGCCTCTGGACCTCAAGGGAGTAATCCGGGTAGATAGAAACACAGGCATTGTCCACTTGGTAGGGGCCCAGTGCCCGCGCTTTCTGCAGTATGATGTCCCGGTCTCTGTAGTGTAGAAGGCCAACCAACAGCAGGAGGTCGGGCCGGCACGCGGTGGGCGCGTTCCAGCGTGTAGAATGGCGTCAGGCCCTCCGGGACAACCACGTCTCGCAGTCAAGTTTCAAGATAGCCCAACACGTCAGTACCTTCAATTTTTCCCGGCAGGCCCACCACGCGTATATTGTTGCGGCGATTGCGTCCTTCCGCATCCTCTGCCCTTTTCTCAAGCAAGTGTACCCGCTGTTGTAGGTCACCCAGGGAAGCCTCAGGCGCCTTGTGAGAGGGCTCCGTTGTGTCCAACCGAGCCTCAGCTTGTTTGACCCGGTCTGCCAGTTTGCCGTGGTCTGCCCGCAGAAGCCCCAAGTTCGTAGATACCTGAGCGATGTCGTGATGCAAGGTCTCTCTGGTGTCAGCGATAGCTTTCAGGATCTGATCCAGCTGGCTCTGCGGATGGCCCGTCGCCGAACCACCGGGCAGAGCAGAGTCTTGACCGCCCGCCGAGTCCTCCGCAGGGTCAGGAGGCGGTTTCAGGCGTTTCCCCATGGCGGCGGCCGGTTCCCAGCGCTCGGGCAGCAGGCGCGGGGCACTCCTCAAGACGGATCCACCAGGGGACCCCACCGAACCGGTGGGCAAGCGCTCAATCGCCCGACCCAAGATCCGCTTCCCGGGTCGAGCACGCGGCCGCACCGCTGTGAGTCCTCGGGTCCAGCACCCAACTCCCAGCACCGGTCAGGTGTGCCGTTCAACCCAGGGCAGACGACGCCAGAAGGCTCCGATGTCCAGCCGCTTCCTCGCACAGATGTGTGGGCGACCGGGTGTGCGGCGGCCGGCGCGCCCGTCTCAGCACCGCAGTTCCAGCCTAGGAGGCGCCAGCGCTCTCACTCCACGGCAATCAGCCACTCCCGGGATCAGGTCCCGCCAGGTCCCCAGGCTCGCCGCCGGGGCCCTAATGCCCTGCGCCAGCAGCAGCCGGCAGGTCCACCATGCAGGTCCACAACCGAAGAGGATCGCGGCTCTGCAGGCCGCGGTCGCCGCAGAAGCCCGCAGCGCCGTCTCTCTAGGTCCTCCACATTCGCCGAGGCACCACAGCGCCGCAGTCCAGCCGTCCAATGCAAGCAGGGCCCCCCCACAGAGCCACTGCAGAGCCAGGCAGGTCCGGGGCCGCCCGCAACCCCCAAAGCTCAAGTGGCAGTCTGCCGGGGAGCACAAGCGGCGAAGCGTCGAGTGGGCAGCCCCTCTGCAGTCGCGTCCACTGGGCCTCAGCAGCCGCAGGAGGTGCGCGGCCCCCTCCTTAGAGTGCACACCCCACTGGACACCGTGTCGATCCCCCGCCGGGTCGGCTCGTCGTCCACCGCCGCCGGTCTACTGCGACGCCGGGGCCCCGACCCTCACTGTAAGTGGCGGCCGGTCGGCCCTCACTGCAAGGCGGCAACTCGATCAATTGAGGCCGGGGATGATGCCGGGCGCACAGGCTGCAGGAAGATGGCCGGCGCCGCCCACAGGATCGCGGTCGCGGCGCGTTTTTGCACTGCCGCCGAGCCGGCCTCGCTGCTCCGGGCCGAACCTCGACGTCCGCGGCTGCGGGAGAGGACAATCCCAGTCCGTTAGGGACACCAGGAGAAAGTGCAACAGGAGAGAAGGGGGAAGGCAGGTACGGTGCACGGAGCTCACACGTCCATTTTCACCGGTGGCCTAGCCACGCACCTTCATTAGGATTGATATCATACAGACTTCCCTGCGGGTAGAAACTCAATCGTTGGAAGCCTCAACTACCCAATCTAAAGTATTCTGAACTTAGCCATCAGGAGGTGGTGATAACAGGGAATTATTTAGTTGGCTACAACATGCATTATATAATATGTGGACCTGATTCTGTATACTGAGATCTTGGAGGAAGAGACCATGCTCAGCAAGCATGTTTCCTAGGTGTTGGGTGAAAAACACTGCTATGCATCAAGATCCCACATAACTGGGCAGCGCTTAAATGTAAGAGGACCGGGCTAACTAGCTGCTAGGTGTCTTGATGGCGGTACCTGACCCCACATGGATCTGAGTTAATGGGATGACGGCTCTACCAAGTTTGAGGGCCGTGAGAGGACTCCGGGTGCATCTGTGCATCAGTTTGAATGAGGTAGGCAAATTGCCTCTTGTCTTTTCAATTCTGTCCTGAGGAGGTTATGAATGCAACTAGGCGGAAACGTGTCAACAGCATTTAGAGGAGTCAAATACAGATGAAATTATCCAGCCAAGTGGTGGCAAGAGGAGGCGTAACATTGGGTTCTTATCCTTCTGATTGACTACCTCCGCAGTGTACTTTTGCAGGAACTTACATTTTTCGATACCCACATTATGAAATAGCGAGAGGAGAAAAGGGAATAAGGACTTGTTTGTGTTCATGTGTATATAGATTATTTGTATTTGTGTTCAGTGTAATGTTGAGATTGACCCAGGGATTATGGAGTCCTACTGGGTATAATGGATGAGGGCAACTCTATAAACTTTGCACTTTAAATGTGTTTTGTTTGATTAAGTTGTGTCTCAATAAGGATCGAATGTCTTATTGGAGTGAATTTGATTGTACGATAATTGATCTCCTATTTCTCACCATTTTATGATTAGGTCTTTGCTACAATAGCAGCATATGAACAGTTGACTTATAGGCTGAATGATCAAGTCCAGGTTGTTGAAACTTCATAGTGGTGAGGATGAAAACCATTGCTGCAAGGTTATTGTTTTGTATCTTTTGCATATCGTAATTCTTTTAGTAACCATTCAGGTATTGCGTACAGGACTCTGTTCTACCATTTCACTGTTCATTTTATTGAAAATCTATTGATGATAAAGTTGCAGCCGATTGCCTTGCTTCCAGTGCTACCCTCACTATGAGGACAGTATAATGTTCATTTACCATGTTATTCCCTTGTAACACTAAAGGCTGTATTACAAGCCAGGCGGCCCGAGAACTGCCAGGATCTTGATGGCGCGGCGGGGGTGCTCAAGCCACCGCCGCACCAGCGATCCAACTGCTCTATTATGAATTGGGTGGTCGGACCGCACTAAGACAGCCGCCACCACCAGGGAACCACCGCTCACTGGAGGTGACATGGCGGCCCCACCAAACATATTACGAGTTTCCTCTCTGCCGGTGGTGACATGGAGGTTCCTCCTCCATGTCAATCCTGGCAGAGAGGAAACAAAGAGGGTCCAAGACGGCATAACATGTGACCCCCAGTGTGCATGCACAACAGTTCCTATACGGCAGGGACCTTTCAGTCCATGCCGTGCAGGAAACTTGTGAAGCGTTCCCATTGTGGTGTCTTTTTTAAAGGCACCGCAGCCTTCGAAAGAGGCATCACCCTGGGAAGTCCACGCCTTCCACCCACATTATTTGTAATCTGGTGGGCGGGTGGCGAGTCTTGGCGGGACAGGGGCATGGTAGTGGAATTCCGCCGGCTCTCGCACCCCCAAAACCCGTAATTGAGCCCCTAAATAAATGCACCACAACTATGTTGTTAGATACCTTGGTAATGGATAGATCAACTGTGATGTATCATTAAATACATTGAAGCACAAAGGCTATTTTTAATATTTAGCACAAATCTGATTAAATGGTAAAGTCAGATCTTTTTATAAATATTTAGATAAAGTAAATTTTAGAATGATACTGTTTAATGGCCTGAACCTTCAGTAGTCTAATTCGTATTAGCCTACTGGGAGTTAGTCTTTATGATGTGTGACCAGTTAGCGTGGACTGAGGAACTTCATTAACTTGTTAAGGGGCCTGCCATTTCACAAATAAGTATAAGATGAAACCTGAAGAAGGCAACCCTTTGCCCTCCCTGCCCGGCTGGCACCAACCCCAGTGAGAAGGGATCTACCTCCCTGAACTGATTTTGAGTGACTGTAGAAGAGGGGACTGCTCATTTTCATGGCCACACCTTTGGGTGAGCACATAGGCTCTGCACCTGGGAGGTAGGGTTTCTCCATCTTGAATTTTAGGGGCAAGGGGAACATTTTAATTATTTTCAGTAGGACAAACAGGAATTGCTACAAATGTGGGTAGGGTTACCCCAGGGAACGTTTACCCCATTGATCAGAGGGGAGCTAGGAGTTACCGCCACCCACTAACTGGTACCACCATAAATGTGGGACGCCAGGGCACCCTTCACAAAACGTTTTCTGGACCTGCGGAAGATCAGCGGATATCTGAAACCTGCTTGTTGTACCCTGAAAGGATCTCTGAAGAACTGGATCTGAACCTGTTCGAAGGCAAAGAAGCAGACTCCAAGGCTCCCGTGTGGCTACGGGGAGACAACAAATTGCAAGAGGTTCTTTTTCTGAAGTGACCAGATGACTGGTACTGGACCTGGACTGTACCTTGCTTGTGGCCTCTGCTGGAGTTAACCATGGCCTTTTAATGGTGTCCCTGAGGTCATGGGGACCCTAGAAGTGACTCAGAGGAGCAGTTCCAGAAACCCTGAGAAGTCGGGACTTAGAAAATATTGGACATCAATAACCTCTGGAGCTGTGAGACAGATCTTGTGACAATGGTGTTCAATTTCTATGCACCTTCCTTGGATATATCTTCAGGCTTGTTCTGCTGAAGGATTCAAAAGACTAAGGGGTCGATTAGGATCGCGGACGGACTTGAGTCCGTCCGCGACCCCTGAGGAGGAGGGAACGTCCGCATGGGCTGCGGCGTTCCCTCCGATCTGATTAGGATGTGACCGCCAGGGTGGCGGTCACATCCTCTATCTCTAACATTGCGGCGGGTGCAGCTTCAAGCTGCACCCGCCCCAATGTTAAAAATGCATGCACGCATTTCCGTGCACAAAGCGGCAGGCACCGCGCGGTGCCTGCTGCATTGTGCACGCAAATGCAGGGGGGTACCATAGGTACCCCCCATGTGCACCCCCCACCACCCCTTCACCCAGGGGGCCCGCAACGGGCCCCCGAAGTGAAGGTCCGTATGCTTTTCCATGGCGGCAATGCCGCCGTGGAAAAGCATATTTACACACACATCATAATATGGCGGACGGTGTCTCATAGACACCGCCTGCCATGTTATGGCTTTTCCGCCGCGGTCGGCTCCGACCGCGGCGGAAAAGCGTCGGACGGAATTCCAGACCCACCAGCCATCCTAATTTGGCGGTGGGTCTTTGGAGTCTCCGCCGCGGTTTTTCCGCATCCTCCAGGCCGGCGGACACTTCCGCCGGCCTGGAGGATGCGGAAAAACCGCCATCCTAATCGGCCCCTAAATCAGAAGGTAAAATCAGTGATGTGTGCTCTATCACGGTTAACCTGAAATCACGACTAGGTCCTTGTCTACCAAGCCCAGAGACTGTTATTGGCAATTTGTTCTTTTTGACACGATTTTTTCCTAACCCTTTAAACATTCATATCTCCAGTTCCACTAATTTGATTTCTATTATTTTAATGTCATTTTTAATAATATTTTACTTTATTTTTTCTATTTAAGTTGGGGATTTTTATTGTTTGGTGCTTTGGCTTTTTTAGGATCTTGGTATTGTATAATACTTTACACATTGCCCTAAGTTAAGGCTGTATGGTCTGTGTCATAGCTAGCTGGCTGAGCGCAAGTTAATTTAGTTACTTAAGTGTTCACCCTGACAAGTTAGTGTTATTAGTCCTCAAGGGGGGTGACCGCCCACTCGAAATAATGATCCATTTTTATTACAAATAGTAACTTTAAACTTCACTATTTATGTACTTTCCCAAATAAGAACCCCCACAATGAATGCTCTTCCCAAACAATTGTGAGACTAGTCTTAGAATAGTAAATCTGTCCCCACTGCGTCTATGTGTGCTTGAAGACTTTCAAAAGTTAGAATAGTTATTTTGCAACCCTGTAATTTATTTACTTTGCCAATAGTTTGTCAGGCTAGAGTTGGAGTTGGACTACCACTTCCATGGATTATCATCGGCACTTATTGCTTTTGGACATTGATGGATTTTCCCCATTGTTTGTGGTATTGAAGTTGAATAGCAAATCTGTTCCCTGAATTCATGCTCTCTCTCCAATTTTTGTGAGCTGTCCCTCTCAAATTATGCACTTTCCCAAATGTAAATGGGACTGAAGTTAGTGAAACTGCCTTTCTGAATGAAGGCACTTTCCTAAATGTTTATCAAATTGGAGCTATAATAGTAAATTATGAACCCACTAATTTGTGAACTGCCAAAATGTTTATTAGATTGGAGTTAGAATGCTAAAACTTACGACTCCTGAGTTTATTTACACTCACAATATGTGCAGGACTGGATTTGGAATACTAAATTAAAACCCTATCAACATACTTCCTCCAGTGTTCGAGAGATTGGAGCTAGCAATTTTCACCCCTGAATTAGAGTCGGAATATTGAATTAGACTCCCAGGATTGGGGTATTTTCTTAGGGTAAATTGACTTGGAGAATATCTTGAATGTACCTTTCGAGTTTGATTCATGTGTAAGTCTTTGGATTTTTATTTTATTGGGGCCTATTGAGAGATGGGATACTCCAGCACAAAAATGGTGAGTGTCCCTCCTAGAGTGTAATATATGCCCCTTGTAATATGGCGCACAGAATATACGTCACATTTTCAAGTGTCCTGTCCATCAACTTCTAAATAAGGAGCTAAGTTAGGGCTAACTACCTTAATATATTTTTGAATCAGTTCACAATTTTTTCAACCTTATATTAAATACATTACAAAACATGTAATACTTTAAGAGCACATACAAATGTTGTTACAAATAATATAATTACATTTTTTTTCTTATATTACATTTTAAAATTTCAAAATTTTAAAACAAAAACGAATTAATGTTTAAGAAAAGTAGATTCACACTTCTTGAAAAACAACTTATTAGCTATTTACTAGTCCTGTTTTGTCACATAAACATAGGAAAACTGTTTAAACGTAATACGTTGTTAGAAAAACAAAGGAAAAATGGAAACTTTTGTTTGCCTTTTTCATCAATATCATTTTACTTTTTATTTAAATCCTCAAAAATTATTTATGACGTTTTTCAATAGACATTTTTATGTATTTAAGAAAAAGGTATATCTTTGTTTGCATTGTCTGTCACAAAGGTATACACTTTATAGGTTTGTTTGGAAATTAAAACAAAGATGTAATTTACTTTGTATATCATGTATATTTCTGCTCTCAGTACGAGTATCCCATGAAAATCATGCATGTGCGGTAACTCCTGTTACCACACTTAACAGAATTCTGAGTTTTACAGCTAAGGTAACTTTGCAACCCAGGTGTCAAAGTAACAAGCTTTATTCGATTTAAAAATAAATTATAAAAGCACTAGATGCAAATTTTCTTCATAGGAACATATTAAGGAAAAACAACAGTCCAGGCAGTCTAATGGCACCCACAATTCCTGCCTTTGTAGGCCTTTGGTTGGATGAACTAGACAATGGGGGGCTTTAACGAGACTGAATTAAATTAGAAGCTTGAGAGTCCTTGAATTGACAATAAGCCAAGTGGATGAAAATCGTGAAGCTAATGTTTAAAGCAGTGTTCTCTGCATTCAGCAAGGTCGTCAGCATATAAAAGATTACTGATCTGTGCGCAGACAATCCTGGGGGGGTGGCTATTTATTTAGTTCAGGTCTGCTGAGAGATCGGCTAGGAAGTAATTAGAAAGCAGCGGGGCTAGCCCTTGTTGTCTGGATTTTTCTAGAAAGGTGTAGTCCAGTGCTGATCTTAACTTGGATCCAAGTGTTGATATGCAGCTGCATGATTGGCTTCAATAATTTAGCCGGTATTCCCAGCTGGATAGTTTAGCTCAAAGCGACTCCCTTGGAACGTGGTCAAAAGCAGCTTTAAAGTCCACAAAGCATCAAAACGTTATCAAGGTAGATGCGATAGCTTCATCAGTAAGAATGGATAAAGCTAAAAGGTTAGTTAATGTGCCTGAGTTTGCCACGAACCCTGTTTGGTGCTTAGGTAACAGCCCTTTTGAGTCGGCCCAGCTCTTCAGGTCTTCCAGCAGAAAGCTGGCAAAAAAACTTCAGCTCATTGTCTAATAGTGCATTTAGCCTATAATTACTTGGGGCTGTTTTTAAGCCAGATTTGTGGATAGCCTGAATGATCGTGCCGTGCCTAAAATCTGGAATGATTGATCTCCGCAGAGAGTAATCGGATAGGCTGGATAACTGCTTGCTAAGCACAGGTCCACTAGGGAACAGGGGTCCAAGGGAACATATTTACCGACCCATATCAGATTCAATCCCCAAAGCCATAATATTTCAAAAACACCAATGGAATCTGGTGGTCAAAAAAAGGACTAGAAAAACAAAGATTAAGAGGAAATGCAACTACTGATCATACGGCTTCCTGTAAAATGTGTTACATTAATAAAGTTTGTTCAATTGAATGAACCCTTTGTAACATTGGAAAGTGGCTAGTGGATGTCCATCAACTGCCCTTCGTGGCCAGTGTCATCATCTGGAATTCCAGCGTCCCTGTCACAGCACCTCATTAACCCAGGAGGTGACTCTGTGAACTGAGCATATCATACAGAGAACAGGAAATCAATAGGTCGATAGTATGTACCTAATACGCCTACAATCCCAAATACAAAGGCCAAATGATGACAAGCAATGCAGTGCAAATAAAGTGGAGTTTTAAAATTATATGGAGGCAAACAAATATTGTTATTAGAGTTTGCTTAACCTTTGTTTTTCTAGTCCTTTTTTTGACCACCAGATTCCATTTGTGTTTTTGGATAACTGCTTGGACAACCCCGATGTGGTTCTTGCATGATGGAAAATGGAGTCAGACTTTTAAAATCATGAGAGTTGTTTAATAAGGGCATCTGCTTTCACTTCTACACCTCTCTTGGAGCGTAAATGATATTTAAAATGTAGTGAGCTCAGGATGTTCCGGCAGACAAGGGCTTTTCCATTGCTATCCTTCTCTAAGTAGATAATTCCATCATCATAATATTAATTATTATTACTGTAATTCCTTTCCACAGAAGTCCTCACAGGCACATCATCAGGTAGTAAGTAACATGCGAGAGAGAAGAGGAATTGCTACTGACTGGGATCCCTTAAGTAAAATACACTTGATTAATCAAAACCCAGGCATGGAGCTCTCTCTTGTCTAATTAAATTGCCTCATTATATTGCAATGAAACATGTCGACTTCTCCTAACTAACTCGATATTACATGTCCTTTTGTTTTTTAGTTTGTACAGAGAGTGCATCTATTAAAGATTCCACACTTACCTGATACATTTTTAATTAGCTTGTGAGTTAAACACTATCCTTGACCAGGAGCATAGTCCATCCCTTTAGTGACTAGGGGACACATACATCAAACCATTTTGCAATTGCAAACAGTGCGATTTGCAAAAATTGACCCGTTTGTGATTGCAAAATGGCCTTTTGCATTTCAAGAAAGTTTGTGGGACTCACAATTTAGGTAATTGCATTTATTGCAATTCCCTAAATTGCGATTGCATTTAAGGAATCGCAAATTGCAATTCCTCAAATGGAATGCTAGAAGCAATTTAAAATAGCGATTTCGCGATTAGGGGTCGCACATTACGGAAAAAAAAGAGTGGTACCTAATTTGCAAAGTTACATGTTACACACACACGTGCCTGTTTGCAACATGAGTGCACTTTACAATTTCAGGGGTGCAACAGAGTGTCCTTTTGGCACCCTTGAAATTGCATGCGCAATTTGCGAGTACCTATTTGGTACTCGCAAGCAATTCACATGCAATTCCCATTCATTTATATGGGCTTGTAGGACCATAGGAATGAGTGGGAAGCCATTCCTTAATTGCAATTTGCGAGTCGCAATTAAAGAATGTTGAGGAATTGCTATTTTTTTTGCGATTCCTAAATGCATAGGCTTTTGCGATCCCTTAATTGCGATTCCTTAATAATCGCAATTAAGGAATCGCAAAATCATATCTTGATGCAAGTGGCAGTAGGTTACGTATCTCCACCGCAACCCTTACCAGAAATATTTTCTGGTGAGATATCTAAGGATTTCATCCCACCCTATGATTTTAAGGGTTTCTGGTTATAAATTAACTACATTTTGCTTTGCTTCACATCCTTGTCCAATTCAGGTATTACAAGGGAGTCTGGGTAGCTGTGCGCATTATACATTTATTAAATAAATAAAATAAATGAATAACACGAATGATGAAAAGCTAGGGAGGGGTACAGAAGATGTTATACCTATGTTTCTATATAGTAGCTCTCGTGAGGTGTCAACTCCAAAGTCTGATCTAATTTGATTAATGCTGGGGTTTATGTTTATTTGGGCGGCATATATTTTTCTCTAATTCCCAACATTTTAATATAAATTCACACATGAGTAGTGCTTCACCACAGTTATTTGCTGTGCAAATATGAACAGCGTCATCGGGTAGCTGTGTTAAACAATCTGATCATCAGTGCTAGAAACCAAAAAAAAACATCACTTACGGGGGAGATACTCTAGGATGTGGAAATAACATGCTTTCAATATAGGTCAGGACACCTACATAGTGTCTCTTACTACAGTATCAAATCTCAAAATACCCTCTTGGAAACCCCATGTGAAAACTGTTACTGGCTAGTCGAAGGCAGCATGTAATCTTCTCATGATTTATGAGGAGACATGAAAACTAATTTTCTTCAAAAACGCTTTGCAAAATATGATACATTTGTGGATTAAAAATACTACGCAGTTATTTCATAGACACACAATGTAAGGCAATTGGGCACACAAGTGGAACGAATATGTTAGCTACAGTACGGTATACAGATACATGGAAAGAGCTAGAGGCAAAAACCTTCACTACAATGACAAGATAAATACAGATTTTATTAGTGGAGAAGGAGGGAAAAATAGTTTATTATCCAGTCAACAGTAAACCAGAAAATCTAAATAGGATTAGGAATGAAATAATCCACCCAGGTGACAGTTCCTAAGGAAAAAAACAGGAGGTGTTGTGAATCCGGAGAAGCTATGTGCACTTTTAGGGGCTTACTAATGCAAACTGTCATCTCAAACCCTAGGGGCCATATCTACGAATCTTTCACACAATACAGGGCAGCAAGCAAAATTGCTGTGTTGGTTACATGAAAAGGATAAAGCAGAAATGCTCCATAGTTACAAAGTGCAAGGATGCCTGTGTTACAGGTAGGATTGCTTTTGTGCAGGCAGGAAGATACATCTTCCGGCACAAAACCAATCCTTAGAGGCATTTTTCCTTGTTATGCCTCACTGGGGAAGACGTAGCATGAGCGTTAGTAAATCTGGCAATTAATGGAAATCAGTGCGTGGATTTATGGGCACGCCCATGCTTTTTCCATTAAACATCTCCCAAGTTGAAATGTAACATAAGGTAGTGCAAGCAGATGTGATGTGTTACATTCCATTTCAAAGCTACGCAAGGCAGTGCCAATAGCTCACTGCATGGCTTTGTAAATATTGCCAAAGCCTGCGCCTAGCTGTCTCGAGTAGTATTGATCAAGCCATGGAAACACAAGCTGCTTGCATTAGCAAGACCAAATATTCTTCAACTGGTAGCTGCTGGCCGAGAGTAACATGCAGTAGCTGATTGTAGGTGCATGTTCAACAAGATTGCAAGGAATAATGTGTGGAATTTTAACTTCCTGTGATCCTAATATCGGTTGACATGGAGGAAGAAATGTTCCTATGCTTAGGAAACAAGGCATTCTAGATATCAAGATGGCCATGTTTTATTCATCAATTTACCTTTACAAGCATGAGAGTAAGGCAATGACAAACCTCTTCAGAGTTTTGACTTCTCAATCTTTCCCACCTCTTCTTCCCCTTTAATTCTTCCACTTCTGCTCCTCATCCCTCTACCTGCTTCTAGTTCATACTGTAGTGATGTATATTAGACTCTTTGAGCCTGATTCACAAAGGTAACCGTTTGTGTTAGTTTACTCTTTTTGGACGTTTACAAAACTACACTTTAATAGTAACATTATGACTGCGGAGAATCGCAGTCGGGCAGAGATCTCTACACATAACAAAATAAGCCTGTCCTATCTTTTTATGTGCAGAGTTCTCCTCCCTGACAGTGGAATCTCCGCAAATGTAAAGTTACTGTGAGCTCTGTTCTCTTTAGTTTGAAATGTATTAGAAATTGAGTTTATGCTAGTATGATCTGTGTTTATGTTGTCCTCCAGCTTGAAATGAAATCTTTGTATACCACTTGTTGACTAGCGTTTCTGTTTCCCTGTTCCAAAACAAAGAATTGTGAGGTTTGCACTAAAAGACAGTGAGTGTTCCCAGGAGCTTTTCACCTCACCACGCGGTACCTAATCAAGTGTCTCAGGCTATCTTTTGTACAATGCATCCACAATAGTGCTGGAATAACACTGTGAGAATGACTGAACTCAATGTAATAGTATTGTGAGAGAAACCACAAATGTATTCTGTAGTAAAATGTTTCTTCTCGATTGCTTCTCAGGTTGCAGGGTTTCTGCGGAGTCACAGAACTATGCTTGGGCTATAGAACCGTAGTAGACAGGGAATGATCCATCCTACCACCTGAGTACCCATGAGCCCGGGACCGACTAGCTATAGTGTCTCACTTGCCCTCCTACTCACTCACAGAGGAACAAGTCTTTAAACACCCCAGAACACAACACTCCAACCTTCTCAGGAATCGTGGTTGCAGGACACACCCTTTCGCTCTCACACTTGTACTAGTCTACAATAAGATCTGACAGAGATACGAGAAAAGTTACAAATGTTTATTTTAACGATTGTGCACTAGTATGCAGTATACGTGCCACAATAAGTAAGAAAATGCCTAACACAGATACTGTCAGCATATTAAGTAGTTCATAAATCATAAAAGGAGCTGTCATTGTATAAGACAGGATAGCCTAACCTCCCTCCCCTTCTATGGAAGAAAAATGATTATACATCAGAAGATCTCTGGGTGTTGGCAGCAGACCCCATGCCTTATCATACACAGATGAAAGTTCTACCTCTCTGGCGCTGTCACGATCTCTTCCCTGGAAAGATCCCTCTCCAAATGCTTTGTTACCTATTCTGTGCATAGCTACATGACAAAGTACGTGTTCCCAAACAACAGTTGCATTTGTGTGTTTTGTCTAGGTGCTGAGGCCTGACCAGAACAAAATAATCAGTGACATTGTTGTTTGACCTTGTCTACGGTGTGCTGACTAAATCCCAGGAAAGGACAGAATGAGAAAATAACAGCAGGTTCTATGTGAACATACAGTGTGGCACAAAGCAAAATACATTTTTATAGGAACGTGGTCTGCAATGTGTTCATGCTAACATAGGCAAAACGACAATGGGCCTGCATAGGACATATGACACCCTCCCCTTGGTGAGGATGATAGCACCAGAATGACTACATAAATCAGGTGATAAGCAGAAATAAAGCGTTCAAAATAGTTTGTAGGTAGTGTCTCCATTAGGGACTATGGCCAAATTGAAAGAAAAGATTTTTTAGCAATTTTTTTTTCCAATTACAGCGTATCGCCGGGACCCAGGATGTAGGATGCCAAGTGAAAAGACAAAGACTACAGTAAAAAATCTGAACCCTCCAAATTAGAAATGTCAGTCATCCAGCTGTGCAGGCCAAAAGTATAAATATGCTCCTCATATCCAGTTGTTGTGAAGAACATCAAAGGACAACCTGTGTTGATTTTGATAAAACTGAGATCCAAGAGACACTGCACCGTTGCACTGGGATCGCCTCCGGCCACTACCCACAATGCTGGGTTGCACACATGCCGCATACCCAAGGGTCAGTCCTGGTTATGGCCCACTAAGGGACCCATCAACATTTCGAAATCCAGGGAAGCATATGATGGTGTAGCCAGGCAGACATCCAGGGCCCATTGATGGGGGCACCGGGTGCAATGAAACACAGGTTGTACACAGGTGAAGTAGGCATAGCGGAAGGTTAAACAAATATCGGCATCTAAAGCGTCTGAGGGCAAAAAGTTGTAGCATTTGCTCACGGTACAGTTTCAGTGATGCCTGGCTGGGCAGGACCACAAATGGAGCAGCCATTGTGGAATAGAAGGAACAGCACAATGATACCGGAAATTAAGACGAGCATCAGCGAAACCCACCGAACACGCTGGAAAGAATAGAAACTATAAAAGCTGGGATTACTCCAAAAATAGTCTGAAAAGATGTCACAAGGCCAGAGCCCACACGTTTAAAAAAGTGTGCCAGGTCCGTTGTATCAGACGCATTAAATATTTGATGTATCAATTACCCGAAATGCAGGGGGAGATTTGTGTTTAACAATGACTGTATTTCACTAGACGTTCTCGCCACCTGCAATTCGAAGGTCTCATGTGCTGAAGTGAGAGTCAATTCTTGTTGAAACAATAACGCTTTGAGTATGCTTAGCTTATTGAAATCTGTTTTCAGAGTTGGAAGGGAAGGCCACAACAAACTAGCTACACTCCCATGTGGAGGGTAAAACAGGACGTTGTTGCAGCAAGTAACTAAGTGGGAAACAGACACCACATACGGGATTCCTGCCCGCACACTGCAGCAGTCCTGATTATTAAGGACGAGATAACTGCCATTCGAAAGCAGTGTGAGAGTGGGAATAATTGCGGGAACAGGAATTCCTTTCAAATGGCAAGCCATATTGGGGGCAGAAACATTACAGGCGCCATGAATATTTACTTGTTGACACATAAGGGAATAACCGGCAGTGGAGTCGCACCCTTCCCCTGTAAGAAAAACTTCTCTCTCAGCTTGTTGACAGTGATATGTAAAGGGCGAGGCCCATATCTCATGTATATAGCTGCTCCCAAGGGGTTCATATCTACTTACTGGGAAGTGCTACATACAGGCAGTGAACTGGAACATCGATATGGGCAACACGATAACACAGTGTATTAACAATAGTGCATAAGGAGTTCCTGCTACTGTCAAGGGAAGTTGTTCAAGTTTCTCTATATGTAACATGATATAAGTAGTGTCTTTCATACCCATTGATTGTTGTTTACGTGAAATTAAATGGTAAGAATAATGTGCCACAATTTAGGTAATGCCAAGGAATGTGCCCATTTCTAAGTGTTTACAGTGTCCAGCCAAATTGCATAACTGATCTAAGTTTATTCTGACCATGATACAAAGTAGACACTTTATTTTGTACAATATCAATTACAGATGACACAATGTTATCCAAAGTATAAATACGAGGTGATTATGTATTACTACTGTCGTCGACAACAGCAAGCACTTTATCTAAATTATCTTGATTAATTTGGTGTAACCCTACTGCAGCTTTCAGTTGTGACAATTTCCATAGTTCTTTATAGGCAGCATAAACAAATCATTTCGAATGTAGGGATTTTGGACCCAAAAGGAAATCAGATAGGTTTTTGTCTTTGGATAGGAGGGAAAGATGTTGCTTCACGCCAGACAATGTCGAATGCTCTAACCATTGTTGACATAATTTACCTATGGAATAAGTAGTAACAGTGCTGGAATGCTGTGTTTGTGGATAATGTGGATCAGGAATTTGAACCCAAGAGTGGTGCTCACGAAACGTGAATGACAAACATTCATGTTCAAAGGTCATAATGACCACCCAGTCGTAAATATCATAGAAGAATTAATTGTACAGTTTCGTATCATACTATTCAGTTGGTCTTCAGTATAATTTGTATAAGATCACCAATTATCAAAGAGACCCAAAGATGGAATAGTGGCAGTATTCAGTTCTTTGATCTTTGCCAACCCTAGACAAGTAGTCTGTTGGACCATGTCATTAAGAAAGATAATTTGCGTAGGTATCAGATATGCACGGAATAGAGATTCTGTACCTTTGACTTGCCAGGACCTAGTGACCCATATTGATTTCAAATCAACATTGTCTTTCCAGTAATCATATCCTTTCAGAGCCAAGTGGTCAATAAAAAGTGCATAGCCTGGGAACCATGCACGTGTAGTAATATATAAAAACCTTTGCCTAAAGTCCTATTCAAGAATGCCTTTTTTCTCTGTAAATAGAACTCCCATTAACCTTTCTTGCATGGCGAATCTATGCAGGGTTTCCATTTAACTTTATTGAGTTCATGATACTTATGATTGTTTGCTTAGCTGCTAACTATTGATGGCATATTTCCTGTATTTTGCTGATTAATTAATTATATAAACCTTTAAATATTGACCTGTGTCTATCATTCTTACTGAGAATGACCTCTGTTCTAATTCTTTATTTAGGCTTAGATGATAAAGAGACGGGTCCAATCAGGGAGCACCAAAGTCAGTATAGGGACTACATTAGTCCCAGTTTGAGCTGTTGGCATGGTCGTGGTAGGATTATGAAATATCTGTTTGTGTGCCAATATTACTATTAAATCTCAGTTTTGTGAATACCAAAAAAGAGTAGAACATGGTTAAGTTTGCCCTTGTGAATCAGGCCCTTTAATTTAATATTTTGCCTTCTCTCTCTTCTAGGGGTGGTTTATGGCATCAACTGCACTATTTTTTACTAATTCTGATATTATTGTTTTTTGTCTTTATGCTTACAGAACACATTATATGAATGGTAGTCTTTGAGCTCAAATCCTAGTGGTGAGGGAGGAGGCAAGTGGCAGGGAGAGTACAAGATCAGAGCAATGGAATTTTGAAAGAAATGTATGATGACATGAAAATCGTGTGGGAAAATAATCATGAAATATCATGTGGAGAAGAGCTACTGCTAAGTATGAAGGAATCAATCACACATGAATAATGTTACTGAGGTCTAAGATTTTATGCAGCCCTGAGTAAAAGGGAAATTTGGAGTCGATTTTATCAAACATGTGCTGTGGCTCCTGTCTCTGCAAGTATGTGATGAAAAGGTGAAGTGAAAATCCTGGTACAAAACAATCACTTTCAAGCAAATAGAACATACTGTACTTTGGAGAAAAAAGGAAAATAATATACATTAGCTTTTAACTAGGTTGAAACTTCGCAGTGCAACCTGTATTTTTCCCTGAGGATACTCAACCATCCATTCGTCATGCTTCTTTTAATGGTAATTTAAGAAAAATAAACTGGAATTTATCTTACTTCTGTGATGTAAGGACAGGAATTTGTATTTCACATTTTACTTGTTCAGCTACCTTAAACTTTTTAAACAACATTTAAAAGTGTAGTGGATTTTGATAACTCTTCACTAAGCACATCTCACAGGTACTGTATATTGATGCAGGCAACAAAATTCCCAGCATTCTGGAAGTGACAGCAAACAACATTTGACCACAAATACATCATGGCACCGCTTTGTTGAATAGAGTCTATTCAAGGAAATAAGATGAACTCTTGAGGGAGATTGTTAAGTAAAAGTGTCAAAAGATGAGGATAGTGTTTTAAGTGATTAACTTAAGAGTTATACACAGACAAAGAGTAGTTTTTTTCAGTGCATGATTGCACGTTCTTTAGTTAATAAAGAAAAACAATGACTCCATCATTATTATGATGGCAAAGTAAACCAAATGAACATGCAAGGAAAATTTGTGACTAGCACTGTATCTTTATGACACGCTAAACAGCACCCACTTTCTAAGCTGGCAAAAGCCATAAATCAACAATTAAAATGTTGTCATTTCAGCACAGCAAACATCAGATTAAACACAGGAGGGCAAATTCTCAAGAATGTGTGAGAACCATTGCAAAAGTAACAACGCAACTTCCAACATCGCAGTCTATCACGGGCAAATAACGCCTTGTTAACTAAGCATTCTCAACACTGCGGCACAATGCAGTATTCCCCAGATAACGCGTCAATTGACCACGTTAAAATCAACGCCACGCCACAAAAACGTGAAACGCGAATGCAAAAAAAGCTGCAATGGGGCCAATTGCGATACAAAAATCCGCGAAAACCAGCTACAGGCATGCAATTCACACGTGTCAGGCTGGAAAAATCACAATAAAACTAGAAAAAAAATTGCCAAACAAATGCCAAACAACAGCGAAGCACAATGGATGTTGTCGAAGCAAGTAAGGAGGAGAACCAGAACCCCACAGCCCCCCGGAGAACCTGCCTGGGACCTCGGGGTCAGGGAAGGCCAAGGAGAAGAAGAGTAGGAAGAAGCGCTTCAGTCCACAGGAAAACAGTATCCTGATAACGGAGGTGGTCAAACACTATCAACAACTGTTCGTCACCTCCTTTGTGTCATTGGCAATCAAAAATGGACTATGGCAGTCCATCGTGGACAAGGTGAATGCAATCAGAGTGCTGAAGAGGACAATGGAAGAGGTCAAGAGGCGCCAGAATGACGTCAAGCGCAAAACCAAGCTGAAACTCGCTGACAACCGGAAGGCAGCAATGCAGACTAGAGGTGAGAGTCCTGTGCCACAGGAGGAGCTGGAGGAAATGGTGTCCACAGTCATCAGTGGAGAGACGGTTTCTGGAGTCTAGGGACCGGATACTGCTCAACATGACCAGACACAACAGCATCAGGGTGAGTACCGACAAGGGACTGGGGGGACGGGGGGAGATAGCCACAATGGCACACATGCACAATTGAGCTGAGCACATCTGCAGACAAACCATGCTCCACACCCCAGCTCCCACCAAGAGACCAATGTACCCAAGTATGTAACAACATGTCAGCACTGTATAAGCACAGAAGTCAAAGGCACATCGCAGAAAAGGGATAAAGGGCAGGAAAACAGGGAAGCAGGGGCTACACCCCCTCCACGCAGCCCACACACAGATCATGCAGAGCATATCAACACTGACAACAAATGTGGCACAAACCACAACACGTCCACAACAGAACACAGGACACAACTGGTGCCGACTGGGTGTAGACTCTGGCAAATCACAAGTGGCAGGGAAATGTGAGATGATAATGTACAAGTACAAACACACACACGTCTGTTGTCGAAATGTCCACTGTCCCCCATCAAATAGGCTACTCCTCCCAAAAAGCCACGATATACACTGTCATGCAGTCTGTAAGTAAACATGTACAATGCGACAACACACATGTGAACACATTGTTAAACTGCATCTCCCCTTCACATTGCAGAGGGACAATCAACACCTCCTGCAGAGCAGCCTGAACCTCTCTTCTCTGATGACGAAGAGGACCACCACACCTTCGACTCCGAAGCCCTCCAAGAGTTCAATGACAGTCTCCACAGCCCATTTTCAGGAGCAGGCCAGCCCAGCTGCAACAAGGACACCCCACCCCCTGCAGCACCCACCACCACGGCTGCCTCCCAGGACCCCCACGAAGAACACATGGCCTTCCAACGCCATGTGTTGGGATGCCATGAGCAGCTGGCTGAACAGGTGTGGGTGGGCTTCAACCACATGGCAGACAAACTAGATGCCATACGTGGGTGTCTAAGGTCCATCAGGGGCCACTCACAGTCCCTAACGGACACCCACAGTCTGCACCATGCTCTCCAATGAACCATGGCTGACATCACCAGAGTCCTGACTCAGAGACAAGAATGAATGTCTAGTCAGAGAGGCTCCAGCGAGCTCGCCCGGGAGGTGGGAAACATGCGGAGGCTCATGAAGACCATGGAGCAGGCCAATGTGGAAAGAGAGGCTGCCACGGCTGCACACCAGCAATTGGTAGCTGGGTTCCTCAATGACCTCAAAACCACCCTCATGGCATTGCTGCCACAAGGCTTGTTGCTATTGAATGCTGCTGCTACCACTACATACACATCTCCACCCCTGAAGTGTCAGTGCCACACAGTGCGGCAGATATTACACCTCCGGCCCCTGAGGTGTCACTGCCACACAGTGCTGGAGAAAGGCCAACACCACCCACACGTGAGGCACATGGAACAGCAGAGGACGAAGAGGCAGATGAAAGCGCCATCATGGTAAAAAGGACGCAGTAGCATTCATCTCCGCCATATGGCCGGTTTCTGCTTGGTCCTGCCCTCTGCATCACCACCTTCCACTGTCCTCTGATACACTCTGGGACACTCACCTTGGACCTCGCAATGGACTGCCATATTCAGTTTTATCGCCAATGCAAGCAGACTGCGGACTGAACTCTTACTCTTCCTTTGGACTTGTCATTCCCTGAAGGACTCTCCAGGGGCCAACATTGTAAAGTGGGGTTTGCATGGCCCTGCACTGCTGCAGATGCAACACTCCACTGAATGTGCATTAAACATTGAGAATCAAACAGATGTGTCGTGTCAATGATCTTTCAAGAGTGGTAGTATTGATGAATGTAGGGTCAGTGAATTCCTCCTACATCCATGTGGCTCATGTCGTTGGAGCCCACTATACTTACGCTCCAGGGGGGGACAACAACGCAACATGTGCCAGAACTTCCCCTTAGTGATCTGCTGCTCACAGGTCTAGTTGTCAGCATGCCTTAGCCACTCCCTCACGGCTGGTTTACACCCACACCACACCCATTCAGCACACGTGTCACAGCACATGTGACCCTGCCAATAAAAAGGGCCGGGTGCACGTGCTCGACGCCATTTCCAACCTCTCTCAGGCTGTAGCCCTGTGGTGTACATGTAGGCATGGGGCGCAGGGGCCTGCAACATCACATTCCGCAGGCCCGGTGGTGACATGATGTTATCCGCACCACGATACCCAATCATAGAGGGTCCATGAATAGCGGGGCGCAGACTTGGTGGCACTGGATACACTGGGACAGGCACACCGCCACGGGATGGTGAGTTTCGATGCACTGGGGTAGGGGCACCGAAAGTGCTGAACCGGTGGGCAGCCTGCGATGATGCCCATTCCCAGCGGTCCGGGCTTCTCAGGTTTTGTGTGACCTCCTGGACCGCAGTATAGGCCTGAGCCAGCTGACAGCGTTGGCCTACCGCCACGTGGTGTCGCCTCGCGGGTCACAGAGTTAGTGACATCTCAAGAGCTGAGCGGGTGTGCAGCCTGCGATGATGCCCTGTGAACAGCATCAAAAGTGAGACCTGGTGGCCTGCGGAGTGCAGCTGCATGATGTGGAGGGGGTCATGTCTACGGGCCCTGGGCTTGTGGCTTGCAGCGGCACGTGGTGGTCTTTCTTTTCTACACACCGATGGCAGAAGGTGAGCAGTGAGGCCTGGGTACGCAGGGGAGGGGCTGGGGTGCAGCTACCTAGGTGTGCAAGGGGGGCATGCACTGCTGGGCGTCAGGAGGGGCTGGGGAGCAGCTGCCTGGGTGCACAGGGGCGGACAGGCGATGATGTTGTGTGCAATTGTATGTACTGTGCCATTCATGTATCTGGACCTAAACATGGTTTTTGTAGGCTTGCTAACTTTCTGTTCCTGCCTATGTGCTCATGGTCCTTTGAGACTAGGTGAAGGAAATGTGGTGCCAGACTACTGAAGAGCAACCCAGGGATAGCAGCAGATTTCCTTGATTGCCTCTCCTCAACATCAATGATTCACCTGTGTTTCTTCAAATGTACTTTCTGCAAAGGCTTTACTTTCACACATTTTTGGGCAAGTAACTGTTCAGTTCATGGAATGGCCCAACTATTTCCTCTTTTGGGGCAGTTTATCCATGATTACACATATGTTGTAATTAAATAGACACTCTGTAATGTTAAAGTGTGTGGTACAAGGAACCCTTCCCCTGTCGCTCTACTTGGTGCTGAAGCAAGTCGGAGAAAATGGAGTTGTTGTGCATGTTAAGTCAGTGTGCATAGCAAAGCGAACTCTTCACTAATGCTGGACACAGGTACAGAAAAGGTTTTGTATGTCTGTTTCTTTATATGCATATGATTAGTTATGCCCTGTGGGAAAGTCATCCTTTTTGCCCTGATCAGCCACCTTTTTTGACTGATACTGGTGGTTACTGATTCTGAATGTTCCCTGTGCTCTGTTAACAAGGCCCAGAGTCAGTGCTCTGTTAAAAAGGTATATGGTAATGGGTGCAATTATAATAGGTTCAGACAACATACCTTTAAGTCCCTAGTATGTGGTAGGGCATGTAGGTTTAGAGACCCCAGTGGGCTTAACCCACTTAAGTCTGCACTGCTGTGGTGCCTGGTGTCATTTTAATCCAGCTCTGCCTTGCCGGCTGGTTTTAAATTCAAACTGTGTCCACATTCAACTTCATAATTAAAAATACTTCCATAGTCTTAAACTACCTTTTTATTACATATAAGTCACCCATAAGGACTGCCATATGTTTTATATATCCTGGTGAGGGAAAAACAGCCAAAGTCTTTGTTAGGTCACAGCCTAACAGACAGCACAGCTGTCTGATTTGCTAAAGACATCTTGGGGATATTCAGAAAGTGGACCTATGAATGCATTTCGCTTGTTGCTTGCCATTGGCTTTGTGGTTTGTAACTCACATTTTCTGGCTATCTATTTGCCGGATCTATACGCTTTAGGCTTTCCAGCTCAAATTAGTCCCTCCCGTTGCCTATACCTTGTTTACTGTATTCTTCTATGAACTCGCTTTTTGTAAACAGGCCTTTAAATCTTGTTACTATCTTGTCCCATTTGCTGTGCATTCAAAGACAGAGGTCAAATGTCAGGCTGTGTCTTCCATTGAGCTTGGAGTAATTTTTGTTTCTCTGACCACAAAGTGAGAGAATGTATGTGACAATCATGTTGGCTAGTGAACGCTGCTTAAGGAAGGCTATGCAGGTGTTGTATTTTTCTCTAGCAGACAACATAATTTAAATGTCTGTAAATAAACTGTGCTGATGATCAAATCAATACATGGGGTGATGACATTTCCTCACATCATCTTTTGTGCTCTGTATACTTTTATTAGTAAAACTGAACGCGAGTGCAAATCTAATGGTCATTTCAATTGAAGATGTGTTGTCTGTAATGACAGTGCTCCATCATACCGTGCATACTCCACTTTATCCCATTATACTCTGCTCTGCACCACTCCACACTACTGCACTCTTCGCTACACCACTCCACTCTCCGTCTTTCGATTCTACACCACTCTATTGTATGCCAATGCAATCTACCCCACACTACTCTACTATGCACCACTGTACTTTTCACCACTGCACTCACCACCACCACTCCATTATATGCCACCCTACTCTGCAACACTGCACTCTATGCTACTGCATTCTACGCCAGTGCACTCTGCAATACTGCACTCTATGGAACTACACTCTATGCCAATGCACTCTACACCAATCTACACTGCACCAAATCATGCTTTGCCGCTGTACTCTGTATCACTGCATTCAATGCCACTCTATTCTACTCTGAATTACTGCACTATGCATCACTGTTCTCTGCGTCACTGCACTCTATGCCACTCTGTTCGACTCAGCGTCACTGCACTATGCGTCAGTGCACTCTACGCCACTCTATTTTACTCTGCGTCACTACACTCTGTGTAACTGCACTATATGCCACACAATTCTAATCTGCATCACTGCACTCTGCGTCACTGAACTATATGCCACTCAATTCTAATCTGCATCACTGCAGTCTGCGTCACTGCACTCTACGCCACTCTATTCTACATCACTGCACTCTGCGTCACTGCACTCTACGCCAATCTATTCAACTCTGTGTTACTGTATTCTGCTCCACTCTATTGTACTCTTCGTCACTGTACTCTATGCCACTCTATTGTACTCTGCATCACTGCACTTTGCGTCACTGCATTCTAAGCCACTCTATTCTACTCAACGTCAATGCACTATGAGTCACTGCACTCTATGCCACTCTAATCTACTCTGCATCACTGCACTCTTTGCCACTCAATTCTACTGTACATTCTTTTTTACATTTATTTTTAATGCAGCATAAAAAACATTTTGTATTACTTCTTCAAAGATTTACATAAAGTGCATATATTAATCAAAATACATATCATGAAACAATGCATTAGACATAAAAGAACCTTAAAAATGACTCATAAATATTACATTAGTGACATATATTGTATTTAAATAAGCCTTATCGACGTCCTAGCCTTCCTCTAAGAAAAAAGATTCTTTCCATTCTTTCCATATTCTATTTAATCTGATTATTTCCCAGTTCAAAATTCTATCCATTTTATTTAACAATTGGGAGATTGTTGGAATTACTGCTGATTTCCAATTAGATAAAAGTAGTGATCTTGCAACCAAGATAGAAATAAAAATAAATTGGCGTTGAAGTAGAGTTAATGCGTTCCGAGCTTCTACTCGACCTAAGAGAGCTGTGGAGGCCTCGGAAGGAAGATCGACTGCCAGTATTCTTCCTACTTCTGAAAAAAACATTTTACCAAAAGCTTGTAACCTGGGTACATGTAAATCCCCCATGTAGCCAATCTTCTATTGCCTGATGGAATCTAAAGGATCAAGGATCAACTGCTGGGTAGATTTTATGGTGTTTGACTGGAGTAGAATAAATCAGGCATTTGCTGAAAAACGCCATCCACCTTAGGTTAGCTGCTCTTACTGCTTTATAACTCATTTTATTGAGGCTTTGCCATTGTTGAAAATTCAGGCGGCAGCCAATTGACTCAGAGATTTTTTCTAGGTGGTTTGGCACTATTCAGTCATTCTGAGTCGATTTAAGCAGTTTGTACCAATTCCCAATTCCCCTAACTTTAAGTATGGAATGCGCTTTACTTAACAGTAGACCTGTACAACTGTCCATATTCCTTAGCCCTGAACAAAACTTGTTCATCTGGAAATAGATTTAAAAAAAGAGACGTCTTAATATTACTATTATGCTCCCTGATTACCTGCCAGGTTCTCAATCTGTCATTTAAAAAGAAATCCTGAAGTTTAAAAAACTCAGATCTAGCCCAAAGATTACAAGTCCGGATAGACATATGAAGTCCCAGGGAGAGGCATTCAACTAATCTCAACTGCGGATGTAACCAAGGGATATTGAATTTCACCCAGACCTTTTGGAACTGAGAGGTTACAATCCTAGGAATGTTGTAGCGTGATCTCTTCGGAAGCTTAGGGATTCGCAGGAAATGAGCAAAAGCGATCTCCATTTCCCCTAGCATTAGTTTCAAAAAGAAGTTAGCGGGAGACATCTCTACTGAATCATTCTAATTTAGCCAATTAATTAGTGAGGCTTGGTAAGAGAATTATAAATTGGGTAGTGCAAGACCCCCATCTTCGACTTTTAGTTGTAGAGTTCTAACTTCAGTCTTGGTTTTTTACCTTTCCATATAAAACATCTTATTTCAGAGTTGATTTGCTCAAAAAATGACTGAGGGACCTTAACCATCAAGTGAGAGAATAGAAATAAGAACAGGGGTAGTATGGGGCAAATTATCAAGAAACGGCGTTAACATTATCGCTGCTTTAGCGGCAGAAAACTGACGCTTAAGCGGCGATAACGTTAACGCCGTGCTTGATAATATGCCCCTATATTGATTTTAATAAGAGCTACTCGACCCATAATTGTCAAAGGAAGGTCCCTCCATTGTACTAACAGAATTCGTATTTTATTAAAAGTAGGAATAAAATTAAGCGAAAACAGGTCTTCCAGATGGGATGAAACAAATATTCTCAAGTATCTTATAGAATGAGACCTTGGGTGTTGTCCTTGCATCGAAAAAGGTAAAACAGCCATAGAGCAATTAAAAGGTAGGGCCTCTGACTTTGCATGGTTTATTTTGTTACCCCCAATAGCTGTGAATTCACTTATTTTGACCAGAGTGCGTCGGATATTATCTTCTTCAGCTGCCAGATATAAAGCCATATCATCGGCGAATTGCTTCAGTTTAGCAGATCCAGGGACGGGGGTAAGATAGAGCAATCCTGCCTTATTGCACAGGCCAGCGGTTCCAAAAATAAGGAAAAAAGTGTTGGAGAAAGTGGGCAGCCTTTCCACATCCTCCGACTAATAGAGATATTACCGGCCCTATTCCAATTTATAATTATGGACGCCTGAGCGCCTAAGTAAAGATTTCTCACTGCTTGACAGAATTCAGCTGGAACTGCAAATTTAAAAAAAATAACAAATACTACATTCCACTGAACTCTGTCGAATGCTTTCTCTGCATCCAACATTGTACTGACTGCTTTTGTTTTATTGGTGTTAAAATAACCGATTGATTGACATAGGTAATGTGTATTAGTAGCTAAACGTCTGCCTGGGACAAACCCATTCTGATCCCTATGAACAAGTGAAATCGACACCTGAAATAAACAATTCCGCAGAATCTTTGAAAGGATATTGTAGTCATTATTAAGTAAACTTATTGGGCAATAAGAATTGACCTCCTCCTCTGATTTACCTTTTATAACAAAACTGAGTACTAAAGCTTGCGTAAACGAGACCGGACCATTTCGCCTTTCAAGATTTCATTAAATATTTATTTCTAAAAAGAGCTAAGCTGCGGTAGGAAAAGCTTGTGAAACTCTATGGGGATCTCATCGCACCCACATGCTTTGGCAAAGGGTGAACATCACGCATTGATTAATTTCTTCTACTGTAATCTCCATAAGTAAATTAATTCCATTAAGCCAGGCAGCCACTTCTTCTGTTGAGGTATTGTGAGGATCAGAATAAAGCTCCCTATAATGTTCCAAAAAGATTGCAGACATTTCCTGGGGATGAGATGTAAATCTCCCAGTAGCTGGGTCTTATATCTTTTTAATAGTACTCTTATTGACCCTACGTTTTGCTGACCAAGCAAGATATTTACCTGTGTATTCATTCTCCTCATACCTTTTCTGCAGGACTGTGTCGTGTGCTAGGATTTCCTTGAAGACATAGAAATCTTTTTATTTGATGAAGCTTATTTTCCCTGGAAGGTACTGCTAGATATTTAGCCGACACAATCGAATATTGATTTTCTATCTGGGACCTTTCTTTATTCTCTTTTCTCCTTTTGTATGCTTTATAATTAATTACTTCCCCTCGAAAAAATGCCTTAAGAGCACCTAAACTGCAAAAGTCGGAGCTGTGTCCATATTGCGTTTCATATTTCGAATGGCAAGTGAACTTCTTCTCTCAGGGGAATTCCACATGCTAACAATCAACCAACCTAAAGTCCTGTATCAACTCCTGACAAACCCTGGTGGATTTCGGCTTTGTCTGTGTTTTCTGGGGTCGTGAAGAATTAATAGTTGGATCAATTAGCAAGTTGAAGTCCCCCCCCCCCAATAACCATATACCCTGCTTGAGTAGTGGCAAAATCATATAGTGACTGAAGCGTCTCGGATGAGTTTTCAATTGGGCCATATAAGCTAATAAAGTAGAATAATTGGTTACAGATCTTCATCTGTAACCAAAGCCATCTAGCGCTATTGTCCCTCTGGACCATTATAATATCCCCCTGTACGTTTTTACTAACTAATATGGCTACTCCCCTGATGGCCGTGCTTGCGGAGGCATACAATTCATGTTGAATGAAGTCAGGGGTTTTATCCCTTTGCGCGCACTCCTTATAATGAGTCTCTTGTAAAATAATTATATCAGCTTGGAAGGACTTGAACCAAGCCAACAAGCAATGCTTCAGTCTATTATTAAAGCCATTTACATTAAAAGAAATAATCTTTAATGGTCTAGTAGTCATTTAAATATAGAAATAGGAAAAAAGATTATCTCAATCCCTTGCATTTCTATAAAAAAAACTGCTACATATTATTTTTTCACCCCCCCAAACCCCGTGAACCCATCCCCCATCACCCCCCCGTCCTCCGTGAACCGTTTCTCTCCACGCCCATGGATCCCCTCTATATATTGGAGCCTCCCTCATCTGGGACTCCCCGAGGTGTCACTCCCCCCCAAGTGACTCTGACATCCTCCCTTCTAACCCCCGTGACCCCACCCCCTCCCTACATTGGGTTACTGTGACATGGCACCCAAGGTGGTAAGCAAGTAGCTGGCGGTCTAAAAAAGCATAAGAAAGAATAACAAAAAAAGGGGAAGAGACAGCAAAGAAGGGGAGAAGCAGAGGAAACATCACCTAGTTTTCGCACCCACTAGTTATACTTTTACCAAACGTATAGTTCATTTAAGCCCCCTACCCCCTTAATGTTGCAGAGAAGGGAGGAGCTCTAAAGCCTCTTCAACTGAATGAAATATATGAACTCTCCCCTTGTGGAGGTCCGTCAACTTCGATTGTGAAACTATTGCCGCAGGAGCCCCTACTTGTTGAAAGGAGTTTATCATGCCTCTACATTCGTTTCTGCGCTTGGCAGAGATGGCAGACATGACTGAGAAGATTTGAAACGAAAAATTGTCACTTGTTTAATACACTTCATCACGGATTGTGCATGCCAGAATTCTTTCCTTTATGCTAAAATCCGTGAAGTTCAAAATAGTCGTTCTCGGATATTTGGCCTTTGGACATTGAACTACTGGAACTCGGTGCGCACGTAAGATCGTAAGATCCGTCATCCAAGCAGTGGCTTCAGGGCAAACATACATAGTAACAAGGTCCGTAATCATTTTGTCCATTGCTTGCCCCTTCTCGTAGCCTTCTCAAATCCATGTGATGTGTAAGTTACATCTTTAAGCACGATTTTCTGCATCATCTACCTTGAGCTGAATACTTGCTAGCTCAGTTTGTAATTTAATCACCCAATACGCTTGTTGGGGAGCAGTATTTTCAAGAACAGATATGCATTGTTCAGGTTCCGAAACTCGAGATGTAAGCTGCTGAACATGAGATTGTATTGAGTTCATTTGCGATTCCGTCCTTTTCTGAGCTTCTTCTTGGGTGAGTTTCATATTTTTTCAACTCTGTTAAAATCTTGTGAAGAAGGGCTGGTGTAGAATCTTCTGTAGCCGACACGTTGATGAGTCTAATGGCATTGAGACTAATCGCTGAGTAATTGGGTCCTATGATATGGTCTTGTCTAATTTTGCAGTTGCAACTTCCATTACCGTAGTGAATAGGTAAGAGTCCGAGAGCCTAGGACTCCCAACATCCTGAATCGCGGGGCTTGCATTGGGTTTAGATAAGATGAAACTTTTTAGATTAGTCTGTGTCTGAGCCTTCACATTTGGCCCCAGAGAGAGCGGTCAGGGTACATACTGTTTATCCGCTGGAAGTCCCTCCATTGTTGATAGCACAAGTGTTGCCGGTGAAGGTTTATCTTTGCATAAGAGAGAAGCTGAGTTAGCTGGGCTAAGGAGAGATTTATCGATATTATTCAGATCTTCCGGCGGCTTCATTGTTAATGGGGGCCACATTGCTAATTGATCTTCATCTCCCTGGAGGGCATTCATACCTTGCTGAATATCGAGCTTAATGACTTTTCCTTTCTCAGCCCATGTAACCCGCAGGTGGGTGATATTGAAGCCTTAATGGGTGATGTTGAAGCTTTAATATGAAAATGATACAGTTTTTTTGGGGGAAAAAAGAAAGCACACTCGAATAAGGTATAGTCCCATCCCCTATTCTTTATTTCTGTAATTCTCTGCGTTACAAATAATTCTCACTTGAGTCCCTTATGACCAAGCAAGAATTGTTCCTTGTCTCACCTCTTAGAGTGCTGCAGCTTCGATCAGGAAAGGGCCCAGGAGCTGCATCATGTTCTTCCTCTGAAGTCATTCAAGCGGAAAAAATTCCCAGCCACCACAGTACCGCTGCCAGTGTTGAAAATATGATCATTTAGTGTGTCTCCTCCCAGGGCATCTGCGCCACAGCCTCAGTCTCCCGTACTCAGCGCTAACTTCCCACCGCAGGGGAGAAGTCCCATCAAGGAAGGTGATGTGGGAGCCATGAAGGACGCGTTATTACAAATGTCCCACGGCGGGCATTCTGGCCTCTGAAAACCCAAAAACATGCTCAGGGTTTGCTAGCCACAGCCTCCGCATCCTCTCCAAACCGAACTAGCCTGCCAGCCGCTCAGCCACGCCCACCTTCAGTCATGGAGCATGACGGGAGCTCCTGTGACCAGCTCAAATGGTAATGTTTCTCTGCTGGCAAACTCAGCGCCGCTGTCAACCTATTCTACTCTACATCACTGCACTCTGCATCACTGCACTCTGAGCCACTCTATTTACTCTGCGTCACTGCACTCTGCGTTACGGCATTCTATGCCACTCTATGCTACTCTGCCTCATTGTATTCTGCGTCACTGCACTCGGCACCACTCTATTCTACTCTGTGTCACTGCACTCTGCGCCACTCTATTCAACTCTGCGTCACTGCACTCTACGCCACTATATGCTACTCTGCGCCAATTTACTCTGCAGTAATCTATGCCACTCTTCTGCAATCAGCGCCAATACGCTCTACGCCACTCTAATTTACCGTACACCACTACACTCTCACAGTGCACTCTATGCTACTTCACTCTATGCCTCTCTACTCCACTCTACTCTGCACACACCCCACGCCAGTGCACTCTACCCCACTACATGCCACTCCACTCTGCAACACTGCACTCTACACCAATACACTCTATGCCACTACTCTACACCACTCCATTCCACCCTGCACCACTCCATTCTATACTTATCACACAATTGTATCCAAACCAATAATTGGGCCCTAACTAGTTTCTAAATCTCCGGCTGATAATGAACTCCGCTGCCACAGGAAGGAAAATGATTTCCTTTTATTGATTAACCCTCACACACCCTATTGGTGTCATGCTTCATCATCAGGTTCACCCAGACTCCTAAAGGTCTGGGTGGGCTCGACCATCTTTCAGGGAGCTCTTAGGAGATATTGGCCAGAGGGGTTAAATATTAAAAATCCTATTGCTTCCCCAGGTATCCCTTTATTAACGGGGATGCAATGGATATTAAAAAATAGAAAAACGGGTCTTTTCGGAGTTTAATGGTCCTAGGACCCTAAAGGTTAGCCAACATGTTTCAGCCCTCTGTAAACTGCCAAAAATGGTCAGGGGCTTTCGTCAGGGCTCAAAAGAGAATGTTCCCTCCCTGGTTCTTAAATCAGTTGACCTATATTTTAGTTTTATTGAAGGTACAGATAGCTGTTCCCTTCACAAAATACCAAAACTTTAGATATATATTTTTTTTAAATTCAAAATTCTTTTCCATCATACGGAGAATGACTGTCCTCCTAACCTCTGTTTTTGGAAAATCCCACCTATTGGGGAGAAAAAAGAGTAAACAAGAGAAACAGAAACATAAAGACTAAATGTGACTATCTAAATTCAATCTTAACATGCCATTTACTCCGTGCTCATGTGTAGGTTTCAAACTCATGTACGGAGAATCCTGTGGTTTCCGCAACCATATGAGCCAAAGTGAATGTAATTCTTTCAATACACCCCCCTTGGGTGTCGTGCATATTTCCAATTCATAACAAGGTTGGTTTAGGTGAGAAAAAAGTTTGCTCGAACGCCATCAACATTACTACAGTGATTACACCCCCATGTGAGTATTTCATTGTACCTCAGAGTATCATAGTGTTGTAATTTGACAGCGATTAGATTGAGCATTAGCAAAAGACATCTTGGTTCTGGCCATTATCTTGACATTTAGCGGACTCCATTTTGTGTTCATGGCAGCCATTTTTGTTTGCTACATGCTGCCTCGTGCCGACCATGTGCTTTGTCCTATCTTCCTGTTCATGGTGCTTGAATCTGCCCAGCAACAAGCTATATTTAGCATCCCCTACTTTGCAGCTGTCCGTTAAGGTTCACATCTGGTATTGATTAGCTCCAGATAGGAATGTGTTTGTCAAGCCCCCAAGACTGATAGCTCCTCCCACTGATCGATTGTGCCTCTCGATATTACCTTATATGTACATAAAATGTGCTCTTGTGCTTTGTACCGCCTTCTTTTGAACCCCTGTGCGGGTATAAATAAACCATGCTTTCTTAGCTCGGTGTGCTACTTCTTGCAATACCGAAGGGTACTGTTTGAACCGTAGCACCACCTCATGAGGTGTAATAAATGTTACGTTTTCTATTTCCAGTTTCTGTGCCAACTTCTTTCTATTGGTCTGAGGACTTCGTGCAGAGAAGGGCGAACCCCTTGCACTAGCGGGTCTGGCTGAGGCCTGCACGACAATAGGTAAACTTTGACGATGTTATCATATCACAATATCCACACAGTCACTTTCACATATTCTTATTTCATGTGCAATGTATGTCAAACATGCTAATCATACTCATACAGCACTCGTTTTGTCTTACCCAAGTCGGGGGTATTTTGCGTGTCTCAGGAGGGAGAGAATAGTTATTCGGTCAACTTGCAGTATACATACGTAAAACCAAAAAAGTACATCATTTTAGTTAGAATCTCGAGTTGACACTTACCCCCGTAATTATAGGCATATACGTGGCCCCTTCCACTTACTAATTTACAAGTCCTCATGATCCTGTGCACCTATATTTCATCTCCGCTCGCTGGCTCTCGCACCCATGTATTGTAACCAGCACTAAAAATACTTAGAAACGCCGGTATCTGGGGCGGGGGCCGAAGTCTCGGACGCCAATGCACGCCGTCATTTTCGGTGCGCTCCCGATGCCTCAGTAGGGGCATTGGGAGTTGTAGTTCGACACCGGCTCCATTAAAATTTTAATTCCCTTTTATTTTTCTGTGAGAGCTCACACTGCAGTCTCATTTGCAATAGGGGGCTTATTATAAATTGTACCAACACTCTTTCCATGCTATTTGTGTCAGGAGCTTTTCATATCTTTACAATTGGTATATACCCGATCCGAAGTGATTAGAATATCGGGAATATTGGGAGTGGGAGTATAGAGCCCATTACTTCTAATGGGCCCCTGATAATTCATTCTACCCACAGATGTGTTAAAAAAAAACTGGTACAAAGAGAAAAGTCAAGTGCACTCCTTGTAAAAAAAACTGGCCCATTTGCCAAAAATCATCGACTTGTGTGGTACCACTTATGTTGTTATGTACCTTGTGGGTGGGGTCTTACAATCTGGAGTCGACATATGTATATTCGTACAAATCTCGTATCTAGGGACATAGCTTATTGTATACAGTCAAAAAATGAGTAATTAAATTATGCTGTATTCAGCTCGATATCATCTATATCAAAAGTGATCTTATTTCATCTGCTACGTTATTGTTATTTTTTACGCTTGTTGCAATTTTATAAAATAGATCCAGACATACTTGCGAATTCTCATTATGGTTGTGAATTCTAAAGGGAACTAAGCACGACAGAGCCTGTCATTAAAACCAAGGTATCCCATCAAAAACTTTCTTTCATACAGTGGATGAGGTCTCATGCACACATTACATTCTTAATACCAACATACCTTATCAGTAAAGATTCATTTCATGGACAAGTTTATTTCAGGGCATTCCAAGGGATAGAGTCATTTAAGCCCTTTTTGTCTGTGCCCATCCTGTAAACCCATCTTTGTTCACGTTCAAGGAGCTTCCTGGTGATGTTCGGGCCTTCCACAACCTTATCAATCACCGTCCACTCCAAGTCTTTATCGGAGTGTTTGCACGCCACATAATGTGCTGTCAATTTTGTGGCAACTACTCCACATCTGATGGTACTTCTATGTTCCCCAATTCGGAGTTTGATCTTACGTGAGGTCATTCCAACGTATTTCAGTCCGCATGGACACGTAATCACGTAAACCACTTTATTAGTGTTACAATTCGTGTGGTGTCTCTGTTCCCATCTTTCTTTGATGCCCAAGTCAATTTCTTTTGTATGATTTGTAAATGGACAAACTGCACAATCTCCACACGGAAAATGCCCTTTTACTGGTGTACTGCTCCACAATGTCAATTGCATCTCTGTTACCGGTTCCCAGCTGTCTGTGTGGATCAAAGTATTCTTTATGCTTTTATTCTTTCTGAACGAAAACATAGGTTTTTCAAAATTCAAACTATTGGATGTCAGAATACGCCAATTGTTCTGTATAATTCTCTTTATAGAGTATGAAGACGAGTTATATGTGGTGACACAAATGTTTGCAGTATTTGTTTCTTTTACATTTGTTTGTAGTAGTACTTCTCGAGGAGTATTCCGTGATCTTTTTCTTGCTTGTTCAGTAACTTTTTTCGGATAGCCTTTTTCTGACAATTTCATTGGTAAAATCTTTGCCTCATCAGTGTAATCTGTTAGACTGGTGCAATTCTATCGGATTCGTAAATATTGCCCTATCGGAAGACTTTCTCTCAGGGAGCGAGGATGAGCACTATTGAAATGTAAAAGGCTGTTCCTGTCTGTTGGTTTTTTATAGAGGGAACTCTGTAGTGTACCGTCAGTGGCCATGATGTTAATGTCCAGAAATGAGACCTTCATGTTATTATTCATACTCGTGAACCTCAGGAATGGATTGATGTTATTGATCCAAGTCATGAAGTCATTTATGCTGCTGTCATCTCCATGCCATATGACAAAAATGTCATCTATGTACCGCAGCCATTACGCAACTTATCCGCGAATGGATTGTTGTTCCATATATGTTCCTCTTCTGTATATCCCATGTAAAGACAGGCCATGCTAGAGGCAAATGTGCTGCCCATTGAAGTACCATGTACCTGTAAATATAACTCATCCTCAAACCTAAAGAAATTTTCTGTGAGGGCTAGTCTGATAAGGTCCATTACGAATTTTACGGGTGCATTCCACGGCCAGTCGATGTGTTCCAATATGGTTTGTATTATCTGAATACTGTCCTCTTGAGGAATACTTGTGTACAGTGCTTCCACATCTAAACAAAGCATTGTTTCAGTAGATGGGTCGTATTGTATATCAGTCAGGATGTTACGAAGATGTTTAGTATCTCTGACGTAAGATCTTATTTTTGGTACCAAGGGTCTTAGAAAAAAGTCTGCATATTACGACAGTGGTTCTAGTATTGAACCTATTCCAGATACTATACGTCGGCCCAGTGGGGGAATCCTTCCCTCATGAATTGTTGTGATTGTGTAAAAAATCGATACTCTTGAATCTTTTTTATTTAAAAAATCTTTCTCGTTCTTAGAAATCCACGCTCACTCAAATGCATTCTTGATCATCTGCAAAATGGTTTTTTGCAGTCTTTGTGTTGGATCTCATTGAATCTTCTTGTAATGTTGACCATCTGAAAGAAGGGAGATGCACGCAAATCTGTAGGCATTCATACTCTGCAACACTATGGCTCACCCCTTATCAGCGGGTTTTATAACTACGTTCTTCCGTTTGCCCAACGATTCTAATGCCTTTCGTTCAGGTGTACTTAAATTGTTAAAGGTGTTATAGTTGGGTTCTAATGGTTCTATTTCTTTTCTCACTGCTTGTTCGAACGTCAGAATTTCTGGTGGCATCACTGAACATGGTGGTTGAAAAGTTGATTTTTCCCGTAGTGTTGTGTATACGGTGTCTTTTTCTTTTGGAGGCTGCTTGTCAAAGAAGGCTTTCACTCGAATTTTTCTAAAGAACTCTCCCAGTTCACACTGTGTCTTGAATTTGTCAATGTGGGTAGTTGGAACAAAACCCATCCCTTTGTTTAGAACTTTCAGTTCTGTAGCTGTTAGTGTCTCCTCCGTAAGATTCACTACTATCTCGAGCTCAGCCCTGCTACTTGATCTTTTGTCTTGTTCATTGTGTTCATACGTTTGTCTTCTTCCCACTGGACATTTCGATTCGTACATCTTCCTCTCCTGCCTCTCCTTCCGCCCGTTCTAAAAAATATTGTTGGTTCTGGTTGGGCTGGTAGAATGGTATTCCAAATAATGGTTGTGGTGGTCCCTGGAATACTGGAGGTCCTTTTCCAGGGGAAGTGTTGTGGAGGGTATCCTTGATTAAAGCCCCCTCTTCTTTTCTCCGTTGTTTACTCTGCCAGCTCTTGTTCAAATTGTCACTGGCCCAGTCATCTTGGTCAGAGTATGATGCACCTGACTGACTTGCATTTGGGGTAAAATGATCCCCCTCTGATTGTTTTTTATAATCATCATGAATGTATTGGTATCCCTTTCCGTGGGAAATTATTTTCAGGTCTTTCTGTAGTTTATCAATTTTACTTTGCATAAGAAAGTCATGATGTTCAGCGATTTCCTAATTCACCTCTTCTAATTTCTTTTTATATACTGTGATCTTAATTTGGGTATTTAAAGCATCCTCACTTGTCTTTATATTTATAAGAAGGGCTTCTGATAATCTTTTTGCTGTGTTTATAATGAGTATCAACCAATCGTGTGTACATCGCCACGCGATTAGCGACCACTCTCTTCTGAAGATAGGATCGTTCAGGAAAATCCCGGGTTCATTCCTAACTAGTAAGCCATTGGGTGCTGCATTATCCCTTAAATACTCGGTCACTATAGCCCCGTGTATCAGGGTCCTCATGTGGTTATGTTTCACTTCTTTACGCTCATCCCAGCTTTGGTATTGACCTATACATTGATTGATATTGGTATCAGGTAATATGCCACTTCACTTTAGTCTGAAACAATCTACTCTAGGCCAGTGCACTTAACACCACTCTACTCCACTCTGCACCACTCCACTCTTCAGTACTACAATCAATGCTATGTGACTCTACTCAAAGCCATTCTACTCTACTCCAGTGTGCTCTATGCCACTACTGAATGCCACTTCACTCTAACGTGCACCACTATATTCTACCTTGCACAACTCCACACTACTCTGAAACAATATGTGCTATGCCACTGCACTCTATGCCATTGCACTTTATGCCACTCTGCACCACTCTACTCTACACCACTACACGCTACACTGCCCCACTCTATGCCACTGCGCTCTACACTATGTCACTCTACTCTAAACCACTGCACTCTATGCCAATGCACTCTAAGCCACTCTAATCTACCCTGCACAACTGCACTCTACGACAATTCACTATATTCTAAACCAATCTACTCTATGCCACTGCAGTCTATGCCACTCTATTCCCCTTGTGCAAGTCCACTCTAAACGACTACACTCTAAGCCACTCCACACTACACCCCTCAATGTTATGCCGCTACACTCTATGCCACTGCACTCTACACTAATGCTCTCTACACCACTATACTCCAAACGAATACACTGTACACCATTGCACTCTATATCAATCTACTCTGCACCACTACACTGTATGCTACTATACTCTACTCGATGACACTCGATGACACTCTATGCCACTCTACACAATTGCACTCTGTCACTTTACTCTGCACCACTCTACGCCACTGCACTCTACACAAATGCACTCTGTGCCACTCTACTCTACCCCACTACACTCTACAACACTCTGCTCTGCAGCACTGCCATCTCTCTGCCACTGAACTGTATGCCACTCTACTCTATGCCACTTGACTCTGCGCCACTTTACTCTACTCTACACAACTCTATTCCACTCTACTGCACTCTACACCAATGCACTCCACACCACTCTAATCTAATGTGCACCACTGCAATCTATGACACTGCACTCTACACCACTCCAGTCTAGGCCACTCCACTCTGCAGCCCTGGACTCTATCCCAATGCAGTCTACACCAGTTTACTCAAAATCAATGCACCCTACGCCACTGCACCTATGCCAACTACATTTCACCACTGCATTTTACCCCATTATACTCTACAACATTAGAGTCTATGCCACTACACGCTGCATCACTCTACAGTATTGCACTCTATATCACTGCACTCTATGCCACTCTATTCTCCTCTGCACCACTGTACTCTACTTCACTGCTCCCAGCACCCCTATATTCTACACCGCTCTATGACCCTTCAATCTATGACCCTGCACTCTGACACTCTACTCTTCATCACTGCACTCTATGCCACTACACATTGCACCATTCTACACTGCACCACTCAACTCTATGCCACTCTAGTGCACTCTACACCACTGTATGCCACTGCACCCTGTGCCACTGTACATTACCCTGCATCATCCACTCGATGCCATTTCACTCTACGCAACTGCAATCTGCACTGCAGCACTCAGCTCTCTGCCAGTGCACTCTATGCTACCTCTATGTCACTGCACTCTACACCAGATCACCCTACAATACTTTACTCAAAACCAATGCACACTATGCCACTCCACTCTATGCCAGTTTAGTCTGCACCGTTGTACTTTATGCCACTTCACTCTGCGCCACTTTACCGCACTCCACTCTACGACGCTTCACTCTACAATGTTCCACTCTATGACGCTCCACTTCACTTCACAATACTCCACTCTATAATGCTATATTCAATTAAAACCTGTTCCACTGACACTCTACTCCAGTCTACGTCTCTCCACTGTACCGGACTCTACTCCACTCTATGACATTCTAAGACACTACTACCCTCTACAAATCTTCACGGAACTCCCTCTATGCCACTCCATGGCAATTTACTCCACTGTATTCTATGACATACTACTCCACTCCACACCACTCTACGCTATGCTATTCCACTCTATTGCAATCCACTCCGCTGTGCGCCATTCCTCTTTACAAAACTCTACGCAACACCTTCTACGCCACGCTGCTCTGCACCACTCCACAACACTCTATGCTACTCAGCTCTGACACTGCTCCACTCTATGCCACTTAACTCTATTCTATTTCCTTCAACTCTACAACACTCTAATCCCTCCATGACACTCCACAACACTGTACGCTACTCCGTGATATTCCACTGACATTCCACTTCACTCTTCTCCTCTCCACCCCACACCACTCAACTCAACTGTTCGCCACTCCACGCCACTCGATAACACTCCACTCTACTCCACTTTATGACACTCCACTCCATGCCACTTCTGTTTTCCTTATTAACATTTAGCAATGCTGAACAGACGCCGCTCTGGTGTACAACATTGCTAAAACATGTTGGCAAAGCTTTTAACTCTTGCATAGGCATGACCTATTGGCTTTGCCAATGCTTGTTCCCCATTGTAATGTTACCAGCTCCATTGGATACAATCAGAAGGCTATATTTAACTTTAATAAAGTGTAACATTTGACAGGAGTGAGCAAACAAAATAATTCAACGTATCAAAATAATAGTTAGAATAAATCCAACAGCTTGCCATGGTCGGATTTTTATTTATTTTTATTTTTATATTAATTCTTTTTTTTATAGACAGTATAATAGTTATATACGTACAGTCCTTGGGTATTGACATAATCAGGTTAAGTACAATTAAACTCTGGATGGTACACTTTTTTCTCACTCTTCTGTTTGTTTTCAGCTTAACTAGCAGTTATGGGTTTGTCAAGAGGGGAAAGAGGAGGGAGAACAGGGGGAGTACAAATATTCCCTCGATAGACATTCCATTTTGCCGATATTTGAGACCACTTCTTAGGTGAAACTCTTGAGATATACACTGTTTTTTCCCGAAACATACACCAGTAAAGTAAAGTAAAGTAAAGTAAATTGATACTTGTATAGCGCACTACTCACCCGCAAGGGTCTCAAGGCGCTTGTACGAATACCGCTGTGGAACCATCCTGGCTTTCCCTGTGAGGTGTCCACTCCTGGGCACCCCCAAGGTGGAGGCCAGGCATCCTTAGCGTTGTGGGGGCCATTGTGGAGATTAAGCAAGCTATTGCCCAGAGTTGCAGAGTGGGACTCCATGATTGGAATAGGCACCGAGGCGAGAATTATCAAGTCTGTGGAATTTTGAGCCCAAGACCCGCCGAGGCGGGGAATTGAACCCTGGTCTCGGGCTAGACCTCTGCATCAGGATCTGCCGCTCTAACCATTGAGCCACACTTCTCCACCAGTCCATATCTTGTTTCCATACTTCAGATGAGGACCCTCCCTTGCCCCCCATAATCTAGCAACATTACGTTTGGCTACCATGTGACCCAGAGTAGCCCAAATTTTTGTACAGAATGCGTACTCGGTGCCAGATTTGGATGACAGCGTACTCGCTCCAGATTTTTGGCTTACTGTGACTTACCACAGATTGGTAGTCTTTGGCAATCCGGAAGACACAGGACAAACTACTGGTCCTTAAACATGAGGTGTTAAAGATAACCACTGGAGATTATATTTTGAATTTTATTGGAAAGAAAATTAAAGGTCGGAATTACAACCGGCAGTGAGGCGATTGAATTTTGAACACACTGAACCAGACAGCCCTGGAGAAGATGTTGGGTAATCCTGATACAACGAAACACATGTTCGCTGGGTGTTGTTGAAGAAAAGATAAAGAAAAGAGCAAAAGAGACATTACTTGATTTTGGTTTGTGCTCCAACTCTATGATGAACTTTCATTGATATATTAATTACTTGACGGGCCCTGGGGTCCAACAATTTTGGGGATTCTGGGTGTTTTCGCTCACCTGTTGCACCGCATAAATTACGGATAAGTGCATACTGACGCTAACTTGACAGGCACCAATTTTCCTGGTCAATAACACCCCTGTAGCACTAGTACCCACTGCTGTGTACCTGCCCTTTTCGTCAGTCCACGTATGTTCAGTCGACATGGGAAAGGAGTTATGCATCATGATGCCAACACCCTACAACACCGAGGTGAACCCCGAGTGTATAACCACTGCACTATCCAGTGCCTTGCAACACTACGTCTGGGGTGTGTCATTTAATAAACTGTAAAACTATTCCCCTCTTCAGTTTATCTCCTAAACCATTGACATTCCAGGATAGAAGCCTGAGTTTCTTGTCACCTGCTGAATCCATCTTTGCCACCATTACTCCCCTCCCCGTCTCATCCTGAACCTCCCCTGACTGGTTCATGCGACTGTATTCCTCGCTGAGTGCTAATCTACTGGAGCCATCAAGTATTGATTTTCGCGCACCATCCTTCCCATACCCAACTGTAAGCTGTATTTGACTGTCACTCAATTAAAATGCGTTACTCGTAAACCCCAACATCCCCCTCCCTGCTTCCCCGCACTCTGAGCCTAAAACTGCCACAGTCCCCAACAGTGCTGAGGGCCTGTCGCCTTTTCTTCTGAACTAACTAGAAATTTAGGGGGGTGGCAACACCTCCCGCGTGGCCGTCTGCCCACCATAATGCATCCCCATTCCATTTACAAGAATAAACATTTTTAAACATAGTCACTTAGCGTGAGTAATGTACTCTTGATCCTACGGGTACATGTTTACAGGGCGTCGTCTGAGAAAACAGCATCGCAGACCAGGTCCACTATAGTTGACAAGCTTTGTGGGTCAATAACCCGAGAATGACTGAGTTGTGAGAAAAGGGACCCCTCTTCATCATGTGTTTTCATCTTTTGCCGGCCTCCAACCTTCTAGCCATTCCTGCACCGATTCTGGAGTCTCAAAAAGCCAAGCCTTGCCGTCGGCCTCGACCCGCAGTTTTTGCTGGGAACAACATTGCATATCGGATATTTTTGTCCTTTAATTGTCTTTTCACGTTGAGGAAGGTTCTTCTCTGTCGTTGAACCGTGACGGACAAATCTGGATAGAAGGACAGTTCGCTGTTATCATATTTGAGCGGAGGATTTGAGTGAGCGGTTTGCAATATGATATCGCAGTCTCTGAAGTTAAGGAGTTTAGCAAGTATTGGATGAAGGGGAGCTCCCAGCTTAGGTCTTCCCACTGGCACCCGGAGAGCTCTTTCAATAGTGAAGTACTTTGACAGGGTTTTGGGTTGGAGGTGGTTCAGGATGAGGTCCTCCATAAATAAGTCAACGGCTGAACGCTCCGCCCTCTCAGGAACCCCTATAATTCTCACATTATTATGTCTATATCGGCCCTCGTAATCATCCAGTTGGATCTCTTTCTTTTTTCTGAGCAGCCTGAAGTTCTTTAATCTCTTGCCGCATCTGATGAATTTCTCTGCTGAGCTTGGTGGTCAATATCTCCATAGACTTCACCTTTTCACTAGTTTTCTGCAGATCAGCTCGTATCAGGGTCAATTTGAGAGTAACAGTGTCCATTCTTGGCTCCAACAAAGTGCTTACTCCAGCGACGGCCGCCATGACATCCTTTAATGTGGGCTCCCCTTTGTCCGGGGTCGTCGTATTATCCATGTCTCCTTTATTTGCATCGTCTGCCTCTCCGGATTACCGAGTGGCGTATTTGTCTAACTTAGGGGCACATTACGATGGAGGATTTTCCGCATCCTCTGGGCCGGCGGAAGCCACCGCCGGCCCCGAGGATGCGGAAAATCATCTGCGACTCACCAAAGACCCACCGCCACATTAGGATGGCTGGTGGGTCCTGGTTTCTTTCCGCCGCTTTTCCGCCGCGGTTGGCTTACAACCGCGGCGGAAAAGGCCTAATATGGTGGCAGTGTCTCTCAGACACCGCCAGACATATTAGGATGGCTGTGCAAACATGCTTTTCCGCGGCGGATTCTCCGCCGAGGAAAAGCATGTGGATCTTCACCTCGGGGGCCCGTAGCGGGCCCCCTGGGAGAAGGGGGGAGAGGGGTGCACATGGGGGGTACCTATGGTACCCCCCCTGCCTTTGCGTGCACGAAGCGGCAGGCACCGCGCGGTGCCTGCCGCTTTGTGCATGCAAATGCACTGCTTTCATTTTTTACATTGCGGCGGGTGCTGCTGCAAGCAGCACCCGCCGCAATGTAAGAAATACAGGATGTGACCGCCAGGGTGGCGGTCACATCCTAATTGCCGCGGAGGGACCGTCGCTGCCCATGCGGACGGTCCCTCTTACGCAGGGGTGGCGGACGGGCGCAAGTCCGTCCGCCATCATAATAGGGCCCTTAGTTTGGAGAAATCTTTAGCCCCTTTCAGCTTCCGATGAGGAGTCTCCGTGGGTGTTGCCTGCCGCCTGCTCTGGGGAATTACCTCCCTCGATGGCCTGTCAAGGTTCACCCAAGGGGTTCTAAGGTCGGATCCCTTCACACAACTAGGCGCAACCGCTCAATTAAAATTCCCTGCGTCTTTAAAAGTGATGTATAAAAACAAAATGAGAGTTTTTAAAAGGGTAGACGACGCAGAAGACTATCTCCAATTAGTTACACTCAACAGTAAAAGCGGTTTGGGCGAGTGCTAACCAGCCAGTCATTAAAAGGTTTCAATGTTATTCATAATAACCGATTGATTTAATTAGTTTGATTTTGACATTGAAATATGGTATACCCTCTCGGATTTTCTTTTCTTTCTATAATAGCTAATAGCTAATATCCTACACGCCATCTGGACATATGGGGGTGGAGTCTTAATGGCCAGGAGTAGGTCAAGAGAAAGGAGGGGGGTTCTCCAGGGGAGCACGGGTGGGACTAGGCTTGTACAGGGGTGGGGGGGGGAGGGCACTGGGTGTGGAGCATCAGGGAAAAAACCAAAAGAAAAATGTGTCCAAGTCGCCAAATATGACACTTAATCGTTCACACCCAGTGATGATAAAATGCTACAGGATAGGGTAGCCTCGTTGGCATATATTAAGTTTTTGTCATGGAATTTAAATGGTCTAAGTGTTAAACGTAGAAGAGAGAGGATATTCCAATATTTGAAGGATGAGCCTGAACATGTTTGCATTTTACAAGAGACGCATTCTACGGATAAAGAGTTAAGAAATATATGTAGTAATAAGAAATGGATCCAGCATGTAATAACAAGCACACAGCAGACCTCAAATAAAGGAGTTGCTATATTGATTAAATCCAATCCTGAAATAACCTTACTTGAGTCAAGAGCGGATAAAAAAGGGAGATGGGTGATAGCTAAGATAAAGTATTTTACACATAAACTGACAGTTGCAGGATATTATGGACCAAACTTAGATGATACACTCCCTCTTAGAGTACTCCTGGTGGAACTACTTGATTTTGAGGATCCGTTAATTTTTACAGGTGATTTTAATTTTATTCTGGATCCAAAATTTGATAAGTCCTATAAATTTAAGGCTCCACATAATCCTAAAGCCGGATCGCTATTACTAAATGCAATTCATCAGTTTGGCTGGAAGGATATATGGAGGAAGAACTCAGGTACGAAGAAAGAATTCACTTTTCATAATAAGAAGTTGCGTCATAAATCTAGATTAGATTTCTTTTTAATCTCACAACAACTTTGTCAGCTATTTGAAGAGATTAGGCATCTAGGAGCACATATGTCAGAACACTCGTCCGTCTCCTTAGTTCTCAAATTATCTGGTTCACAGAATGTAAGAAGATGGACCATAGATAGAAGTATTCTCTTCGATGAAGAAATAGTACAGTAGCTACTTTTTGAATCAGACGAGTTCTTTAAAATCAATTTAGATTCAGCCACGCTTCCAGTTGTCTGGGATTCATATAAAGCCTTTTTGAGAGGCTTATTATTAGCTTTTCAATCCTCTAAACACAAAGCGTACAGGGCAAACATCTCGCAGATTGAGTAAAAAATTAAGACTTTAGAGGATGTTTTATTAGATCCAGCTTCAGTTGCAGCAGTTAGTATGAAGGAAGAGCTGATAGCTTCTAAATTACAACTAGAGCAAATTTAGACGAACGGCTCAGGCAACGTTGGCAGGCTAGTTCTCTGGCCCATTTTGAATAAGGTGAAGTCAGTGGTAAGCTGCTGGCTTGGAAGGAGAAGAAAGAGCCGAAGAGGAACACTATAAAGGGAGTTCAGGTGTGAAGTACGTCTGAGATCTCGGAAAATACCACTGACATCGAGCAGGCTTTTTTAAATCATTTTGACGCAGTATACAAGGAGGACTTAGTTCCTCGTCATAATATAATTCAGACGTGGCTCGATCAATATGCGGTCAGACGGATAGATGATCAGGCATCTGAGAACCTTAACAGAGGAATTAGTTTGATTGAGATAACTGCAGCAATAGTTTTTGCTAAAAGAGGCAAAGCTTCAGGACCGGACGGTTTGCCTGCTGAGATCTATAAAGTGCTGGCTCCAGTAATTACCCCGGTTCTTCAGAAGCTTTTCCCATTTATTTTTGAGGAAGGGGTAAAAATTCCTTCTTCCTGGAATGACACTACAGTTGTTCTTATTCTTAAACCACTGAAGGCCTCATCGCAGTGCGACTCATACAGACCCATCTCTCTGCCTAAAACGGATTATAAATTGTTGGTAGGTTGCTATACTTAGATCAAAAGGGGTTTGTAAGAGGGCGTTCTATACAAGATCTGACGCAAGCACTAGTGGGCGCAATTGATCTCGCCACCATCCATAAAATTCCATTGGCGGTCATAACATTAGATGCCACTAAGGCATTTGACCGCGTTAATTGGGTATTTTTGGCCAAGGTCTTAGAAAGGTGTAATTTGGGTAGGAACTTCTGTAGATCTATCGCTGCATTCTATCAGGCTCCTAGTGCCAGAGTATTAATAAATGGAAATCTTTCATCACCAATAAAAATTAATAGAGCCACAAGACAGGGATGCCCCCTTTCACCTTTGCTTTTCGATCTATATATTGAATCACGAGCGGAAAGTATTAGACAAGATGATCGCATTTTACCATTTAAATATAATAATTGGGGAAAAAAAGTTTCTTTATATGCCGACGATATGATGTTATACACAGCAGTTCCCATTAATGCTATCCCTCTTATTTATAGCCTAGCTGAGCAATTCCGACAAATGTCCGGGTATCAGATCAACCAGGCCAAATCAGAGTGCATGATTTTGAATGTTACAAAATCAACACCTATCTCAATTTTAAAACATTAAATAGGATATCTAAGGGTTAAAATTTCGCAGGATATACATCAAATACCCGAAATAAATCTCATAAAAATAGAGAGGGAAAGTGGGGAGGTGTTAAAAGGATGGTCACTCCTTCCTCTGACTCTGATCGGAAGAGTCAACATTATTAAAATGAGGTTACTACCTAAATTAATTTTTATTCTTCAGAATATCCCACTTGCTTTTAAGGAAGCCCGACTTAATAAGAACCAAGCTAAATGGAATTCTTTTATCTGGGCATCAAAGGGCATAAGAATATCATGGAAGAAGCTTCCTAGAAAGAAATGTAAAGGTGGATTGTGCGCTCCTGATCTGAAGCTGTATACCTGGACTTTGTTGATCAAGGCGGGAATAAGGCTATTTGATTCTCCAGCTAGCACTGGAACAGACTTTATGTTCCAAGTTATGCTTTCTGAGCTCCAGGGAGGTGCTCATGGTTTTTTGTCCAAGTTTGGTGATTCGCGTTTTTTTAAGAAGGTTCGTTTAAAGATTCTTAGGGATATGGCATATGTTTGGGCCAGAGTAAGAAGATCGCTGAATATCCCATACTATTCAGCGAGAGCTCCAATCTGGGATTCGCCAGGCTCACCTGGATGGACCAAAGACTTACTGTCTATACCCCTCGGGCAGCAGAGGTGAAAGTTTGGGGTCTGCTAATGCCGGACGGTGTTCTCTTGAGCTGGGAGGAGATGTCTATTATCAAGGACCACAACTTGTCCAAGTTTAAATACCTACAAATCAAAAGCTGGGCCAGGCTATGGTGGGCGAAACCGGCGCCAATTCGGCTTTGGAGGAACTTTTATTAAAAAAAACAAGGAGATTAAAAACATCGTTGCTCTACTGGACAATGCTAGAAGCAGAGGATGGTGACTTCTGTCTCCCTGTACAACTTTGGAGGGACCTGGTTCCAGACGTCGACTTGCAGAATATATGGCAAGTATCCTTTGATTTACTTCATGTTACAGTCTCACCTGCCAATTTAAAGCGCAACCACCTTTTTTCTCTCCATAGAGTATACTGGTCTCCGGCCAGATTGGCCAAATTCTCCAAGGGTCCAATACCCTGTTGCCCAAAGTGTAAGCAGGAAAAGGCCGACAACCTTCATATCTTTTTAACTTGTCCTGATCTAAGGAATTTTTGGTTTGAGATAGAAGAAGGTATGAAAACGCTTTTCAATTTTGATATACAGGTTAGTATATCACTTGTTTTTTTTGGAATCTTTGATAATTATGAGGAACTTTCTCAAGATATTAATAAATTATCTCTTTATTTAATCATCCTGGCACGCAGAGAGATATGCAAACTTTGGGTCAGTGACACTGTTCCTTTATATATTGATTGGATCCGAGCAATAAGGCATACACTTAATTTAGATACGGCAGTTTGGAAGAGAAGAGCGCATTTTTGGAACGTATGCATCAATTGGTTGGATGGGATGTGAACGATTTGTCCAACGATTATGCCTTTTTGCAGATTGGAGTACCGTAAGATCAGTTCAAGGGCCGGGATAGTTGTAAGAACTGAATTGAAATCTGAACGTGCAATACCATGGGGTATGCACTGGGTATCTGCAGAAAGTGCATCCATTAAGATCTTCGGAGTTTAAGAAGGGGCCCATCTGTACTTGTGCAGAGGGTGGAAAGGATTGGATACTCGGAGAATATCTTTTTTGGCGTATGAGGACAATAAAAAAAAAAAAGGTCCGGTGCACCCAGGGTCACTTTTAGGCGATGTTTCCTTCGTCTCGTTGCTTGTCAAGGGGGGCCCCTTAGACAAAAGATTTGTGTCCCAGCTCTTGGGTTTGTGGGAATCCCACAGCGTGTCCGACTGGGGTCCAATCCTCTAGTTACTGCACATGTCATTACAGGGTAATCGATGCATGGGGCACCCCAGGTACACGGGGGATCGGGCTCACCCCCTCCAAAGCAGTCAATTCTGGTGATCCTCTTTATTGTAACCAGGGGGGATGCCCACCCGCTTTCACAACTTTATTCACTTTGTGTCTGCTCCGCAGGACCTTATTGCTCAATTTCTACCCTGATCGCCGCTTGTGATGCCGATATGCCCACTACTGCACGCCGGCCTCCCCTGGTGTAAGTCAAATCGCCAAGGCCACCAAACTATTTCAGGGCCGCTCAGTTCAGACATGGCTGAACCCTGCGCTAGGAGCCAGTATCTTTGGGAGACCCCGTATACCAATCACTGCAGGCCCGTTCATCGGTTCTTCACTGGAGTACTCCGCCGAGGAGTGCCGCACTCGCACAGTCCACTATGGATGCAGCCAGGGCGGCCGTCTCACCTCACGCCTCTCTTGTTCCTGTTGTAGGGGGGAGGAGAGACTCTTGACTGGATTGGGAGCCGTGGATGTGCCCATACACACACTGGATCTGCATTAATCCCCCCCCCCGGCATTCCGGTTACAACACTCGTCTCCCCTGGAAGTCCCTGCCTGATCTCTCGAACTCGAGACTTTTGGGCCCAGCCGGCGCGCCGCTTGCTGTCTTTGATGCAGCAGACGCCTGCTTCTTCTGCAATTGCGGACCGTTAGTGGGGGTTGAGTAGACTCTCAGCTGCATTTTGGGGCATTTCCTCAGGTCTGTATACGGATATTAAGGTCGGCTTAGGCCGCTGAAAGAAGGAGCTTCACCGATGTGCGACCATTACGCTCGGTGCCCAACCCACACCCCCCACAGTCGGATTTAATATAACTATTGAGGAAAGGAGTTTTAGAACTTACTTTCTTGAAGTTAAACAAAAGCAGCCTTGTACGGTTTCCTCTGAATGGGCAGCCTTTGACAGCCTGAGTCAAGCTCGTCCATGATTAAGTTAAAGAGGCCTGTGGCTGAAACAATAATGCAATTTGGTGGAAGGAGATTTGGTTCCTGGATAAGGCAGGGATAGGAAGTGGAATGGGGGGATAAACTGATCTTTAAAGGGAAAAACACAGCTATCACAAGATCCAGACCAAACCCCACTTCCTTGAGCCCCAGCCAGATAGGATCTCCTCTAATTACATTAGGAGAGGGGCTGGAAGGGAAGTGTAGGAAAAAGTTAGCCACACCTGTTGGTTGAGTTAGCCAGACCTGAACTCCAAGTAGAGATGCTCTCCATCTTGATTTTTGCTGAGATGTGCATTCTGGGACAAAACATATGCCACACTTCCAAGGAAGTTGTCATTGCAGAGGGTGGCAATGTGAACTCCATTATATGGGATGCCCCCTCTCTTGTCATCCCAGAAATGGGGAATAAATATGGGAGAGCTACAAGAGGACCTCACATCCTTGTATGAAACCATCTGGAGAAGAAAGACTGCCCTGTTCGACCATTGGACTGCACAAGAGAGGACTGCTTTCAGAAGGACCGCAGCTGCTAAACTCTAAAGGCTCCAAAACAGAAGGACTTTGTCTATCTTGAAGGATAAGGAGTGGACTCCCTGCAAAGCAACAGGTAGAAAAGCCCTGGAAGAAGCCACCTGCAACAATCACTTCAAGGGCAACTGCAGCTGACCAGCTTCACCTGGATTCTATTGCCATAATGCACCTAGATTGACCAGGCTCATTATGAGAGTTGGAGTCCGATATCCTAAGAAGCAAACTGGTGCTTCTGAACCCTTGGCTGGTGCGGTGGACCGTTTTTTCTGACCCCCAAGGAACCTCTCAGAAGAAGATCTGAAAGGTTGGGAGCTTTTTGTGAACTTTTGTGATAAAGCTCCATGAGAAGACCAGCATCGAGGACGGGAGTCAAGCTGGTGGTGTTTAACCGTGCTCGGCCTGACCACCACGCATGTTTGCCCTGCTAGAAGCTCTGGAGCTCCGCAACGTCGATAATGAAGACAAAGACCTCCAAGACTCACTAAGGCATCGCGCTGCAGCAGGCTGGGGTCATCAAATTGAAATCCGGATCCAAGGATGCAATCACTCAACGTTCAGAGAAAAAGCTCTCAAAAAGTGACTACGTCAGAAGGTAAAAACTTGACTGGGCCTAACCATTCATCGTATCCGACCCGCTCTCCATTACAGTCGGCCTCAAACTTTGACTTTGTCCTGGTCCAGCATGACCAGATAGCCGCGGTTGGTGCTTTACACTTTTATGGGCTAGAAAGCACATTCATTTTATTTAAATTTTGAAAATTGAAATCTCCGGTTCCCTACATTGGAGTTTTGCCATTTTGGCGTCATTTTAAAGGTAGAAATAGTATCTATTTTTATAAATTGGAGATAGATTTTTATTGTGTTGTGTCATTTACATATTTACTGTTTTGTTGTTAGTAAATGTTTTGCACAATTGTCTCCTATGTTAAGCCTGACTGCTCGTCAGCCAAGTTTCCAAGGGTTGAGCAAGGATTAGTATATTGAGACTTGCCTGGACCTTATTTGTGATTGTGGTGTTATTACTAGTTGTAAATTCCTACATGGACCCACTAATAAACCACCTTCCAACAAGCCCTCTTTGGACTTTGTCAAGTATCTGTATGCAAGTAAGGCAGAACTATCCAAGCGCAATGTGGTGCCACCTCACAACAAGCATTGGCAAAGTGAGTAGGTCATGCCTATGCAAGAGTTATTCTATTTGTCAATGTATTTAGCAATAAAACAAAAAGAATGGGTTTATCATAAGGCACACACCTGTCCCTAAGCTTTAGGTGGATGAACCAGGTGTATGTACTGCCTAGGAAACCCTAAGGTTTTGTTAAAGAACCTTCACTCACCTACCTAGTAGGTGAAGTGCTTCATCATAGGGTACCCCACCCTGGTCACCCAATGTTTCCAAGGTGTGGTACCACACCTGATTACGGTGGAGCTGGTTGTTTTTTGAGTGTGAAGTGGTGGTGGTGAGTTAAAAGTGATCAAGTGTGGTATATTTTAAAATTGGCTGAAATACTCTGTCTTTTTTACCTACATTTTATTATTGAGAGTGTTGGTCAATGTTACAAAAAAGTGATGGATATGTGAAGGATATAATTTTAATCCTTCTTATCCTGTGAAAGGTCTACAGGTTTCAGCCATGTTCTGATATGCCCCTCAGGGTTAAATGGCTTTCGTCAAGACCTATTGAAACCAGTATGCACTCTAAGGCATGAAGCTATTGTGTGGATTGTACTTAAAACCCACCGGAAAATTACTGTGTCGTTTTCAATTTTTAACTGGTTGCTACCTGGGATTGGCAGAGGTGGTGGACCCTGTAGTCACACTTTCCTCAAGGCATCTCACCTTCTAGGATACCTGTCAGGTACACACCTGGTACACCTACCTAAAGCTTAGGGACAGGTGTGTGCCTTATAACGAACCCGCTCTTTCTGTTTTGATTCGATTACTTAGGAAGAGGAACGGGCTCGTCTCCTGACTTCTCACTCTCATATTTTTGTAGAGATTTTAGCAATGTAGTACAGCAGTGAGGCTGCTGTGCTGCTTGGCTGAAAGTTAGCAAGCTTTACGCAAGCATTGGCAAAGCCAATAGGTCACACCCATATGAGAGGTATTGGCTCTTTCTATGTCTTTAAGCATGCTGTACAGCGGCGAGGCTGCTCAGCAACATGGCTGAAAGTGCTCTTCTATTTCCCAAGCTGTTCAGCAGCAAATAGAAGGGTATTGATGGTCAAATGGAGGGACTGGGGTTTAGCACTCTGTTGACATCAAGGGTCAAAATGTGCTTTACAGCACTTTCGCTGCAGGGGGCATTTTGAAGAATTGACGGCCAAATGCATATTCCTCTACGTTTAGGACGAACGTTTTACTTCTATTTTAACACTCTACTCCCTGATTGCAAATGCATAACCGTTACAGCCAAAAGTGTCGGAATTCTAGCCCTAGGTTGACGCAGCAGCAAGATCCACAACAAAAGACATAATTTATGTCATTTGTATTTTCAACTTATTGCCGCTCTTCTGCCGCTTTTAAGCACTGCAGATATAAGATATTACCATTACTCTGTTCAATGGAAATAAATTAACTGACCTTAAATGACTGGCAGACTGATTCAGTCTTGCATGAACTCAAGTTCGTGACCGCAAACATGTCGAGTAGGGAATTTATTTGCTTCACTGATCCATACTCCTCGCATTTACATTCTTATTTTTTTTTAACTATTAAAATATTTCATCCTATGGGGGTAGGTAGGATTGCATAAACACGTCTGCACACTAATATTTTTTTTTCAAAAGAGCGTTTTGTAAACGCAAACAGGCCCATTAAGAATTGCACAAAATAAGGGCTGTACGCATAGCCCTTTGAAAGTGTTGCTGTTTACATTTTGGTTTCACGCCTGAGAGTAAGAGCAAATAATGAAGTCATTAAATATGTATTCACGGCTTGGGAAGTCGAACACAACAAGATTAAAAATACAATGTGAAACTGGCTCAAGGCTTTATTAATAACCACAAAATATCTTGCGGTTGCAGACATTGTAACGCAGTGTTTGGAAAGAGCTTTTTTATTTCCTCTTTAGACAATGTGTGTGTTATTAGTATACACAGGTTTGGTTCGCTTTTAAAACCGAGGACAACTATGGAATAACAGTATCAAGCACAAATAAATAAAACCCACACTGTATACCTAAGCATGCCTTTGATGGGCTGTCTGCTGCGAGAGAGGTTAGTAGTTTAGAATAAATACTCAGAATAAATGTGTTCTTTTGGCGGCAATAGGCGATATAGGCCCTCATTACAAATTGCCCAAAGTGGTATCCCCAGAGTAGCCCCTCCTCTGGGCGACTACATTCCGTAGTCGGAATTATGGTGTCCTTAACCTTCGGACCAGAGACATCAAATACTGAGACAGCTCTCTCAGCAGCTGTGGGGACTGCCGGACCTACAACATTTACCTTTTGCTGATTTGGGCAATTAAACCAGTGTTACTTGCTCCGTATGTTATTTCTCACTCTGTGCTAATAAATACTTCTAATACCTATCATAACTAATGTATGACGTTACAATGCATACATTTACAATGCATGCCTTTACAACACAGTTTTTACATTGCAACATCCTTTACAACACATTCTTTTACATAGCATGCCATTACATCGCATTTTCAGAAACTACCTTTACAACTCATTCCATTACATCGCATTATACCTTTACAACGCATACCATTACAATGCATACCATTACATTGCAATTAAGATAACTGTTGGATAGTATAGGGGTAATAATTACAATTCTAACTCCAGTGAGTGCAACAGTAGGGTAAGTGTTGGATAGTGTAGGGGTAAAAATTACTATTCTAACTCCAGTGAGTGTAACAGGAGGGTAAGTGTTGGATAGTGTAGGGGTAAAAATTACTATTCTAACTCCAGTGAGTGCAACAGTAGGGTAAGTATCGGATAGTGTAGGGATACTATCGTTGTAATGGTATGCGTTGAAATGACTTGCGATGTAATGCCTGCGTTGTAGTGACATGCAATCTAATAGCTGCATTATAATGAAATGCGATGAAAAGGATGTTGCGATGTAATGACTGCTATGTAAAGGTAGTGCGATGTAATGACAGCGTTGTAAAGGTTGTTTCCCATCATCACATGGTGAGATACCGACTGGTATCATTAAATCTAGGGAACTCGGAATGAGGCCCACAGTCTAGCATTTATAGCGGCTGTTATAATAGTAGAGGACTCTTCCTGCTAGTAACCCCACACCTATGGGCCTACTCCCTGTACCCGTGAAAAGAGTGAAAAAACTGGGAGTAATAATAGATGAGAGACTTTGGGGCCCATTATGATAAGTGGCGGATCGCCACCGCCCGAATGGCAGTGGCAATCCGCCCGCTAAACACCACCGTCCGCTCCCTAATTTCCCCCCGCCAGATTACCATGGCGGGGTGGACCCCGTGAATGTAAAGACCGTCCACCGGTTTTCCGCCCGGTCGCAGAGTCGACCGGGCTGAAAAGCAGCTAACATAGTGGTGGTGTCTGGGAGACACCGCAATCCATATTAGCATGTGTGCGCGGATGTGCCTTTCTGTGGCGGCAACGCCATCACAAAAAGGCAGGCGGTTTCTGCCATTGGGGGCCTGTTGGGGACCCCCAGGGACTCTGGGGGGTTGGGTGGGGTGCACATGAGGGGGGCCTATGGTACCCCCCAGCAGTTTCATGCACAACATGGCAGACACCGTGCGGTGCCTGCCATGTTGTGCGTGGAAGTGCACAACATGCCTTCCTGGCATTGTGGTGGGCGGACCTGAGTGCACGCCTGCCACAATGTCAGGAATGTCCCCCACGGGACCCCCGCCCTTATGACGGGCGGTCCCTTTTTGCATCGGGATGGTGGGCGGACTCCTAATGTGCCCCTAAAATTTGGGGACCAAGTAAATGAAGTCTTCTCTACAACAGTGTTTGTACTTAAAGCAGTGAAAAAAATACTACAGTTTCTACCAGCTTGCAGCAGGCAAACAGTGGTCACCTCAATAGTCCTATCGAGACTGGATTATTGCAACAGTCTCTATTTAAACACCCAGGAACGGTTTATGAACAAACTCCAAAGGCTGCAAAATGCGGCTGCCAGGCTACACCCGGGCACGCCCAAGTTTGCCTCAATCTCCAAAGAAATCAAAAAACTACACTGGCTCCTGGTGAGGAATCGAGTGCGTTTTAAATCTCTTAGTACTGTTTTTAAAGCACTCCAAGGAATAGGACCCAACAACCTGCAAAAACAGTTTAAATGGTACATACTGAAAATAAATCTACCTTTGTTAGGAGCCAAGCTGCTTACTGTACCAGCCACAAAAAAGTGACGTGGGGAGGCTGAAGCTTTGTCTTCAGGGCAGCCAAAGCCTGAAATGACCTTTCTGTCCACCTTAGAAATGCCACATATCTTTTAGCCTTCAGAAAGGGTCTGAAAATGTGGCTTTTTGATAAGTAACTCTGCCTTTGGCACTCTTGTCGAAAGGATAGGTAACTAGCGCCAGGACACCCTTGGGTAACCTTTGCGCTCAATAAATATCTGTAACATAACATAACATAACCTAGCCTAGGTAAAAGCTTGCTGCTAACATACGAGGGGTCATTATGATGGCGGGCGGATTGCTTGCCCCGGCCGGTGGTGGCGATCCGCCCGCCATCACAACATGATTTACCCCTGCCATATTACCATGGCAGTGGTACCGCGGCGGACGAAAAGTCCGTCCGCTGCTTTTCTGCCAGTCGGCAATCGTTATGGTTGCCGGCCGGGCGGAGCTGGGTCATGATATGGTGGCCGTGACTGGAAGGCACCAACATCAATATCTTGATGCCGGGTGGTCAAGCCCTTTCCATGGTGGCGATGGGGGGGTCGGGCTCTGCACTTGGGGGTTATCTCTGGTACCCCCAACATAGCCATGCACATGGTGGCAGGCACAGCGGGGTGCCTGTCACTTTGTGCATGGCAATGCACAACATGCCACTTTGGCATTCCGGCGGGTGGCACCCGCCTCAATGTCAAGATAGCGGATTGCAACCGCCATGGTGGGGGTCGTATCTTAATCAGTGGTGCGAGACCACCGGACATCTGGCGGCCGGTCCCAGTAGCGCTAGGGTGGCGGGAGACTAAAGTCCGCCCGCCATCCTAATGGGGCCCACAGTGTCACATTAGAACACAAGTTTGACTCATCCTTCCATACGTTTGGGGCTGGATGGTTGTGTATGAATACACTGAGTGATAATAACTCCAGCTATCTACAGCATGTTAGACCTGTCAGCCTTAGGGTGGTCTTCTCTAAAACATTTTGCTTTTTTCCGTCCATTTTTGCTGGAATTCGTTTTTGTTGACCTTAGGACTTGCACTTTACCACTGCTAACCGGTGCTAAAGGGCTTTTGCTTGTGCTCACTCCCCTAAACATGGTAAAATTGGCTTACTCCTAATTAGCATATTTAATTTACTTACAAGTCCTTGGTAGAGTGATATACTATATACCCAGGGCACATAAATTAAATGCTACTAGTAGGCCTGTAGCACTTATTGTATAACCCATAAGTAACCCCATAAATTATGTCCCAGACCTGCCCCTGTATTACATATAAGTCTCTCATATGGTAGGCCCTAGGTAGCCTAAATGGCAGGGTGCATTGAAATTGAAAGATTGGGTATGCTGCACAGACATAATATCCAGTCTGGAATATCGAAGTTCCAGAATATCGAGTTGTAAATATCGAAGTGAAGAATATCCACTACGAGAAAATCGGTGACCAGAATATCGACTTGAAGGTAAGAAATATTGTTTTCTATAATATCGAAGTCAGTAATATCATTTGTCAAAATATTGTTGTTATAATATCGATTTTTATATTAGAGTTGTATTTTAGTATGTATTTTAAAAGTATATGATCCAATGTGTTTGTATAAGTATAGCTATTTTTTTAATGTATTTGTGAAATGTTTAGAAGGGATTTATTTTATGTCTATTAAATTGTGCCTATTTTAGTTCTGTAGCGGGTTGTGGGTTTATAGGGAATAGGGTGGGAAGTAATTTAATTATAATAAAGTAACTGACACTTTTAATTTATTCATTTTTTTATTCATTTTTTATAAATCAATTATTAATTGGTGATTCTTTTTTATTAATTAGCTAATTGAAAATTATGTAAATTGTGGCTTCTTTTTAGGAGTGGGTTGTGGGTTTTTTAGGGGAATAGGGTGGGAAGTAATTTAAATATGATAAAGTAATTATTCATTTCTCATTTATTGGTATTTAAAATTCATTTTGTATCAATGTATTATTAATTGGTGATTATTTTTTATTAATTAACTAATTGAAAATTATGTAAATTGTGTTTTTTTTAGGAGCGGGTCGTGGGTTTTTTAGGGGAATCGGGTGGAAAGTAATTTAATTATAATAAAGTAATTAACAATTTTTATTTATTAGTATTTTTAATTCATTTTTTATTAAATAATTATTAAATAATTATTAATTGGTTATCACATTTTATTAATTGATTGATAATTATGTAAATTGTGTTATTTGTTTTAAGAGTGGGTTGTGAGTTTATAGGGGAATAGGGTGGGAAGTAATTTAATTATAATAAAGTAATTCGTAATTTTTATTTATTAGTATTTATAATACCATTTTAATTAATTACATATTAATTGGTTATTAAATTTTATTAATTGAATAGTTATTTAATTATGTAAATTGTGTTATTTTTTGGGGGAGTGAGTTGTGGGTGTATAAGGGAATAGGGTGGGAAGTATTTTATTTAAATAAAGTAATTAATAATTTGTATTTATTAGTATTTATTTTATATTTTGATTTATATTTAGATTTTATAGTGTTTGTGGTAATTTATTTATTATTAATTAATTATTAATTGTTTGTAGGAGTCTTTTATGCATTTATAGGGGAATATGGTGTGATGTAATTTTATTTGAAATCCATAATAATTCTATTTTTGAAAATTAATTTATATTCAATAAAGTTATTTGTTTGCAAAATGTTTTTTTTAATTTCTTTTAAATACGGTTTGTAGTTAATTTTTAGTACTTTTTAACATTAAAATATTTTTCTATGTTTTGTAATTTATTATGTTTTTATATTTTTTTGTGTGTGTTATTAACACATTTTGTATTGTAGTTGGGATTTTGTTTCTTTTTTTCTTTTTCTTTCAATATTTTGGAAATATTAATTTTAACCCTCTGCTATCTAACACTTTCACTACTGTTGCACTCTCTGGAGTGGGAATAGTAAATGGTACCCTGTGCTATCCAACACTTTCCCTACTGTTGCACTCACTGGAGTTGGAATAGTACATTTTTCCCCTTCGCTATCCAACACTTTCCCTCCTGTTGCACTCTCTGGAGCGGTAATAGTAATTGTTACCCCTACGCTAGCCAACACTTTCCCTACTGTTGCAGTTTCTGGAGTGGAATTAGTAATTTTTTCCCCTTCGCTATCCAACACTTTCCCTACTGTTGCACTCTCTGGAGTGGGAATAGTAATTTTTACCCCTCTGCTATCCAACACTTTCCCTACTGTTGCACTCTCTGTAGTGGGAATAGTAATGTTTACACCTACTCTATCCAACACTTTCCCTACTGTTGCACTCTTTGGAGTAGGAATAGTAAACTTTAGTAAATGTAGTAAATATTTCAGTATTTTTTTATAATATAATGTTTTTATCATTATATTTTATGTTAGAGGTGTATGTTTATATATATATATATTATAGTTAATTTGCATATATTTATAATATTTTAAAATACATTAAAGTCATACATGTATTAATATTTTTAAAGAAAATATACACGTATATATTTAATCTTATATAGCTATGTTTACATGTTGTTAAATTAAATTTGTTTATTATATTTTTTTAATGTTTATTATATAAGAAAATTTTTTTAGTTAATTTTATAATATAAGTGGTTTAATATTATTTTTTATACATAAAAACCATATTTTGTACTGACTTTTTTTAAATCTATATATTTGTTCGATATGTTTGTCATTTAAATTTTAAATATAGGATGTCGATATTTTTACATCGATATTTTTGACATCTATATTTGTGTCATCGATATTATGTCAGTGATTCATTGGGCATGTAGTTGTAAGTTTTATATCTCCTGGTAGTGAAAAATGCCTCAATTCATGTTTCACTACTGTGAGGCTTACCTATCCAATAGGATAACATTGGGTTGCCTTTTTACATTTAATACCTGCTAACATTCGATTGGGACCAGATGAGCATTTCATGTTTGATATCAATGAAAATGTCATTTCAAAATCCTCTTTAATGGTAAAGTCTGATTTGAAAATATAATTTTGAAAATGACAGTTTTAGAAAGTTAGAAATTATAAATCCGGAGAAATGCATTCTGATTTTCTATAATGTGATTTTTGGTGAAACATCATTCTCTGGTGTGCCGTCTTGGAGCATTTTTTTTCTTCAGAACACAAGTGGATACTTGAAAATAGTTAGCGGTTGGGGTATGCTCAGGGCCGGACTGGCAACCGGGCAGTTTGGAATGCTGCCGAGCACCTGGAACATTTTACTGCAGTGGGGGCTGATTTCATACATGGAAACCTGCGTGTACTTCGAAATAATGAAAACAAAACGAATTTCGTTTAGTACACGCAGGTCCCCATCAAGGAAATTAGCCCCCAGCTCAGCAGCATTTCAAACTGGCCGGTAGCCATTCCGGCCCTGGGTGTGCTCACCTATTCCACGACGCACTTAGCATGATTGCCAATAAGGCTGAATCAATTTCTATTGAAATCAAGTTTCAGTTCATCCAAGATTTAAATCATAGTTTGTCCAAAAATTAAATCATCTAACTTTTATTACTCTATTAGCATTCTTGAAAATCCAACAAAGAAAAAGCATCAAAAGTAAATTGCATCCATTCAGAGCTATGCCTTTTCATAAATAGAGATTTCAAATGCCCAATGAATTTCTGGTCTTTATTACCCTTTGTCAGGGGCAAACTAAAACAAAAAAAATAATATAGATCAGCTAATGCACTTCAGCCGGATACCCAGCGTATCACGTAAAATATACTGTATGTTGCACTGTGACTGTTGCAATATCTGCACAAAACTGTGAACTTGTAAAACACTTAAATGCCAAAACCATAGTGTATTGTGTTATACAAAAAAACTGCTGAATAAAACCAGGTAATCTGTAAGTATGCCAAAGTACCAATTAGTGACCTGTGTACTGACTCCTTTGGACATTGTGATCATGACATGGAAAATCACCAATAATGATGTGCCCGCAAGCGATACCAAAATTAAAAAGTAAAAAACACTCAAACTTAATCAGGATTCAATCAATAAAGATTTGTAAAGCGCTGCAAATCTCCTGTGAGGGTTTTGAGGCGCTGGGGTTGCTAGCTGCCTGGGTGTGATCTGTTCATTTGAACAGCCAGTTTTTGAGTCCTTTCCTGAATAGTTGGAGCATTGGGGCAGTTCTGAAGTGCAGAGGAAGGTTGTTCCAAGCTTTGGCCATCACATGTGAGAAGGAACGTCCTCTGCTGTTGTCTCAGTGGATTTGGTGGGGGGGTGTGTCTGCGAGGAAGAGGGAGGTGGATCGTAGGTGTCTGGTCGGTTGGTGAATGGTCATGATGCTTCTGTTGATGTACACTGATTCCTCATTGTGTAAAGCTTTGTATGCATGGGTCAAAACCTTGAACTGGCATCTCTTCTGGATCGGGAGCCTGTGTAGCTTCTGGAGATGGAGTGTGATGTGATGTGGGTCTGTCTGGGGAGGTCAAGGATGAGTCTTGCACCTGCTTTTTGTATTGTCTGTAGTCTCTTTAGGAGGCATGCAGTGATTCCTATTTTACCTCCTATTAGTAATCCACGTCACACCATACCGCTACTGAAATGGGCACGAAACCTCAAGTGCACATGGATGAAACCTAAAAGTAAATGAAACACCCACCTATGAAATAGATGCATGAAAAAATGTCCACCAAAAAAATCAAATAAAGCAAATTATCGCGAATGAGATCAATTTTCTTTGCAAATCAGATTCATTAAGAAGATGTAGGATTTACGATAATGCTAATAAAGTAATAAAAGTTAGATGATTTAAATTTCAGATGAACTATGATTTAGTTGTTGCATGAACTTAAATTTGACTTCAATACGAATTGATTTAGCCTTATTGTCGATTGTGACTGAGTGTGTCCTGGGACTGTGGGACCATCAGCTATTTTCAAGTATCCACTTTTAGAAAGTTGGCATTTTCCTGCCATTGATGCCTTCAGCTTGTCCTATGTCATATGACTAGGCGTAATTGACAGTTAGACTTTGTGAATTCCTCCCAGACAGTCTCACAATAAAGGGATTAAGTGTGCCTCACTGGGCCATCAGCTGGCAGCCCAGCCAACCTCTAGAAATTTCTCCTACTTCAAAGAAAGGTACCAGGAATACAAATTTTACCCTCAGCTCCAATCTTCAGTTCACTTTCTGGACCTGTGGAAGGACGCTCAAGGAGTGCCTGCTGCTGTGGCTTTCCTATGTACTCTATAAGAATGCTTAGCTGTACTTGGAAGGGCTGCTTTGATGCACGAAGCCTGCCTTGGACACTCAGAGGCCTGCTCTGCAGCGTTAGCCATGCTTCACCACTTGAACCCAGGGCTGCCTGAGTGACTCTAAGGGCTAGTTTGCTGGCCTCCTGTTTGGGATATAACAGGTTCCCACAATCTTGAACCCACACCTGTACCCAGCCCAAGTGAGCCCTGAATCACCAAGTGATACCCATCCAGTACTAGTACTGGACCCTTGGGTGCAGTGTTAAGGGTACCCAGACAACCAGGGATTTCAAAAAGTTTTTGGCTAAAAACTGGTCTGAGAATTGAGGGGAGACCGGGACCAAACTGCATATTTATCCACCCAGGGTCAATGGCCGGTTAGCCTGGAATTGTAGTAGCTCCCTCTACTTTTTTTGTATGCAGTAGCAAATCCTGTTATTGGTCCTTTGACCAAGGGGGGTGTCCGTCCGGCCTCCTGTAACTGGCTGCCTTCTGCCTTGTCCCACTGGAGATTTTTGACATCCAAAAAAGTGACTAAGTCCAAACGTAGAAATCTTCACCGTGACTGCATACAGCGGCTCCCCGACGATGATGCTCCCTCCTCGGACTTTGCCTACAGCCTGGCCCTACTGAACTCTATGTCCTCAGAACATTTTCTTTGCAATTTCTCCTAAGCTCCAAGGTAAGCGCTGACCATGCCTTATCACTTTTTTTATCTTCCCAGCGCTCCAGCATTGTCGGACATATTTTTAGACTTTGACCTGGTCTTGTGCGACTAGATGTCCATAGTTGGCACTTTGATCTTTTAGGCACTAGTTTTTAATAGAAACTTTAATAATTCATAACTCTGGTTTGACTGATTAGGCTTTTGTCAATTTGGTGTCAAATAATTCATTAACATGTACTCTATTTTTCTAAATTAGTGTTGGATATTTCTTGTGTTGTATTTTGACTTTATTATTGTTTGTGTGCTGCACAGATACATTACACATTGCCTCTAAGTTAAACCTGAAGCGACCAGAGGGTTAAGCACAGGTTAATTTAGAGAGTTTTGTGGTACAACCTGACATGGATTGTGGCTCTTGCTTGAATAAGGGTCCCCCATCCTTCAGCCAACAATCCAATTTCTTATACAGTGCTTAGAAGAAAAAGTGTGAAAAGAATCCCTATTTCAAAATATGTTAGTATGATTTATCCACTTGGACCTAGACTGAGTTCAACATGCCCTTTTTTCATACTCCATAAAATAGTTGACACTATGGGGCTCATTAGGACGTTGTGAAGTGCACCACCGCCGAGCCGATGTGGCGACAGCCACAACATCGTAACAAGTGAAACCTCCGCCATATTACAATGGTGTTTTTTTTTCAGTGCATGCAAAGTGCGTCTGCCGCTTTTCTGCCTGTCGGCAATATTTACGATTGCTGGCCGGGCGGAATTGGCCCCTAATATGGTGATGGTGCCTAGCAGGCACCGCCATCCATATTAGGATGGTGTGATGTGAAGGCCTTCCCTAAAGGCTGGCGGGAAATGCTGTGGGGGGCCTGTTGCGGGCCCCCAGGGTGATGGAGGGGTGGGGGCTACACTTGGGGGGTACCTATGGTTCCCTCCTCCTTGCAATGCACAAGGTGGAAGGCACCGCGCGGTGCCTGCCATGTTGTGCATGGCAATGCACAACATGTATTTTAGGCATCGCTGTGGGTGCTGCTCACAGCAGCACCCGCCGCAATGTTAACAATATAGGGCCCTATATTTTGATTTAGATGTTACCTGACAGAGGTACAGGATCAGGTTTGGGCTGGCCTGTAGGGCAATCAGGTTGTGTCTGATTGGCTGATTTGACAGGTCAGTGTGAGGGCCAGTTCTTTGGCTATTTGAGGACCTCTTTTATGGTTGATGGGCCATTTTTTACTGTTGATTTCATTAATATTGCCACAATATTTTTTTTGCAGCTGCCACAAATGCATATAGTCTACCATACCTTATAAAATACAACCTCATAGTGTGTCTTCACAAGTTCAAAAGTACCTCCCTTTGCTAATATGGGCCACTTTTTGTAACTACCTGATTTGCTAGTGGGGGCCCCTTTTATTTTGGTGCTCGGGCTGATTTTCTGTCCCCGTCCGACACTGTATAGGATGGCATGAAGATGATGGTAAGACGCCAACCCAAGGAGCATGGTTGATGGAGGAGAAACCAGGCTTCTCATATAGATACTGGTGCTGTCAGTTTACTTTCCAAATACACCAAATTCACCAATATTGCAATAGTCAAATGTACTTTTTTTCCTCATCTGGAGTGGTGAATCTGAAAGATAAGGGTCCTGATTCACAAAGGTAAACTGAGACGAAAGTCTACGTTTACAGGTTTTGGTATTCACAAAGGGCATTTACTACTCGTAAATGCCCTTTGAGAATCCCTAAAGCTGAACTTTACAATTTTTGGTATTCACTAAGGGCAGTTACGGTAGTAAATGCCCTTTGCGAATACCCAAAGTCATAAAGTTAGACTTCCATCTCATTTTACCTTTGTGAATTGAGCCCATAGTGCACTCTTAGAAATACCAATTGCTTGACACCTGATAGTCTTGTCTGCCAGCCAGCGCCTTCTGGCCAGAACTCTTGAATAAGAATCAATGAGCTATTGTCTTACCCCGGAAGCAACTATTGCCAATGATTCATGCTTCACTCTAGGCTTGCAAATCTGCAGTCATTTCTTTATTTCATTCATCATTCTTCTGCGGCCTTCCTGGGCATCCCATTGCACAGTAACCTTCAGCTAAGGAGTTAATGACAAGGGTGACAATTGTTACCACCTGCCATAGCCAGGGAGGAAATGGGGTCATGATACTGGCCTTACAGCAACTCTCTTCTTGAAAACACTACATACCAGAGTAACATGCCTTCACCCTACACTCTTCCAGGCCTATTCCTTCACTCACATTTATGTACCCAGAACACTAGCACAGGCTTGCATCTGCTCAACACACAGCCTCATCTACATCCCACTAATCAGAACTCAGACACAAATCATAAGACCTATCCTCTTTTGTATGCCCATTAATTCACACCTAGCAGTATTCAATGCTCCCAAAATTGCATACCTCATCACAAATCACAATCTTGCGTTTGAATTTGTTTATTGAATTTTCAAGTGTTCAAATTAACATACTCATCACAGAGCATTACAAGAAGATAATACTACACATTTTATGTGGTTCATGTCTCATGGATAGAAACGTGGGAGCTGAACGTCAATAATCATCTGAACCTCAATATTTGGATACCCCGAAGCTTTACCTAAATAATTCAGCTCCAGCATCCCGGTCAATCTAGCATATAAGACTACACTCCTCATCAGAAATACAATTTAGCAGAGTGAAACAGAAATAAATATTGGAAGTGTAAAGAACTGATTTCTAGGCCGAAAATAAGGCAAACTTGGATTTTTAATACAGAAAGAGTTAAGTGTGGTACAGAAAAATATACATGACAGAAATGCTCAGAATATAGAACACAAAATAAATGCAAAATCATACAACACATTTGCCCATAGATAATAGAAATTAAGAAAATATTCTAAGTGTCAGACTCTTAAAGAGTATAAACACATCTCCTAGATAGTCTAATTTAAATGGACAAGAAAAGTAAAGTCTCCAGAAACACAAGTCTTAATGACAAATGCAAAATCCAACAGAAACCCAAAAGGATCCACCTAATGAAGCTAAGACTATACTTGAACAGCTTAAGTCCAAGAACTTTAATACACAAATCAAACTTTCTAAAAATAGATTCTGCAAATTTAAAATGACGTTGTCTTAGTTAGGGTCGCATTGGCAAATCAAGAACATTAATGTAATTTAAAATATATTAGCACTAACTCATTTCTTAAGGTAATAGAAATTGTTCACCTTTTCCCTTAGTAACCACCCTTCACAGACGAGCAACACAAAATAAAGCCTCTGCTAACGATGGCTCATAGATTCTGCTCATGTCACAATGTTACTTGTCCGATACTCCTCATGTGATCAATGCCATGTATAAAATGACCCAGCTATCAATATCCTCAATTCTGCATATCATTAAGGCACAGAGGGCCATATGTATGAAGAATCCGATTTGCGATTCGGAATTTGCGATTTTTACCGAATCGCAGATTCAGAATCGCAAATCGGAATGTATCAACATAATCGCAAATATTTCGCGATTCGGATAAAATCGCTAAATATTTGCGAGAAATACAATAGCGATTCCTTAAATGGAAAACAATCGCAAATTTGCGATTCCTTAACGCGAAAATTCGCAAAATTGCGATTTTTCCAGAATCATCCAATCGCAATCTTGATGCAGTTTGATGACATCACCATCCAGGAAGTGACTGACTACCCATGCTGCAACAGTATTGTTTGTCAGAGAGTGTGAGAGTGAGGATTGCTACTGAGGAGCCATGGCTGAGAGTGGGAACAAGGAATTGCCTGCAACCCAGCAGGAGCAGCAAGAAGGAGAAACTTCTAGAAAGAGAAATATGAAGTTCTCAGAAGCTGAACTGGAGACACTCATTACTGAGATGGTGCCAAACCACGATTTGTTGTTTGGAAAGAGCTCACACAAGGTGCCTGAAGAAGGAAAAGACGCATCGGGGAAGGCATACAGGCGAAAGTCAATTCCCTGGGAGTTACACTCAGGAGTATGGAGGTACTGCGCAAGCGCTGGTACGACCTGCGCCAGCGCTCCAAAGAAAAGTTGGCAGCCAGGCTGGAGCAGTCTCAGCTCACCGGTGGAGGGACCTCCAATGTACCAGATTCTACACCGCGTGAGGAACTTGTAGAGGGAACACTGGCTCCAGAGAGTGTTGCGGGCGTGTCTGTGCTAGACAGCTCCGACCAACCAGCTTCCAGACCAGGTAAGATGCATGCCATCACACCCCAAACCACCCCCCCACCCCCTGCAGAAACCTAGGGATTAGGGGAACCACATGTAACGCGAGAGCATGTACACAGGCAGTCACAGCAATGCATTGTGGGAGATGTAGTCACATGAAAAATAAATGTTGCGAGAAGCAGCCATGCTAGGCAATTTTCACATGTGCAGGTGAGGAAAGGGGAATAACAAAAGTAAAGTAAGGGTAAACTGTGAAATATTTTATTTTCACATTAGAAATTAGTAAATTAAATTAATGTGTGCTGTTCTATCCACAGCACCTGCAACTAATAAGCCCACAGGCAGTGGAAGAGACACAGGACCTCCAGACTCTGGAGACGCTGGCCAGGTGCAGGACACAGATGGGGAGGACAGCCCTGTCATTCCACCAAAGGGACCCAGGAGGAAGATTGTGAGGCCATTGGCAGTCATGGAGGACGATGATGAGGACACCAATAAGATTGTGCAGTCTGATGCCCTAGGTTCGCAGCAGGAGTCAAGGCCACAACACAGCCAGGGTCCACAGGTCACAGGCAGGCGTAGACCCCGCACGGCTAGCAGCTCCGTTGATCAGCAGGAAGACTCAGTTTTCGCAGGGCTGGAATTACACATGCTCCAAGTGCAGCGCCTACAAGCGAAACACATGAAGGCAATACAGCGTGAGATGAGGACAGGGCTCAGGGGCATACGTGAAGAAATGAGGGGTGCTATGCAAGTGCTTGCTGAGGAGTTGCGTGCCGAACGCGCTGCTAGGCGCAAAGAGCTGGGCCGCATGGACCGGTACATGCGCGCAATCAACCGCCTGGCCTCATCAACCAATATTCTGTCCAGGCGCACCATTGAAACCCAGCGTGAGTTCTCTCACGGCATTCAGGACATCGCCACTGTCGTTGTGCAGTTCACATCTGCCCTGGATGAACTGCTGCCCTACGTACCACAGGACCAGGAGTACTGACTCCAAGTGAGGAGGACTCCCAGTCAGTGCATAGCTCCACCACCCCACCACCCACAGTAGAGAGGCGCCGTAGTGGCAGGAGCAACAGGCCTGCTACATACCATTAGAATGTGCAGCCAAATAACAATGACTAGCAGGGGCAAAATATGGACAACTACAGTGTTGACTTTGCAGTCACTCCTGTTACATAGTTGCACTGTGAATTGAACATGTGCATTACATTGGGAGTGTTTGTACTTGCCTATGAGGATGTGTGGCATTGTTGCTGTAGCTATTAAAACACAGTTGCACAGATTGAAGTTGTAATTGTGTCATTATTACTCACCTAGAAGTAGTTGCGCGTAATCTGATCACGCCTCTGTCGCCCAGCTGCAGCACCAGCTACACCAGCTGCCATGCGTCCAGGTGCAGGCCCCTCCACGTCAGAGGATTCCACTGGTTTGCCTTTCCTGGTAGCGATATTGTGCAGCATGGCACATGCTACAACAATTTTGCAGCACATTTCGGGGCTGTATTGGAGTGCTCCTCCACTTTTATGAATGCACCTGAATCTGCTCTTCAATATGCCAAAGGTTCTCTCGATGGTGCCTCTTGTTGAAATATGTGCCCAGTTGTAGCGCCGCTCCCCAGCAGTAGCAGGATTGAGGTAGGGTGTCAGGATGAAATCCCAGACTGCATAAGCACTGTCACCTGTGGTTGGAAATGTAAACGGTTAGTCACTGTAATGCACATGCTAGTCAGTTGAAATGTGTCCTAAGTCTGAGAGCATTTACCTAGTAGGTATCCCTCGCCAAAATCACCTCTTGAGAGTCTACGGTATAGCCCACTGTGACGGAAGATAAACGCGTCATGTGTGCTTCCCGGATACTTTGCCACTATGTCAGTGATGATGTTTTTGGCATTACACACCACCTGTATATTAAGTGAGTGGTAGCATTTCCGGTTCCTGTATATGTACTCATCGTTTGAGGGGGGATATTGCAACATGTGTCCCATCGATGCATCCTATGACGTGGGGGAATTGGGCGATGTTGTAAAAGTCCTGCTTGGTCTGTGCTAGTTCCTGTGGGGTGCTGGGGAAGTGTATGTGGTGTTGCATCCTCTGTGTCATGGCATCGAGGAACGCATGGAAAAAGCGCGACAGGGCACTTTGTGACACCCCTCCTGCTGTGGTTATTACCCCCTGAAAACTACCTGAGGCCAGCAGGTGTAGTGAACACAGGACCTGGATGTGTGTGGGTATGGCTTGTGTCCTGCGTGTGGGGTGTTCTAGATAGGGTCTGAGTTCTTCAATTAATTCTAGTATGCTCTCTTCCTCCAGTCTGTAGTGGGTGTAGATGTCCTCCTCAGTGCGCTGGTAGATGGTGATGCGCGCACAGAATATACTCTCCTGCCGTCTCCTCCTCTGCGCCACAGCTCTCACTCTTCGCCTCCTCGCTATCACGTAGAGCCCAGACATTGTGGAAAAGAGTGTGTTGCATTGTGGGCTTCCTTTAATACATTGTACCTGGTTACCACCTGCTCCCACTTGGTGGTAATTGCGATTCCTTAAAATGCGAATTTCATCACTCCGCAATTTGCGAATTTTTGATACATATCATTGCGAATCCTTATTTGCGATTTCCAGTTTTGCGATTATAATCGCAAATTTTGGAATCGCTATGGATTTCACAAATTTCAGGCTCTCGTAATTTTTGGGAATCGCTAAATTAGCGATTCTGTGATTTGCGATCAATTTTGCCTTCATACATTGGAAATTGCTAATTTTCAGTCGCAAACGCTATTATTACCGAATCGCAGCGTTTGCGACTGAAAATTAGCTTCATACATATGGCCCCTAATGTTGAGGCAATCAAGCGAGAAAACGGATGTGGGTTGGCAACAGCAGGGAGGAGACCTGCAGCAAAAGCAATACCTAATTTGATCACAATATTATAGTAGTGTCTTAGCAATTGCAGACGTAATCAACAAGCTATAAGGAATTTATATTTATGATGCTCTAGAAAATCTCTCAGTATAATGGTAAAGGCATCAATCATTGTAATGGAATGCTCGATACTTCAGGCTATGAAACTACACTGTGCCAGCATAAGGTAGAGACCATTTGTAAATCCTGGTGTTTACTTTTACTTACACAATATTATTAATTTAACAACACTCAAAGCAACATACATACCACAAGCATAGTTTCATCAGTAGTCTGGTTACAGCACCAAATTATAGTTTGCATGAATTTGTCCATATGACCCTGGTTAGGGAGTTCTTTTCTTTATTGTTTGTATGACCCACTGTTTGACCCATTTTACTTAGATGTATGACCCATCCTACTTTGGAGTGAAATAACTCAGATATGAGTGTTGGTCTTGTTTCCTCACAGGACATGCTCACCCCTGTGCTTAGGCCACAGAAATAGTCAATAGCAAAACAAACTGGCCCTTTTTCATGCACTTGGTGCTGAGGGATACCACTTTAATTATTCAAAATGCATTCAAGGAAAGCACGAGTCCCCTTGCCTGTACTCGTTGCAATGGGTGGATGCCCGACAGCACCAAACTGAGGCAAGGCTACAACAATGGAAGGGAGCTGGTTCTCCCCTCACCTTTGAGTTCGGGCTGGCTTCCAATGACGAACTGCAGAGACCAGATCAAGGAGTCTGCCTTTGTAATCTCTTGAAGACTCCCTTTTCAGAATTACGCCAATCAGCCGTCCGGCGGGATCATCTTTATGCTCAGGCTCCGCCCAAAATAGCTTTGCATGATTCTGCTTCAAACATTCTTGGGACATGTATTCCTATCTTGGCAGTGAAACAAAGTTCAAATCATGCTCCAATCTTGAGGGCACCTCGTCAACATGTCATTAGTTTATCTGAAAGCTACAATTCTTACAGACTGTTTTTGAATTGGAATGTGCCACACTGAGGAGTATCATCAGCAAAGCGCTTACACCAGATCACCTTTCTCTGTGGTGCGCCCCTGTTCTGTTCCTTATTGGTCATAAAGAGCGCGTCAGTTCTGCCTCTGAACTAAGGGGTCGATACCCCCCGCCACAATAGGATGGCTGGGGGGTCTGCGGCGGACGGGAAGACCGTCCGCTGCTTTTCTGCCGCGATCGCCTTGCGACCGTGGCGCAAAAGGTCTAATATGGTGGCGGTGTCTATCAGACACCGCCAGCTATATTAGGATGGGCTTTGGGGTATGCCTTGCCGGCATGGAAAGGCATACGGTCTTTGCTTTGGGGGCCCGTTGCGGGCCCCCAGGGTGAAGGGGGGGGATGGGGTGTGCACATGGAGGGTACCTATGGTACCCCGCTGCGATTCAAAGTACAACATGGCAGGCACCGCGCTGTGCCTGTCATGTTGTGCTTTGAAACGCACAACATTCATTTTTAGCTTTCAGCACCACCCGCCGCAATGTTAAAAATGCGGGATGCACCCGCCACTGTGGCGGGTGAATTCCTAATTCGATACACGGGACCTCCGCCATTATGGCGGATGGTCCCTTGCCATGACAGGATGGCGGATGGACAAAGTCCGTCAGCCATCCTAATCGACCCCTAAGAACGGAATAGACACCTCAGGCTTCACTTACTGACAGCATGTCTACATCCACAATTCCTTGAAATTATACTTTTGGTACATGATGTAAGTTTCATTCACAATACAGTCTTTCTAATAATGTTGTACATTACTATTATTTTTACGTCATTCACTTGGTCTTCCGCAGAGAGATAGCTTTGCAGCAGGACACTGATGGGAGGGGAAATGAGCAGGTTGAACAGAACATCAGAATCTACATCTATATGAGAAATAATGGCGCCTTGCTCAAAAATGTGGTATAACTATTAGTCTTGCTTTCTATTGTTTTAAATGACTTAGGCAACTCATTTTAATTGCAACATCATTAATTCATCGGTTACGACTGTATGCATTACATAAAATACTAATTATGAGAAAGAATTTTCATAAGAAACATTTGAATATTTTTGAAAACACAATCACAAATCTTATTATTTATTAATAATCTTTAAAACCCCAAATAACTTTATTAATTAGCCATACATTTTTTGAAGACTTCATCTTCTTGGTTTGACAAACATTCTCCCTCATCTGCTTGATGTACTGGTATATTGATATCGATTTTAAGCTTTATTTCGACAGAAATGTCATAAAAGCTACGAATAAAAATACATTGCCATTCAATCAAAAAGAGAATACTGAAATACAGCATTTTGATTGACATAGATGTTGATAAAACAAAATAATCAGTTGAACCCTTTATACAATGCTGCATATATTGTGTTCGAATTACTTAAAAAAAAAAATGGAATAAAAATGGTAAGTGCACAATTTGGTTTGATTTATGTAATACATATGTACCTTAAAAAACAATTAAAAACCAGTCAATACTTCATCTTTGTGGTGAAGCTTTAATACAATACTACAAGGGCATTAAATTTGCCTGAACATGGCAGCCGAGATTTGACAAATAAAGTGCTTGTGCATAATAATTCTAGCAGCTTTAATGTTGTAGCCTTAAAATTCCCACTGACCCGCGCTAGCTTCCGGCTGGTCCAGCTCTGCATCCTGCACAGGTCATACACTCCGAGAACCACACAGTACCACATGGGATATGTGGACTCCCGCTTCTGCATACGGGGGTGTGGGGAGGAAGGGACCTTCTTCCATATTCTGTGGGACTGTGCGAAGATCAGGGCTTATTGGTCCAGCTTGACTGGCATCATGTCGGAGGTGGTGGGGGCAGAGGTCCCGCTGGAGGCCAGATGGCATATGTTGGGGGTTACTAGTGACATCACCTGGCCGAAGGGGGACACGATCTGGTTAGCCCTGGTGAGTATGATAGCTAAAAGGAATATTGCGAGGCTGTGGGGTAGCGATCTGTTGCCAACGGTGGAGGAGTGGGAGTGAGACCTGGATTGGTGTCAGCGAGCGGAGAAAGTGATTTACAAAAGTAGAGGTTTGCCCGAAGAAATGGGAGAAGGTATGGGAGGCCTGGAGGCGCTATAGAGGAGAATGGCTGGATTCGCAACCTCCTGCCGCTAGGTAGGCACCAACAGCAACAGGGTCGGGTGGCGCCCGTCCTGCGCTGGCTCCCTAGGGGCGTAGCTGTATTATGGTGGGGTGCTGAGGTCCGCATAGGGAGTGGGGTTGCGCGGGGGTGCTCTATCCTTACATGTATGTATTGGGGGACCGTAATTGGTTTGTTCTAGGGGTGGGTTGATGATGGGTGGGAGGGATGGCCGTAGCGGGAAGGGTTGATTTTCTTGATATGCCTATGGTTGATTGTGTCACTGTTTGCCAATGAATTTCTGCTGCTACCTGATGTGCAAAGTTGAGGAGCTGGTTTGTTCAATAAAAAGATTTTTTTTTTAAATTCCCACTGACCTTTTTACAATAAAAACTATGCCTGTCTTGAGAGGGCTTTCCACCTTGTGAGCCAAGCTTGTCCCACAATTTTTGCTAGGCAGCATGCAAAAAATGGCCTGGGGTCAGACTTGAGAATAATCAATGCTGTGAAGTGGTCCCGTGTGCCCAATTACTGGCAAAGCTGTTTCAGCCATTTGGCCTGTGATGTTTTATACGCTGGGCAAGCAAACATTCAATGGGCGACGCTTTCTATCGGGGCCTTGCAACTTGGGCAGTTTTTCCCATTGCTTGTGCACCACTTTGCTCTCGCTTCACAAACAGGTAGAGTTCCATACCTAAAGTGCATGTACAGCATTCTATCTCTTGGTGCCTTGATTATATCAAGGAGGGGCTCATAGTGTCTAATTTGTTTGTGGGAGTAGAATTCTGTTGTTAATTTGCCCACCTTAGGTTTACAGTTCTCTCTTTGGTCCACCCATTCCCAATATAGGCGTTTAAGTTCCTCTCTCCTCAGGGGTTCCTGACTAGCCCTGCAGTCACGGAATCCTATGGCTGACAACGTTCTTTTAATGTCACAAATCCAGCCTATGTTTCAGCTGGTGTCTAGGCGGTTAATCTCAGTGAAGGCCTCTGCATAAGAAGAGAGCTCAGGGATCCGCCTAATGCAAGCCCAAGAAAGTATTGATCGCCTACCCATGTCCAGCAGCAAGGGGGTAATGGGGGCGTATTTGGGTGCCAAAACCTGGTTTCTTGAAGATTTATGTTCTGACCTGCAGAGCTCATCTAATTTGTTGAAACCCCAGACTTCTGCTCCGTAAAGTGCAGCGCTGACTTATATTGATATTCGCCAAGCTCAGAATATTTTGATTGCTTTCTTTTCCATGGTCTTGATTACAATTGTTTCTCTCCTCTTTCATTATATCTTTTCATCAATCAATTCACCAATTTGAATAGAAACAACAAAGAAATCAGACACAACAACATTAGTATCACTGGGGTTAGAATAGATTGCAGAACTCCACCACCAACACTAATACAGGCAACTGGCTCTTTGATGAACTTAATCTCATGTGTCAAATTAGTTACGTTACTAATGTATGAATTAAACACTCCACTGTAGTCTGGCATATAAACACATCATTTCTATGCTCCAATTACCTTGCAGATTTGGCCTCCTTCACCAAGACAATATCTAATGCAAGGCAATTTTGCATCACCATTGCTTTAATTGTTAACATTTGTGCATTCCCTAGCTTAAAAGACCTGGCTGCATCAATGGCAAGTCCATCTACCAGCCTAGTTTAATCTTCAGATAATTCATGGCTATTCCCATAGGAGGAATAATAGTTACTATTATGTCCAAACCTACTTGGCCAAAACTAATTTTCCCTCTTTTTAGATTATGTTCCTTTTTCAATTTCTTTACATGATAGATTCTAGGAAAAACTAAAACTAAATAACATGATCCCCCCTCCCCCAAATTATTTGGCAAGTTAAAATTGGTGTCTTCCCACACATTATAAATCCATCTCATGATAGGACTCTCAACTAACTTCAAAAGCTTTATCATATGTGAATTCTTTAACAAATTCAGCTGTATCCCCTTCCATAGGACTATGCCTCACCACATATATTTCACCCTTTCTCTCTTGCTCCGTTCACAATCTTGAATGTAAACCTGACAGTCTAAATTCTTCCTCTTCCTTAATTTCTTCTAAAGCAGTCTCATGCACGTCTGAAGTCTGAAGTCCTTACAATGTTTATAACTTTCCCATTACATGACTAAGACTAAGAATAATAACCCTCCAACAGTATGTAGGTAGCCAACTTCCCAGCTGATTTAGCAAGAAAAGTGCAAATATAGCAAGTTCAGGTTTATCAAAAATTGGGAAAATATCAGCAATAATTATATTTTTCTTCTTTTTATTTTTAAAGTCTCTCTTTTACTTTTTCTTTCAAACAAATATTTTTATCTTCATTTAAAATCTCAAAATCGCAAAGTCTTTTTTTACTCTCAAGGTGTTTTTTCTTTGAGTCAATCTCTACATTTGAATCTCTTTAAAAAAAAAAGATGATACTCATTCAGTTTCCAACAGTCATCTTTCTCAGTATCTTCTTTTGCTCAAACTGCAGCTAAAAACTTTCACTCTGGTGAGGCATACTTACATTTGTCCAATAAGAAGCTATTCACATTGTCTGAAAACTGTGAACCAACATTATTTACAGAATTTTCATTTTCTTGAATCATTGTCCCTTCTGCAAGGTACAGCAACTTGCCATTTGGTCAGCATATTTGTTTCTCTTGAGTGTGACACTTTATAACTACCACTTCTTTTGATTTTTGAATAGCTTTCAACAATTCTAATATGTACACACTATTTTGTATCAGAGCACCTGAAGACATCATAAATCCTCACTGCTACCAGAGCTGACTATAGTCATGCAAACACCAAATCTGTACTGGCTAGCTGCATAAATTGTCACATTAAAGTTCTATGACAAGCAACAATCTCTTGTTAGAGCAATCAGTTCTTCACATTAAGCAAAGAAGACGCTTCTACTTTTGCTGAAACAGAGCATACTTCATAAGCAGCTCTCAATCCACCATATGGATCCCTCAGACAGGAACCTTCAACAAACAATGTCAAATCTAACTTCTCAAGTGGGACTTCTTAAATGCCTGGCCTTGACTTTGTACATAATACGGTCACCTCGATGCAATTGCGCTCCAACTCATCATCTACAATATTTTCTCTGTCCTCACATTTGTCTAAAATCAGAAGCAGTGTTGTTGGGTTAACCTTCGATTTGAAATATTCTCTGCTCCAAGTATGACTTGTTTGTAACGTGCCAACCTGCAATTTGTAATGTGCAATGTTTTTGTTCTTGTTAGAAGAATTTCAAAAGAGTGTGGAACACAAACAATCAAAGTATGACCCATGACAATCCCTTCACTTTGTTTTATTGCCAAACTGATGCAACCGATTATAGACATCCTGTAACACTCACAGCAGCTGGATTCAACACTCCTGAGAGATAGGCAATTGGACGCATGAGTCGTCCATGTTTCTGTGCTAGCACTGAAAGTGCACAACTATATTTTTCGTTGCTAAATACATTTAAAAAATCATATTGTAATCAAGCATCCTGAATGTGGGAGTGTGATAAAAACTCTCTTTTAAGGGCTTATATGCAAGGCTTGTGCTGCTGGAGTGTCACTTTTTTGGCGCTCCGTCATTGCAATCCTCTCAATCATATTTATGAGGTGACTCAAAGCCACTTTGCTTTGCTTTGCATGGCCTCATAGATATGAAATAAGACAAAGCAGCGCAAATCTGTGCCTTGCTTTACTCTGCGTCAAGGATGTGTTCCGTGGGCATTTCAATTGGTGTTTTCGCACTCAACACCAATGGATTTTGATGCTGCCCCAGATTAAGGTAACCACGTTAACCTGCTGTAGTGCCAAAACCTTATGCCTCCCCAGAGCAGACGTAACAAGGGGAAATATTTGTGTTTCCATGTGTGCTGCATTCTGCAGCACAAATAGAAAGAGGAAAGCGCATCTTGGGATTGTTTTTATGCAAGAAGGTGCCCCTTCCTGCACAAAAACGATCCTGCCTGCAAGAGAGGCACCCTTGCACCATAGTACAAGGGTGCCTAGGTTGGCACAATGTAGCAAATTGTGCACCAGCGCAGGTGGAAAGGGCAGAAATGAACCATATTTCATAAATATTGTACATTCTTGCCCTTTCACATTGGTGTAGGGCTTGCGGTGTTGCCTTATGCCAATTCCTCATAAATGAGGTCCTTAGGGCCAGATGCATCACATTCGCAAAGGGCCAATTCTCAGAATCGGTCTGTTTGCAATCAGGTAAAAGGCTTTTTGGATGTATCATCCCAAAAGGCATACGCAAATTAGGGAATCACAATTTTTGCGATTGCCTGCCTATTTTGGAAATACATTTAGAGAATTGCAATTTGCAATTCGCTATATTAAATAAAGGAAGCGCTTTTCAAAATGCGACCCTGCTTTAAGGAGTCGCAATTTACCACCAACTTCAAGTTGGTATTAAATTGCAAATCCTTAGAAAAAATCACTTTCTTGCATTTTGCTAAGTGCCATGTGGCACGCATACATGCCCTTAGGGCGCACATACATGAGCTAAGGGCATGTATATGCACCACATGTGCAAACATGAATATTTCAGGGGTGCAACACGGTGTCCTTTTGGCACCCTTGAAATTGCATGCGCAATTTGCGAGTACCTATTGGGCATGCAATTCCCAATCATTCCTATTGGCCTCTAGGCCTATAGAAATTAATGGGAAGCCATTCATCATTTGTGACTCGCAATTTGCGAGTCGCAAATAAGGAATGTGTAGGATTCGCAATTTTATTGCGAATCCTACAAACATTGCATTTTGCGACTCCATGATAGCGAATCGGTAAAATTCGCTATTAGGGACTCACAAAATACAATGTTAATACATCTGGCCCTTAGTTCCATAAATGATTCAAGGCACTCGTCATCAAATGTTACCGGACCTTGAACATTCTTACATATTAGTATTATTAAAGGCTTTTAAATCTAGGAAACATTTGGAATCCACTGACGACAGTAGCCAACAATTCCTCAAAACATCTGATCCTCTCTTTTACGGTTCTAGTGACTCCATTTTAGAACTGCAGACATGCGTTCTATTGAAACCCTTCATACACCTTTTTCCATACAGTGTCAGAGAAAGAGTAGCTTCCCTCCCACAATACTGCATTTTTGGGGGGAGACTTCATGTCCATTTTCCACCAAATCATGTGACAGAGCAATAGAATCCAGTACACAATCTTCTTTAGTTTTAGATGCCAATAAGAGATTGTATATATATTAAACTCAAACTGAATTGAAATATAATTTTAAATCTTCAAAATCTTAAACCTTCCTTAAGGGTTTGGTAGAATGTGAAGAGTACCTGGGAGTCCTCATGCAATGGAAGTGGATTGACCAGTGGCGGCTCCTCTGGAGAAGCGTCACCTCACCTGCAATGAGCGCAACGGGCACACAAATTAATAAAATGGCAAAAATTACCATTTTGTTAATGTGTCCCAGGCTCACGCTGTCACAACGCAAGGGCATGGGTTGAGGCTGATTAGTGTAATTGAACTATTGCTTCAGCCCCTGCCAGTCCGCATGTGGGATTGACACAAGTCAATCGCTGTATACCATTTTGCTGCGGGCAGAATTTGAAACAATATTACTGCTGGATTTGGTACCACAGGACAGCAGGGAACCAATATTATATTAATCTTTCGAAAGCCTTGCACAAATCTCCATTTCCTACTTGTTTTTTTAAATTCCCATTATCAGAGAATTACATGGACTAATCTCTACTACTTTGACTTCTTTTCCAGAGAGGGACAAAAGCGAGCAGTCAGGCATGTGTGGTGTCATAGGTCGGTCTGCGCTCTTGGTCCAATTGATTTTGAAGCCTCAGAAGGCAAAAAAACCTGATATGACTTTCATGACAACAGTAATGGAAGTGTTAGGAGAGCCATCATTTAGCAGAGTATCATCAGCATGTCATGTTACCTGTAGGAGTATCAACACCAACAGTATCTTGTGATTGACTGGCTAGGGGTTCTAGTACAAATATAAAGAATAGAGGAGACTCCCCATCTCCCCGATTCATGTCTGGTCCCTCTGTTAAAGACAATTTTACCTGACAGGAAACCATCACAATTGCCAAAGCTTTATAATATAACCAGTAGGTCATAGGCAGAAAAGGGGGGACCTATGTCCATCCTGGTGTGCACTCAGAGAGGTATTCCCACTTCACCTAATCAAATGCCTTTCTAGCAGCCAAGAGAGAGACCCATCTTTCATACACATCTTGACTGGTGCATTCGATTAGGTGTGATAATGTACACCTTTGGGTGTGTAAAGAAAACCCAGAGATGAAAGCAACTTGATCCCTGTGCACTAGTGAGGTCATGACACTTTCTAACCATGTTGCCAAGATCATGGCCAACATGTTGAGATCTCTGTCGATTATTGATATGGGTTTGCAGTTTTCGCATCGTTATGGGTCCCTATCTAGTTTGGAGATTAGTGTGATAGGCTCTATTGAAGTCAATCAACAGAAGCTTTATTTTCAGGGTTTAATGGAACATCTTTCCCAACAAAGGACAGAGTGGGACACTGTTATCTTGTAGAATTCCACAGGGAATCCATTTTCCCCTGAGGCTTTCCCAGTTTTTTATTTTTATTTATTTATTTTATTTGCAAAGTTTTATATAGAGCTGGCTAGCCCTGGAGGTATTGGAGGGCTTTCCTTGCGGGTCAGTGAGTTACAGGTTCCATAATTACATAAACAAGTATAGACAGAGGAGAAAAGAAGAAACATGAGATTACACAATAATGTGAGACTATTAAGTGCGTACACACATTTTATGGGGAGTGAAGAGGTAGAGGGGGAATGGTAAATGGGGGTAGGGAATGCAGGTAGGAAAACACAACGGGGAGGTGAGGAAAACGATGTCCGATGTCTGGCTGGGTAGGTGCCGGCGTAGGGATGAACCAGAGCCAAACTCCTCTATAGCTGTTCATGACAGCTCCACCGGACATCCGCTAAAGTTGCTCCTGCACCGCGGCTTTACATGAGGATCAGCGAGTTACAGGTTACACAATTACATTAGTTACAGAAGCCAAGAATGGCATCTCTTTCAAAGCTTAGGCCAATTCTTCATCAGAAATCTGTACAGTTACTCGTAGCTTTTGTGAAACTAAGTTTGAAATCTAAGGTCCGTCAAGAAACTGTTGTTTGACATCATCATCGTCCATGGGTTTCTTCTGGTATATTCAGTGTCGGGTAGAAGGAGGTGAATTACTTTGTGGTCTCTCTGAGATTATTATGAAGGGCATGTTATTCATCAAATAGTGCTGGAATGCTTGACTCTGCAATTCTTTGTTTTAACTGGAAAGCCAGGAGCCTACCAGCCTTTTATCCATGTGCATAGTGGTGGCCTATAATGCTCTGAAGGGCTTCCACAGCCTGAGTTTTAAGTATGGTATTTAACTCATATTTCTTACTCATGAGAGAGTGGAGGGCAGTTTCCCTTGAGTTTGAATTATATGCCTTAGTGAGCTTGCTGATTTAGGATTCCAGTTTTAATTTTTGCACCAAAGCTATCTTACATACCAGGCTGAGCTCTTATCATGATATATTTCAGGTAGGATTTCCCAGTAGCCCATAATACCTCGAAAAGAGATCCCAGTGTTCCCAAATGCCTTCAAATGCTTCTAAGAAATCTTCCAGATCATGCGGGTCATGGTACTCCCTTGTTCTGTCATCCACCATATCAGCGTTGGTGCTTCATTCAAGAGACTATATCTAATTCCCTCAGTGTCATCTTAAGGTCTTTGGTGCCCCGGGCAAGACATATTTTGAGGGCTCCTGATTAGAAAAAATGTCAATTTTGTTACACATTTCCTGATAGTACATACCCTCCATAATGTTAAACAGTGTTAAGTTATACGTTAAACTTTAGCAGCCTCACAGAAGAGTTGAAATATGCCTGGGGCTCCACAAATCCTTAAGATGAGACTGGGTAGACAGACCGAGCCAGGGTAAGGGCAGGCAGAAGTAGAGAGGTTAAAGAGAGAGAAATAAAATAAAGATTGGTCAAATAGAGAGAACGTGTGATTTCACAGAGGGGGGGCTCCAAAGAACACTGGAGGTCTGGGCAATTGCCCACTTTGCGCATGACTTAAATTGTCTCTGGATTCCCATCTGTTTAAGGAGGGGTTCTAGGAACAGAAACTTCCTCCAGAATGCATGAGTGTCTTTTGAGAAATCTGCAGTAAATGAAAGCTTTCACCCTTTGTAGATATATGGGCCATATTGTTTGGCAGGTTGAAAAATCGCCCTAAATTGCTGGTGTTTCAGGAGGCACATAATCCTGGTCTTGGGCAAACTGTGGCTGGCTGTCGCCTATTTCAAGTTCTGTGCACCCTTTGAAACTCAACATTATTAACCCTTTCCATGCGTCAGATGGCCCCCGGCAGTCCGACTTCACGGTGGGCATGTGCATCGGATGGCCGGGGGCTGTCTGAATTGCGCATGTGTGGAATTCACCCGCACCGTAGGGGAATTCCACACGCGTTCAAGGGGTTAAGTAATTTCCCAGAGGTTTAGGTAGAAAGCATGTCCAAAAGCTACGCATTTCGTCTCCTTCTTCTGTCTCTGACAGACAATAAATGCACATGTTGCTCCTCCTTCTAGTATCTTCAAGATTGATGACGTTTTTCAGCAGCTTCCACAGTTCAGATCCCAACCTGGGACTTGTAGTACCTTTTTCTCTAAGTCAGTTAGTCTTTTTCTGATGTATCCAGCTGTAATTTAAACACAAACATTTTATATGCATAGTTTTCAGTTCTCTTGTAGTCTCTGTTGATGGCAGTTCCACCGAGTTTACTTGGGAGACGAGAAGCATGGAGCAATATTTGTGGAGGGTGGGGTCTAAGGAGAGCCTGGTTTGGTTTGAAGAAGAAGTTGCTCCATGTTTTCAGAGTACAGCTGAAACTAAGTGAAAAGAGCTTAGTTGTTTCAGTTCTCTAGCTGGGGAGACACATTTAGGGGACCGTTGATGAGTACACTGTTCTGTAAGTTTACTATAATTAGTATTCGCAAACTGCAAGTTTAATATTACTATTAGTAATGTTACCATTGTGGAGACTCCACACATAAGAAGATAGGATAGGGTTACAAAAAATAGTAAACTTACAGAAAAGTGTAAGTTTACCTTAGGAGTGAGGCCCAAAGAGAGTTCGTCACATAATAAATGTAATTGAGTAGTAGTCATAATTAATTGTGAGGGGTTGCACACATTTTTCACAATTGTAAAACATTCCTTTTAAGAATGTTTTCGGACCTCAATACTTCTACACCATTTTAGCTTCTTTCTAAGTGTCATTTTCTTTCGAGGCATTTGCAGCCATGTTTCAGGTCTGCCAACTCTTGCAATAACCATTCTTATCATTAACCAAAGCCTCTTAGGTGCTCAGGGAGAACAGGAGTTTCAGGCTTGCTATCCTGAACACGCAGCAACTGAGTAAAAGGCAGGCCTCCAGAGTTCTAGAGCCAAGTGACTGTGAGCATAATTCCTTCATTGATGTTTATGCACGGTTCCTTGTGCTGTTCTAAAATGAGTTATGGTGATGGACTCTCCAGCAAAACAAATATTCACAAATGCAGAATGGAAGACCAATTGGACAAAAGGAATAGCAGTCATATTACACAGGCAATTTAAATTTGACATTGTGCAAGAAAAGTATGAATCAAATTAATGATCTCACATAGTGTGACATGAAACAATGCACCTATATACAGAAGTAAACACAGCAAAATACTTGGGGCCAGATGTAGGTCGGCAATTACCGGTCGGTAACGGCCGATTTCGGCCGTTACCGACCGGTATTTGCAAATGGAGATGTAGGGGCCTTCAAATTTACCGATTCGGTAAATTAACCGATTCGGTAAAATACCGAATCTGTAAATTTACCGAATCGGTAAAGCCAGATGTAGGTGGCACTTCAAACAGTGCCACAGGCCATTACCGATTCGTTATTTACCATGTAATACAATTGCATGGTAAATAACGAATTCCTGTGTACATGCACATCTGTGCATGTACACCTGTGCCATGTGGCACACATACATGCTCTAAAGGCATGTATGTGTGTCACATGGCACACAAGCCAAAATCAGGGGGTTCCCCTTGCAAAATCTGTAATTTTACCGAATCGGTATTTACCGATTCGGTAATTGACATTGATTCCTATGGGCCTGTAGGCCCATAGGAATCAATGTCAATTACCGAATCGGTAAATACCAATTCGGTAATTACCGAATCATACAGATTCGGTAAAAATTACCGAATTTTTACCTACATCTGATTTACCGAATCTAGAATACCGAATCGGTAAAATTCGGTATTCTAGAGTCGGTAAATCAGATTTACCTACATCTGGGCCGTAATACAATTGCATGGTAAATAACGAATTCCTGTGTACATGCACATCTGTGCATGTACACCTGTGCCATGTGGCACACATACATGCCCTAAGGGCATGTATGTGTGTCACATGGCATACAAGCCAAAATCAGGGGGTTCCCCTTGCAAAATCGGTAATTTGATTCCTATGGGCCTGGAGGCCCATAGGAATCAATGGCAATTACCGAATCGGTAAATACCGATTCGGTAATTACCGAATCATACAGATTCGGTAAAAATTACCGAATTTTTACCTACATCTGATTTACCGAATCTAGAATACCAAATCGGTAAAATTCGGTATTCTAGAGGCGGTAAATCAGATTTACCTACATCTGGGCCTTGGTTTCCTTTTCTAGCTTGTGGGGTTTCTGAAATCGTATAAACGTTTAGACCCTGCACGAATCTGTGCTGCTTGCAATGACAGACTTGACATCACTGTTAGGTCAAGGAATATCAGCAGCCTTGTGCAGCATTCAAAATGGTCTTGAGTACCATCTTTCTACATGCATGTCCTAAGGATTTGTGCTGGACTGATTTCACTCCTTCCTTTCGAACAGGGCTCAATCATAATTTTTCTCTCTCTTTTAGTTTGGCAGCTGCCAAAAGTAATAAGTGTGGCCCTACATGCCAGCTTCTTCAATATTGGCATGTAACCCCTTGCTTCACTGATAAAGACCTTTGATTTCAAAATGATCTCGTACACTGATGATACTCAGCTTCCATCACAGAGCACTGTGCACCTACTCTTGATGCCTTCAGACCCTGTGTGATCTTAGTAGCAGAGTGGCTGAACAAAAACGTCTTCAAATATATGGGGGATAAAAACAAAATTCTAATCTTTGGAGAACTTTCTCTAGTTTAGTCTAAATTGCTGTGGCCACCTGAGTTGGGTCAACTGTCCAAATCTGCTTCTTCAGTCTGTTACTTTGTATCTGGGTTGATTTCAACTAATCTTTTGACAATGAGATCTCTCGAGTAGTGAAACCTGCTATTCTACCTTAAGTACCTACAGAAAGGCTACAGAAAGGCCATTCCCTCTTTTTCTAGGGCTAAGAGTAAAACTGTATTTCATGTCCTTTTCACTTCCAAACTAAACTATGGTAATTCCCTATATCTAGACTTAACCAATTATCTGGGTCGCAGACTGCAAATTGTGAAATATTCTGCTGCTCGGCTTGTTCATTACTTACCACCTCATCGTTCAGCCGCTGAGCATCTGAAAAACCTACATTGGCATCATTTTAAGAAAAAGATGCATGCTCAAAGGCTGTTGTGCTGTCCAACATTTGAATATCTCATGCCAGGATGACATTAAGAACCTATTTAAATCCAATCATCCTACCGATTAGATATCTCTGCATTCGTAAGTATGACCAGGCGCTTATAGATGGACGTTCTTTCATCTACCTGACATTGGATCCCCCTACCGCTTGATCTCTACCTGC